>NC_133406.1:139416562-140022500 GCF_049350105.2 Macaca mulatta
TCACCAAGCAGACCTAACAGACATCTACAGAACTCTCCAACCCAAATCAACATAATATACATTCTTAGCACCACATTGCACTTATTCCAAAATTGATCACAGAGTTGGAAGTAAAGCACTTCTTAGCAAATGTAAAAGAACAGAAATTATAACAAACTGTCTCTCAGACAACAGTGCAATCAAACTAGAACTCAGGATTAAGAAACTCACTCAAAACCGATCAACTGCATGGAAACTGAACAACCTACTCCTGAATGACTGCTGGGTACATAACGAAATGAAGGCAGAAACAAAGATGTTCTTTGAAACCAATGAGAACAAAGACACAAGATACCAGAATCTCTGGGACACATTTAAAGCAGTGTGTAGAGGAAAATTTATAGCACTAAATGCCCACAGAGAAAGCTGGAAAGATCTAAAATTGACACCCCAACATCACAATTTAAAGAACTATAGAAGCAAAAGCAAACACATTCAAAAGCTAGCAGAAGGCAAGAAATAACTAAGATCAGAACAGAACTGAAGGAGATAGAGACTTAAAAAACTTCAAAAAATCAATGAATCCAGGAGCTGGCTTTTTGAAAAGATCAACAAAAGTGATAAGAGTGCTAGCAAGAATAATAAAGAAAAGAAAGAAGAATCAAATAGATGCAATAAAAATGATAAATGGGATATCACCACCAACCCCACAGAAATACAAACTACCATCAGAGAATACTATAAATGCCTCTATGCAAATAAACTAGAAAACCTAGAAGAAATCGATAAATTCCTGGACACATACACTCTCCCAAGCCTAAACCAGGAAGAAGTTGAATCCCTGAATAGACCAATAACAGGCTCTGAAATTGAGGCAATAATTAATAGCCTACCAACCAAAAAAAGTCCAGGCCCAGATGAATTCACAGCCGAATTGTACTAGAGGTACAAGGAGGAGCTGGTACCTTTCCTTCTGAAACTATTTCAATCAATAGAAAAACAGGGAATCCTCCCTAACTCATTTTATGAGACCAACATCATCCTGATACCAAAGCCTGGCAGAGACACAACAAAAAGAGAGAATTTTAGACCAATATCCCTGATGAACATTGATTCAAAAATCCTCAATAAAATACTGGCAAACCAAATCCAGCAGCACATCAAAAAGCTTATCCACCATGATCAGGTGGACTTCATCCCTGGGATGCAAGGCTGGTTAAACATATGCAAATCAATAAATGTAATCCAGCATGTAAACAGAACCAATGAGAAAAACCACATGATTATCTCAATAGATGCAGAAAAGGCCTTTGACAAAACTCAACAGCCCTTCATGCTAAAAACTCTCAGTAAATTTGGTATTGATGGAAGGTCTCAAAATAATAAGAGCTATTTATGAAAAACCCACAGCCAATATCATATTGAATGGGCAAAAATTGGAAGCATTCCCTTTGAAAACTGGCACAACCCAGGGATGCCCTCTCTCACCAATCCTATTCAACATATATTGGAAGTTCTGGCCAGGGCAATCAGGCAGGAGAAAGAAATAAAGGGTATTCAATTAGGAAAAGAGGAAGTCAAATTTTTCCTGATGACATGATTGTATATTTAGAAAACCCCATCATCTCAATCCAAAATCTCCTTAAGCTGATAAGCAATTTCAGCAAAGTCTCAGGATACAAATTCCATGTGCAAAAATCACAAGCATTCTTATACACCAATAACAGACAACCAGAGAGTCAAATCATGAGTGAATTCCCATTCACAATTGCTTCAAAGAGAATAAAATTTCTAGGAATCCAACTTTCAAGGGATGTGAAGGACCTCTTCAAGGAGAACTACAAACCACTGCTCAATGAGTATACAAACTCCTAATGCTATCCCTCCCTCTTTTGAGCATCGTGTGCTCAAAAGAGTACACAAACAAATGGAAGAATATAACATGCTTATGGATAGGAAGAATCAATATTGTGAAAATGGCCATACTGCCCAAGGTAATTTATAGATTCAATGCCATCCCCATGAAGCTACCAATGACTTTCTTCACAGAATTGGAAAAAACTGCTTTAAAGTTCATATGGAACCAGAAAAGAGCCCGCATTACCAAGACTATTCTAATCCAAAAGAACAAAGCTGGAGGTATAACGCTACCTGACTTCAAACTATACTACAAGGCTACAGTAACCAAAACAGCATGGTATTAGTACCAAAACAGAGATATAGACCAATGGAACAGAACAGAGCCCTCAGAAATAATACCACACATCTACAGCCATCTGATCTTTGACAAACCTAACAAAGAAGAAATAGGGAAAGGACTCCCTATTTAATAAATGGTGCTGGGAAAATTGGCTAGCCATAAGCAGAAAGCTGAAACTGGATCCTCTCCTTACTCCTTATACGAACATTAATTCAAGATGGATTAGAGACTTAAATGTTAGACCTAAAACCATAAAAATCCTAGAAGAAAACCTAGGTAATACCATTCAGGACAATGGCATGGTCAAGGACTTCATGTGGCACATATACACCATGGAATACTATGCAGCCATAAAAAAGGATGAGTTCGTGTCCTTTGTAGGGACATGGATGCAGCTGGAAACCATCATTCTCAGCAAACTATCACCAGAACAGAAAACCAAACACTGCATGTTCTCACTCATAGGTGGGAATTCAACAATGAGAACACTGGGACACAGGAAGGGGAACATCACACACCGGGGCCTATTGTGGGGAGGGGGGAGGGATAGCATTAGGAGATATACCTAATGTAAATGACGAGTTAATGGGTGCAGCACACCAACATGGCACATGTACACATAAGTAACAAACCTGCACATTGTGCACTTGTACCATAGAACTTAAAGTATAATAAAAAATTTAAAAATTAAAAGATAAATAAATAAATAAACTAACAAACAAAAAGAAACACCATTCTAGACATAAACCTTGGGAAATAATTTATGACTAAATCCTCAAAAGCGACTACAAGAAAAAAATTGACAAATGGGACCTAATTAAAGAGCTTCTGCATAGCAAAAGAAACCATCAACAAGAGTAAACAACCAAACCACAGAATGGAAGAAAATAGTTACAGACTGTGCATCTGAAAAACGTCTAATATCCAGAATCTATAAAGAATTTAACAAGCAAAAAACAAATAATCCAGTTTAAAAATGGGCAAAAGACACAGACACTTCTCAAAAGAAGACGGACAAGTGACCAACAAACATGAAAAAACGTTCCACATTACTAATAATCAGAGAAATGCAAATCAAACCATAATGAGATACCATCTCACACCAGTTAGAATGGCTATTATTAGCAAGTCAAAATATAACAGATTCTGGTGAGGCTGTGGAGAGAAGGGAACGCTTATACACTGTTAGTGGGAATATAAATTAGCTCAACCACTGTGGAAAGCAGTTTGGAGATTTCTCAAAGAACTTAAGACAGAACTACCATTCAATCCAGCAATCCCATTACTGGGTGTATACCCAAAGAAAAATGAATCTACCAAAAAGATACATGTATGTGTGTGTTCATCACAGCACTATTCACCATAGCAAAGACATGGAATCAGCCTATGTTCCCATCAATGGTGGATTGGATAAGGAAAATGTGGTACATATACACCATGGAATATTACACAGCCATAAGAAATAATGAAATAATGTCCTTTGCAGCAACATGGATGCAGCTGGAGGCCATTATCCTTAGTGAATTAATGCAGGAACAGAAACTAAATAACACATGTTACCACTTGTAAGTGGGAGCTAAACATGGGATACTCAGGGACATAAAGATGGCAACAATAGAAACTGGGGACTGTTAGAGAGTGGGGAGAGATGGAGAAAGGAAAGTGTTGAAAGGCTAACTATTGAGTACTATGCTCAGTTGCTGGGTAATGGGACCATTCATACCCAAACTACAGCATCACACAATTTACCCAGGTAACAAATCTGCACATATATGCCCTAAATCTAAAATAAGAGTTGAAAAATAAAATAAAATAGACAAGCCACTAGCAATATTAATAAAGAAAATGAGATATGGCACAAATAAATAATTTTAGTAATGAAAAAGGAAAATAACTTCATATCCAGCAAGATTTTAAAAATATAAAATAGGCCGGGCGCGGTGGCTCAAGCCTGTAATCCCAGCACTTTGGGAGGCCGAGACGGGCGGATCACGAGGTCAGGAGATCGAGACCATCCTGGCTAACACGGTGAAACCCCGTCTCTACTAAAAAATACAAAAATCTAGCCGGGCGAGGTGGCGGGCGCCTGTAGTCCCAGCTGCTCGGGAGGCTGAGGCAGGAGAATGGCGTAAACCCGGGAGGCGGAGCTTGCAGTGAGCTGAGATCCGGCCACTGCAGTCCAGCCTGGGCAACAGAGCAAGACTCCGTCTCAAAAAAAAAAAAAAAAAAAAAAATATATATATATATATATATATAAAATAATACTTTGGTTAATTTTATGCCAGTAAATTTGAAAATTTTAAAAAATATATAGGCTAGGTAGGCACAGTGGCTCATACCTGCAATCCCAACACTTTTGGAGCCTGAGGAGGGAGAATCGCTTGAGCCTAGGACTCTGATACTGGCCTGGGTAACATAGGGAGAGTTGTCTCTACCAAAACTTTTTAAAAAAATTAGCCAAGCATGATGGCATCTGCCTGTGATCCCAGCAAACTGAGAGACTAAGGTGGGAGGATCATGACACTGAACTTAAGCTTGGGCAAAAGAGCGGGACCCTGTCCCCACAAAAAAATGTGTGTGTGTGTATGTGTGTGTGTGCGTGTGTGTAAACCTTCAGAAAAGTTTAGTCACAATTAAAGACACTGATAAAGTAATTGAACATCTTCTCATAAAAAAAGTCTCAGATGGTTTTGTTGACATGTCTACCAAAATTTTAAGGAAAAGTTTATTCTAATCTTTTGCAAACTCCCGAAGAAAATAGAAAAAGAGGGAACATTTTCTACCACATTCTGTGAGTTCAGTATAACCTTGATAACAATCAGACAAAGAATGTAGGAGAAAGAAAAATAACAAGCCAATTTTACTAATGAATGTAGATGTAGGAATTCTTTAAAAAATTAGCAAATTGAAACTGTCCATGTACAATGTACAAAATGGTTATGAAACATCATGATCAAGTTGAATTATCTCAAAAATGGAAGGTTGATAAAACTTTAAAAAATTCTAGAATGCCATTCATCAGAAGCACAGATTAAATGAGGTATACCCTATAAAATTTTTCTTGGAGATTGGATGTTACCCCAAGGAATATTTGAGATGGTGTAAAAACAACGAATTGTTTGAATTTAAACACAAAGTTCCTAAGTTTACCTGGATTTGTGTATGAAAATAGTTTTTTAAAATCACCTGAAATAAGGAGAAAATAAAACTGAGTTAAAAGTTAAAGAAAATGTATCTCTCATATCTGAATTTTAGCCTCAAAACATATTTACTAGACTTGCCACTGGATATATATTTATTTTATTTTATTGTGAGATTTTCCATCCAGATTCACACAAAATTTGCAAGATGATTTTTGAGAGGCACTATTTTATTACTAAAGTTTGGTGATTAACACACCCTTCATTCTTTAACCTGTTAACTTGAAAATTTGAAAAGAAATTGTTAATTGTGCAGTATGACCTGCCCTGTAAAAGATATACTTTGCTTATGTTGTTCATATGTCCATCACCAGTTTGTTGTGTATATATATGACATTACATTTGAGATATGTCATTCAAATAGATATATAAATGCACACACACACACACACACACATACACACACAAACTGTATTATCTCCAGGTGTCAGTGATTCTTCAAAACCCATTTTAAATGGATTAGTGAATATGTATGCAAAGTCCCTGAATATATTATAATTAAAGCTAGACTAGTGAATTTGGCTATGTTCCAACTGTTATTGTTTTATTTATTGTTATTTTATAATATTTGGAAAATAGTTTTCAAGGTTTTTTTTCTCATATGTTTGGTTATATGTATAAGAAAATATATTCATTTATTATAATTAACATGATTCTCATTATAAGATCATACTGAATGGGTTCAAAATAAATTACTCAGTGAATGCCAATTGCTACAACTGATCTGTTCAGTCTTGTGTTGGGACCTACAGTACTCTTGTCTCATGAACAGCATCAAATGGCCTTAGGTAATCACAACAGTCAATTTTCAGGCATTGGAATGATTACACACACACACACACACACACGCACACACATTTTAAAGGTACACCAAATCAGTATAGTTTATTTTATTATTTTATAAGCTGGGGCAGAAAACATATCTTGTGCTTTTCTGTATGCCTCAGAGAGCCTAATGCAGGTCTATAAAGATAGTTGACTCTCCATACTTGGAAAAATGACTGAAAGTAAGTGAGGGCATCAGTAATACGCTTAAAAACTGAAGCCTGGTGCTTGAGTTCACATCCTGACTCCATTATTCCTGAGCTGTGTGACTGAGCAAATGACATAAGCTCTCTGTGCCCCAGCATCTCAGGTGTCCGTTCTGTAATAATAATTATACTTACTTCATAGGACTTTTTGTGAGCATTAAATGAATTAATACATATAAGTATTTAAAATATTACCCAACATATAATAAATATTCAATTTGTATTAGCTATTATCATTTGGAATAGATGTGCAAAGAGGGAGCACTTTTCTTTAATATGTTGAATACACATCTTTTCTAAAGCTTTTGCTCCAAACTGATCTGCACAGAATGGTTGTAGAGTGAAGGTTCTTACTGCTGTGAGTGTTAATAAACATTCAAGCTTTGGTTCAGTTCTAGACATCAATAAACGCCAGTTTTCCTTCTCTTTTCTTCTGTGCTCTGCCATGTTCTTCACCCCATGTCTCTGTCTGATAGCTGTTATTCTTATTACTGTGCTATGAGTAAGTATTTGGCATCACTAATCCCACAACTTTGATCTCGAAACATTTATTATTCTTTGGATCTTTCATCTTCATTTACAAAAAACCCCAAAACTTGACTCTTTGTAACCAGATAAGTCTGAATTTAAACCTTGGCTCTACCACATAACTTCTTTAGTCTTTATTTACTCATCTACAAAGGGGAAGAATTAAATCTATTTACAAGGTTATTGACAACATTAGGGCAATTTTCTGTTATTGTGTGTGCCCATCACAATGCCTGGCACATACTGGGTAATCAAAACATAGCAATTCCTTCTGTCCATGAACTGATTTTTTTCTCATTTTTCACTTTTTGCATTATTTCTTTAAAAAACTGAGATAAATTTTTAATTTGATTTAATTTAATTTTAATCCATCTTTTTCACAACATTTCAAATTCTCATTTTCCAAAATAAGTTAAAATCATTTTGAATCCTCCAGCCTCTTTAAAGTACTGTCCTAGGGCCTACATGGAATATAAGATTCTATAAAACATCAGTTTCTCCTCTCAAAATAAACCTCTAATTTACTGGTAGTTTAAATTTTCATGTAAATTACTATTTGGGAACATTAACCATCAAATTTCTTATGTATATTCTGTAGTGAGTACGAAGTTCTCCGGTCATAAGTATGAGCATTTAAGAAAATAATTTTATTTTTATGTAACAACTTGGTTTTGACCTTAACATCTCCTTTTTTCCCCCAGTAGCAGATAAAATAATTTGCTCAGTTCTAGGTAAACTCAGTTGTTCGGGTCTTCTCTCCCCTCTGATGTGAAATTTAATTTCCAGGAGCTTATGGCATTGTGGGTCTGATGGGGGTAGTGGAAGGATAACTGGCTCATGCTTGTCATCTGTCCTTCATATTGGCTCCCGTGGAGATGTTCTAGCCCACGGAGCCTTGCACAAACCTTCTTGATGGCATCTGCAGAGGTGTCCCTGTTCCCACCTGCACCACAGTGGTGTGGTCCCTACTGCTTCCCCCTCATCATGGAGTCCCCTCATTATGACCATGAGCCCCTTGCCAATTATCTGGCTAGTTTCTGCACCCTTTTTGAAAAACATAAGAAAATTAATTCCTCTCATACACCACTATTGGCTCTTAGGAAGCTCAGTAAGGCCGCCTTGGGCTCTAAGTGCCCACACCCACATACATAACCATATCTGCTACTAAGCCTGCTCCATGATGGTAGAGGGAATTTCCGGAGACAATGTTGTCTTCAAAAATTCCCCATTATCTTGCTATTCAAAGAGTGAACCATGGATTATCTGCATTAGGATCACCTGGGAATGTTCAGAATCCTGGGCCACATTTCAGAACTACTCAATTAAAAGTGCATTTTAACAAAATCCTCAGGTAATTTTTATGCACATTGAAATTTGCAAAGCACTGATCAGAGATACAGCATAGAGTTGCAATTTACCCTAAGAACCTTGACCTCATCCAAGGATTCTATTGCTCTTATCTCCCCGAGGGGCTAATTACTGAGGGAGAGGTATGGGGAAGTAGGGTCTGGTGATCTTTTCTAAGAGCATTTCATCATTGTCTTAACAATCTTGTTTCCCATCTCCACTATATCGCTTTTCTTCTCTTAGTCCAGATAAAGGTTTAAATTATTTCCTTTTGAGAAAGGATACTGCTCCAGCATGTATTTGATTTAATCTTTGTATCGCATAGGTGGGCATTTAAAACTGAAAAGCCAAGAATGTGTTATATTTATTTTCTGATTGTGCTGCAATTCTCTCCCCTTCCCTTCTTCTTCACATCTCTGTTTGGGCCAATGGAACAATTCAGTTTAGTTGCCTGGATAGGGGAGGTTCAGGGTCAAGGTAATATAGGAGAAAGCAATTAATACTTGACAATATCATTTCATGGGGATAAGGATTTTATTTAGGTTTTAAAATATTTTAGACTCAAATGGATTTATGTTTTCTAGAAAGCCAAACTACATTTCTGAAACTGTAGTTCATTCTGTCATATTGAGAGTCCTTCTATAAGGCTGTGTTTTCTGAAAATGGGCTTTGCTATAGAATTTTTGTGTACAGATAGTGAATACTGGGCAAGCAGACTGATAGAAAGGTCTTAAGCCTCTTCCGTCTTCAACAGTCCAGTTTGGTGCAATAGTTGATGTTTCAGGGTATATGCTATTTACTCTCAAAGGTCTTCTTTGACTCCTTAAGAGTGAGCTATTCTCACCTTGATTTCCAGGTATTTCCTTCTATGTTAGCATTTAACACTGTGTTCACTGTATCCCTTATTAGACTACAAGATTAGTGAGAACAAGGATCAGAGTCTCTTTCACTGTTTCATCCCCAGTGCCTAGCCCAGTTCCAGGCTCACAGGAAAAACAAACCTGCTTGGATGAATAAATGAACAAATTTATTGCTATTATTCAAAATTTTCCTCACCGAGCCTCAATACATGAGAGGGAGAAAATAAATATATAAAGTGTCATGGAAGTCTTTTAGTCCAATCACTGACTCAAAGTGAGAATCCTATATATAGAATCTCTACAGTGTCAAGCTTTTGCTAAAATATTTCCAGAAGAGGGAATATACTTAGGATTTTTCCATTTATGGATCATTCACATTTTTAGAAAGTTCTTTCTTTATTGAATCAAAATCTGCCTCCTTAATTCTGTCTGCCCTTTGGAGTTTTATAGATTTCCATTTCTATAGTATAATTCTCCAAGTTTGCAAAAAAGACACAAGTTCAAAATGATTTAAAATATAGTAAAGATGGCTCATCTTGCATAGAAATCACCAACAACTGGAACATCTGCTTTCTCCCCAATAAAATAAACAGACTTTGCTTTGAATTTAGGTATTTATAGAACTGTCACAAATGGAAAGGAAGAGGAATATGTGGGTTTGGCTACCACATTCAAGGAGGGAGAATTACCTTGATATTTAGCCTTTGATGTGAAAGCAGCATTGCTTAGGTGCTTTATGATATCTGTCATATAACACAATATGGGGATTCATTTCTGGTTGTGATATTTTACATTTGAAAATGCTCATCAAAATGTCTTTATGTGCCTTTCCTCTATGCCCATATAGCTACTCCCTACTGTCATTATCACTCCAAATTCTACATTTGAAAGACCAGAATTACCTCCTCCTCTTAACCAACTGCTTCTACCAACTACTCTATCACTGGCACTATTATTCTCCCAGGAGCATAAAATACGTGGTTCATTTATCCAGATCATCCCCCCATCCTCTCAGCTACGTAGTCATGAGCATTTCCCCCCTGTAGTGTTTCTCACATTTACTTCTTCCTCTCCAGTAATGATGAGGAGGCTCTCATTGCTGCATGATTCATTTTCTGCTTCCCTTTCTCACTCCTGCTCCTATCCTGTTTTCATGGAGAAGACATAGCACAACTACATTATTTTTTTCTTTAATTCCATTGTCATCAATCTTTTGCCTAATTTAAAACCCCGGGCGGATCACCAGGTCAGGAGTTTGAGACCAGCCTGGCTAACACGGTGAAACCCCGTCTCTACAAAAAAAATACCAAAAACTAGCCGGGCGCGGTGGCGGGCGCCTGTAGTCCCAGCTACTCGGGAGGCTGAGGCAGGAGAATGGTGTGAACCCGGGAGGCGGAGCTTGCAGTGAGCTGAGATCCGGCCACTGCACTCCAGCCTGGGCGACAGAGCGAGACTCCGTCTCAAAAAAAAAAAAAAAAAAAAAAAAAAAAACCCAAACATATGGATGACCTGGTACATCAGTCTAAGCTCTTCTAATTCCATCTCAAAGTCCTCCTTCAACCCCACAATCCCTGACTCTCAAATTGTCCAGGCTCATGTTAGCTACTGCACCACCCCATACAACCCACCCCAAACTCCAGGCCCACTCTAGTTGGTACCCTCTTTCCTTGCAACCCATCTGCACCCCAACTCATCCACAACTGTGCTACATTTGCATTCGTATTGATCTGCTCTCTCTTCTGTACCAATTCTTAAGTTATATTTCCCCCACAAGTTTTTTTTTTCCAGTTATTCCAGGCCTTATTCATCTCCTTCTCTTTCTATCACTTAAAATTTTTATTGTGAATTATGATTTTAAAAAAGGTAAATAAAACGTGTACAGTTTTAAAACAGGTTGTGAAAAGAATACCCATGTAATTACCACTCAGATAGGAAATAGAGTATTTCAAGAACCCAATACATTTTATAGTACTAATAGTCTGTACCTCATAAGTTAGTACTTATGGTAATTAAGTATCATCTTGCCTTGCCTTATGGCTTAAATGTGTCATTGTATTCCTCCTACTCAATTGTAGGCTCTTGAAAGGCAAGGGCTCTACAGATTATTCTTTAGAATATCCCACAGTGTCTCAAACTGTGCTAAGTAAATACTATATATGTTCAAGAGATGCTTGTTCATTGATTATAGACTAGGAAAAAGCAACACTTGGTACAAACAATATGTATGCTTGTGTCCAAAAACTAACATTGTTATATCTTTCAAACACATGTTAATCTTTAGGAAATAGCACAGTTCTAACGTCTTAGCTTCTTTTTTTTCCCAGATATTGTCCTCCTTGGTTTCAGTTTTCTTTTCCTTTATATGGCATTCAGCTTTCTCGGAGATTTCTCAGGGAATTTCCAGTTTTACAAAGCAGAATATAAAGGAATGCCTTGATAATAAATAGAAGTCCCTGGCAACATAGTAGAAACACCAATGATTGCCTCTCTTAATTCAGTTAAAGAACTGCAATAATCACAAAGCAGTCTTCTCTTTTCCACTGCACAATTCTTTCATGAAAAGAAACTCTGCTTTGCATCCAAAGGTCTTTAGCAACAGTTAATAACATTCCACATATTGGAGGTTTTATCACACAGGACTTCCAGCAAAGATTCCATGACAGCAGTAGGAAGAAATATATATATATATACACACAAACACACACACACACACACTAAATATATATACTAAGAAAATAGTAAACCTAAGAAATTCACATTTGATAATAAAACTAATCCCTGAAGGAGTTCTCAGTGCAGGACATTTGACTCAAGGAATTGTGCATTGTAAATGATATTAAAAATATATAAAGTATACTGATAGTGATATACAGTAAAACAGCATACATATTACAAGACAACAAAGAACTCTAATGTTTGGTCAGACCTATGAATCCCTGAGATGTTGGGTTAAGTAAGTATTACTTACTTAGGAGAATCTGTGATTCAGCAGCAGAAAGAAGGAAATCCATTCTTTTGTCCCATCCTACAGTTTCTACGACCGAGGCAAAATTCATTGTATTAAAGCAGCATTTCTTGTTTGGGCTAATTATAATCAGACAGTGGAGAAAAGCAGAAAGAAACCTTACATTATCAAAATGGATTTATTTACAAGAGCTGAGTTCATGCGTAGAGCATTAACTAAGGCCAAAAGTGAAATAGCTGTATAAGTAAGGTAGTAAACCAATAAAAATAGTACCTGACAATCATGATGTTCAATCAGTTAAGCAACTAAGCCTAACTGTCAAGCTTCAGATATGAAGAAATGGACAAAACTATTTGGAAGGTTTATATTTTTACTAATTTAGTTAATAAATATTTTTTGAGTGTCTACCATGTGCCAGATCCTTTTATAGTTACTTGGGATATATCAGTGAATAAAATAGGCAAAAGGCTTTGCTCTTATGGAGTTGACATTCTAGTGGGGATATGCTGATAGCCATTCATGTTGTGTGATACGCTCTTTTTATGAATTTCAAAACCAAAAAAATACATTGCTGATTTTGTGGTGAAACTATAGAAAGACTGCAAGTCAACATAAGCCTTAAGATAGGGTTAACACCTGGAGAAAGAGGGCAATAGGATCAGGGAGGAACAAACACGTAGCTTCAATGACATTGGTGATAGTAAATTTCTGAGGTTGGGTAATCGATTAACAAGTGTTCATTTTATTATTTTGCTTTTTAAGCTAGCACAAGTTATATAATTTCTTTTGTGCATATAAAATGTTGCATCATAAAGTCTTTTAAATTAAAATATGAATGTTTTTAAAAAGAGCAAGTGGACAGGGCATGGGACAAGGGAGATAGTCCATGTAATTTAAAATGGCTAAGAAAGTGGCTGGCAAGATGGCCGAATAGGAACAGCTCAGGTCTGCAGCTCCCAGTGAGACCAACACAGAAGGCGGGTGATTTCTGCATTTCCAAGTGAGGTACCCGGCTCATCTCACTGGGACTAGTTAGAGACTGGGTGCAGCACATGGAGGGCCAGCCGAAGTAGGGTGGGGCATCACCTCACTCAGTAAGCAAGGGGTTAGGGAACTCCCATCCCTAGCCAAGGGAAGCCATGAGGGACCCTGCTGTGAGGGATGGTGCTATCTAGCCCAGACACTATGCTTTTCCCGTGGTCTTTGCAACCCGCAGACCAGGAGATTCCCATGGGTGCCTATGCCACCAGGGCCCGGGTTTCAAGCACAAAACTGGGCAGTCGTTTGGACAGACACTGAGCTAGCTGCAGGAGCTTTTTGATACCCCAGTGGCACCTGGAACTCCACGGAGACAAAACCATTCACTCCCCTGGAAAGGGGGCTGAAGCCAGGGAGCCAAGTGGTCTAGCTCAGGGGATCCCACCCCCATGGAGCCCAGCAAGCTAAGATCCACTGGCTTGCTGCCAACATAGCAGTCTGAAGTCGACCTGGGATGCTTGAGCTTGGTGGGGGAAGGGGCGTCAGCCATTACTGAGACTTGAGTAGGCAGTTTTCCTCAGCAGTGTAAACAAAGCCACAGGGACGTTTGGACTAGGCGGAGCCCACCACAGCTCTGCAAAGCCGCTGTAGCCAGACTGCCTCTATAGATTACTCCTCTCTGGGCAGGCCATCACTGAAAGAAAGGCAACAGGCCCAGTCATGGCCTTATGGATAAAACTCCCATCTCCCTGGGACAGAGCACCTGGGGGAAGGGGCAGCTGTGGACACAGCTTCAGCAGACTTAAATGTTCCTGCCTGCGGACTCTGAAGAGAGCAGGGGATCTGCCAGCACAGCACTCAGGCTGTGCTAAGGGACAGACTGCCTCCTCAAGTGGGACCCTGACCCCCGTGCCTCCTGACGGGGAGACACCTCCCAGCAAGGGTTGACTGACACGTCATACAGGAGAGCTCTGGCTGTCACCTGGCAGGTGCCCCTCTGGGATGAAGCTTCCAAAAGAAGAAACAGGCCTCATTCATTGCTGATCTGCAGCCTCTGCTGGTGATATCTAAGCAGACAGGGTCTGGAGTGGACATGCAGCAAACACGAGCAAACCTGCAGCAGAGGAGCCTGACTGTTAGAAGGAAAGGAATAGCATCAACATGAACAAAAAGGACATCCACACAGAAACCCCATCCAAAGGCATCAACATCAAAGACCAAAGGTAGATAAATCCACGAAGATGAGGAAAAACCAGCGCAAAAAGGCTGAAAATACCATAAATCAAAACTCGTCTTCTCCTCCAAGGTATCACAACTCCTTTCCAGCAAGGGGACAAAACTGGATGGAGAATGAGTTTGACAAATTGACAGAAGTAGGCTTCAGAAGGCGGGTGATAAAAAACTCCTCTGAGTTAAAGGAGCATGTTCTAACCCAATGCAAGGAAGCTAAGAAGCTTGAAAAAAGGTAAAAGGAATTGCTAACTAGAATAACTAGTTTAGAGAAGAATATAAATTACCTGCTGGAGCTGAAAAACACAGCACGAGAACTTTGTAAAGCATACACAAGTATCAATAGCTGAATTGATCAAGTGGAAGAAAGGATATCAGAGATTGAAGATCAACTTAATGAAGTAATGCATGAAGACAAGATTACAGATGAAAGAATGAAAAGATATCAACAAAGCCTCCAAGAAATATGACACTGTGTGAAAAGACCAAACCTACATTTGATTGGTGTACCTGAAAGTGACAGGGAGAAAGGAACCAAGTTGGAAAACACTCTTCAGGATATTATCCAGGAGAATTTCCTCAACCTAGCAAGACAAGCCCACATTCAAATTCAGAAAATACAGAGAACACCACAAATATACTCCTTGAGAAGAGCAAACTGAAGATACACAATCATCAGATTCACCAAGGTTGAAATGAAGGAAAAAATGTTAAGGGCAGCAGGAGAGAAAGGTTGGAATACCCACAAAGAGAAACCCATCAGACTAACATCTGATCTCTCTGCAGAAACCCTACAAGCCAGAGGTGAGTGGGGGCCGATATTCAACATTCTTAAAGAAAAGAATTTTCAACCCAGAATTTCATATCCAGCCAAACTAAGCTTCATAAGTGAAGGAGAAATAAAATCCTTTACAGACAAGCAAGTGCTCAGGCCTTACAAGAGTTGCTGGAGGAAGCACTAAATATGGAAAGGAACAGCTGGTACCAGCCATGGCAAAAACATGCCAATCAGTTAGCATCATGATAAAAGGATCAAATTCACAAATAACAATATTAACCTTAAATGTAAACGGGCTAAATGTCCCAAGTAAAAGACACAGACTGGCAAATTGGATAAATAGGCAAGACCCATCAGTGTGCTGTATTCAGGAGACCCATCTCATGTGCAAAGACACACATTAGGCTCAAAATAAAGGGATGGAGGAATATTTACCAAGCAAAGGGAAAGCAAAAAAAAAAAAAAGAAAAAAAAAAAAAGCAGGGGTTACAATCCTAGTCTCTGATAAAACAGATTTTAACCCAACAAAGATCAAAAGAGACAAAGAAGGGCACTGCATAATGGTAAAGCGATCAATGCAACCTGAAGAGCTAACAATCCCAAATATATATGCACCCAACACAGTAGCACCCAGATTCATAAAGCAAGTTTTTAGAGACCTACAAAGAGACTTAGACTCCCACACAATAATAAGGGGAGACTTTAACACCCACTGTCAATATTAGACAGATCAATGAGACAGAAAATTAACAAGGATATTCAGGACTCGAACTTAGCTCTGAACCAAGCAGACCTAATAGACATCTACAGGACTCTCCACCCCAAATAAACAAAATATACATCTTTCTCAGCACCACATTGCACTTATTCTTAAATTGACCACATAATTGAAAGTAAAACACTCCTCAGCATATGCAAAAGAATGGAAATGATAAGAAACAGTCTCTCAGACCACAGTGCAATCAAATTAGAATTCAGGAATAATAAACTCACTCAAAACTGCACAACTACATGGAAACTGAACAACCTGCTCCTGAATGACTACTGGGTAAATAACAAAATTAAGGCAGAAATAAATAAGTTATTTGAAACCAATGAGAACAAAGATACAACACACCAGAATCTCTGGGACACAGCTAAAACAGCATTTAGAGGGAAATTTATAGCACTCAATGTCCACAGGAGAAAGTGAGAAAGATCTAAAATCAACACCCTAACATCACAATTTAAAGAACTAGAGAATCAAGAGCAAACAAATTCAAAAGCTAGCAGAAGACAAGAAATAACTAAGATCAGAGCAGAACTGAAGGAGATAGAGACACAAAAAACCCTTCAAAAAAATCAAAGAATCCAGGAGCTGGTTTTTTGAAAAGATCAACAAAAGAGATAGCCAGACTAATAAAGAAGAAAAAACAGAAGAATCAAATAGACACAATAAAAAATGATAAAAGGGATATCACCACTGATCCCATAGAAAAACAAACTACCATCACAGAATACTATAAACACCTCTTCACATATAAACTAGAAAGTCTAGAATAAATTGATAAATTCCTGGACACATACACCTTCCCAAGACTAAACAAGGAAGATGTCAAGTCCCCAAATAGATCAAGAACAAGTTATATAATTGAGGCAGTAATTAAAAGCCTACCAACCAAAAAACGCCTAGTACCAGACAGATTCATAGCTGAATTCTACCAGAAGTACAAAGAATTGCTGGTACCATTCCTTCTGAAAATATTCCAAACAATAGAAAAGAAGGGACTACTCCCTAACTCATTTTATGGGGCCAGCATCATCCTGATACCAAACTCTTTCAGAAACACAACAAAAAATGAAAAATTCAGGCCAATATCCCTGATGAACATCGATGCAAAAATCCTCAATAAAATACTGGCAAACCATATCCAGCAGCATATCAAAAAGTTTATCCAGCAGCATATCAAAAAGTTTATCCACCATGATCAAGTCAGATTCATCCCTGAGATGCAAGGCTGGTTAAACATATGCAAATCAATAAACATAATCCATCACATAAACAGAACCAATGAAAAAAAGCACATGATTATCTCAATGGATGCAGAAAAGGCCTTCGATAATATTCAACACCTATTTATGCTAAAAACTCTCAATAAACTAGGTATTGATGGAACGTATCTCAAAATAATAAGGGCTATATATGACAAACCGTCAGCCAATATCATACTGAATGGGCAAAAACTGGAAGCATTCCCTTTGAAAACCGGCACAGGACAAGGATGCCCTCTCTCACCACGCCTACTCAACATAGCATTGGAAGTTCTGGCCAGGGTAATCAGGCAAGAAAAAGAAATAAAGGGTATTCAAATAGGAAGAGAGGAAGTTAAATTGTCTCTGTTTGCAGATGACATGATTGTACATTTAGAAAACCCCATTGTTTCAGCCCCAAATCTCCTTAAGCTGATAAGCAACTTCAGCAAAGTCTCAGGATACAAAATCAATGTGCAAAAATCACAAGCATTCCTATACACTAATAATAGACAAACAGAGAGCCAAATCATGACTGAACTTCCATTCATAATTGCTACAAAGTGAATAAAATATCTAGGAATATGACTTACAAGGGATGTGAAGGACCTCTTCAAGGAGAACTACAAACCCCTCCTCAAGGAAATGAGAGAGGACACAAACAAATGAAACAACATTACATGCTCATGGATAGGAAGAATCAATATCGTGAAAATGTCCATACTGCCCAAAGTAATTTACAGATTCAATGCTATTCCCATCAAGCTACCATTGACTTTCTTCACAGAGTTAGAAAAAACTACTTTAAATTTCATCTGGAACCAAAAAAGAGGCCATATAGCCAAAACAATCCTAAGCAAAAAGAACAAAGCTGGAAGCATCACATTACCTGACTTCAAACTATACCTCAAGGCTACAGTAACCAAAACAGCACAGAACTGGTATCAAAACAGATATATAGACCAATGGAACAGAACAGAGGCCTCAGAAATAACACCACATGTCCACAACCATCTGATCATTGACAAACCTGATGAAAACAAGCAATGGGGAAAGGAAAGGATTCCTTATTAATAAATGGTGTGGAGAAAACTGGCTAGCCATATGCAGAAAACTGAAACTGTACCCCTTCCTTACACCTTATACAAAAATTAATTCAAGATGGATTAAAGACTTAAACATAAGACCTAAAACCACAAAAATCCTAGAAGAAAACCTAGGCAATGCCATTCAGGACATAGGCATGGGCAAAGACTTTAAGACTAAAACACCAAAAGCAATTGCAACAAAACCCAAAATTGACAAATGGTATCTAATTAAACTAAAGAGCTTCTGCATGGCAAAAGAAACTATCATCAGAGTAAACATGCAACCTATAGAATCAGAAAAAAATTTGTAGTTTATCCTGACAAAGGGCTAATATCCAGAATCTACAAGGAACTTAAACAAATTTACAAGAGAAAAACAAACAACCCCATCAAAAAGTGGGCAAAGGATATGAACAGACACTTCTCAAAAGAAGACATTTATGTGGTGAAAAAAAAATTTAAAAAACACTCATCATCACGGGCCATTAGAGAAATGCAAATCAAAACCACAGTAAGATACCATCTCACACCAGTTAGAATGGTGATCATTAAAAGGTGAGGAAACAACAGATGCTGGAGAGGATGTAGAGAAATATGAATGCTTTTACACTGTTGGTGGGAGTGAATATTAGTTTGACCATTGTGGAAGACAGTGTGGCGATTCCTCAAGGATCTAGAACCAGAAATACCATTTGACCCAGCAATCCCAGCAATGGGATATATACCCAAAGTATTATAAATCATTCTACTATAAAGACACATGTACACATATGTTTGTTGCAGCACTATTCACAATAGCAACGACTTGGAACCAACTCAAATGCCCATCAATAATAAACTGGATAAAGAAAATGTGGCACATATACACCATGGAATACTATGCAGCCATAAAAAAAAAAATGAGTTAATGTCCTTTGCAGGGACATGGATGAAGCTGGAAACCATCATTCTCAGTAAACTAACATAGAAACTGAAACCAAAGACTGCATGTTCTCACTCATAAGTGGGAGCTGAACAATGAGAACACATGGACACAAGGAGGAGAACATCACACACTGGGGCCTGTCAGGGGGTGAGGAGTAAGGGGAGGGATAACAGGAGAAATACCTAATGTAGGTAAAGGGTTGATGAGTGCAACAAACCACCAGCCATAAAAAAAGAATGAATTCATGTCCTTTGCAGGTACAAAGGACATTGAACTTTCAACTGAAAATAAAACTTGTTTATTTACAGTAAAGAAAAAAAAAGACAACATTAAAACAATACTGTGGCCTTACACTGATAGTCTAAACAGCATCAATTATTTATGGTGAAATCCTGATGACAAATATAAATTTAAATTGAGCCTCTAATGGTTCTGCTTCTCTTATTGAACTCGCACTGATACAAGTTTGGGCAAGTTTTTGTAGGTGTCCCGTACCTGAAGGCATCAGAAAAGCTCCAGGCAAGGTAGAAAGTGAGAGGCACATAGGGAGAGACTGTCAGTTTGCTCCTGGATGAAACTGACTGAAGCAGGTATTAGGTAGCTGCAGCAGTGACTGGAATTAGAAGTGAGGCTGAAAGGATTTTAAGTACTGTGCAAGAGATATCTAATAAGCATTCTATAATAAAAATATGTATATGGTACTAGGGAAATGCCTAATTCAATTAAGATAAGGATTTCATGGAAAAGATTCACAGTTCTGTGTCCCAACAGAATAGTGTCCTCAAATAAATGTTGTCACACTTGTTAATGTAATTGTAAACTTCTCTTTATATTACTAACGGTTGTTACCTTAATATTTAATTATTTCAGATTTCAATTGAATATCCATATTTGGTAAGGAGGCTGATGCTTTTGTTGATGTAAAAACATGCAGTGGCACTTTCAGCCCACCTCTCAGCTCTTTCCTCCGCAATTCTCTTAGTTCTTTCCCACTTCAGTTCCTCAGCTCTCACTCACAGACTTCACCCTCACCACCCAGACTCAACTTACCACCAGTCCTGAAGCCACACACACCTCTGACTCAACCCTTCCCTCTTTCTTCCCTTAGCCAGTCCTGGAATGCAGCAAATAAGAAATGTTTTCCAGCTGGTGCCCAAGATGGCCAAATAGGAACAGCTCCAGCCTCCAGCTCCCAGTGTGAGCGACATAGAAGATGGGTGATTTCTGCATTTTCAACTGAGCTTTGAAGAGAGCAGTGGTTCTCCCAGCACGGAGGTTGAGATCTGAGAATGGACAGACTGCCTGCTCAAGTGGGTCCTTGACCCCTGAGTAGTCTAACTGGGAGACATCCCCCACTAGGTGCAGACTGACACCTCACACGTCACACAGCTGGGTACACCTCTGAGACGAAGTTTCCAGAGTAAGAATCAGACAGCAACACTTGCTGTACAGCAATATTCTATCTTCTGCAGCCTCCGCTGCTGATACCCAGGCAAAAAGGGTCTGGAGTGGACCTCCAACAGATCTGCAGCTGAGGGTCCTGACCATTAGAAGGAAAACTAACAAACAGAAAGGACACCCACACCAAAACTCCATCAGTACATCACCATCATCAAAGACCAAAGGCAGATGAAACCACAAAGATGGGGAAAAAGCAGTGCAGAAAAGCTGGAAATTCAAAAAATCAGAGTGCATCTCCCCCTCCAAAGGAACATAGCTCATTGCCAGCAACGGAACAAAGCCTACCAATCTAAAAAAGTCCAGGATCAGAGAGATTCACAGCTGAATTCTATCAGAGGTACTAAGAGGAGCTGGTACCATTCCTGTGAAACTATTCTGATCAATAGAAAAAGAGGGAATCCTCCCTAACTCATTTTGAGGCCAACATCATCCTGATACCAAAGCCTGACAGAGACACAACAAAAAAAGAGAATTTTAGATCAATATCCCTGATGAACATTGATGCAAAAATCCTCAATAAAATAATGGCAAACCGAATTCAGCAGCACATCAAAAAGCTTATCCACCATGATTAAATGGACTTCATCCCTGGGATGCAAGGCTGGTTAAACATATGCAAATCAATAAATGTAATCCAGCATATAAACAGAACCAAAGACAAAAACCACATGATTATCTCAATAGATGCAGAAAAGGCCTTTGACAAAACTCAGCAGCCCTTCATGCTAAAAACTCTCAAGAAATTCGGTATTGATGGAATGTATCTCAAATTAATAAGAGCTATTTATGACAAATCCACAGCCAATATCATACTGAATGGGCAAAACCTGGAAACATTCCCTTTGAAAACTGGCTCCACCCAGGGATGCCCTCTCTCACCACTCCTATTCAACATAGTGTTGGAAGTTCTGGCTAGGGCAATCAGGCAAGAGAAAGAAATAAAGGGTATTCAGTTAGGAAAAGAAGAACTCAAATTGTCCCTGTTTGCAGATGACATGATTGTATGTTTAGAAAACCCCATTGTCTCAGCCCAAAATCTCCTTGAGCTGATAAGCAACTTCAGCAAAGTCTCAGGATACAAGTCCATGTGCAAAAATCACAAGCATTCTTATACACCAGTAACAGACAGAGAGCCAAATCATGAATGAACTCCCATTCACAATTGCTTCAAAGAGAATAAACTACCTAGGAATCCAACTTACAAGGGATGTGAAGGACCTCTTCAAGGAGAACTACAAACCACTGCTCAACGAAATAAAAGAGTACACAAACAAATGGAAGAACATACCATGCTCATGGATAGGAAGAATCAATATTGTGAAAATGGCCATACCGCCCAAGGTAATTTATAGATTCAATGTCATCCCCATTAAGCTACCAATGACTTTCTTCACAGAATTGGAAAAAACTGCTTTAAAGTTCATATGGAACCAAAACAGAGCCAGCATTGCCAAGACAATCCTAAGCCAAAAGAACAAAGCTGGAGAAATCACGCTACCTAACTTCAAACTATACTACAAGCCTACAGTAACCAAAACAGCATGGTACTGGTACCAAAACAGATATATAGACCAATGGAACAGAACAGAGTCCTCAGAAATAATACCACACATCTACAGCCATCTGATCTTTGACAAACCTAACAAAGAAGAAATAGGGAAAGGATTCCCTATTTAATAAATGGTGCTGGGAAAATTGGCTAGCCATAAGTAGAAAGCTGAAACTGGATCCTTTCCTTACTCCTTATATGAAAATTAATTCAAGATGGATTAGAGACTTAAATGTTAGACCTAAAACCATAAAAACCCTAGAAGAAAGCCTAGGTAATACCATTCAGGACAATGGCATGGGCAAGGACTTCATGTCTAAAATACCAAAAGCAATGGCAACAAAAGCCAAAATTGACAAACAGGATCTAATTAAATGAAAGAGCTTCTGCACAGCAAAAGAAACTACCATCAGAGTGAACAGGCAACCTACAGAATGGGAGAAAATTTTTGCAATCTACTCATCTGACAAGGGGCTAATATCCAGAACCTACAAAGAACTCAAACAAATTTACAAGAAAAAAACAAACAACCCCATCAAAAAGTGGGCAAAGGATATGAACAGACATTTCTCAAAAGAAGACATTCATACAGCCAACAGACACATGAAAAAATGCTCATCATCACCCGCCATCAGAGAAATGCAAATCAAAACCACAATGAGATACCATCTCACACCAGTTAGAATGGCAATCACTAAAAAGTCAGGAAACAACAGTTGCTGGAGAGGATGTGGATTAACAGGAACACTTTTACACTGTTGGGACTGTAAACTAGTTCAACCATTGTGGAAACAGTGTGGTGATTCCTCAAGAATCTAGAACTAGAAATACCATTTGACCCAGCCATCCCATTACTGGGTATATACCGAAAGGATTATAAACCATGCTACTATGAAGACACATGCACATGTATGTTTATTGCGGCACTATTCACAATAGCAAAGACTTGGAATCAACCCAAATGTCCATCAATGACAGACTGGATTAAGAGAATGTGGCACATATACACCATGGAATACCATGCAGCCATAAAAAAGTATGAGTTCATCTCCTTTGTAGGGACATGGATGTAACTGGAAACCATCATTCTCAGCAAACTATTGCAAGAACAGAAAACCAAACACTGCATGTTCTCACTCATAGGTGGGAATAGAACAATGAGATCACTTGGACACAGGAAGGGGAACATCACACACTGGGACCTATTGTGGGGAGGGGGAGGGGAGACGGACAGTATTAGGAGATATACCTAATGTAAATGATGAGTTAATGGGTGCAGCACAGCAACATGGCACATGTATACATATGTAACAAACCTGCATGTTGTGCACATGTACCCTAGAACTTAAAGTATAATAAAATAAATACATAAATCAATAAATAACATGCAGCATATTGATATGAAGTTGGAATTTCAATGCATCTATTTTGGTAGTGTGAAACACCAAGTTCATAAAATTATAGCATTGTACTCCCCCAAAGGGTTAATCTTGCCTGCTTCCCAGAAAAACAAGTGCACTGAGAACAGCAAGTTTTTGCAATAGAGAAAAAATTTAATAATCGCAGTATCAGCCAAGTGAAAGGACAGGAGTTTATTATTACTCGAATCAGCCTCCATGAAAATGTGGAAGCTAGGGATTTTTAAGGATAGTTTGGGGGACAGAGGGCTAGGGAATGGGGAATGCTGATTGGTTGGGTTGGGGATAAATCATAGGGAGTCAAAACTTGTCTTCTTGTTCTGAGTCTCTTCCTGGATGGGGGCCACAAGACTAGATGAGCCAGTTTACTAGTATGGATGGTGTTAGCTGGTCCATCAGATTGCAGGGTCTGAAAAATACCTCAAATACAAGTCTTAGGTTTTACAATACTGATGTTATTTACAGGAGCAATTGGAGAGTTTAGGAATCTTGTGGCCTCTGGTTACATCACTCCTGAGCCATAATTTCTAATCTTATGACTAATTTGTTAGTTTTACAAAGGTGGTCTTGTCCCCAAACAAGGAAGAAGTGTGCTTTGGGAAGGGGCTCTTGTCCTCCTTTTCTCAAAGTTAAACCATGAAGTAAATTCCTCCCATAGTTAGCATGGCCTTCACCCAGGGATGAATGAGGGCAGGTTGGAGATGAGAAGCAGGATGGAGTCAGTTTGGTCAGATTTCTTTCACTGTCATAATTTTTCTATGTCAAATTTTTCTCATTGTCATAAATTTTGCAAAAGTGATTTCAGCATGAGACCTTCTGGAGTATTTAAAACTAAGATTTTTTTCTTTAGGGAGGTGGGGGATTACTAGCATTTGTCTCATAAACGTAGGTTTCAACACGTTATTTTATAAAACTTCTCTTTCTTAACTTATATTTAGCAACAAGAGATTTTTGTAGCTGTAACAAAATGATGAGGAAAAAGTAGACTGAGTTTAGTATATATTAATGGTATGTGCACAATGTTAGCAAAATTCTTGCTTACACTTTGCCTAAATATAAATATTTTTGACATAAATCAAAGCCTATTATAAGGAGCTATTTTTATGCTAATAAATAGAAACTACCATGTAATCAGATCTTTCATTAACTAACTTTGTGCCTGCCATACACGGGAAGTTTGTGTCCTCCCCAAATTCTTATGTTGAAATTCTAATCCCCAAGGTGATGGTTTTGGGAGGTGGGGCCTTTGGAAAGTGATGAGGTCCTGAGAGTGGAGTCACATGAATAGAATTAGTGCCCATATAAAAGAGACTAAAGGGAGCTCCCTTGCTCTTTTTGCCATGTGAAGACACATCAAGAAGACGGTAGTCTGTGGATTAGGAAGTAAACCCTTATTAGACATTGAATCTGCGGGTGCCTTGATCTTGGACACCCCAACTTCCAGAATTGTAAGAAATGAATGTTGTTTAGGTCACTCTGTCTGTGGTATCTTTATAGTACTTTGAACGGACTAAAGCAGTATCATTGCTAAATAATATAAACTCTTTGGGCCTCAGCATATAAATATATGTGTGTGAGAGTGTGTGTGTGTGTGTGTGTGTGTGTGTGTATATATGGAAAGAGAGAGCGAGATATGTAAATATAAATTTATATAAATATAAGTATTTTAGTTAAATAGGTTTTCTCCGAGTTCAAAAATTCAATTGTTGGCCAGGTGTGGTGGCTCACGCCTGTAATTTCAGCACTTTGGGAGGCTGAGGCAGGTGGATCACTTGAGGTTAGGCTTTCGAGACCAGCCTGGCCAATATGGTGAAACCCTGTCTCTATTGAAAATACAAAAATTAGCTGGGCGTGGTGGTGCAACCTGTAATCCCAGGTACTTTGGTGGCTGAGGCATGAGCATCATGTGAACCAGGAAGGCGGAGGTTGCAGTGAGCTGAGATCATCCCACTGCACTCCAGCCTGGGTGACAGAGTGAGACTCTGTCTCCAAAAAAAAAAAAAAAAAAAAAAAAAAAAAAAAATATATATATATATATATATATTTAGGCTTTCATTTTGCAATAAAATTTCCAATTAGTAAAGAAGCCCAGGAAAATCAGAAAAAGTAACATTATATCAATTATTTTTGTTACTGAGTTTCAAATCCCACTGGGATTAATAATTTGATTTAATAACACTTTATAAATGGAGTTGTTTTTTCTCTTAACAGAGGAAAAAGTAACACCCAAATGCTTGTTATATTAAGACCTATTGTGTTCAGATTTTTATCGCTTAAAACTAGCAGAAAACATTCCCTTTAGTGTTGTCTAAAGGAAATGAAACAATTCACTTTTAATAACAATACATCAGCTAAGTGAAATTTTGACACACATACGCCCCATGAAGAGTACCTTGAAAGAAAGATCAAAACCTTTTAAAAACTTTGTAGCATCAAAAGGTCCCATTTTCCTTGGGAACTTCCCATGATTCATGAGATTCCAAAAGTCTAAAGATTCAACTCTGATGAAAACTGAAGGAAAATTCATTAACAATTGTGTTTATCAATATTTTAAAAGAACAAAGGTTAACATTTTAGTGGGTGAGGGAGGCCGGACGTGAGACATTCTGAAACCATCTGCTGTGACCTGATTCCTATTAGATATAAAAATAAATCCAACCCAGTGGCCAGGGCGCTGCTCTGCATAAAACTGAAAGCTAATCAAACTCTCTGATGATAATGAATCAAAGGATGAAAAATAGAAAAGTCTGGAAGAAGAGAGAAAGGAACTTCTTTTAAATTTTAGAAACAAGAAAAAAAGAACTTATCATATAAGCTACGGTGACTACCTTTTCCACCAGCAGCACCACTCTTTGTGGGACCTGTTTCCCAGTGCTCCGCTGGGTGCTGTACACACACGTGAGAGTATAGCTCGGTTTGAGGCTAAGTGCATCCACGTAAGCAGTTCAGGCATGTCTGAACAGATCTGGGCAAATCCATTCTTATGAAGGTGCTGAGATCCTCCTGGAAAATAACTCACCTTAAGGGCAGAAAAAAGTAAGACATCATGTGCCTAACCCAATTTGAAAGCCTTAGTCAGCAGAAGACAGGGCAACTTCTGAGTCTACTCAGTCTTCAATGATACTGGGTCACTTGGAATTGTCTCCTGCTCATAGACCCTGTCTCAGTCAGGGAGAGAGAGCAAGCAATAAAAGGGCATTTCCACTAAAACTCACTAAGTATTGGCACCAGCAACACTACTTATTAGTCTTCTAATTCAATGTAACATAAAAAAGGGAAAAGAGGCATGCCTCCTTTTTATCACAAACCAACAAATAGTTTTGTCACATATTCATCTGCTCTCACATTGCTACAGAGAACAATCTGAGCCTGGGTAATTTATAAAGGGAAGAGGTTTAATTGACTCATGGTTCCACAGGCTGTACAGGAAGCATGACTGGGGTAGTGGGTAGCTCAGGAAACTTACAATCATGGCAGAAGGCAGAGGGGAAGCTGGCAAGTCCTACATGGCTAGAGCAAGAGGAAGAGAGAGAGCAAAGGGGGAAGTGCCACACACTGCCAAACAACAAGGTCTTGTGAGAACCCACTATCACAAGAACAGCAAGGGGGAAATCTGTCCCCATGATTTAATCACCTCCCACTAGATCAACATTGGGGATTACAATTCAACATGAGATTTGGGTGGAGACACAAAGCCAAACCATATCAGGTATCTTGAGGGCGACAGTAAAAATGAAAGTGCCCAGTAGGTGATGATAGCCCCCTGGTGGTTAGGTAGCAGATACTTCAGAAGTAGCAGTGGGATATCCTGGATTTCCCATTAACTGACAGTATATTCATTGGTACTTGCAGAAATTCACTATTACTTCTAGAAACTCTTTAGGCAATGGGATGAATGTATTAGTCAAGAGAAGTTAGGTTGTCATAAAAAACACGTTGCTTCTACTTATAACTCAATATTCAGAAGCCTCATGGCCCTGCCGAACTGCAACTTGGCAAGTGGATGTGGAGGAGCAAATGGCACTCTTGCTAAGCATTGCTGTCTCAGCCCCAAAAAGTATGGATGCTGTAAGCAAGGGATAGGGGGAGGAGCTGATAAAATGTATTCTTAATTTTACTGCATTCATTCTCACATACTGATGATACCAGGGAAGATAGTCAATTATATACATAAGTCTTTTATTTAATCCTCATGGCAATCAGAGAAAACAGAGAAGTTAAGTAACTTGTCAGAAGTCACACAGCTGTTCAGGTCTTCTGGACTCCAAAGCTATTTGCTTTTTATTATTCCATGTTTGTAAAAAGAAAATTATATGCCTTAAAATAGCCTCAAACATTTACTGAGTTCTTACTCTGTTATTATCTCAGTTCTCTTCACGACAACCCAGTGACATGAGATTGCTATTATCCTCAACAGGATCACAGAGGGTTAAGTAACTTGATCAAAGTTACTGCAAGCAGAAAAGATAGAATCTGAGCCCAGATCTTCTCCTTATTAGGGCATAGGTAGACAGAATCAAACCAGGGAAGATAAGAGCGTATTGTGCTAAAGAAAGACAACAGGGTTGTTGGGATATCAACTGAGTTACAAGTTATCTGCCATATGCAAAATCTAGCCCATTTGCAGATAACGTTTGGGACTTGGCTCATACAGATTAAAGATTGTTTATCTGTAAATAGATTGATTTATTTATATGGGCCTTAAACTATATAAATTTGTTAAAAATAACCTGTATAACAGGACATATTTGCAAGATGACTCAGAATAATTACCCTGTCTCCAATTATTGTGAAAACAAGGGGTGTTCCATTTAGTTTTCACCAGTTTCCATAAAAGGCAAATCACTGGCTCCAGTCAGAGAAAGCATCAAAATGGCTACATTTAAATTAAAAGTTGATACAGAGGGTCTACAACAGGGTCTCAACTCTGGCTGCTCGTTAGAATTGCCTGAGGAACTGTCAATAAACATTGCTTCCTGGGCCTGTGGACAAAAATTCTAATTAAAGATGGGCAATTGAGGGCGCAGTACAAGGGCTAGTGACAAGCAATTATATTTTTAAAATTCTTCCCGGATAGTCTGATGTCTGATCCGTAGCCTTCCACCATCAGTAGTGTATGAAAGTACATCTCTGACTGATGAGTCAAATCCATTGAAAAAAAGACCGCAAAGCAAGAACCCTAACTCTTGAAAAGATTAACCAGGTCGTGCTATGACCAATGTTAGTTATTAGTGTTACATTTCCACTTCGGTATAGTTTAATTATTAGTGTATTCTTAACAAATGCATATCATCAGTGACAACAAGTCATATTTTTAACGAGAAATCATTACAACTTAGTGTTAAACTTCTCACCTTGATGATCATAATAATAATTTTGTGCACACCTTATTGTGAAATCTAAAGCTTTATCTTTAGCACTTCTCTCTGTTCAAACTTCTGAGCCCCATTCTTGTGTGTGCTGTGATGGTGATCAACATGTCTACCGTCTTTGTTCTTATATTCACCTATTCCTTTGTAATATGGTAATTAGTTTTAAGATGAAA
This sequence comes from Macaca mulatta, assembly GCF_049350105.2. Taxonomy (NCBI): domain Eukaryota; kingdom Metazoa; phylum Chordata; class Mammalia; order Primates; family Cercopithecidae; genus Macaca; species Macaca mulatta. The sequence goes on from NC_133406.1 coordinate 139,445,655, forward strand.
GCTAATCCCGACTGTGAGAGTGCTGAGCTAGTGTTACTGCTGGCTAATGTATCACTAGAAGACCAGGCACAATAAAACAGAAAAAAGGTTTTTCTTGTGTTCTCCATTGGTTTATTATTATGAGTAGGGGAACAATGTGCAAAATATATCTCTAAGGCATAAATGAGAGTAGCGATGGGAAAAAAAAAGCAAAACATGTTGAGATGAGAAACAATGAGTTTTCAGAGGGCTATCAATAGCCCTCTGAATAGCCCAAAGTTTAAGTCATTTTCTGTACTGGAAGAGCAGGAGTTCAGCATCCAATCCCAGATCCACTGGGGTAGGGGGAGTCTTTGGGGTTTTATATCTCTGTCGAAAGAGCAAGCAAAATAATGTGTGTGTATATGTACAGTTTTCAGGAGAGCAATACCTGTTACCTTTGCCAAAGGCTTATGAGTGAGGTATCTACAAATTGATATGAAGAAAAGCTATATCTTCTCTTTCTTAGCAGTAACTAATATTGAGTCTTTTTCGACTAATCTTTTAGGGGCTCTTTGCTGGTATAATCTATAATACTTGGTGTATTTCTTCAGTATGTCCTTACAAGAATTCCTAGTAAATATATAAGTATTGGAATCAGGCTTGCCTCTTCTGTACAGAAGGCCATTAGCATCAGGGTCTTAATTTCATGAATGGCAGTTGCTGTGGCTTCTCTTCTTTTTCTGCTAATACTACCTCTGATAACATTGTTTTAATCTTCTTATTCTGAACTTTTGCTTGACTGGTAGGTAGACCAGCTAGCTGTGTGTTACTGAGGTTTAGCACCTACTCAGACCCATGCTGATCTCTCTTGCTGTACAGATGGACAGGTTAGCATCCTCTGAAAGGACAGTATCTCAGCTCTCCTGAGAGAGTGGGAGAGGTAAAAGAAAGGGTCCCCATAACATTTTTTTCTTAACTTTGAGTCAGGTTTATGCATTCATCCATGGCTCTACTCTCATGATCATTCCAGTGCTATTAGAATGCATTGCATTTTTTAAAAATCGGATAAATCTAGCCGTAGGAATGGGCCTATCTTGCGCTTTAGTAATAATCAGGGCTCAAGGCCAGACTGGTTATATAGAGAACCTTGACATCTAAAGCATGCCATAGGCTTCAGCCCCACTCCATTAGGAGCCTGATGCCATCATCCATGCTTATAATAATTGCTCATAGTTATTGAAACATACTGCATATCAGGCACATAATTTGTATTATCTCTCCGTAACAATTCTCTTAGGTAGGTCCAATGATTATTTACATATAATAAAACAAAGGTTTGTTGTAACCACATAAATCGTACAAGATCATACAGCTAGTAGGTGATTGAGTTGGGATTTATACAGAGTTTAAATCTGTTTCTGACTCTAAGGCCTCCATGTTACACTATATTAACTCCAATGGCTTCTGGAAAAGTTCAGAGTATCCAAAGTATGTACAGTCAGAGTTCGGGAAAGGATAGTCACTATGAGTTTGCTTCCTTGGAAATATAGCATTAGTTATATATTACTCATATATATTTAAAAATTGCTTATTTATAGCAAGAACAGTGAAAGTACTAAGTTTTGACGTGAGCTTAGACAACATCAAAAACAACAAACAAAATTTTTATCACTACAGACCTTGAAAATACCTAGATATTTTCTACAGAATTTCCATAATTCTTTATTTGCTCATCAAAATTTACAGTGGCTTTTCTTAAAGTAATAGCTTGATAAATTTTTAAAGTTTATTCTTTATTTGTTTAATTATTAATATCAGTGAATATTTAGAAAATACTACATGTCTACATTTGAGTAACTCTATTTTAACACTGACAATTAACATTTATGGCACGTTGCATGTGTATGTTCACTGCGGCATCATTCACAATAGCAAAGACATGGAATCAACCCAAATACCCATCAATGATAGACTGGATAAAGGAAATGTGGTTCATATAACATGGAATATGTAAAAAGTAATGAGATCATGTCCTTTGCAGAAACATGGATGGAGCAAGAGGCCATTATCCTCAGCAAATTCGCGCAGGAACAGAAAACCAAATACCACATGTACTCACTTATAAATGGGAGCCGAACAATGAGAACACATGGACACAGGAAGGGTAACAACACACACTGGGGTCTGTCGGCAGTAGGGAGGGGTGCGTGGCAGGGAGAGCATTAGATTAAATAGCTAATGATTGCTAGGCTTAATATCTAGGTGATGGATTGATAGGTGCAGCAAACCACTATGGCACACATTTACCTGTGTAACAAACCTGCACATCCTGCACATGTATCCTGGAACTTAAAATAAAAACATTTATGGCATGTTTTAGAAACATGGAATAGTCTGATGGGGATCATTTTAGAATATGTAAAAGAGAATAGCTGGAGACACATTGGAAAGTTTGGCTGGAATTATATTGTAAAAGCCTTATATGCCATTTATTTTTTAAGTTAAGAAGTATCACAAAAAATGTTAGGCAGAGGAGCAACATTGTTTTATAATAAGAAAGTATATATAAACTTGAAAATTCAATTTACAAATGTTAGAAATAAGCTATTTTTCTATTGTATTCATGTGTATCTCTAGCATTTTTTCCTTGTTACTTATTTTAGAGAACAAGCTCATTTAGTATAGACACCACATGAGTGGTTGTAAGTAGTTAAAAGGAGAGGGTCCTCTAATCAAACTACTAAAGAAGACAGGAATATCCAGGCCGAGGACCCCTTCTCTCTAATTCTGGGCTCTGCTTCTCTGTAAAGGTCAGGCTTTATTCTTGCAAACCAGGGGCTGGAATTATGGCCTCTGGGGTAATACAATGTGACAGCAAACACCAAAGCAACAGACCTTGGTGGTTTTTTTTAAAAAAATGATAAAATGGGAGAAACCAGTTTTCAATCTGGCATGTAAGGAGCTTGTAAGTCATCACTACATGCTGACAAGTTAAAAGCTGAACAGACTAAAACATCCTCAGCTCTTCTTGTGTCTGTCATAGAAGTGAGGTCATGGGGAAAATTGCTGCCCCAAAAACAAGAAAGGCAGACGAACACAGAGAATCCCAAACACCAGAGCAGAAACCCATGAGCAGAAATCTCTGTGGGATTCACTGCAGGGGTTGGAAAACCATAACTATAATTGATGAATTGCTGGAGGCTCGGGGTGGACAAGTCTTGGAGTTACAAATGCCTAAGGGCCCTGTCCCAGGGGTGGAGGTTGTCCCCACACTTTTGTAAGTTTTGTCTCCAGGAGCTCAACCAGGTTCTTACAGCCAATAATGGAGAAAAATTCCCTTATGCTTCTGACAAAGGGAGGAAAGTAACCATGTAAAATATGCCAGAGCTTTCTGTTCTTAACAAGTTCTGCTCTTCAGATAAAATATTTTAGCAGTGCCTAAACTACTTGATTTTTTCATAGCCTCACTGACATGAGGGAAGGAAAATGCTCAACCCCAGCCTCTGCTAGCTTTCAATGTGGAGAAAGAAGATACCCAATTACAGTCCACTTTATCCATCCTTTCACACCTAAGTGTGTGTGTGGGGGTGGGGGAGACAGAGAAATACTTGTGAACTGCACTGTCCAGAGGCATTTGATCACTAAAAGGCTGAGACCTAATCATAGGACTGTAACATATTTCCCTTCCCTCACATGGCGCACCACATTACTAAAGACCTATATCCAGCAGTTCCTTGTACCCAGTACTCAAGAAAAAATTACAAGGCATACTAAAAAGCAAAAACAAACAAACAAACAAAAAACCAACAACATGGTCAGAAGAGACAAAGCAAGCATCAGAATCACACTTAGATATGGTTGGGATGTTGGAATTATTAAATCTACAATTTAAAACAACTATGATTAAGATACTAAGGGCTCGAAAGGCTAAAGCAGACAGTATGCAAAAATAGATGAGCAGTGTAAGCAAAGAGATGAAAATTCTGAAAAAGCAAAATAAAGAAAAGAAATGCTAAGAATAAAAAACACTCTAGCAGCAATAAAGAATGCCTTTGATGGGCTTATTAGTAGACTGGAAACTGCTAAGTAAAGAATATCTGAGATTGAGGATGACAACAGAAACTTCCAAAATGGAAAGGCAAAGAGAAAAATGGCTGAAAAAGTGGAACAGAATATACAAAAACTGTGGGACAACAAAAGGTATCACATGTGCATAATGGGAATATTACTAGGATAAAAAAGAAAGGAAGAGTAGAAATATTTGAAGCCATAATGACTGTGAATCATAATGTCTGTGAAAGTTAGACAAATCACAGATCCAGGAAACTCAGAGAACACCAAACAGGATAAAAACCAAAAGACAACACTTAGGGATATCAAACTACAGTCTGAATATTTTCTAATATTTAAAGGTATTTCTAATATTCAAGGAAATCAAAGAAAATATTTTGAAAGGAGCCAGAGAGAAAAAAAACTTACCTATAGAGAAACAAAGATAAGAATTATGTCTGACTTCTCAGAAATCATGCAAGCAAGAAGAAAATGAAGTGAAATATTTAAAGTGTTGAGAGAAAAAAAACTCCGCCATCCTAGAATTTTGTACCCTGTGGAATTATCCTTCAAAAATGAAGAAGAAATACTTTCTCAGACAAAAATTGAAGACATTTGTTTCCAGGAGAGCTGCCTTGCATGAAATGTTAAAAGAAATTATTCAGAGAGAAAGGAAATTATGCAAGTCAAAAACTTGGCTTTACATCAAGGAAGAGCATTAGAAAAAGAATAAGGGTAAAAAAAAACCTTTTATTTTCCTATTTTAAGTAATCTAACAGATAACTGTTTGATACAATAATAGCAACAAAGTTTTTAATTATGTTTCCTTATATATCATATGTTTTATACATGTATATATATTATATACACTTATGTAATGTTTAAAATTAATGACAGCAATGATACAAGGGACAGGATTGAGATATTAGTATTATTTTGTTATTACAGGTTACTTGCATTACCTATGAAGAGATACACTGTTATCTGAAAATGGACTTCAATTAGTTGTGAGTGTACATTACAAACTCTAGGGCAACTACTAAAAAAAAATAAGAGAAGAGGTATAACTGATATGCTACCAAAGGAGAGAAAATGGAATCCCATAAAACACTCAGTTAATACCACAAATGCAGAAATAAAAGAGTGGAAGGAAAAATAAGAACAAAGAATAAAGGTAACAAGTAAAAAACAACAAATATGGCAGATAAATCCAACTATATCAATAATTACTTTAAACATCAATGGTTTAAATATACCAATTAAAAGAGAAACTGTTAGAATGAATCAACAATTTTAAAGACCCTACTTTGTGTTGCTTACAAGAAATCCATTTTAATATAAAGATGCATATATATTAAAAGAAGTTCTTTAGGGAGTAGAAATATGATACCCAGTGGAAATTTGGATCTATATAAAGGAATAAAAAGTATCAGAAATAATAAATATGAGTAAATATTAAAAATGTATTTTTCTAATTTTTAATTTTTTTGTAAGATAACTGCTTAAAGAAGCACAAATAGCCGCGCGCGGTGGCTCATGCCTGTAATCCCAGCACTTTGGGAGGCCGAGGCGGGCGGATCACAAGGTCAGGAGATCGAGACCACGGTGAAACCCCGTCTCTACTAAAAATACAAAAAATTAGCCGGGCGCAGTTGTGGGCGCCTGTAGTCCCAGCTACTCGGGAGGCTGAGGCAGGAGAATGGCGTGAACCCGGGAGGCGGAGCTTGCAGTGAGCCGAGATCGCGCCACTGCACTCCAGCCTGGGCGACAGAGCGAGACTCCGTCTCAAAAAAAAAAAAAAAAGAAGCACAAATAGCTTCTTGTGAGACTTGCACACATGAAGAAGTAAAATATAACAATAGCACAAAATATGGGAGAAGGAAATAGACTACTGTGTGTTTCTTATACTATATATGAGCGTAGAATGTGGCAAATTCAAGATATATATTGTAAACCATTGAGCAATCATTGAAAAAGAAGGCGTAGGGCTAATAAGCTAATGTGTAGATAAAAAGGAATCGTTAAAGATAATCCAAAATAAGGCAGTAACAGAGGGAAAAAGAACAATAAGAAGATAGGACTAATAGAAAATGAATAGCAGGATGATAAACCTGAAAGCAATTATACAGATAATTACATTAAATAAAAATAGCTTAAATTCCTCAAATTAAAAGGTAGAAATTATTAGATTGGATGAAAAAACAAGAGCCAACTATATGTTGTGTAAAAGTAGTCGTCTAAATACAAAGCAATTCATAAATTTAAATTAAAATAATTGAAAAAGAGATCATGCAGTGGTTTTATTTGTATCATAAGAAGCCTGCAGTGGTTTTGTTTGTATCAAAATGGACTTCAAGATGAAAAGTATTAGCAAGGATAAGGAAAACTATCTCATAATGACATAGAGTCAAATCTTTGGGAAATTATAGCCATCTTACATGGTATGCATCCAAAACCAGGTCGTATTTATAGAGCTAAAGGAATAAATAGATAAATCCACAATTATAGTTGTAGATTTCAACACTTCTCCCTCAGTAGTTAATAAACAAGTAGATATCAGCGAAGATATAAAAGGCTTAAACAAAACTATCGACCAACTTGACTTAATAATACATAATGAATACCATTGATTTCTTTCTCCTGCCTGATTGCCCTGGCCAGAACTTCCAACACTATGTTGAATAGGAGTGATGAGAGAGGTCATCCTTGTCTTGTGCCAGTTTTCAAAGGGAATGCTTCCAGTTTTTGCTCATTCAGTATGATATTGGCTGTGGGTTTGTCATAAATAGCTCTTATTGTGCTGAGATACGTTTCATCGATACCCAGTTTACTGCGAGTTTTTAGCATGAAAGGCTGTTGAATTTTGTCAAATGCCTTTTCTGCATCTATTGAGATAGTCATGTGCTTTTTGTCATTGGTTCTGTTTACGTGGTGGGTTACGTTTATTGATTTGAGTATGTTGAACCAGTCTTGCATCCCAGGGATGAAGCCAACTTGATCATGGTAGATAAGCTTTTTGATGTGCTACTGGATTCAGTTTGCCAGTATTTTATTGAGGATTTTCACATCGATGTTCATCAGGGATATTGGTCTAAAATTCTCTCTTTTTGTTGTGTCTCTCCCAGGCTTTGGTATCAGGATGATGTTGGCCTCATAAAATGAGTTAGGGAGGATTCCCTCTTTTTCTATTGATTGGAATAGTTTCAGAAGGAATGGTACCAGCTCTTCCTTGTACCTCTGGTAGAATTTAGCTGTGAATCCATCTGGTCCTGGACTCCTTTTGGTTAGTGGGCTCTTAATTATTGCCTCAATTTCAGAGCCTGTTATTGGTCTATTCAGGGATTCAACTTCTTCCTGGTTTAGTGTTGGGAGGATGTATCTGTCCAGGAATTTATCCATTTCTTCTAGATTTTCTCATTTATTTGCATAGAGGAGTCAATAGCATTCTCTGATGGTAGTTTGTATCTCTGTGGGATCAGTGGTGCTATCCCATTTATCATTTTTTATTGCATCTCTTTGATTCTTCTCTCTTTTCTTCTTTATTAGTTTTGCTAGCAGTCTATCAATTTTGATTATCTTTTCAAAAAACCAGCTCCTGGATTCATTGATTTTTTTTGAAGGGTTATTTTGTGTCTCTATCTCCTTCAGTTCTGCTCTGATCTTAGTTATTTCTTGCCTTCTGCTAGCTTTTAAATGTATTTGCTCTTGCTTCTCTAGTTCTTTTAATTGTGATGTTAGGGTGTCGATTTAGATCTTTCCTGGTTTCTCTTGTGGGCATTTAGTGCTATAAATTTCCCTCTACACACTGCTTTAAATGTGTCCCAGAGATCCTGGTATGTTGTGTCTTTGTTCTCATTGGTTTCAAAGAACATCTTTATTTCTGTCTTCATTTCATTCTGTACCCAGTAGTCATTTTTTTTGTTTTCCATTTGCTTGGTAGATCTTCCTCCATCCCTTTATTTTGAGTCTGCGTGTGTCTCTGCACATGAGATGTGTCTCCTGAATACAGCACACTGATAGATATTGACTCTTTATCCAGTTTGCCAGTCTGTGTCTTTTAATTGGAGTATGTAGCCCATTTACATTTAAGGTTAATATTGTTATATGTGAATTTGATCCTGTCATTATGGTAGCTGGTTATTTTTCTCATTAGTTGATGCAGTTTCTTACTAGTATCAATGGTCCTTACAATTTGTATGTTTTTGCAGTGGCTAGTACTCGTTGTTCCTTTCCATGTCTAGTGCTTCCTTCAGGAGCTCTTGTAGGGCAGACCTGATGGTGACAAAAATCTCTCAGCATTTGCTTGTCTGTAAAGGATTTCATTTCTCCTTCACTTATGAAGCTTAGTTTGGCTGGATATGAAATTCTGGGTTGAAAATTCTTTTCTTTAAGAATGTTGAATATTGGCCCCCACTCTCTTCTGGCTGTAAAGTTTCTGCCAAGAGATCTGCTGTTAGTCTGATGGGCTGTGGGTAACCCGATCTTCTCTCTGGCTGCCCTTCACATTTTTTCCTTCATTTCAATTTTGGTGGATCTGACAATTATGTGCCTTGGAGTTGCTCTTCTCGAGGAGTATCTTTGTGGCATTCTCTGCATTTCCTGAGTTTGAAATGTTGGCCTGCCTTGCTGGGTTGGGGAAGTTCTCCTGGATAATATCCTGAAGAGTGTCTTCAAACTTGGTTCCATTCTCCCTGTCTCTTTCAGGTACACCAATCAGATGTAGATTTGGTCTTTTCACATAGTCCCATATTTCTTGGAGGTTTTGTTCATTTCTTTTTTCTCTAAGCTTCTCTTCTTGCTTTATTTCATTCATTTGATCTTCAATCACTGATACCCTTTCTTCCAGTTGATCGAATTGGCTACTGAAGCTTGTGCATGCATCACATAGTTCTCGTGCCATGGTTTTCAGTTGCATCAGGTCCTTTAAGTTCTTCTCTATGCTGTTTATTGTAGTTAGCCATTCGTCCAATCTTTTTTCAAGGTTTTCAGCTTCTTTGTGATGGGTTCGAACATCCTTCTTTATCTCAGAGAGGTTCATTATTACCAATCTTCTGAAGCCTTCTTCTCTCAACTCATCGAAGTCATTCTCCATCCAGCTTTGTTCCGCTGCTGGTGAGGAGCTGCATTCCTTTGGAGAAGAAGAAGCATTCCAGTTTTTAGAATTTTCAGCTTTTCTGCTCTGATTTCTCCCCATATTTGTGGTTTTATCTACCTTTGGTCTTTCATGATGATGATGAACAGATGGAGTTTTGGTGTGAATGTCCTTTCTGTTTGTTAGCTTTCCTTCTAACAGTCAGGACCCTCAGCTGCAGTTCTGTTGGGGTTTGCTGGAGGCCCACTCCAGACCCTGTTCGCCTGGGTATCACCAGCAGAGGTTGCAGAACTGCAAATATTGCAGAATGGCAAATGTTGCTGCCTGATCATTCTTCTGGAAGCTTTGTCTCAGAGGGGCACATGGCTGTATGAGGTGTCAGTCAGCCCCTTCTGGGAGGTGCCTCCTAGTTAGGCTACTCGTGGGTCAGGGACCCACTTGAGGAAGCAGTCTGTCTGTTCTCAAACCTCAAACTCTGTGCTGGGAGAACCACTACTCTCTTCAAAGCTGTCAGACAGGGACGTTTAAGTCTGCAGAAGTTTCTGCTGCCTTTTGTTCAGCTATGCCCTGCCACCAGAGGTGGAGTCTACAGAGGCAGGTAGGCCTCCTTGAACTGCAGTGGGCTCCACCCAGTTTGAGCTTCCCAGCTGCTTTGTTTACCTACTCAAGCCTCAGCAATGTCGGGCACCCCTCCCCCAGCCTGGCTGCTGCCTTGCAGTTTGATCTCAGACTGCTGTGCTAGCAGTGAGCAAGGCTCCGTGGGCAAGGGACCCTCCAAGCCAGGCACAGTATATAATCTCCTGGTGTGCCATTTGCTAAGACCATTGGAAAAGCACAGTTTTTGGGTGGGAGTGATCCGATTTTCCAGGTGCCATCTGTCATGGCTTCCCTTGGCTAGGAAAGGGAGTTTGCCAACCCCTTGTGCTTCCCGGGTGAGGTGATGCCTTGCCCTGCTCTGGCTCACAGTCTGTGGGCTGCACCCACTGTCCTGCACACTGTCTGACAAGCCCCAGTGAGATGAACCTGGTACCTCAGGTGGAAATGCAGAAGTCCCCATCTTCTGCATCACTCACACTGGGAGCTGTAGACTGGAGCTGTTCCTATCTGGCCATCTTGGAACTCTATATATTTTTCATATAAAGACTTCTTTTCCTCTGGGTAGATAACCAGTACTGGGATTGCTAGATCAAATGGTAGTTCTACTTTTAGTTCTTTAAGTAATCTCCATGTTGTTTTCCATAGTGGTTGTATCAGTTTACAATCCAATCACCAGTGTGGAAGTGTTCCCTGCTAGCTATATTCATGCCAACATGTTCTATTTTTTTAATTGATATTCTTACAGGAGTAAGGTTATCACATTGGGTTTTGATTTGCATTTCCCTGATCATTAGTGATGTTGAGCATTTTTTCATGTGTTTTTTGGCCATTTGTATATCTTCTTTTAAGAATTGTCTATTCATGTCCTTATCCCTTTTTGGTGGGATTGATTTTTTCTTGCTGATTTGTTTGAGTTCCTTGTAGATTCTGGATATTAGTCCTTTGTCAGATGTATAGATTGTGAAGATTTTCTTTTACTCTGTGGGTTGTCTGTTTACTCTGCTGACTGTTTCTTTTGCCATGCAAAAGCTCTTTAGTTTAATTAAGTCCCAACTATATTTGTTTCTATTGCATTTGCTTTTGGGTTATTGGTCATGAAATCCTTGCCTAAGCCAATGTCTAGAAGAGTTTTTCCAATGTTATCTTCTAGAATTTTTATAGGTTCAGGTCTTAGATTTAAGTCCTTGATTTTTGTATAAAGTGAGAGATGAGGATCCAGTTTCATTCTTCTACATGTGCTAGCCAATTATCCCAGCACCATTTGTTGAAAAAGGTGTCTTTTCCTCACTTTATGTTTTTGTTTGCTTTGTCAAAGATCAGTTGGCTGTAAGTATTTGGGTTTCTTTCTGGGTTCTCTATTCTGTTCCACTGGTCTATGTGTCTATTTTTATACCAGTACCATGCTGTTTTTGTTGACTATGACCTTATAGTATAGTTTGAAATCAGGTAATGTAATGCCTCCAGATTTGCTCTTTCTTCTTAGTCTTGCTTTGACTATGCAGGCTTTGTTTTGGTTCCATATGAATTTTAAAATTGTTTTTATTCTAATTCTGTGAAGAATGATGGTGTTATTTTGATGGGAATTGTGTTGAATTTGTAAAGTGCTTTTGGCGATATGGTCACTTTCACAGTATTGATTCTACCCATTCATGAGCATGAGATGTATTTCCATTTGTTCGTGTCTTCTATGATTTCTTTCAGCAGTGTTTTGTAGTTTTCCTTGTAGAGATCCTTCACCTCCTTGGTTAGGTATATTCCTAAGTATGTATGTATGTATGTATGTATGTATGTATGTATTTATTTTTGCAGGTATTTTAAAAGGGGTTTAGTTCTTGATTTGATTTTCAGCTTGGTCACTGTTGGTGTATAGAATAGCTACAGATTTGTGTACATTAATTTTGTATCTGGAAACTTTGCTGAATTCTTTTGTCAGTTCTAGTAGCTTTCTGGAGGAGTCTTTAAAGTTTTCAAGGTAAACAATCATATCTTCAGCAAACAGTTACAGTTTGACTACCTCTTTACTGATTTGGATGCCCTTTCTTTCTTTCTGATGTCTGATTGCTCTGGCTAGGACTTCCAGTACTGTGTTGAAGAGGAGTGGAGAGAGGAGTTATCCCTGTCTTGTTCTGGTTCTCAGAGGGAATACTTTCAGTTTTCCCCTAATCAGTATCCTGTTGGCTGTTTGTCATAGATGGCTTTTATTACATTGAGATATGTCCCTTGTAAGCTGATTTTGCTGAGAGTTTTAATCCTAAAGTGATGCTAGATTTTGTCAAATACTTTTTCTGCATCTATTGAGATGATCATGTGATTTTTGTTCTTAATTCTGTTTGTGTGGTGTATCACACTTATTGACTTGTGTATGTCAAGCCACACCTGTATCCCTGGTATGAAACCCACTTGATCATGGTGGATTTTCTTTTTGATATATTGCTGAATTTGGTTAGCTAATATTTTGTTAAGGATTTTAGCATCTGTGTTCATCATGGATATTGGTCTGTAGTTTTCTTTTTTGGTTATGTCCTTTCCTGGTTTTGGTATTATGGTGATACTGGCTTCATAGAATGATTTACGGAGGGTTACCTCTTTCTCTCTCTTGTGGAATAGTGTCAACAGGATTGGCATCGATTCTTCTTTGAATGTCTGGTAGAATTCTGCTGTGAATCCATCTGGTCCTGGACTTTTCTTTGTTGGTAGTTTTTAAATTACCATTTCAATCTTGCTGCTTGTTATTGGTCTTTTCAGATTATCTAATTCTTCCTGATTTAAGCTAGGAGGGTTGTGTCTTTCCAGGAATTAATCCATCTCTTCTAGGCTTTCTAGTTTATGTACACAAAGGCATTCATAATAGGCTCGAATTATCTTTTGTGTTTCTGTGGTGTCAATTGTAATATCTTCCGTTTCATTTCTTATTGAGCTTATTTGGATTTTCTCTCTTCTTTTCTTGGTTAATCTTCCTAATGGTCTATCAATTTTATTTATCTTTTCAAAGAACCAAATTTTTGTTTCATTTATCTTTTGCATTTTTTTAATTTTTTTGTTTGTTTCACTTTCATTTAGTTCTACGCTGATCTTGGTTATTTCTTTTCTTCAGCTGTGTTTGGGTTTGGTTTGTTACTGTTTCTCTACTTCCTTGAGGTGGGATCTTAGATTGTCTCTGTGCTCTTTCAGACTTTTTGATGTAGGCATTTAGGGCTATGAACTTTAGCACCACTTTTGCTGTATCCCAGTGGTTTTGATAGGTTGTGTCACTATTGTCATTCAGTTCAAACAATTTTTTAATTTCCATCTTGATTTTATTTTTGACCCAATGATTATTCAGGGTCAGGCTATTTAATTTCTATGTCTTTGCATGATTTTGAAGGTTCCTTTTGGAGTTGGTTTCCAGCTTTATTCTACTGTGCTCTGAAAGAGTGCGTCGTATAATTTCAATTTTCTTCAATGTATTGAGGGTCATTTTGTGGCCTATCATATGGTCTATCTTGGAGAAAATTCCAGGCACTGTTGAATAGAGTGTATATTCTGTGGTTATGGGATGGAATTTTCTGTATATATCTATTAAGTCCATTTGTTCCTGGGTATAGTTTAAATTTATTGTTTCTTTGTTGACTTTCTGTCTTGATAACCTGTCCAGAGCTGTCAGGGGAGTACTGAAGTCCACTACTCTTACTGTGTTGCTGTCTATCTTATTTCTTTTCTTTTTTTTTTAATGTGTTAAATGTTTTTTTTTAATTTTTTAATTTTTTAAATTTTACTTTAAGTTCTAGGGTACATATGCGCAACATGCAGATTTGTTACATATGTATACATGTGCCATGTTGGTGTGCTGCACCCATTAACTCGTCATTTACATTAGGTATATCTCCTAATGCTATCCCTCCCCTCTACCCCCTCCCCACGATACGACCCGGTGTGTGATGCTCCCCTTCCTGTGTCCAAGTGATCTCATTGTTCAATTCCCACCTATGAGTGAGAACATGTGGTATTTGGTTTTCTGTTCTTGCGATACTGTCTATCTCATTTCTTAGTCTATTAGTAATTGCTTTATACATTTGGGAGATTCAGTGTTAGGTGCATATATGTTTAGGATTGTGATATTTTCCTGTTGGACAAGGCCCTTTATCGTTATATAATGCCACTCTTTGTCTTTTATCACTGCTACAAATTTAACTGCTTTAAAGTTTGTTTTGTCTGATATAAGAATAGCTACCCCTGCTCGCTTTTGGTGTCCATTTGCATAAAATGTCTTTTCCACCCCTTTACCTTAAGTTTATGTGAGTTCTAATGTGTTAGGTGAGTCTCTTGAAGGCAGAAGATAGTTGCCTGATGAATTCTTATCCATTCTGCAATTCTGTATCTTTTAAGTGGAACATTTAGGCCATTTACATTTAATGTTAGTGTTGAGATATGAGGCACTATTCCATTCATTGTGTTATTTGTTGCCTGTATACCTTGGTTTTTTGTTTTTGTTTTTTAAATTGTATTTTTGTTTTATATGTCCTGTAAGATTTATGCTTTAAAGAGTTTCTGTTTTGATGTGTTTCCAGGATTTGTTTCAAGATTTAGTGCTCCTTTTAGCAGTTCTTGCAGTGGTGGCTTGGTAGTGGCGAATTCTGTCAGTATTTGTTTTTCTAAAAAAGACTGTATCTTTCCTTCATATATGAAGCTTAGTTTCACTGGATGCAGAATTCTTGGCTGATAATTGTTTTGTTTGAGGAGGCTGAAGATAGGGCCCCAATCCCTTTTAATTTGTGGAGTTTCTGCTGAGAAATCTGCTCTTAATCTAATAGGTTTTCCTTTATAGTTTACCTGGTGCATTTGTCTCACAGCTCTTAAGATTCTTTCCTTTGTCTTAACTTTAGATAACCTGATGACAATGTGCCTAGGCAATGATTATTTTGCAATGAATTTCCCAGGTGTTCTTCGTGGTTCTTGCGTTTGGGTGTCTAGGTCTCTAGCAAGGGCACCATGGACTATGTCCTTCTGATACTGTCTCTTGTTCCAGCTTCCACAGCACCATCCTCTTCTGATTTTGCTCTTAATTCTCTCTTCACACATTTTCAGTCTTTTTTTTTTTTTTTTAAATAAACTCTTCATCTTCTATATGTCTTTAAATGTTAGTCTTCCCCGTTCTTGGGCCTTATCTCTTGCAACCCCACATACCTTTATTTCTACTGCTCCTTTATTTACCATATTCTTGGTTTTGATACCTTCTGAGCACTAGACCTGCATTCTTTAGTGATTTTTAGATTTTCTATTTTAATATCTCAAAAATACCTCATACTTGTATTTCCTAAAACATCTTCCTTTGTTTTCTCCACCTTGATCAATGATACCTTTCTCCACATTGGTGTCTAAGTTAGATATCTGGGACTCACTGCTGATTTCATTTGCTGGCAGTTTCCATGAACACTTTGTCTTTCTACCCATCCCCTACCCCTTATTTTCTCCATGTCCTTTTGCTCCTCTGCAGTATTACTGCCACCCTTTAGTTTGGGGCTTCTTTCATCTTGCCTAGGCTCTTATCTGGTCGCTTTGCCTCTGGCCTTCCCTGCTTCCAACACCAATAATTCTCTGCCTTCTCTTTACAAATATATATCTGATTATGCCATTCCCCTGCTTAAAACTCCATTGTTATCTAAATGTATAGCATTGCCTTCCTGAACAGGCGTTTGGAGATTCTAAAGAAATAAATTCTGCTTTTTCCATTACTCAAAGTTCTACAAAAAATGTTGGAGCTGAAAAATTTTGAAATGTTAATTATTTGATAAATTACTTTATCAATCAATTTACTGAAAGTTATTGAGCATCTGTTATGTGTCCAGCTATGTGTTAGATATTATATCCATTTTATCTCAGGATATGATACAAATTTTAAATAATTTTTCTTATCTTGTTATTTATAAGTTATACAAGTATCTCATATCTATTACTGGACTGCAAGATTGATCTTCTATAGTCAATAATGAGCCACTGATAAGTAATAAAATAAATAACTTTAAAGATCTAGCAAATCCACCTCTATTGTCAGTAATTGAAGAGAAAAAAAGTAATGGCTGTAATCTTTAAGTTACAAGAAAAGGACATAAAGTAATCTCCAGAAATCAAGTGGCCTGTCTTATAAATGAGTGATCATGCTGATATTTTAGTGTCAAATGCCTACTTATCCCCTTGAATAAATTGTGTTTTCTTCAAATATATAAATACTACATATATTTTCATGTTCTAAACTATGAATGGGAAAATCAGCACAGAACACAGTTTCAGAGTCATCACAGAACAAGAAACTTCTTTTATGCTGTAAATATAAACTCTTCTGTATTTCTACCTTACTGGAAGAATCATCTCTTTCTGAAGCCTATTTAGCAATAAAATCCCTCTTCTCATTTCATCCTGCTAGAAGCCTCCAAAGAGCACTTAGGGAAATTCTCACTGCCATACATGAACGGAGATCCACCTATACTGAATCACTGAAATTCCATCAAACTGTACAAAATATCTCTGACATTACAAGGCTAGAATAGAACTATGAGTGTTCAATCCTTAGTGACAGACTGATTACTGCCTGCACATTTCTGGAATAGAGTCACAGCCTATATTCCTACAAATACCCAATAATTTAAGTAGTTAAATCTATGAGCTCTTTTCTGAAGGTTTGTCCTGAAAGTCCCTTTTGTGTCAGAAATCTGTTAAAAAGCCATGCTTTCTACTCCTTGATGGTTGTTATAGCAACCATCAGACTTTAGGTATATGGAAAGAAAGGAACACCACCTAACCAATAACATTCAATTGTCATGACACTTGCTATGTTAAATACAAAATAACAAACCAATTTCTCACTGCAGAAGCATAAAATTAGGATTGAACTATACATTCAGATCCCATTTGACATATCTGTATAATGGTGATAGTTGTAGTGGTAGTGAGGGGTAATAGAATCAGAGAAGGGGGATTAGAAAGAAAAAAGAAAATAATATTAGACACCTATGTAAAATAAGCTTTGAAAAGTGTGGAAAAGTTCAAATGCAATGTTTATTATACTATCCATGCATTGAAATACTAACGATAAAGTGGCCAGTTCCTATGAAAGTATAAAATATGAGGTCTGTAATTTACTTGTCCAGTAAAAATCTTACCACCTATGTGCATTTTTTGAATTGAAAGACATATCTATAAAATATCCTTAATATCCTATTTTGGTGGGTTGTTCCACTAAAGCTAGGAGAATCATCATGTAGAACCCTAGGGCTCTAAAGAAAGTTCATGCCATCAGCCAAGAAGAATTATAAACAATTCAGAAAACAGCTCCAGGCATGCTACCAGGCACACTGGTAAAGACAGAGGGCCTGACTGTGAGACGACAAGTAACCATGTGGCCAGAGCTGCTTATCATAAGTTGAGTTTTGTCAGATTCACCAAGCCATAAGATTTGGTGGGTCTAGCACCAGTATTCATTTAAGATGGAAATGCTATATCTGGAAGCAGCCATGAGTACAGGCCAGAGGACACAAGTACCTGCATGAACAGGTGCCACAGATTCACATATCACTGAACACTGCTGCCTGGGCTCTCATCCTTAGCTTGTATGTATAGCCACAAGGGTGGGGATTCCTTTTATGAGAAGCTGGTGAAGGAGGAAAAAAGCCACCCTTAGTTTATGGATAGAGTAGCTCAATGTGTGGGTGCAAGCCAAAGAAGACTGTTGCTGCATTGCAGTCCCACTGAGGTATGGCCCTAAAATTCAGCAGTAAGGAGACACCCTTACAATGGAGAAAGGTTCGAGGAGTGTGTTCTTTTCTTTGCGTAAAGGAAGTACCTCCAAATAAGGATATACTTACATTCATGGGTAATGGTGAATGGCTTAACTGAATATTTAGAAGCTGGAAAGAGATATACTTAAAGATCAGCGATAAGAAATTCTGGAAAAGAGGCATATGAATAACCTCTAACTAGACAGAATGACTCAGCCATTACATTATCCAGCCTCTGTCATCAGCCACTCCTGTGCTAGCATAATGGGCTCATGAATGGAGTAGGCATGTTGACAGCGCCAAAGGATATGAAGGGATTATGTGGGATCCCATTCACTAAAGCTAATTTTGCTACTGCTGCTGTCAGATATCAAATCTGCCAGAAGCTGGGTCCATATACAGCTTCATTCCTTGACAAGACCAGCTAGGCCCTTCGAATCAACTTGGAAGCAACGGGATCAATTGGAAGGTGATCACAGTCTCCTCTAGGAGCTCATTCCAGACCAAGTTATTATGCTGGGTATATACTTAGAAGTTTTAATTTCCATTTTGATAGACAGATGTTAGATAAATTTATTTTAATATTCCCTATTAAAAATTAATTTTCGGCTTGACAGTCTATACCAAATAAAATGTTGCTGAATCTTGCTCACTAAAATGGAAACGGTTCCAGAATGAAATCAGTCATCAATCATTCCTCAGCATGAATAACTCATTTTGGTTAGATCTGGGTATTAATAAAACAAAAGTTAAAGTACCCAGCCTTTTTCAAAAATTTTATTTTAAGAAGGCATATTTTATTTTTAGAATATTTCTGTAGTAGGAACTATCTGGTACAGGCCATTCGCCTGCTGGTTGCTGTTCAAATTTCTAGTCAAATTGGTAAAGTGGGTAGAAATTGCTTTTGCATTTCCTCCTTCTTCAGGTTCCAAGTTATGGAACTCACTGATATTATTCCTTGGCGACCCATATTTCTGATATTGAACTCAAACTAGATCAGTAACGCTGTTGTTCTTAAGTTTAGCCAAGTAATAGCAGTGTGGAATGATAGAACCAGGTTTTAGATATATTGGACATGGAAAAGGTGTTTGTTGAATAAATATAAACATAAATCAAAAATTTTATAAAACAGAAGTTTTTTTTACAGGAACTTCAGAAAATATTTAAGAATCATGTATGTACCCTAGCTTCGATGCCCTATCACTTATCAATTATCCTTTTATCTCCTGAAGATGGTTAATCCATCCACTTCTCTCTGGCTCCACAGCCACCAAGATGTCTACATCACTATCATCTACTGCTTGCAACACTGCTAATGGGTCTCATGCTCCTGCAATGTATTCTCTACAGAGCAGCTGACATGATATTAAAGTAAAAACCCGATTACTTCATATCACCGCTTAAAACATTTTAATGGCTGCTCATTGCTGTAAGAATAAAAACTGAAATACTCACAAAGCCTTGAGAGCCTCTAGTTTTGCTCATCTCTCCGGCAGGAGTGTTTCTAGAGTTCTATCAGGGACAGTAGTCTAGAAAGTGAGGCCAGGAGACTTCTCTGAAGGCTATGTTTAAGCAGCGAAAACAGTCTACCTTTACTAAGCATTTATGTTTATGTGTAGCTTGGAAGCTAATGGCACCCCTTAGAACACCCCTGCTTTCCAGCCTCACTTCTTCCCACTGCTCTGCATCCCCACTGTGCTCCCTCATTGCTGGCTTTTTTTTTTTTCCGGTCTTAGAATGTCCCAAGCTCCTTCCATCTCAGGGTCTTTTTATTTGCTGCTCTTTTTTCATTCTCTCTCACCCAGGCTGGAGTGCTGTGGTGTGATCTCCGCTTACTGTAACCTCCACCTCCTGGGTTCAAGTGATTCTCCTGCTTCAGCCTCCCAAGTAGCTGAGGTTACAGGCATGCCACCACACCTGGCTAATTTTTGTATTTTTCGTGGAGATGGGGTTTCACCCTGTTGGCCAAATTGGTCTCAAACTCCTGACCTCAGGTGATCCACTCACCTCGGCATCCCAAAGTGCTGGGATTACAGGTGTGAGCTGTGACCACACCTGGCCTATTTACTGCTCTTTCTATCTAGAGCCATTTTATTGTTCTAAATACTACTCATCCTTCAATTCTCAGCTTACATGGCATTTCCTCAGAGGAGATTTTCTTGACCACGGACTAGGGTGGTTCCTCCATCATAGGCTGTGTTTTTCAAATGTGAAGCATGGTCTCTCCCACTTTGTTCCAAGTGTGGCCCATGGGCTGCATGTAGCCCAGACAGCTTTGAATGCAGCGCAACACAAATCCGTAAACTTTCTTAAAACCATTATGAGATTTTTGTGTGTGATTTTTTTTTAAGTTCATCAGCTATTGTTAGTGTTAACATATTTTATGTGTGACCCTAGACAGTTCTTCTTCTTCCAACATGGCCAAGGGAAGCCAAAAGATTGGACACCTCTGTATTAAACCATAGCTTTGGGGAGGCAGGGGCAATGTTTCTCATCACTGCCGTATTCCTAGTGCCCGGTCCAGTGCCTGTTTCACTCCATGGATGGTTTGTTGAATGAATACATTGCACTGAATTTAAAAGAGATCTTAATGATAAGGAAGTTGGATCATAGGACAGTTTCTTGTGTTGCTTATGGTCTTGCAGTTAATTAACAGTGATTTTAAAACGGGAAAGCTACAAAGAACTCTGATTCTGTCTGAACAAACTTAAGGTCTTTGCCAGGTTCCCTCTTATCAATGAGTGAGGCTGAAGTCTCAAGTAATTCCTCAATTTTATCCAAGCTCTTCCTTTTTGCTTGTCTTTATATTGTTTTTCCTTTCTCTGAGGTTAATTCTCTCTTCCTCCACCAGACACTTTCAGAATGACTCTTCACTTGGATTTTTTTGTTTAGTTTCAAATACTTTGATTTGCCCCACATTGTCTTTCAGTGTTCTTTGTCACACATTCTGTAACTCTTGGAGTAGCCTGTCTCACCTCTCACACCTATGCCCAGCTCCAGAATCAAGTCCTTGCACAGTACCCCAGGCTCTGCTTTTTCTATACAATAGTTCCCCCCTTACCTGCACTTTCCCCTCCTGTGATTTCAGTTACCCACAGTCAACTGAAATCCAAAAACAAGTGAGTATAGTACAATAAGGTATCTTGAGAGAGAGAGATCACTTGCACATAACTGTTATTACAGTATATTGTTATAATTTACCTATTTGATTATTAATTATTGTTGTTACTCTCTTACTGTGCCCAATTTATAAGTTAAACTTTATTATAGGCATGTATGTATTGGAAAAAACATAGTATATGTAGGATTCGGTACTATTCATAGTTTCAGACATCCAGTGGGGGTTTTGGAAAATATTCCCCACTGATAAGCGGGGACAAATGTATTGTGTTTTGGAGTCTGAGACTTGTCCATCGAATCCAGATTACACGGAGTTACATTGGAACAATCCTTCCCTAGTGCATAGGCTTATTCAGTCCTTAAGTTCTGAATATGTACAGCGGGCTTACTTACTGTGTGCCAAACATTGTTTTCAAAACTTTACAGCTTTAAACATGTTAACTCATTGAATCCCCCAACAGCCATAACTTGCCTGAGGTCACACAGTAATGAGTGATGGAACCCGGACTTGAACCCAGGTGCTTCAGCTCCACAATCCATACTGTCAACTACTATATTATACTACCTCTAAGTGGAACTGGCTAATCCAAATGCACTTGTAAAATTGAGAAAACAGACAGAAAATGGCCTCATAATAGGCAGAGAAAAAATAAGCAGGTAAAATGAAAAGGCAAGGACAATGGTAAGAATTCATGGGCAGGCAATGCTGAACAAAATATTCTTTTAAGCCGAATATACATCTTGTGAAGTTGCATGTGTTCAAATGTGTCCTGATAATTTGGCAAGGACCATCTGGACCTCAAAAGTAAGGATGGGGCATATGTTATGGCTGAGGGGGTTGAGAAGTAGCACTTCGGAATTGACTAAGACAAGCTCTGTGAGAGATGCTGGTGTCTGCGCCCACCAACCGTGCCAAGAAAGCCCTCAACCCCAGGAGTGCACCGTGAGGCTGTGACTTGAGTGGGACTAACAGATAGCTGCTACATGTTGCCACTTACAAAGACACCGTGCAACACTGTCAAAAGCAAATGGGGAAAAAATGCTTGCATTTCAGAGAAAGGGGAAAAAGAAAGATAGGAGAATAGGACAAGGTATGAAAGAGGACAGAGGAAAGGAAGTGAAAGCAGAGGAGGGATAAGGAAATACAAAGGAATGGTGAACACAGATATGAAATAAAGCTGCATTTGTCATATAGAGCTTACTGATAGGTCAAAATCACTTTCTCATAGATTTCAGTAATTTAAAATGTGGATGATAGGATTAGGTAGCTTTTTGCCTTTATTAATATTTCTACTGCCATTTCTAAAACATACTACTGTCTCAATATAGTAATGACACATTTATGATCATTGTTGTCACTCTCATAATCTCCTGTTGGTTAAAGCACAGTGTTCATGAAGCTGTGCTTGTGGGTTAGCTCCTCACTTCTCTTAAAGCCCCTGCAGACTACCCTCTGCTCTGTATTTATGCTGCATCCCAGATCTCAGGCAGCTACCTTGGACACTGAGACTGTTGAACTCAGTGAATTAGATAAACACATGGCACTGGGTCCATATAACCTTATCACCACTTATAGAAAAACCAAGACCTATCCCACTATAGACTCCATTTTTGCACACTACAGCAACAAGTGATTGTTAAAATGAACCCTTATCCACAGTTTTGAGCATAAACAATGATATTGTTGATCTTTTATGTAAGTCTTAATTTGAACAGTATGACACCAGAGAAAGTGGGATTCTGATTCTAAGAGGCAGAATGCAGTGTGGCATCCAAGGAGAAGTGAGAGGAGAAGTAAACACTCTCAATTTGGAGAGTTGATTTGTGTGTCATATATAAGTTGGGAGTTGTGGCATCTTGTACCAAAGCCCCTTTGATAATATAGATGTCATGCACAGTATGGTTGATATATTTCACAGGTGAATATTATAATCCTGTAAATGCATTTTGAGACTGCAGGATGTGAGTCATGACAAAAATCTCAACAATTATTGCCTTTTTATTTCTACCCATGAGAGCTCAATTTTTGCATCTCATCCACAGAAGTGTGTGTCATGAAGAACTAGTAAAATGAAATAAGATGAAAGCAATATTAAAATATAAAGCCTGGCATAAATCAAAAAGTATGGATTTCTTCATTTAAAATTATATTGGCTGAGTGCAGTGGCTCATGCCTGTAATGCCAGCACTTTGGGATGCCAAGGTGGGTGGATCATCTGAGGAGTTCGAGACCAACCTGGCCAATATGGTGAAACCTGTCTCTACTAAAAACACAAAAATTAGCTGCGTGTGGTGGCACACGCCTGAAGTCCCAGCTACTTGGGAGGCTGAGGCAGGATGGTCACTTGAACACAGGAGGCAGAGGTTGCAGTGAGCCAGGATCGCGCCACTGCACTCCAGCCTGGGAGACAGAGTGAGACTCTATCTCAAATAAATAAATAAATAAATAAAATTGTATTGTTCATTTGTAATCAAATGGCTAGAAGATATCAAATTTGAAATTTTATTTATTTGAAATCAACCTGGTGGCCTAAAATGTCGTCTCAACATTTTCTCCTTGTATTCTAAATTTCCTTCATAATGGACTGCATATTTGTATTCTATTTTGTCTATTTCTCAGTTTACTTTGTATTGATCTAATTTAATATATCACCATTTTTTTTGCTTATTTAACTAGTTTTTAACATGTTATAAAACAGAATATCATCTAAACAAATCAGTAAACATATTGTTTTTACTTCTGTTTTATACAGAAGCTGGGTTATTAAAAGATTTATTCCCATCCCTTCATTTAAAAATTGATTCAGTAAATTAGTTATCAGCTTTTTCCAAACCTGTTAATAGAAGCAGAAGTAGCCTAACTTTATTTTCTATCTGTATTTATAAGCTCCTTACAGTTGTTTTCTTTATGACAATTACATATTACTTCAATCTTACACATAATGGGTCAAATCTTATTTTTCTAATCAGTCGCCATCACTATAACAATGGTAATTACTTTCTTGAGCACATTTCCTTCCTTCTTTCACTTTATCTTTCTGTATGTTCTATTTTTATTTGCTTTCTCTTGTTGATGTTAAATTTACAGACCTTGAACTTGACTATATTTACCCTTCCTATATGTACTTTCAATTCACAAAAGGACACTCGTGTCTGAAGACTGCATATGTTGGTATCTTTGTATTCAGGCCTGCGACAAGTATAAAATTATTTTAAACAGGAATTAGCTCATTATCACAAGTAATATAACTCTCACTAGGACTAATGTGGTCTTTACAATACTCAGGGACTAAAGTGCCTGCTTGGAAATAATAAATATATAAATGAAATCTGTAACTATAAATTACTTAGATAAAAATATGGTCATACAAATCAACCCGCAAACAGTATATTGTATCAGTTCCTCCATCATGCTCTGTGGCACACAATTGTAGTTTCAGATATCAACAGATACTGAAATGCCTTAACCATCCTGGCTTTCCAGAGTTTCTCTCACATCTCTAGCAATTCAGCGATCATTCACATCTTCACTAGTTGAAAGGTGGCAGATTGCAGAACATCTTGTTGAGGTGTCCCCTCAGGAGTTGAGTCCAAGATTTGTGGGACAGGTCTTCTCACCTGTCCTGCTTGTCTTCCTGCTGTGGCAGTCAAGTACATAAGCATGGCCTAGCTTCAGCACCAGGTTCATTTCATACTGTTGCTGGCTTGACTAACATGTCTTCCTGAATTTAAGAGCTTTTACCTAGCCACACTCCTAATTCCTGCCTATTCTCAACCTAGGTTCTTTGTGTGGTTCTATGCATATGTGTTTTGTATGGTGTGTGTGTGTGTGTGTGTGTGTGTGTGTGTGTGTGTGTGTGTGTGTGTGAACATGGACTATCCTGCTAGTTCTGCCTTTCTGAACCTCCTTTTCGTGGATCCTTTCTTTGGGTAGTTGATCTTCTGAATGTGCTGGTAGCTGCAAAACCTCAATTTGTCATCTGATTCTCCAGGAACTTAAAAATCTGTCTCACTCCTGTTTCTAAAAACGCACGGACCCAGCTTTATTCCTTCTTTTTAATGAATCACACAGATGGTATAAGTCATTTGGGAAAGGGAGGTAACAATGTGCATTTTGTTAGACATTTGCCTTCCTTCTGGAGTAATCCTTGTCCATACTACCTCACCTTATCAGGACTAGCTTTGGGTCTTATCACTCCTTCCATCTTCCAGGGGCCAGAACTAACGTGGTCCCGTCAAGGCAAAACAGCTGAGCATTCATGTTCCCGCACTAGGTAGTCATTGGCTGTCAGCTGCTGGGAGCTTTCTGGTCTCAGGGCAGCTGGGCAGAGGGATCCCATCAGCCCACCGGCAGTTCTCTGAGGAAGGCTGCATGTGCCAGCCTTTCGGAGTAAAGTGCACAGAAGCTGGGAGACAGATACCCAGAACCCCCAAAGGGAACTGCAGGCATCTGGGTGAAATGACACAGTGACTCTTATACTACCCAGTATGCTAGTCCAGAGACCCTTTCTCCTCCTTAGTACTAAACTAAGAATCTAGGAAATTGGTCTGAAGTGCTTATTGTGAATCACTGTGTTCCTAGGGCCATCTAGCCTCTTTACAGATTGCTGTTTCACAGCATTTGACAGATCTCTCAAGTGACCGTAGCCCATAGTCATTCCAATAGCAAATATCCTGTTTCTAGCCTGGAATGTCAAAGGAATGGGGAAATATAAACCAGCTTAGCTGTCTTTACATAACTGAGCTGCAAACACCAAAGTCCTTACCTCAGCTTTCCCCCACTTTCCCGGAGTGGTTACAGACATAGCCTTCCTCTTCCTCATGAAATACCAAGTTGGCTCTATGGTACTGCTTGTGCTCTCATGTTCTGGTACCAGGAGGCTTGTTTGTTTGTCTGGTTTACTGTGGCTAGCCGGCAGTTCGCTGAGTATCTTAGAACAGTCTTAATATCATGTTTAATATTTAGAAATATGGAAAGCTGTGGAAATTACCAATAAGTAGACGTTGTTGACAATGGAAATGTTTAGTGTAAGCAGAGATTTTTAAAATGAATCATATTCAGTGAATGCACAGCAGACAGTATTTTATTCCCAGACTTGTTTTCTTTCTCCCTGGAAGACAATCCCAGAATTGTTTTCCAGGGAGATGTTGTCAGCTGCCTGCAACATGTCACTACTAACGGCAGGTTGAAAGAATATGACTAAATAATTACTGGTCTGCTCATCTCAGGTGGGCCTTGTTTCTCTCTGTCTTACATTCTAGTTTTTCAGAATTCTGGTTACTTATCAATGTAAGAAACATACAGATGCAAGCAAACTACTTAAAGAGACAGAGTGTCGTAAGTGGCCAAACTTAGTTGTTCATTATTCCAAGACAATTAGTCCTATTTCAGACTCAATGTTAGTGGTAGTCATTGGTGCTCTTTGCCAGATATTTGTTTCTGTTTCATTCTGGACACATTATGGGTTTACACTTCCATGGCCCCTTATTGTTAGGAAGGGGATCATG
The DNA here is from genome assembly GCF_049350105.2 of Macaca mulatta. NCBI lineage: Eukaryota > Metazoa > Chordata > Mammalia > Primates > Cercopithecidae > Macaca > Macaca mulatta. The sequence goes on from NC_133406.1 coordinate 139,471,734, forward strand.
TGACAAGTTCTGTCCAATGAGTTATGAGTAAGATAACATGTGCCACTTCTGGGTTGAAACACTTAATTTTTCATGATGAGACCCCCAGATCTTTCTCTTTTCCTTTACATAGTGACTGATAAGTTTAAGATAATGGTTGTTCCATCAGCCTGGGTCCTTGACTGACTAGGATGAATTGAGTCCCCCGAGTCTGACCCCACTGCCTCAAAATGGATATAAAACATGAAAAGGAAATAAGCCTTTGTTGCTTTAAGCCACTGAGTTTCCAGGACATTCTAACTCATCTTTGACTGACATTTGTGTTCATGGAGAAGTAAAGCTGTAAATTACTAGTTGGATGTAACAGGAGAAGTAAAATACCTAAGAATGGTGCATATCTTGCCACAGAGATTGTTGGACATCTTGCCTCCAATTTTACAATCTTAACTTGGCTCAAACTCCCATTAAGATTCCTTTAATAGTGGTATATATCAGCACTAATTGTGCCACTAACAACATGCTTCTCAGATAGCTTCCCAGTAGGACTGTGTGCATAAGATAACATAGAAAAGACTAAAAATAATGTGGTTAAACTATGTGGATGCCTTGGAATAAACTTTCTGCAATTTCTCAATTCAATTCAACTTGTCACATTTAGCACAATGGTAAAGACAATATCATATAACAGACATCTTTATACACAGGAGCTCAAACTTATGGGTAAAAAATGTCCATTTATTTTTCTAATATATTATTCTATGAATGAATATATTTCCCTAGTGAATCTTTGAAACTTTGTGGGACAAGCACTATGATCTCCCTGAATTGGTGATGTTGGCAATTTATGGTTTTTATGTGTAAGGCATTTTGTTAGGTGCTTAACATACATTGACTTATTCAGTTACTACAGCAAGTCCATGAAGAGGAAGGTGAGACTCAGAGAGTTTAAGTAATTTTCTAAAGATACACACTACTGACAGATCTAGGATTCATACTCAGGTCTAATTTCAAAGTCTACAATTGCTCATCATTGAGGTGGGTGCTATGAAATGATTGCTCATTAGGAATTCAGTATCTGTCATAGTCCATTTTCTGTTACTGTAATAGAATAACTGAGACTGGGTAATCTATGAAGAATAGAAGTTTATTTAGCTCACAGTTCCAGAGGCTAGGATGTTCAAGAGCATGGCATCAGCATCTGGTGAGGGCCTTCCTTGCTGGTCATAACATGGTTGAGGGCATCACATGGCAAGTGGGCAAGGGCATGCATGTCAGCTTAGGTCTCTCCCTCTTTTTATAAAGCTAGCAGTCTCATCATAGCGGCCCCACCCTGACAACCTTATTTAATCCTAATTACCTCTGAAAGGCCCCACCTCCAATAAATATAGAAAATTGGGAACTAACTTCCCAACACATGAAATTTGGGAGACATATTCAAAACACAGGAGCATCTATTGGGAAGATGGCTAAATAATGTAGATGTTTCCTAATATGAAAGTGAGAAAACTTCTGGCATAACTGAGTAAACATAGCCAGTAAGTTCCTTTTGTAAAAAACTATTCCTCTGAGAGTTACCATTTTCCATCTGTTCCAACCATATCATCTGTTTTGTTGTCGTTGTTGTTTGTTTGAGACGGAGTTTTGCTCTTGTTGCCTAGGCTGGAGTGTAATGGCGTAATCTCAGCTCACTGCAACCCCTGCCTTCCCAGTTCAAGTGATTCTCCTGCCTCAGCCTCCCGAGTAGCTGGAAGTACAGGCACGCATCACCACACCCAGCTAATTTTTGTATTTTTAGTAGAGACGGGGTTTCACCATGTTGGCCAGGATGGTCTCGAACTCCTGACTTCGAGGTGATCCACCTGCCTTTTCCTCACAAAATGCTGAAATTACAGGTATGAGCCACTGAGCCAGGCCCCATCCATAGCATCTTGTCAGGGGTGTGGGTAGCCATGACTTTATTTAACAAGCAATTATTACACATCAACTAAGGAAAGGGCCAGTTACCTTCATCTCTCCTCCTGTGCACTGGATCTCAGTTGTTCTTGCATCCATTCTTGATTCTGTCTTAATCCAGCATCTTTAGAACTTTTCCTCTCATTTACTTAGCTTGTACTTGACACTGAGAGTGTAGTAATCTGAGAGTAGTTTTTGGTAGTAAGGAAGTGTATCACATCATCTTTGCCTGCAGGTGATTATTTTTCCAATTTAAGTAGGCCCATAAAATGTAAGCAAGCAACTGGGGCTCAGTCGTTATTAATTTAGAATATAGACTCAAGAGATGCTGAAACTATAAAGGCAGAAGAATGCATTCCTGACATAGGTAAAATTTTTTCCTTTTTTTTGTTCTCATTATTTCTGAGTTTTCAGTAGTATGTTTCTCAAATATATCTCTTCCTACAAGTATACTGTTCTGCAACTACCTGTACCAACTATCTTTGAGGTTTAGTGGTTTCTCTATTCTTATCACCGTTTGCTTAATTTCAGCCCTCACGGTTTCTACGAGTATCTCCCCACTTTCCATCACATCCATCAGCATCTCCTCACTTGCTTCATTTTTTGCATTGTTGTCTGAATTTACATCTTCAAACATAAATCTAATCATGTTTCTTTCATCCTTATAAATGTTTGTCGGCTCCCTGTTACCCAAATGGGGAAAATAATCAAGTATTATAGCGTGGCATACAAGACACCTTGCGATTCAGTCTTAGCTTTCTTCTTGATCCTCCTTTCCCAACACTCCATTCCACAACCCTTTTGTTCCCCCACTTCCCCTTTGGCCAGTTAATCATGAATGCCTCTCTCTTCAAAGAGTATTTCATGAGTTTTCAGGTCTATGTGATTTGAAACATGGCCAGAATGCCTTCCCTTTGACTTTTTTTTTAAAGAACCACTTTATTGAGGAATGATTGACTTACAAAAATCTGTATGTATTTAGTGCATATAACTTGATGAGTTTAAAGATAAATGTACACTATAAAACTATCACCACAATCAGTGCCATAAAGATATCCATCATCTACAATTCCCTTGACTACTCCATCTAGAAAACTCTTACTTGTTCTTCAAACCTAATTCAAATGTCAGCTCTTCCACAAATCCTTTCCCAGCTGCCCAAGACAAAGTTCATCAGTCTTTTTATGGAATAAGCAAAGCACTTGTTCCCATTTATAGCATGAACTTAATTGTGTTATCATTTATCTGTTCTTATGTCTCTTTTCTACTAAATTGGGAGCAGGACCTATAATGTCTTATGCATCTTTGTAGTTCCTGTGACTTGTATAGTTCTCAGCACATAGAAAATTCTCAAAAATGTTTGCTGGATAAAAGGAGAGAGGTTCCCCCCCCCCACCTTTAGTGTGTAACTATACAAATTGCCAGTCTAAAATGATAGCTCAGTCATAAGAGACAGACTCAGTGGTCCCATCACAATAACTTGTGCTTCTGATAACTGAACGTTCACCAAGAGTTCCATCGAAACAAAGCAGGCAGTTCTCCAGCAGGATTTTGAGACAAATACTTAGGTAAGCAGGCTTGCTATTTTGGGCATCCTGTCATCTCCCACTTGTCTCCAGAACAATTGTAGAATGAGCTCTGTGCTGGCGCTGATGACTTAGGAATTTAAGCTCTGAGCTACCACTGCTGTTTGTCTTCCTGTCACCCACAGCCCTCTGAGAAGGCCCTCCGCATTGTGTAAGGCATCCTGATTCACAGCAAATCAAGAAAGATGGCACAGTCCTCATGTAGGATTTTGATAGATAAATTTTATAGCTCCAGGTTAACAGAATACTTTCCTTCCCTGGTGCATGAATATTCATCGACATCAACACTCACACACACAATCTCCGCTTAGAACCAGAAATATACGGCCAGACCAAGATAACCACACGTATCGACAGTCATTTACTTTGGACATATTCCTAGAAAATTTTGCTTCCATTTATCCTCCTTTTCCCATCCATAAAGGTATAATTTAAAATCTATCTGGTCCAGGAGGCTTTCTGTGCTGTTCAACCACAGTTGGAGTGTGAGATAGACTCAGAGTCGCTGTTTCCAAGAGTTCAAAATTTACCATTGTCAATATTTTCCCCAGTTATTGCCAATTATGATCATAAGCCACTGCCAAAATTCATTTATCAGTCATCTGTGAGTTTTCTCCCTTGTAGACAAGTCTGTTTATAAGCTCATATTCCAGTGACAAAGAACATATGGGTTGACTCATTCTGCTGTAGCCAGTTCAGAATCAACAGTTTGCCTAATTAAACCTTAAAATTAGATAGCTTATTATATTCTCTGCACACATAGCCAGAATATTTGGGAACAAGGCATTCTGACAATCCTCACAGCTATTATGGTTTATTTTAAGTTTATGGTTCTTGATTCCTGCACTCACAGTTTTATGTAGCAAGCATGATTTGGAGGTCATTTAATCAGTTCAGCAAATGAAAACATGCCCTCATACTGTGCTGACTCATTGGCATGTTAATGTGACAACACATATATGCACATAATAACAGCTTGAGCTCCCTGTTAAGCAAAATTGGAAGATTAGATTGTGCTTTTTTGTCTTTTTTTTTTCTTTTCAGACAGAATCTCTCTCTGTCACCCAGGCTGGAGTGCAGTGGCACGATTTCTGCTCACTGCAACCTCTGCCTCCCTGGTTCAAGCAATTCTCCTGCCTCAGCCTCTCCAGTTGCTGGGATTACAGGTATATGCCACTACGCCTGGCTAATTTTTCTATTTTTTTTAGTAGAGAGGGGGTTTCATCATGTTGGCCAGGCTGGTCTCAAACCCCTGACTTCAAGTGATCTGCCTGCCTCGGCCTCACAGAGTGCTGGGATTTCAAGCATGAGCCACCGTGCCCAGCCAGATGGTGCCCAGCTAGATATATAAGAGTTCTCTTTTATATAGTGAAAAAGATGAAAGACATGGTTAGTTTCTTTCATTGTCTAATAAAAATTTGTATCAGACCCTACTATGTAATATGGATTACCAAAGCTACCATTGTTGAAAAGAAATTTTATACTAAAAGTAAAATAGTAGAGGACTGGGGAGTCAGAATGCCTACATTACAGGTCCAGAGAATCTAGATTGTGAGATTTTGGAATCCTTTGCTTTCTAAAATTCCATAGCTTCCCAATCAGAGGACTGAACCCCAAATGGTGTTTAATTTATTATTATTTTTTTCCGCTGAACTATTTGAGAGCTAGAGAAATTGTACTTATACACAAGAAACTGGAAGAACAGAATATTTCCCCTTAAGCTGCACCTGGGGGTGCTGAATGTACAGGGCTCACTCATGCATATTCTCTCTCTTCAACTCACAGAAAAGAGTATGAATATGCCCTGTCTAGAAATATTACTTGGCCTAAAGTGCTTGAAACTGGTAAACTTCAGTTTCTGTAAGGTCTTTAATAGGTAGATGGATTTGAAATGAACACCATTTCTTTTTCAGATTTTTCCCGGGGCACTACCTAGAAACCAGAGGGTAAACAAAATGAGGAGCAGGTGGATACGGCTCACACCTTTACTTTGCTGAAAGAGGCTGTTTGTTTTATAGGCAGGGGTCTTAACGGATTCTGCTGCACGTAGGAAAAGTGTTTCATCTTTAATACATGGAACTAGGTTACATGATTTCTAGGAATACGTGTGTTTTGGAGGTGTTTGTGCCTGCATGTGTGTTTGGTTCATTGACTTAGACTGGACAACCAGGAAGGATTGTTTCTTTCTGAATTTCCCATTGTGGGGAGATTTCAAAAGGAATTACACTTGGAGAACCAGAGCCCCTCTGGACCATCTTGTTAAAGCTCCACCAACGGGTTAAGTCAAACTAAATAAATCAATCTCTGGAAATTGCATTCTGGGGGATTTTATATCCCACAAATTGTCTTATGGTGAAAGGAGATGAAACCTGAAGCAAGAAAATTTTTGTCTCTGAATCTCCGTACAGTTGAGGTGACAGGCAATTCAGCCTTAGTCTTTTCTATTTCCCTTCTCTCCAAATCCCATAATCTCAAGACTATAATCTCAGGTTTGTCGGATGCTATCATGTCTATAGAGTGTGTGAGAAGAGGTGCCTGGTCACTGGTCCACTACAGTGATTGCTGAGGACACTATTCACTATCCTTTACAGCATGGTCCCTTCTAGTCTCTCCTGATTCCATGCCTCATTTCTAGAAAATAAAATATTGTGTTAAGTGAAATACGCACCCTTTTTCCTTCGTGGAGGCTTGCCACCTCCCCTGTAGCACTGCTAGCAATCAGGATTTAGGCCATCTTGCCTCTAGGACACATAAAGTTCTCAAACTATCTCCTTCTCTTCTTTCCCTCTCTCCTGCTTCTCTCTATTTTCTCTTCTGTCGTTCCCTTTCTCTCCAGTCCAAGGGAATCTTCCGGTGTGGTTGAACTCATTTGATAGCTTCACTCGAACTTGACACGTACAAAACAAGGATCCTGAGTTTGGTTCCCCAACTGCTACTTCTTCAATGTTCCCCATCGCAGAAGTGGCACTTCGTCACGTTCACAAGCCAGAAATGTGGGAGTCATCCTTGATTTCTTTCTTTTTCTCATCCTGTTTGTGCCAAGTCTCTATGTGTTCACCTTCAAATTCAGTTCTTACTTTTCCTCTGCTTTGTTTTGTATCACATTGAGGCTGATTGATGCAGGGTGTACTTTCCAGAGCCTCCTGGCAGCCAGCTTCCAGCTCAAAGGCATTGGTGCAGATTGCAGGGCAGGAAAAAGAGAGAATCCAGGGCATTTTCCCCTTCCTTCTTTGCTCCAAAAACCTTCTCAAGTGAGCCTCACTGTAGTGGCTCCCTCTCCAGCCTCCCAGTGGACCAGGCCTCCATGTTCCAGTTGCTGCCAGTTGGCCTTGGCTTCCAGGCTCTGATAATGTCACTTCCTCACTTCATTCCTCCATCATTAAGAACAGTAGGGGCTTTCTGCTTTGCTAATCTCTAGGATATCTCTCCATCCTCTATGGCTCTTGACTCTTCTATGAATTCCTTCTTAAATTTCCTCCTTTGCATTTTACCGGTCAGTGACATCAAATGTTTATGCTTAAACATATCACTGGCTAGGGGAAAGGAATTGACACAATTGGCTTACATCTGTTCCCACTCATCCTCCGGGACTAGGGAATTCCTCATGAAGCTGTTAGTTGCTGCTATGGTCTGAATGTTTGTATCCCCTAAAAATTCATATGTTAAAATCCTAACCCCCAGGGTGATAGTATTAGGAGATGAGCCCTTAGAGAGGTGAGTAAATCCTAAGGGCTGAGCCCTTATGAATGGGATTAGTTGACTTTATAAAGAGAACCCAGAGAGACCCTTGATTCTTCTACCACGTGAGAATACAGGGAGAAGGCACCATCTATGTACCAGAAAGTGGGCCCTCACCAAACAATCTGCTGGTTCCTTGATCTTGGACTTCCCGACCTTCAAACCTGTGAGGAATAAATTTCTGTTGTTTATAACCTACCCAGCTTATGGTATTTTACTATAGCAACCTGAAAAGCCAAGACAGTTTCCCAGTGTTCATTTCCCCATTTCACTTATTTATCCCGAACAGATAGTTTCACTATTTCTCAATCCAAAAAGGAAAAAGATAAAGATACCCACTCAGTTTATGTCTCTACATATTTGGATGTGTTAGTAAGTATTCCGAGAACTTTTTCTACTCACTGAAAGGTTTCTGGGGGTGGTAGTGAGGTTAGAAACTGCTGTGCTTTTGTATTTTGCTCAAGAATTTTATCTTTCTTTCTCTTGGTTGTCATTTTTTGAAATGTATTTCAGTAGGGTACACTCTGATTGTTGTAAGTGGAAAATATGCTATATTTAAAATGCTTTTTCTCATTTTGTATTGGGAAAGATACATTCTATGAGGAAGTTTATATTGACCATCTTAGTGCAGACATCAAATGATATTTACACAAAATTTAATAATAGACAACAGTAAACTATATTGTGTAGGGATGCATTGTTAAGCGGTAAAACTATTAAAAAATCAGGTAATTGAATACTCTCAATGTTAGGATGGTAGTTACTCTTGTGGGAAGAGGCCTTTGTGCTCTGGAAGGAACACAAACTAGGAGTGCTTCTGGGAGTTGACAGTGTTCTATTTCTCGATTAGATGGGAAACGCACTATCTTTGCTTTATGATTATTTGCTAAACTCTTCATATGTGTTTTATATATTTTTCCCATATGTGTTATATTTCACAATTGAAAAAAGATTTAAAAATTAATAGTAGCTGCACACTGTAGGACATTATTCCTTAAAAGAAATCAGATTGGCTGAGGGCAGTGGTGGCTCACACCTATAATCCCAGCACTTTGGGAGGCCGAGGTGGGTGGATCACAAGGTCAACAGATCAACAACATTGTGAAACCCCATCTCTACTAAAAATACAAAAATTAGTTGGACGTGGTGGCACATGCCTGTAATCCCAGCTACTCGGGAAGCTGAGGCAGGAGAATCGCTTGAACCCAGGAGGTGGAGGTTGCAGTGAGCTGAGATCGTGCCACTGCACTCCAGCATGGTGACCGAGTGAGACTCCATCTAAAAAAAAAAAAAAAAAAAAAAAAAAGGTCAGATTATGCTGCTCACATACTTAGCAGTTTCTAATAATCTTCCAGTCTAGTTAGAATCAGATCCAACCTGCTCACTGTGGACCCCAAAACTCTACAAGATCTGGAGCCCACCCAACTCCCCAACTTCTCTCCTATATCTCACCCCTTGTTCTCTAAGCCCCTCTCACACTCGCCTTAAATTCCTCAAAGACATCAAACTCAGGCCCACTTCAAGGTTCTTATATAATACTGTCTCCTCTGCTTAGTATATATTTTTTCTAAGCTCTTCACAAAGCTTGTGCTACCTCAAATGTTATATTCACCTCCCAGTTTAACATCACTCAGATGCCTTCCCTTAATATATGATTTATGTTAATATTCCTCTCTCTACCATAGTGGTAAGTGTATGACATCCTATGTAGAATATTCTACATCCTATTGTACACAGGATGTCATATATTATCTTGCAACTATATTTTTCATGGGTTCACTCGTTTATTGACACCCTCTATTAGAATATAAACTCCACAAGAGCAGGAAAAGTTTCCGTCTTGTGTATTGTTTTTATCTCCAGCACCAAAAAGTGTACTGGGCACATAGTAGGTGATTGTTGAATATTTGCTGAATACATGATGTTTCTGCAAAACAGTCTCTGCCTGCGAATGTAAGCTATCTTTTCTTAAGGTGTCTCCCTCTGAGGCACCTAGTATGTCTCCTCAGTGGGTTTAAATCAGGGTTCAAGCAGTTCCCACAGGGCCAAGGCAAATAACATAAGTGAGTGAAGGAAAGGATGGTGGTGGAAACGAAGAGATCTGGAGAACGTGAAATCCCCCTAAGGCTGCAGCCTCTACTCAGCTCTGGCTTCTTGTGCCCAGGTGAAAACAGCAGCCCAGTGTGGCTATGTCTTCTAATTTTCAAGAGAAGTCAGAAATCCAGGTATCTATGTGAAATGTGCCAAATTATTAAACGTTGGTTCAAGTTTTTAAAATAATCAACAAGAACCTAGTAAAACATATCTGTGGACCTAATTTATCTCTGAGGTGTCTGGTTTGAGATCTGGTTTAAGAAGTTGGAAAGAAATGGTCAGTCATAAACTTCCGCTGGGGCAAAGAAGTCTGGAGTCTTATCAGACTGAATAGAGGGAAGGGAAAGAAGAAAATAAGGGTAAAATAAAACTTAGATTGGCATCTCAATATTATACTACCAAGGGGTTTTTCAGAGTGATATTCTTTGGGACTTTTTGGTTACATCAAGGTCATAAGATGGGTTTTAAAACAAAGAGCAAGGAGATAGAATTTTATTTGGCTTTTATGAATAAAATAAGACCAAAATTGTATTGAAGAAGAGAGTGTTGATGATAATAATAGAGGGACTCCTTCTTTATAACGCCTGTCATTGATACTTTAGGGTAAAAGGAGCTCATGTGACAAGGAGCAGAAATCTATTACAGACAACCTATGGAAGCACTTAAAGTAGGCAAAGAAAAGAGGATAGGAATTGGGTTGACTTTGATTTAGAGATATATGCACACATAAACTGGAGTAGCTTGCAAGGGAAAACTGGTCAAATAATGGTATCATTCAAGAAAAACCTTTACTCTTTTTGACCAGTTACTATTTTGATTAATTAGTAAAGTCTTGTTCTGTACGTTTAGGTACAAACTGTATCTATTCTATGAATATCAAATATGATTCTACTTTGTATATTATCAAGCAGAATAAGACTAATTATCTACTAGGACTATCAGTTCCCATGGGAAAGAGAAATAGACCTATTTATCAAAAACCTGAAGCTTTAATAGAAGTTCTAAATAAACATCAAATCTTCCTGATAATGAATGCAAGAAATTACAGCCCTACTTATAGTAGCGGGTCCTGAGATTGCTTTCTAGTTAACAGATGACTAGAAATACTTTCATTTGATGGCAAAAAGTGCCCGACACAGCCAAACCTACAGTCCAAACATAACCAGGAAGATTTGATCTTAGTGATGCCTCAACAATATAAACACTGACAATAAAATTTGAACATTAGAGGAGGAAATTTACATTAAAACTCAATGGGTAAGAACCAGAATAAAAACAGGAAAGAAGGGAGTATCAGAAAGGGAGGAACACTGCTAGTTATGGTGTAGAAAGAGGTTGTGGGAAGGGAAGGGAAAAGGAATAGCAACATAAAAAACAGTAACAGCAAAAATGAGAACAAAAAGAAACAAAAATAGAAAGGAAGCCATAAGAAAGGAAAATAAAAGGCAAGAGGAACAAGGTAGGAAGAGTTATAAGGTAGCAGGAAAATGTTTGACCTCAGATCTGGGAAGTCTCATAAATTTTGCAAAGAGGCATATAGTTGGAGAAACAGGAGGACCCTCTGCAGAATGTGTAGTTAGAACAAAGTTTTTCTTCTAAAAAGTTGTTTTTCTCATCATCTAAGCTAACTTCTGAGTTCCGCTGCCTCTTTTACCTTGATTTCTATTCCCAATAACAAACCTTTTGAGTTGGCAGGCAACTAAGAAGCAATTGATAGTAGATTTGGGTACCCAGACTTTCAATTTTCTAAGTTCAGCTTCTGCAACTTAGAGGACTTTTCTTAAGGGAGAGTCCAATTTGTGTGACAAAGAACTTTCTGAAATTGCCCTTAAAATATCTTCCATTGGGGAGCACTGGCCCCTCACTGCACTTTGGACCATAGGGTCACTGGAGTACAACAAAAACCCATTAATTATAGTCTCAAACATCCACTCCTTAAAATCTTTCTTATTTTATCCTGCATTGCTAATATGACATTTAAATGCATCTTTTGACAGATTCTAGATGGTACTTTACTGCGTGTTTTACTCTCCACAGGGCACCGAGCAGGCCACATAACCATAAATATGAACTAAAATTTTGATCAGTGCGTATGGAAAACTTAAATGTAATACAAGAAATCACACAAAAAAACCATATAGAAGACTATTGTAATTATAAAGCAAGTTTCAAAAGAAGAAATATATGATTTACTTTACAATATACTTCTATGAATCTTATTTTCATTTTTATTTTTTATTTTTTGGAAACAGAATCTTGCTCTGTCACCCAGGCTGGAATACAGTGGCACGATCTTGGATCAACCTCTGCCTCCTGGGTTCAAGAGATTCTCATGCTTGATTCTGGGTTCAACCTCTGCCTCCTGGGTTCAAGCGATTCTCCCGAGTCACTGGGATTACAGGCATGTACTACCATGCCCGGCTAATTTTTGTATTTGTAGTAGACATGGGGTTTCACCATGTTGGTGAGGTTGGTCTCAAACTCCTGAACTGAAGTGATCTGTCTGCCTTGGTCTCCCAAAGTGCTGGGATTACAGGAATAATATACTTATAAATTGCCAAATTAATAAATGTTTATTGAAAAAACAAATCTGAGTGATTCAGAGGATCTACCATACCAGAACTGTCAACAGTTCTATGCAGGTATAAACATGCATATCTCAAGTCACTCTACTAGCCCCACACCCTGTCCCGTCTCTAAAGGCTGACCTCTCACCAGCATATGTAGAGGAAGAAGAGATTTTCCTTAATGAAGGTTTTTTTAGAGAAACATCTAGTCAGCAGAGTATCTTAATGTCTTGTGCTCCTCCTTGGAACACATTCATGTGACTGCTGGTCACACTCTGGGGCCCTTAGATAACCTTCAACAGGATCCTCGTTAACCTCCATACAGGAGCCACACAGGCACTCATGTGGAGTAGGCTACATGTCCCTCTTCCCCTGTCTCCTTGTCCTCCACAGCACTACCACAAAGGTTGTAGATGGTATTGAAGTGGTGATACTATAATGCTAAATACAACTTTTCCTAAGGTTTAGGGAAAACAGCAACCAGGTAGTCAAAACCTTCAGAGGAACTCTGTTCACCTGCAAGACTCAGTTCCTAACCTGCTCCCCTTAACTTCATATTTTACCTCCCTTAAAAATACTTTCTTCTATCCTCCACCACGGAATTCTCATTTTTTAAAATAAGGAAAATGCCATAGTCATACAATTTAGTTATTCATCTTAGGGTAATGCTTTCTGGGAAGCCATAGAAGGACAATCAGGGACAGTTGTTAACACGCAAAGTCCCACACAACAAGCCAGGTGGAGAGGGAGTAGCTGGGCACTCCAAATTTAGCCCTTTCAAGATTTTCCTTACCAATGTAAATTAAGGATGTCTGTTTATTTGTATGAATTCTCATTAACAAAGGGTCATATCATGATTTAGGTTTAGATAAGTTGATTACAGACTAATAGGGAAAGTTTCACATTAAGTATTTAGCCAAACATACACACACATACACACACACACACACACACACACACACACACAGAGGCATACACATGCATTCCAAGTAAAATATGATTCATAGAGACTGTACAGTGTGAACCATCCAGAAGAAATAGAAGGATAGTCTTAACTGTCTCAAAATTTGCAAAGTGTATTTTTCACTTTGGAGTTAGTAATTTACATTATTTTACAGTACAAAGTTCATTGCTTTCCTTCATTCTCAAATCCCTTTAATTCTCAAACTCTTTCAAAATTGGGCTCCTTCAGCTGGGAAATAAAAATAAAACTCTAAGCCCCAAACTGAATGGACTCCTTCTTGGCTAAGGGGCCATAGAGAAACCTTAAAAACAGAGTTCCCAGCAGGTCAGACAAGTCTCCCCTGTTATACCCTCTCCCTCTTTAACCACTATTAGACTTTCTTTCCTCAGCATTAAACGGAAACCAACCCTTTCAAAAGACTTTCGTTACTGCTGATTCCAACCAACTGCCTGATGCTGCAGCCATATTCTCCTCCCTTTTTGTAGTTTTAACACAACTGACCAGCATTCCTTCCTGATAAGAGACCGCCAACCACAGAACAGTTCTGGCCAATCCATGGAGCTGTGCATAGGAAACCTATGTCTTTCGTTTCACCTTTGACATAGCCTAATTTTAACACATTTAAATGTTAAGTCTGCACTTCAAAGTGAACATAAGATATATACAACATGCATGTTTGCTTACTATCATGCAGGATCCCCTTCATGAATATTCATAGCTTCTCCCATTACCTGTTGAGTATGTATGCTTGGACAACCCATTCAGCATAAATTTTTGTCTCACCCTTTCTCCTTGGAAGGGCCTGCTTTCATTTTCTACTAGAGGCTACACTGCAGGCTCTAATCCTTTGTTAGAAATAAAGCTATCCATTCCAAATTTGTAGATCTCATGATTTTTAAGCCGGCAATACCTATGGGGAAAAGAAAGGGACCCAGTGAAGAGCAAAATCTCACTTAAAGGCGGTGCCTTTCTATGCAATTAAAAATTAATTTGGTGTATAATAATTCAGTTAAATTCTTAGTTAAGAATTTTCTATTTGAGGAAGGTAAAAAGACTAACTTTATTCTTCCATTTACAGCTACACTCATTGATAAGTAATGTTCTGTTTTGCTAAGTGATTAACAGAGTACACATTCTACAAATTGTTGGGATATGTATTTGAGGAAAAAAATGAAACAGGGTTAATATTCTTGACAAAAAGAACTCTTACAAAATTATAAGAAAGAGGGTTTCTAATAGCTAAATGGGCAAAAGACCAATATTATTTTAAACAGAAAACTAAGTAAAATAGAAATATCTGTATGTTATAAATACATATCAAAATAAAGTAACATGACATCCCTGCTATCCAGTATATTTGCAAAACTTTTTTTGTGATAGTACTGATGACAATGTGTTGAGTACACATCCAATCTTGTTAGAAGTATAATTTAGTAGGATCGATTTGAAATGTAGTTCAGCAGTATGTAACAAGATGCTCTTTTTCAGTATTTTAATTTATTAATATCTTCTAAGTAAATAATCAAAACTATTCATAAAATCTGTTCCTAAAAATACTTTTTTCAATATTATTTAGACTATCTAAAATTGAGAGCCAAACTGTCAAATTTTAGGGGACAATGCAGCTATATTATGGCATATATATGCCGTGAAGAATTATGTGGTCCTAAAAATGTTTATGGAACTTCTTATTACCAACATAGGTCAGGAAATATGATATAATGCATAGTGAAAGTTTGAGATATTAGTGTATTTTAACATAAGGATGTATGGATTCATACATAAGGATGTATGGATTGATAAATAAACAATAACAGTGGTTCATTCTAGTTTTTTGGGAGTCGAAGACTCAATACTATGTTTGCCCTTTGTTGCTTTATCCAAATTTTTCTATAATGGCCACTGTATTAGTCAGGGTTCTTTAGAGGGACAGAACTAATGGAATATATACATATATATATATATAAAAAATGATATATATAGTCCATTAGTTATGGATATATATGGGAGTTTATTAAGCATTATTAAGTAAAGTATTATTAAGTATTAACTCACATGATCACAAGGTCCCACAGTAGGCCGTCTGCAGTTTGAGAAGCAAGGAGAGCCAGTCCAGGTTCCAAAACTGAAGAACATGGAGTCCGATGTTCAAGGACAGGAAGCATCCAGCATGGGACAAAGATGTAGTCTGGGATGCTAGGCCCCTCTCTCCTTTTCACGTTTTTCTGCCTGCTTATATTCTAGCCGAGCTGGCAGCTGAGTGGATTGTACCAACCAAGATTAAGGGTGAGTCTGCCTTTCCCAGCCCCCTGATTCAAATGTTAATCTCTTTGGCAACACCTTCAGGGACACATTCAGGATCAATACTTTGTATCTTTCAATCCAATCAAGTTGACACTCAGTGTTAGCCATCACAATTACTTTTATCATCAGAAAAATAAACATTTATATTTCAAAACTGTCAACAGAGTTAATATGTTGGATATAGACAAAATATCAATGACAGAGAGAAAAAGGTGAAATTAGAATCTGATCTAAGAGCTTTCTAACTCTAAAGTCAGTGTGTTTTCAACACATAGAAACTATTATTTGAAATCTTATTCTCTCTTGGAATAAACCACGTAAGTTTCACCTATATGCCCACTGAGACATCTCGGAGTGAGAGTTTCTAAGTTCAATTACCTGCATGGAGAAAAAGACTATCCTCCATACTTTTGTTATAGTTTACTCAGAAAAATATATTACCATCAAAGTTACAATGAATTAGGAACTTATATTTAGAAAAGTATCTGATACAATAGTGTGCTTGTCTTTCTAATGTTAATTGTAATCTAGTGCTTCCCTTTCTAATGTTAATTAACGCTGATATGTATATTCTCAAGTATATCAATAAAAAGCAATTCACATCCTCAGATCATTTTTAAATGATAAGCTAAATCCAAAACTATGTAAATGAAGTTAAATATGTCCCCTAAGAAGGGGCCTTATAATAATTCAGATTTAGATAAGTTGATTACAGATTCTTTTTTTTTTTTTTTTTTTTTGAGACGGAGTCTGGCTCTGTTGCCCAGGCTGGAGTGCAGTGGCCGGATCTCAGCTCACTGCAAGCCCCGCCTCCCGGGTTCACGCCATTCTCCTGCCTCAGCCTCCCGAGTAGCTGGGATTACAGGCGCCCGCCACCTCGCCCGGCTAATTTTTTTTTTTGTATTTTAGTAGAGACGGGGTTTCACCGTGTTAGCCAGGATGGTCTCGATCTCCTGAACTCGTGATTCGCCCGTCTCGGCCTCCCAAAGTGCTGGGATTACAGGCTTGAGCCACCGCACCCGGCCGATTACAGATTCTTAAGTAACGCTTCCATGTTGAGTAGACAGGATAAGTCCTATTTAATTAAACCTGGAAGTCTTGTGGCAAACATATTAATGCTTCATGGGCAGATTGCAGAATGAATTCAGCATTTATGAAAACAAGAAGTACAATGTGAACCGAAAAAGTAGAAAATTCCCTATATCCTTTCATCTGAAGGGCAAAGAGCCAAACAAGAAGTTCATGGAAGTTGTACTTGACATTAGCGTTCCTTACAGGAAACAAAAAAACAATTCATATATTTATTTCTTAGGCTAAATAGGTTTGCTCTTCAAGATGTTTTCTAATACCATTTAGCAGTTGAGAATGTAAAATACAACAAAACTTTGCTAAATAAAATTTATAGGAGGTCATTGTTTTGGACTCAGTTCCTCCACTAGACCCAACAGACCAAACCAAAATGCAGTCACTCAGGCTAAGTGATACATAATCAAAGTGAGGCAGGAAAATCCCTAAACTGACCAGTTTTTCCTAAAATAGGAGATTTCCAGTAGCTGGTCAAAAACGTCTCAGTCAACCTGAGCCAGCATGATAAGGAAGTCCCCTCTGCTTTAACCCTTATTAGGAAAGAAACCTAACTAATTCAATGATAATCAATTCACTTTTTTTGTATTATGCTCTTTCCTTGTTCCTGTTCAAGCTACCTTATAAAAACTGACTGCTCTGTTATGCCCAACAGAGCATCTGTCTATTTTTATAGATGGAATGCTGGCCAATTCATGAAATCACTAATAAAAGCCAATTAGATCTTTAAACTCAATTTCTTGAAATTTTGTCTTTTGACAACTCTATTTTGCAAAAGTAGAGATTTTCTCATTTTAATGAATTAGTAGGTAATTAGACCAAACAATGAGAAAACTATATCTAAATATCATCTCACAATGACTAAATCTTTATGTAGCTTTTATCCGAGGGCCTGGAGATGCAGCAATAACATAAGACGGCACTCCTGTTCTCAAGGCACTGATGTTCTAGTGGGGGAGCACATAATAAGTAAATAAGGGATACATAGTGTAAATTCAGGAAGTAATATGTGCTATGAAGAAAAACAAAGCAGGATGAAGGATAAGGGTAACAATATATGGTGTGTGAGAACCTGCTTAGGATGGAGTGCCTCAGAAAGGCCTCACACAGGAGGTTCAATTTAAGCATAGTTTCGAAGGCAGTGGGGAAACAAACCATGACATGATCCAAAGGAAGGATATTCCAGGGAGAGAGAAGAGTAAGTGCAAAGATCCAAGGTGGAAAGAAGCTTGGCTCATTTGAAACAGAGCAAGAATGGCTGAAGTACAGTAATCAGGAAAAGAGTGAAAGAGAGGTGGGAGAGTCAGGTAGGAGCTAGATCATTTGGGACCTTAAATGTACAATTTGGATTTTACTCAAAATGCATTGGGAAATAATTGGAAGGCTTTGAAAGGGAGAATGATGTGACTCGATTGATATGGTGTGGCTATATCCCAACCCAAATCTCATCTTGAATTCCCACATGTTGTGGGAGGGACTCAGTGGGAGATAATTGAATCATGAGGGCAGGTCTTCCCTGTGCTGTTCTCGTGATAGTGAATGGGTCGCATGAGATCTGATGGTTTTAAAAATGAGAGTTTCCCTGCACAAGCTCTCTTCTCTTGCCTGCCACCATGTGAGATGTGCTTTTCACTCTCTGCCATGACTGTGAGGCCTCCCCAGCTACGTGGAACTGTAAGTCCATTAACCCTCTTTCTTTTGTAAATTTCCCAGTCTCAGGTACGTCTTTATCATCAGCATGAAAATGGACTAGTACAGTAAATTGGTACCAGGAGAGTGGGGTGCTGCTGTAGATACCCAAAAATGTAGAAGTGACTGGAACTGGGAAAGAGGCAGGGGTTAGAACAGTTTGGAGGGATCAGCAGAAGACAGGAAAATGTGAAAAAGTTTGGAACTTCCTAGAGACTTGTTGAATGGCTTTGCCCAAAATTCTGATAGTGATATGGACAATAAAGTCCAGGCTGAAGTGGTCTCAGATGGAGATGAGGAACTTGTTGGGAACTGGAACAAGGGTGACTCTTGTTATGTTTTAGCAAAGACACTGGCAACATTTTGCCCCTGCCCTAGAGATTTGTGGAACTTTGAACTTGAGAGAGATGATTTAAGATATCTGGTAGAAGAAATTTCTAAGCAGCAAAGCATTAAAGAGGTGACTTGGGTACTGTTAAAGGCATTCCATTTTAAAAGGGAAACAGCATAAAAGTTCAGAAAATTTGCAGCCTGACAATGCAATAGAAAGGAAAATCTCATTTTCTGAGGAGAAATTCAAGCCAGCTCAGACATTTGCATAAGTAACCAGGAGCCTTACCAAGGCAATGGTGAAAATGTCTCCAGGGCATGTCAGAGTTCTTCATGGAAGCCCCTCCCATCACAGGCTGGGAGTCCTAGGAGGAAAATATGGTTTCATAGGCCAGGCCCAGTGTCCTCACTCTGTGTTTAGCCTAGGGACTTTGTGCTCTGCATCCCAGCTGCTCCAGCCATGGCTGAAAAGAGCCAACATAGAGCTCAAGCTGTGGCTTCAGAGGGTGCAAGCCCCAAGTCTTGGCAACTTCCATATGGTGTTAAGCCTGCAGATGCACAGACATCAAAAATTGAGGTTTGGGAACCTCCATCTAGATTTCAGAGGCTATAGGGAAACGCCTGGATGCCCAGGCAGGAGTTTGCTGCAGGGACAGGGCCCTCAATGGAGAACTTCTGCTAGGGCAGTGCAGAAGAGAAATGTAGGATTGGAGCCCCCATACAGAGTCCCTACTGGAACACCACACAGTGGAGGTGTGAGAGGAAAGCCACCATCCTCCAGACCCCAGAATGGTAGATCTACCAACAGCTTAGACCATGTGCCTGGAAAAGCTACACACACTCAATGCCAGCCTGTGAAAGCAGCCAAGACGGGGGCTATACCCTGGAAAGCCACTGGGGCAGAGCTGCCCAAGGCCATGGGAGCCCATCTCTTGCATCAGCGTGACCTGGATGTAAGACATGGAGTCAAAGGAGATAATTTTGGAGCTTTAAGATTTGACTGCTCCACTGGATTTCAGACTTGCATGGGGCCTGTAGCCCCATTGTTTTGGCCAATTTCTCCCATTTGCAACATCTATATTTACCCAATGCTTGTACCTTCATGGTATCTAGGAAGTAACTAACATGCTTTTGATTTTATGGCCTCATAGGTAGAAGGGATTTGCCTTGTCTCAGATGGGACTTTGGAGTGTGGACTTTTGAGTTAATGATGAAATGAGTTAAGATGTTGGGGGACTGTTGGGAAGGCATGATTAGTTTTGAAATGTGAGGACATGAGATTTGAGAGGGGCCAGGGATGGAATGATATGATTTGGCTGTGTCCCCACTCAAATCTTATCTTGAATTCCCACGTGTTGTGGGAAGGACCTGGTGGGAGGTAATTGAATAATGGGGGCAGGTTTTCCTGTGCTGTTCTCCTGATAGTGAATAAGTCTCATGAGATCTGATGGTTTTAAAAATGGGAGTCTTCCTGCACAAGCTCTCTTCTCTTGTCTGCCACCATGTGAGATGTGATTTTCACTTTCCACCACGATTCTGAGGCCTCCCCAGTCACGTGGAACTGTAAGTCTATTAAACCTCTTTCTTTAGTAAATTTCCCAGTCTCAGGTATGTCTTTACCGGCAGTGTGAAAATGGATGATTACACTGATTTACACTTATTTATGGATGCTATGAAGAGAAAAGTTTTTATGGGAACAAGAATGGAAACAGAGACTTTAAAAAGTGATTATTTCAATAGTTCAGACGTGAAATAATGGGGGCTTGGACAAGAGTGATAGAGATGGAGGTGGTGATGAAGACTTGGGATATAAATTGAGAATAGAGCCAACAGGATGTGCTAATGAAATGAATTTATCATATGAGATATGAAGAAGAGTCAATAATGATTTCCAGCATTCGTAGTGCCATTTACCTAGATGTGGATTACTAAGAGAGGAGCAGGTTTGGGGGCAAAGGGAAAAGAGGTGGTCAGAAAATTTGGGGGTCATCAGAATATAGATGGGATGGGAATCCATGGAATGTGAATCCATGGAACTAATTGAGATTGCTTAGGACATAAATGTATCTACAGAAGCTGGCTGAGAACTGAGTGCTGGACCACTTCAATAATTAGAAGTTAGATAGATGATACAGAGCCGTCAGGAGAGGGTCTCCAGTGAAGCAAGAGGAAAGCAGGTAGAGAGTAGTATTTGGAAATCTAAGTGAAAAGAGTATTTCCAGGAGAAAGGGGTGGTGAAGGGTCAAGTGAAAGGAGAATTGACCATTTTATTTGGCAACCTTGAGGTCACTGTTGTCCCCAAGGACAGCAATAAGCAGAAGGTAAGGGAAAAAGCATGACTAGAGTAGGTTAAAAGATGATGGGAGTTGAGGAAGTGAAGATAGCAAAAGTAGACAAAATAGACAATTATTTCTGTGGCAGCTCACTGTGAAGGAAAGCAGAGAAATGAAGTTGTAATTGTTTGGGGAAGTGCCACTAGGGTGACTTTATATATATACTTTAATATTGAAAGACCCTAGAGCATGTGTGCATGCGGTGGTAGGAATGATACCAATAGACAGTAAAGATTCGCCATATGTAGAAATAAACAATACTAAAGTTAAAGTTTTTAAAAATTACAAACCTGTAAATATATTTAATATTTATTCAGACAAAAGTTATTTGTTCCATGTTTTATGGGGCAGAAGTCTGGAAATTTGAGCACTTGAATTCTTGATGAAAAGGGTTAATGATACATTGGTTAAATGATTTACAAAAACTGTCTCAACTACTTCTTGAAGAAGTAATGTTATCATTTTCATCATAATAAGACAACTAAGCTGGAACATGTTAAGAAATTTTTCCAAAGTTAGTAAGAGGGAAAAAAAAATCAAGATTTCAATCTAGGCTTGTTTCACTCTAAAACCTCAATTTTTAACTAACAAAGGAGGTAGATGCTAAAAAAAAAGATCTTGGTTTAACATATTCATCAGTGACCTCCACCTCTTTGAGAAGAAGGTCCTTCATTAACATCAAAAACAGTAATAAAAGCACAAACTCTTCTGATGGAGTTCGGGTTAAAGTAATGTCCGAGTAGCATATATAAGATCAACCTTTGTGCAGACAACACTTCTACGCTCTGGACA
The DNA here is from genome assembly GCF_049350105.2 of Macaca mulatta. Lineage (NCBI taxonomy): Eukaryota > Metazoa > Chordata > Mammalia > Primates > Cercopithecidae > Macaca > Macaca mulatta. The sequence continues at coordinate 139,493,146 of NC_133406.1, forward strand.
AAATGTGAAGAAAAACAAAACTGAATGAAGATACTGCAGAGCAAGCAAAAGCAGGCAAAAGTTTATTTGAGCCTTAAAAGAAGGAACCATGCTGGGTGATATGCACATTTCTATAGCTTTCTTCTTTGGGTCATCCCCCAGTCCTTAAAATGTACAATAGCCAGAATGCAAGCAGAGAGCTGTAGTCTTATTAGCCTGAGGAGTCAGAGCAGGAGTTTGAGACTGCCAGAGAAGATAGATTTGAGCTGAGAAGCTCCAAAGAAGGGACTCATAGAGGGGATAGCCTCAAAATTTGCTTATAAAATCAACTCAAGCAATTGGCTAAATTCTGACTGCACATGCATAGGCAATATTCCAATAATAGCTTGAAGGCTGAAACGGCTGAATAAGAGGTTTTAATTGTTGTCCCTCCAAACAGCATTTGAAGTTTAAGTCCCACAAATTAGAAGACTGTGGTAATAATTTTGAGCTCTCAACTGAAACTCCAGAAAAGCCATGCCTTAGGAATAAGACTACATGCCGGGATAAAGGAACTCATTCTAAGATCAAAGGCAAAACCAAAATAAATTTCCCCTGCAAAATCAATCTTCCATCAGTTAAAGTAATTAACTATCCACCAAAACAAAACCAAGCACTCTGCAGAGGAGCATAAAAGAATTTTGGCTCTTTACATTGTATTATTCACAACGTCCAATAAACAATCGAAATAAATAGGGATACCAAAAAAAATCAGAAAAAAAGAAGTATCAATCAATAGAAATGACCAGATGTTGGATTAGTAGAAAAGTTGTTTAAAATAACAAAAATAAATCTATTACTCTATAAGAAAAGGTGGATATAGTGGATGAAGAAGTGGAGAATTTTAGAAGAGATTTAGACTGCAAAACGAGCACAATAGAAATCCTAAGAATAAAAAATACAAAGTCTAAAATAATAAATTTTGGATGGTATTAACAACATGTTGGATACAACAGAAGAAAGAATCAATGAATTTGAAGACAAGATAAAATAAATTATATAAGTGGAAGCACACAGAGGAGAAAAATATTAAAAACGAACAAACACAAAACAATTTTTGGAAGTAACAAGCAGTGAAATACTATGTGTAACTGGAGACCCAGAAGACTGAAGAGAAGGTATACTGCCGACAAAACACAGAAAGAATATTAGCTAAGAATTTTCCAGATTTGCTCAAACAGAGGAACCCACACATCCAAGAATCTCTGCAAACCCCAAGCAGAATAAAAACAAAGAAAACCTCACCTAAACATGTCATAGTCAAACTGCTGAAAACTAGAGATTAAAAAACAAAAACAAGCTTAAAAGTAGCAAAAAGAAAAAAACGCACATTTAATGAAAAAGATCCACAATAAGAAAATTGTTTGAGACATTAGAGGCTACAAGACAATGGAATTATATTTTTGAAATACTAAGGAAAAAAGAAACTGTCAACTTAGAATTCTATATTCAGGAAATTATGAATATTGAAAATGAAACAAACAACAGATTCAACACAGTCCCTATTAAAATTCCAATAGTGTTTTTTTTTTTTTCAGAAATGAAAGAGTTCATTTTCAAATTCCTATGGAATTTCAAGGGTTTTTGAATAGGCAAAACAATCTTGAAAACGAAGTACAGTCATATGACTCACTTTTTAATTTTAAAACTTAGTACAAATCTACGGCAATCAAACACAGAGTGGTACTGGCGTAAAGGTAGATTTAGGTGAATGGAATATAACTGAGAGTCCAGAAATACCCAAATATATCTATGGCCAGTTGATTTTTTTTAAATTTAATTGACACATAAAGATTGTGTATATTTGTATTAGGGTTCTCCAGACCGACAGAACTAACAGGATATATGTATACATGCAAGGGAGTTTATTAAGGAGAATTGGCTCACATGATCACAAGGTGAAGTCCCACAGTAGGCTGTCGGCAAGCTCAGGAAGAAAGAAGCCAGTAGTGGCTCAGTCCAAGTCCAAGAGCCAAAAGTAGGAAAGCCTACAGTGCAGCCTTCAGTCTGTGGCCAAAGCCCCTGGCAAACCACTGGTGAGTCCAAAGGTCAGAGAACCCGGAGTCTGATGTCCGAGGGCAGGAGGAACAGACAGAAGCATCCAACATGGGAGAAAGATGAGAGCCAGAAGACTCAGCAAGCCAGCTTTATCCCACCTTTTTCTGCCTTCTTTTTCTAGCCACCCTGGCAGCCGATTGGATGGTGTCACCCACATTGAAGGTGGGTCTTCCTCTCCCAGTCCACTGACTCAAATGTTAACTCCTCTGGCAACACCCTCACATACACACCCAGAGCCAATACTTTATCAGCTATGTAGGCATCCTTCAATCCAATCAAGTTGACACCTAACATCACCACAATATTTAGGCAGTGCAGTGTGATATTTCATTACCTGTATCCATTGCCACTAACATTTATTATTTCTTTGTGTTGGGAGCATTCAAAATTCTCTCTTCAAACTATTTTAAAATATACAATAAATTATTATTAACTATAGTCACCCCGTGGTGCTATAGAACACTAGAGCTTAATCCTTCTATCTGACTGCAATTTTTTATCTTCTAGCTAGGCTCTTCCAATTCTCCCCTCTCTCTGCCCTTCTCAGGTTCTAGTTACTACCATTCTCTCTTCTACAATGTCAACTTATTTAGCTTCCACATATGATTGAGAACATATGGTTATTTATTTTCTTGTGCTGGCTTACTTCACTTAACATAATGTCGTCTAGACTGATCCATTTTGCCACATATGACAGGATTTCATTCTTTTTCATGGCTGACTAGTATTTCCTTGTATATAAATACCATATTTTCTTTCTCCATTTATACATTGATGGACACAGGTTGATTTCATATCTTGGCTATTGTGACTAATGATGCAATAAACATGGGAGTACAGATATCTGTTTGACACACCACTTTCCTTCCATTTGGATACATATAAGGAGTAGTGGAATCACTGGATCATAAGGTAGTTCTATTTTCAATATTTTGTGAAATCTCTATACTGTTTTCCATAATGGCTGCAAGTAATTTACAGTCCCACAAACAATGTATGTATAAGTCCCCTTTTCTCTGCATCCTTGCCAGCATTTATTTTCTATCTTCTTGATAGTAGTCACTTTGAGGTGAGCTGATAGCTCATTGTGGTTTTGGTCTGCATTTTCCTGATGATTATTGATATTGAGCATTTTCTGTACACTTGTTGGTATGGGCAATTGATTTTTGACAAAGCTAGCAACTTTGTTCAATAGAGAAGCAGTAACATTTTCAACAAATGGTGCTGGGAAAATGGGACTTGCAAAATAATGAAGCTGGATCCCTGTCTCACACCACATCTAAAAATTAACTGAAAATGGATCAGTAACCCAATCATAAGAGCTAAAACTACGAAATTCTTAAAAGAAAACATAGAAGTACATCTTCATAAACTGGATTTGGCAATGGTTTGTAGCTATGACACCGAAAGACAAAAGCAACAAAATAAAAAATAAATAAATTTCACTTCACCAAAATTGAAAACTTCTGTGCGTTAAAGAACATTATCAAGAAAGTAAAAAGACAACCTATAAAACTAGAGTAAATGTTTTCGATTCAAATATCTGATAGGGTTTACTATCCAGAATTTTTTAAAAACCCCTACAATGCAACAAGAAGGCAAACAACCCAACTTTAAAATGGGCACAGAGGCCAGGCACAGAAGCTCACGTCTGTAATCCCAGCACTTTGGAAGGCCAAGGCGGGCAGATCACTTGAGGTCAGGGGTTCGAGACCAGCCTGGCCAACATGGTGAAACCCTGTCTCTACCAAAAATACAAAAATTAGCCTGGTGTGGTGGCACATGCCTGTAATCCCAGTTACTCAGGAGGCTAAGGCAAGAGAATCACTTGAACCCACTGGGTGGAGGTTTCAGTGAGCAGAGATCATCATGCCACTGCAATCCAGCCTGGGCAACAGAGTGAGACTCCATCTCAAAAAAAAAAAAAAAAAAAGAAAGAAAGAAAGAAAAGAAAATGGGGAAAGAACTTGAAAAGACGTTTTCCCAAATAATTACAAATGACCAGTAAGCACATGAAAAGATGTGCAACGTTATTAGTCATTAGGGAAATACAATCAAAACCACAGTGGGATAGTACTTCACATCTACATAGGATTGCTAGAATTAAAAAAATTTAAAAATCAAAACAAAGGAAAATAGCAAGTGTTGGCAAAGCTGTGGAGAAACTGCAACCCTTCTACATTGCTGGTGGGAATGTAAAATGGTGCAGCTGCTGTGGAAAACAGCTTGGCCTTTCCTTGAAGAGCTAAACATAGAATTATCACGTGATCTAGCAATTCTATTCTTAGGCATATACTCCCCAAATTAAAAATAGGGACTCAAATAGATATTTGTAGACCAATATTAATTTTAGCATTATTCATAATAGCCAAAATGTAGAAACAACCCAAGTGTTTATCAACAGATAAGTGGATAAGCAAAATGTGGCATACATATACATACAAAAAATATTATTCAGCCATAAAAAGGAATAAAATTCTAAAACATGTTACAAAATGGATGAACCATGAAAACATTATGCTAAGCAAAATAAGCCAGACAAAAAGGGCAAACATTGCATTGTTTCACTAATAAAAAATTTTTAGAATAGAGACAGAAGCAGATTAGGCGTTACCAGGGGCTGAGGGAAGAAGGGAATAGGAACTTATTGCTTAATGGCTGGTTGTAGAATTTTTGGTGGGGGTTGATAAAAAAAGTTTTAGAAATAGATAATGCTGGTTGTTGTACAACATTATGAGTGTGGCTAATACCACTGAATGTACACTTAAAAATGGTTTTAACCATTTTAATGCCAAATTTTATGATATGTATATTTATCACAATAAAATGTTTCAAAGAGAAGTATAGAAAAGTGAAAGCAAACAAAAGACATTTTTAGATAAAAACAAAGTGAATATGTTGTCAGTATCTCTGCACTACAAAAAAATGCCAAAGAAAGTTTTATAGTCTGAAGGGAAATGATAAAAATGGAATTCTGAATTGAAAGGAACGAAGGGAGAATAAATTATAAATATGTGGGTAAATATAAACATTTGATTTTCTTTCTAATTTCTTTAAAAGTTATTTGACTAAAGCAAAAATAGTAAAAAATGTATTTGGGGTTCAAAATAAATGTCGAAGTAAAATGTATGACAAGAGTAGCACAAATGACAGGAAGGGACATAAGTGAAAATTACGTACCTTACTGCTGCAAGATTGTTATATATAAAATAATGTAATATTAATTCTAGACTGCGACAAACTAAGAATGCATATTCTATATAATCTCTAGAGAAACCACAAAATGTAACAATACAAGGAGGTCGTTCAAAAAACAGAGGAAACAGAATGAAATTCTAAAAAATACACGTGGCAGAGAAGAAAGAAGAAAAAGATATCCACAAAACAAAGCAAGTAGAAAACAAAAGCAAGATGATAGTTTAGAATCCCATCATATCAATAATTAAACCAATGCAAATAAACTATAGTTAAAAGGCAGATATTGCAGACTGAATTAAACAACAAAAAAAGCAAGGTGCAACTGTACACACTTTAAAAGGGATGCACTTGAAATACGAATACACAGGCAGTTTGAAAGTAAAGCATGAAAAAATATGCAATAAAGACACTGATTGATATGGTAACACCAGTTTGCTATTGGTACCAAAGAAATGAATCTTCAATTTCTTTGACAAAGAATATCATCAGAGATAAAATCATTTCATAACGATAAAAGGATCGATTCATCAAGAAGGTTTAATGACACTAAATATGTATGCTCCTAATAATACTGTTTCAAAATATGTTAAGCAAATATTGGCAGAACTAAAAGGAGAAATAAATGGATTTATTTTTGTGTATTGCTAGATTCTATTTACTAAGAATTTTTGTGCCTATGAACACATGGATTGGAAAACTAAATATTGTTAACAACATCAGTCTTCCCTAAATTGATGTATAGACCTGAGGCAATATCATTAAATTCCAAGCAAGCTATTTTGTGTATGTGTGTGAGAGGCAGGGTCTCGCTCTGTCGCCCAGGCTGGAATGCAATCTTGGCTCACTGCAACCTTCACCTCCGGGGTTCCAGTGATTCTCCTGCCTCAGCCTCCCGAGTAGCTGGGATTACAGGAGTGTGCCACCACGCCCAGCTGATTTATGCATTTTTGGTGGACATGGGGTTTCACTATGTTTGGTCAGCCTGGTCTTAAACTCCTGACCTCAGTTGATCTGCCCGCCTCGGCCTCCCAAAGTGCTGGGATTACAGGCATGAGCCACCACACCTGGCCTTTTTTTTTTTTTTTAATGTGGTATAAACTGATAGCTAAACCTAAACTTTATATGAAAATGCAAAGGACCTGGATATAACCCTAAAAAATAAGAATAAAATTGTAGTGGTTACATTGACTCCAAAACTTATTAACTTATTAAAAAGCTATATAATCATAATAGTAAGATACTAATAAAATATAGATTAATAGGTCAATAAAACTGGATAGACAGACCAAAAATAAACATACACACTTTAGACAAGGTACCAAGACAATTCAATGGAGAAGGGGAAGTCTTTAAACAAATGTTGCTATAACAACAGGATTTTTGTAAGGAAAAAATATGAATCTTAACTGCTATGTTATGTAATACATAAATATTAATGTAAAATGAATGACAGGACTAAACTAAAAATCTTAAACTATAAAGCTTCTAGGAAAAATAACAGGAAAACATATTTAAGACTTTCTGATATGCAGAGATTTCTTAGAATTCTAAAAGCATTAAGCATAAAGAAAAATTGATACAGTGTAATTTGTAAATATTAAGAACTTCTCTCAATGAAACACTGATAATAAAACAATGATGTGAGCTAAACACTGTGGAAACATTTGTTACATGTATATCTGATGAAGGACTTGTTTCTAAGTTATATAGAGAATTATGGTACTAAGTAATAATAATTTTAAAAATCAACAATCCAGTTTTTAAAATTTGAGCAGAAAATTTGAGACAATTAAAAACAGAATATATGAATGGCCAATAAACACAGAAAATGCTCTCCACATCACTAGTCTTCAGGGAAATGTAAATTAAAATCACCATGATATGCCACTCCCTATCTACTAGAATGGTTAAAGTTTATAAAACCAATAGTACCAAGCATTGAAAAGAATGTGGCCCAAGAGGGACTCTAATACTTTGGTGGTGGCAATGTGCAATGGCATGACTACTTGAAGAAGTTTATAGTTTCTTGTAAAGCTAAATATACACAATCCCATGACTCAGCAATTTCACACCTAGTTTTTTTATCCAAAGGAAATGAAAACACACTTGTTGGCATTGGTTCTGACTTCTTTAAATGACATTTTCATAAGCAAACTTTCTAAAGGGTTAATCCATAATTGCTGTCACCATTTCCTTACCTCTCATTTGTTCCTTAAATCACTGTTATCACACATCATTCTTTTGACTCCTCTGAAATTGCCTTGGCAACACTCACTGGCAGCCTCAGTAAGTGCCAAATGCAATGCTCACTCTGAAATCATTGTTTTATTCATTTTCACGGCAGTCATTGTTTCACTCAATTTCACTGCAGCAAATGTCATCATTGACCACGTTCCCTGCTTGAAATTTTCCTTCCCTGGTTTACTGAGAATACTCTTACCGCTTTGGTTTCCTGACTACTTCCTTTTATTGTTCTCTGTTGGATTCATTTACTCTACTATCTTTTCTCATTAAATATTGGTGTTCTTAGGATTTTAGGGTTTTTTTCCTTACTTTTTACAGTCATTTGCCACATAATGACATTTCAGTAAACAATGGACTGCATATACGACAGCGGTTCCATAAGATTATGATACCATATTTTTATGGTAGCTTTTCTATGTTTAGATATGTTTAGATACACAAATACTGACCACTGTGTTACAACTGCTTATAGTATTCAGCACAGTAGCGTGCTGTGTACTAGTAGGCTAGTTCATAGCCTAGGAGCAGTAGATTATGCCATCTAGCCCAGGTGTGTAGTAGGCTACACCATCTATGTTTGTGTTAAGTGCACTCCATGATGTTCACCCAACTACAAAATCACCTAATGATGCATTTCTCAGAATGTATCCTTTCCTTAAGTGATACATAGCTGTATGTATTATCTTGGTAATCTCATGCATGTCTCCGACTTCACCCATCATCTTTGTCTGGTGACTCCCAGTCTGTATCTCCAGCTCCGGTTTCTTTCTTGACTCTGAACTGTGTATTCATCTCTGTAATGGTCACTTTATATAATCCCTAATCTCTGTCATTAAATCCTATTTAATTACTATTTTGGTGACTATTATACCTATCTTCTCTTTCCCAAATCTGGGATTCTTGGATATTTCCTTTATTTTAACTTCTCCCTTGTTTTTCTCAGAAATCTGCCACCAAGTTCTATCAATTCTACTTTTCAAATTTTCTCATCTCCATGCCTTTCTGTGGGAACTACCATTGCCTTAGTTTAAGCCTTCACCATTTTCTACTTGTATGCAAATGACTTCTTAACTAGAATATCTGCTTTTAGCCTTCCCTCAGATTCAGTAATATCAAATCACTATTAATTCCCTAGGTATGCCATTGGATTAGACATAAACAGAGATGCCTGCTCACAATTCCCTCAAGGACAAGGTACATTTCCCATCATGGTTATTCATCAGATGAGGTGACCCTGTCTCCCTGATTTAAGATACTAATAAGGGCAGGAATCCTGCCCTTATTAATTGGAATCTGATTAAATATGGAAGGAATCTGATTAATTATATTGTTAATTAACTATAATTAACTGTGTAATTGATTATAATTATATTATTATAATCAGATTCCTTCTATAGACATTTTCAAACTGAAGGTAAAGAAAGAGAGTATTTTTCCTCTCACGTCAGAAAATCTTCCTTCAGCAATGCCTGTTCTTCCAGCTTATGGATCATCTTATCTGAAGAGTAGAAATTTGGCCCATAGAGAGGAGAAGAGATGAGAAAAGGAAAAATTAAGAGTCCTGAGTTTGTGCTTCCAACGATCTAGCCTACCTTTCCCAAGGTTTAGCTAGGTAGGTTCATATAATTCCTCTTTTACCAGATTGAATTGGTTTTTTATCTGCAACAAAAAAAGGCCTAACTATAACAGCCAAACTTTTATCCATCCATTTCTTTTTATTTTTGACATATAATAATTGTACATAATTATGGGATTCATAGTGATGTTTCAATACATATAATGTATCATGATCAGATCAGGATAATTAGCATATCCATCATCTCAAACATTTGTCATTTCTTTGTGCTGAGGACATTCAATAACCTCCTTCTAGTTACCTGAAACTATATATTATTGTTAACCATAGTCATCCTTTGGTGCTACTAAACGCTAGAACTTATTTCTCCTATCTAGCTGTAATTTCGTATCCTTTAACTAATCTGTCCCTATCCCCCCCACCCCCTTCCCAGTCTCTAGGATCCTCTGTTCTACTTTTTACTTCAATGAGATCAACTTTTTTTTAGTTTCCACCTGTGAGTGATAACATGTGGTGTTCAACTTTCTGTTCGTGGCTTATTTCATTTAATATGTCTTCCAGTTCCATCCATGTTGTTGCAAATGGCAGAATTTCATTCTTCTTATGACTGAATAGTATTCCATTGTGTATATTTGCTACATTTTCTTTATCCATTCCTCTACTTTTGGATACCTAGGTTGATTCCATATCTTGGCTATTGTGAATAGTGCTGCAATAAACATGGATGTGCAGATGTCTCTTTGATACAATGATTTCCTTTCCTTTGGATAAATGCCCAGTAGTAGAATGGCTGGATCATATGGTAGTTCTTTATATCTATGTATTTTTTGAGGAAACTCCATACTATTCTACATAGTGGCTCTACTAATTTACATTCCCACCAACAGTATGTCAGAGTTCCTTTTTCTCTGCATCCTCCCCAGCATTTATTTTTTTGTCTTTTTGAAATTGTCATCTTAACTGGGGTGAGATAATACCTCATTGTGGTTTTGATTTGCATTTCCTTGATGATTAGTGATGTTGAGCATAGTCTCATATATTTGTTAGTCATTTTTATGTCTTCTTTTGAGGAACATCTGTTTAGATCATTTGCACATTTTTTAATCTGATTTTTTTTTTTTTTACTGTTGAGATGGTTCAGTTCCTCATATATTCTAGATATTAATATCCTGTTGCATTAATAGCAAACAAATATTTTCTCCAATCTTTCGGGTTTTCTTTTCACTCTGTTGATTATTTCTTTTACCATGCAGAAGCTTTTTAGTCTGACATAATCCCATTTGTTTACTTTTGCATGTGTTTCCTATGCTTTTGAGGAAATGATTCATAAAATCATTTCCCAGACCAATATTCCTGAAGTATTTCCCCTATGTTTTCTTCCAGTAGTTTTATAGTTTTGGGTCTTACATTTAGGTATTTGATCCATTTTGATTTGACTTTTGTATAGAGGGAGAGGTGGCGGTCTATTTTATTTCTTTGGCATATGGATATCCAGTTTTCCTAGCACCATTTATTGAAGAGCTTGTCCTTTTTCCAATGAGTGTTCTTGATATCCATCCTTTTTTTTTAAGTTAGAACTCCTGATTAGAGGGTTCTTTCTAGCTCCTTTCATTGGAATAACAATCAGCCATCTTTTGGGACTCAACCCAGATGTCACCACCTCTGGAACACTTTATTTGAAATCCCTGGTGGTTCCTTAACATCAGATACAATTTGCTGAATGTATCAAGAGGTCATGAATGAATTGGTGTCATACCAGCTCCTTATATAATTAAGAATGCTTCAGGAGCTAACATTGCATTCATTAAATTAGTTACTATCCACTTAGTACTCATGCAAATATCCTCCATAATCTCTTCTGTCTTTAGGTCCATAGATATCTACTCAGCCATATATCTTCTTAGCAAATTTCCCCTCTGCTTCCCTATTAATGAAGTTTTGCTTCCCTATTAAGTAGTCTCTTACAATGTTTAAAAATATCCTTCCTTTATTATATTCTAATTTTGAATTCTCTCTTTCCAACTCTCAGTAATGACTACAAGACTTTATTTACCACCATATATTAAAAAGTTTACATCATTTCTGATAATCTTCGTATTAATATACGAATCTGTAGGATATACCTTGAATCTAAATACGTAGCCACTTTTCAATTCTTGCATTACTACTCTGTAGCACCTGAAACAGTAGAACACTGCATCCTTGACACTCCCTCTTCCTTTAGCTTCTGTGAGAGAATGTTTTTCTTCCCCGCTGCTTTAGGCCTTCTTGTTTGTTAACTAACCTGATCAGCTCAGATTCAAGTAGAAGTTTAAATTTAACTTTCTTCTATCATGAACTTGAATGAAGAAAGAAACCATGAAAAGAACCAAAGCCTTAAATTTCAAGTGCTTGAAATTTTATAGTTATTAAGGAGTTCCTCTTGGTTTCAGATCAGCTGGGGTGAGTTTAATGGGGTTGGCTGTTCTCAGCCTGTTCTGTCATATCCTAAATAAGGATAACTACATGATGTTCCATCTTTTATTTCCCATTTTGGCTCTATACATAGCCAGCTCCATGATTCGATTAGGTAATATGTCCTCAGGTTCCCACTCTGGGTTGTTACTCTGATCCCCTACTCCTAACCTACCACTCCCATTAAGGCCAACATTAATTCCTTTTTTATTTTTTCAAGAAGCCTTAACTAATGGCTTTCTTCACCCCTTATAACACCTATCTCCTCTTCACAATGCTAAATGAATAATGTTCCTATGGCGTATCCCAATTCAAATAACTTCGTATGCTTCTTTTTACCTGCAGAATGACATCCATAATCCTTAGGGTGGCATTCAAGGCCCTTCATCATCTAGTCCTGACTGAGGATGCCCTCGCCATTTTAAATACCTGATTTTAACTCAGCTGATCAGGGCAAAAGCCACAAATAATAATAGCTTATGTTTATTGAGTGATTACTCTGTGCCAAGCACAAATCATCCTTAATGTGGTGGCCACCAGATCTGACCTAAACTGACTCTTGCTCTATCACTCTGTCATCCCATCCCAACAACCAGCTTTATTATTTTACTTCCCTTCTGCTCCAGTCCCTCTGGTTGTGACAGCCTGATTTTTTTTGCTTCTCCAGTTGCCTGTGCCACATTCTTTTCTGGAGTTCTGTCTTCTCATCATCGTGGCGTTTCTCCAACCTTCCTGTTTGTTAACTAACCCTTTGGCTTGTCCCCTGGATGCCCTCCTTGGAATTACTACTGCAGGAAGTCCTGCTGGCACTGGACCCATTTGGGCTCTACTCTGTTCTTTGACTTTGACACCCGAGGCCCTGGGCATTCTGAACATAGCCTTCCTGATTTATTATAAAATGATACTCTAGGTTTCCCATAATCTCTAGTTTAAAAGGAATCCTAAAGTCCTTAACAGCACAACCCCCATCTCAGTAAAAAGTTCTATATTCTTCCTATTATTTTGCCATTTTTAACAATAGTAGTTCACATATTTGAAGGCAGATTTCATATCCCTAAGTCTTCTCTTTCTAATCTAAACATCCGAGTTCCTTAATCGCTGTCTCCAGCCTGATTGATTTCCTCTAGATTAGCTTCATTTAATTACTACCACTTTTACAATGGTTGATGAACAGGATTTTAAAACAATGTTCCAATTATGTTGTGACCAATTTGGACTAGAATAGGATTTTATATTATTTGCAATTAACTTTTTCCTATTCTTTTTCATGATGCTGGTTGGGATCTTTAAAAATCCTTGTTCAGCTACTTCCAGCTTCTACCTCATCTCAGATCCAGATCATGACACTGGGATCACGGAGAGCCATACTTCTAACCATGAAGCCAGAAGCTTTATCTGCAGCAATGCACAGATACACAACACATCGCCGCGGGTACACCCAGATGCTTTAAGGGTATTTGAGGGTTATCTACATTTTATCCTGCTGATTGTAACTCCCATACCTTTTATCCTATTCGCCTAAACCATCTGAATGTCAATGAGTGAGACATTTATTAGAGGGAAAACCTTTAATATATGTGAATTTACTTTTCAACATTAGTAACAGATTCCTTATCACAGACAACTGATGAACATACATCTGTGCGCCTGTCTACTCCAACTGACAACTGATGAACATACATCTGTGCGCCTGTCTTCTCCAACTGAGATTCCCCCACGTATGAAACTTAAGCAACTGACCCCTTCCCCCAGTGCACATTGTGCAGACATTTACTCAGTCGTTGTAACTGTTCCACATCTGCCCCAAAGATTCTGATTTCATCATGTCTACCACATTCCCCCTATTTAGAGACTTTATGAGAAATTAAAATTATTTAGTTTGCTATAACTTTCTTTCACCTTTCAAATCCTGGTTAGTACACATCCATTTTTATTTTAAAAGTGTTAGGGTCTTAACAAAGGTCCATGCTAAGCTCCCTATTCTATGCTGTTTGGCAGTCTGTCTCCACTCACTAGGACTGCTCAAGAATTAGCAATTTTTTTTTCTTAATACGTGGGATGTGATTCTCTTCTCTGGTGGGATCACTCACCATCCCCAGAACACAGCACATCTTTTCCGTCCCCTTTGCCTTTGCTTACAGGTCCTCTGTCTGAAATATCCTGCTTGGTACTGTTGTGTGTGTATGCCTTGACTTCTCAGCTATAACTGGGGTTCTTGAAGGTGGGAGCCCATTATTATACTTCATAGTATCTACCGTAGAACAAAGCACCTCATGGAAGTTCAGTAAAGACATCTCTTTTTTTGAGACAGAGTATCCCTCTATTGCCTAGGCTGGAGTGCAGTGGCATGATCTCAGCTCACTGCAACCTCTGCCTCCGGGTTCAAGCAATTCTCCTGCCTTAGCCTCCCCAGTAGTTGGGATTATGGGCATGCACCACCATGCCTGGCTAATTTTTTTATTTTTAGTAGAGATAGGGTTTACCATGTTGGCTAGGCTGGTCTTGAACTCCTGGCCTCAAGTGATCCACCTGCCCCAGCCTCCCAAAGTGCTGGGATTACAGACATGAGCCACTGCCACCGGCCAAGGCATACTTTCTTAATGAATGGATGAGAATACAGTAAATTTATTTTAATTCTTTCTGTCATGAATACTACCAAACAAATATCTTAGCATATATGCCCTATATACTGGTGCCTTCAGTTCTATGGTAGAGAGTCCCTAGAATGAAATTAATTGTATTTTAAGTAATAGATGTTGCTGGATTCCTTTCCCAAAAGGCTATAATACACATTTCTCCCAGTCAAATATGAGAATACTGCTTATCTCACATCTCCTCTAGCAGTAGGCATTTTGTGTTTCATTGTAATCTTTGATGGTCTATATATTTAAAGTAATACCACACTATTTCATAATTCATTATCCCTACTTTCATATATTTTAAAATCTTTTTAATTTTCACTTCTGTGAATTTGCTCATGTGAATTTTCACACATCTTGTTCATTTTTCTATTCAGTTGCTTATCTTTTCCGATCAGTTTAGAAGCTTTTTCTATATTATTTATGCTTATTCTCTGATATTAGCATTGCAAATACTCTTGCCTAATATAGTTTGTCCTTTGACTTTGTTTATTGCATACTTTCTAATTTTACATATGAAATAAAATTTACATTAACATTTAAATTACATTTACATAAAAAATAAAATATTTTGTCTTTCGATAAGATTTTATAATTTTCCTTTTAAATCTTATTGGCGAATTTATCCCTAATTATTTTGTAGTGTTTCTCATTATTGGGAAAAAGATACTTTTCTCATTTCCGTTTCCTGGCACTTATTACTATCATAAAGAAAAGCTATTGATGTTTCAAGGTTTTACTTGTATCGAACTATTTTACTATTATTGCTTTTTGTTCTTGTTATCAGATTTGTTGGTTTTACAGGTTTTCAGTCATACCAAGAAAGCAAAAGGAGATAACTTGATTCATCTTTTTTTCAAAAGTTTTTTCATGTTCTGTGTCCTTGTTGTTTTGCATTCTCTAGAACTTCTAAGACAATATTTACTAATAATGATGACAATGCATATGCTTGCCTAGTCACTTAATGTGACTTAAGGATGTTATAAAGTACCTTTTCCACAACTATTTCATCATAATTTTTTTCTCCTTCAAAACGTTTGTGTAATAGATTACATTGATAGATTTCCTGACTTTGAGCCACCCATCAATTCTCAAATTCTTGGGATACATCATATTTTGTTATGAAGTATTCTTTTCATTTTTTGCTGAATTCTACATGCCATTTTACTTAGACATTTTTTTTTTTTTTTTTTTTTTTTTGAGACGGAGTCTCGCTCTGTCACCCAGGCTGGAGTACAGTGGCCGGATCTCAGCTCACTGCAAGCTCCGTCTCCCAGGTTTATGCCATTCTCCTGCCTCAGCCTCCCGAGTAGCTGGGACTATAGGCGCCACCTTGCCCGGCTAGTTTTTTGTATTTTTAGTAGAGACGGGGTTTCACCGTGTTAGCCAGGATGGTCTCGATCTCCCGACCTCGTGATCCGCCCGTCTCGGCCTCCCAAAGTGCTGGGATTACAGGCTTGAGCCACCGCGCCCGGCCAACGACATTTTACATTTTAATAAATGAGATTAGTTTATAATTTTCTTTTCTGTGGTAATTATTAAGTTTTGTTATGAAACCACCTTTATTAGCTTTATAAAATGAATTAGAGGAGCCTTCTGTATATATTTTTTTATAACCTGGAACAATTTAAATTGTGGTTCATGAACTTAGTTTTACATTAGAAAGACAGGAGGGATTTAACAACATACACATATTTCTGAGTTTCTACTATAGCTTAGCCTCGGTTAGAGCTTGGGAGCTGAGTCACTTAAAAATTTCACAGGTGATTCTCACTTGCAGCCAACTTGAGAACAACTGATTTAAATAACATCAGAATTAACTGTTTTTTACAAGTCCTTTGAACTCAGCCAAGAACCCATCTGATGCTTGTGACTTTCAGTTTTAGATCTTGAATCACATTTTCAATCTTGTCTTCTTGAGTCAAATTTATAATTTATATTTTGATACAAAATCATGTATTTCCTTCAGGTTTTAAGATTATTTGCCTGTAATATTCTTTTTAAATGACTTTAACCTTTTCTATTATTATGCTGAAATCTTCATTCTTAATCTTTTATACTTTTGCAATATCTTTTTTCTCCTTAATCAGGCTCACAAGGGGCTTCTCTATTTTAATTGTTCTTTATAAATAAATAGCTTTTTACATTTTTGTTTGCTATTGCATAAATTTAAGCTTTTAAAAATTAATTTCATCTTCTTAATTTTTTTCCATTAAATTTGTAACGTGTATATTAAATTCTTTATTTTCTCTCTGGTTTCTTTAATAATAAAGACATTTAAGACATTTTCCCCTGACAACAGTGTTTGCTGTGCCCTATGGGTTTTGGTAGAATGTCTCTCTAGGTAGGTATTCTTTTCATTTTTGATTTCTCTTTGATCCAAGAATTAGCTAAGAGCAGCATCCTTAATTTGTCAGTAATTCCAAATTTTTGTTCATATTTTAATATTTCTTTCTAATTCTTTGGATTATGTTCAGAGATTGTGCCCTATAAATCTGAAATTAAGATTTTTCCTTGTGGCAAAATATACAGTCAATTTAGTAAATATTCTACGTCCTCTCTATTTGAGGTATTCTAAGTTTATTTCTTTTTCAACAAAATTATTCAATTTCTCTATTATGTTACAGATAACCAATTCTGAGAGTGGTATATTAATGTTTTCCACTCTACTTGTATCTTTATAGGGCTCATTTTGCATTTCTAGTTTAGCAGAGGTTGTAATAGTAGCACAGGCCTGGAAACACGACAGAATGGAGCGAATTGAAGGGTTATCGTTGTGTCATGGTTGAAGATGATAAGAAAATGGAAGGACAGAGGGTTTGGTAGGTTATTGGGAAGAGCTGGGACTTTTTAAGTAACATGTATCCGACAAAGGTTTTGGTAGAAACACTTATAAATGTGAAGCCAGGCAAAAGGTGTGGGACACACTCCAGTTAGCATGGAAGGAATGGGGAGAATAACCAAGGAGACAGCTGTCTGAAGTCACTCAAGTGTGAAGGATGAGGACCAGCAGAGACAGAGTGTGAAGGAAAGATGCTCAGGAAGGCAGGAAGAGTAGGTAGTTCTGGGGGATAAACTAGATATTAGGGTGAGGAATAAAATGATTAGAGGAGGTACTTTTTTGCATTGTGAATCCTTAGAATTCTCTGAATTATATGTATTACATTAGTTTCCTATAGTTGCTTTAGCAAATTATCACAAACTGAGTGGCTTAAAATATATCTATTTATTATCTTTCAGTTCTGGAGGTAAGAAGTATAAAATGAGTTTTATGAGGCTTAAGTCAAGGGCTGCGTTGCTTCTGGGGATTCCAAAGGAGATTTCATTTCCCTGCTATTTTCAGCTTCTAGAGGCCACTTGCATTCCTTAACTTGCCTCCTGCCTCCACCTTTAAAACGTGTCACTTTGCTTCTGCTGTCAAATCTCCTTTTCTGACTGTCCCTCCCAACTTCCTCTAATAAAGGACCTTTTTGATTACATTGAACCCACTTCAGTAATGCAATATAATCTCCTCATCTCAAGATTCTTAACTTGATCACATTTGCAAAGTCAGTTTTACCACATAAATTAATATAGCCCCAGGTTCCGGGGATAATTCTTTGAGGGGCCATTATTCAGCCTACCATGCCTAAAATTTGAATGATCCTTCTCTTTTCTAAAGTGATCAATTTCAGCTAAGTTTTCTTTACTATCCTATGGCCTTCTCTCTTTGTTTGGTGTTAATACCACTGATTTGGTGTCAGGCTGTGTCTATTTGGGCAGCTTTATTTTTTTCTCTTTCTCTCACAAGTACGGAATACCACAAAACACTTGTTTTGCTTTTTAAGACAATCTTTTTTTTTTTTTTTTTTTTTTTGCCATTTTCGTTCTGACTCCCCTTTTTACCTCTTTCTTTCAAATTTTCCAAATTTAAAAAGTACAAATATACACAAAGATCAAATATGGGTTGTACTTTAGGTCCCAAGCAATTTCCTCAAGAATTCGCTCATGATGGCAGATGGCTGTTTAAACAAAGTAACTCATATGTTTCTTTTAATTCAACAGATACAAGATAAGTGTCCAGTGCACAGTCCTGGATGTTTAGCATAAGTACTCTGGGATTCGTATGCTCTTCAGGCAAACACGCAGCAAAAACTTATCTGAGCAATATTATCAGCCCTTTTTCCTTCCCATAACAAACTGAGGACTTAAGATAAATTTCTTTTTTAGGACTACTTACCATCTGTCCTTCAAAGATGTCTAAGCCTGTGGAAGTCTATTTCATGTATATGAATTAAAGATAGCACAGCATAGAGAATAATAGTGCAGGCTTTGAAATCAGACAAACTGTGGTCAGCCATAGCTCTATCATGTCCCAATTTTGGAAAAATTACTTAAGAGCTCGAGTTTAGTTTTCCTATCAGTCAGATTAAAAAAAAAATTCATGCAAAGCACCTAATCCAGGATAACTATGTAGTAGATTCTTAATAAATTCCAGCTAACAGTTCTTTGTATCAAAACCATTAAAACTGTTCCAGATGCATCAAACAGATTTTTATTCCTCAGCTTTGGTCAGTCCGAAGAACAATTACAACAGAGACAACCCCGGAGCAATGGGATCACTGAACGAAAGAAAACTTTCAAGGCCCTTATTCTCCCCACCTCTTTCATTACGTTGGTCTCAACCTCATCTGTTGATTAAAAAGAAATAAGTTGGCTTATGTTTTCATTATGCTAACATGCTGAGGATATCTTTCTTCAAGAGGAAATAGGAAAAAGAAAGATCTAATTCTCTAGAATTCTGTTGCTGCTGTTAGTCACATTTCTCCTTTCTTTTTCTGGGAAAGCTCTAAAAATACCTGTAGAAGCCTTCTAAAGTTTCTTGACTTGGTTTGGAGAATTTGAAAAACTAGGACTCCAGTTGTCCAGCTAAGCCATAGAAGAGCCCACGTTCCCTTGGCATGGCAGAAAGAAGGGTCAAAAAGCAGACCTGGATTAGGAAGAGTAAATCTGGGAGAGACAGATAGGAGGACAATTTTCTCACATCAAAGACATAGACAAAATTTCAGAGCTACTTGATTGAAAATTTCTGAACAAATCAATGAATGAATAAATCTCGTTGTTCACATATGATGATTTAGAATAATGATATGACACTTTTTCTCCTTTCCCTGGATTTCCGTAAGTCTTCCTTAATCTGCTTCTGTCTAAGCAGATTCCCATAGTATAATAATATACTATACAAGACTGGAAAAGAGGGAACAAAAGATGCTTGAGGGATAAAAATCAAAATTTGCATAAGGTACCATTTCAAGGCTGGATAGCTGGTGAAATGATTGTGCCTGGCAGTTTCAACCTCCGTATTTCCCTTCAGTGTAACATTTTTACCAAACAGTTATGGCTGGGTTTGCCCAACTGCAAGCCTTATGAGAGTGTGGAGTGATGGTGTGCAGGCTGCTCGTGTTATCTTCCCTCCACTCAAGGCTTTATTTAGAAATTCAGAGGCAGCTTGGTGGTGAAAGATTATTCAAGTACTTTCCTCTCCTTTCTATACTCTTTGGAGCAAACATTCAAATACTGCATCAGAGCAGCTGCCTCACCCCATGTCTGGATCTCAAAGCCCTGAATATTTATGGGTCTTTGAGGATTCCAATTCCCAAGTTCAGGTGTGATGCTATTTTTACCTGGTTTCTGTCTGAAGACTTACTTGCTGTGATTAAAGCAAAAAGAAAAAAAAAAAAAAAAAGAAACCTTTTCTGACTATAACTGTAATATATTCTAATGTGGTAAATGGAGAATGATACAAATACAAAATTGATATACCCATAATGCCACTATCAATTTTAACACTTTGATTTCTTCTTCTCTATATATGTGCATGAAGTTTCTCGACTTCAGATTTTTATGATGCCTTCAAATTATATATATAATTTTATTCTACTTTTTTTTTTTTCCTGAGTCTGAGTTTCGCTCTTGTTGCCCAGGCTGGAGTTCAATGGCGCAATCTCGGCTCACTGGCAACCTCTGCCTTCCAGGTTCAAACGATTCTCCTGCCTCAGCCTCCCGAGTAGCTGGGATTACAGGCATGCACCACCACGCCAGGCTAATTTGTTGCATTTTTAGTAGAGACAGGGTCTCTCCACGCTGGTCAGTCTGGTCTCAAACTCCCGACCTCAGGTGATCCACCTGCCTCAGTCTCCCAAAGTGTTTGGATTATAGGCATGAGCCACCACACCAGGCCTTTTCTGCTTTTATTAATTTATTAACACAGGCATTTCCTGATGTCCATAAATAATTTTGGAGAACGTCATTTAATAGTTATATAATATCCTGTTGTATACATGTATAACAAAAGAAAAGTGGTTCTCCTGTTTCTCAGTGATGAAGCAACCCTGGCATTAAATAACAAAAAGGTAATTAATTACCAGTAGAGGGAGGAACCTGGGAGGAGAGTCTGTGGGAACAGTCAGGGAGTGGAGGTAGGGATAGAAAATACAAGCCCAACATGAGGCACCAGCCTCCTTAAGCCTTGTCCTGATCTTGTTAGTCCCATTCAATGGCTTTCACTGCTGAACAAAGCCCAACTCTGAAGTCTGCCATTCAAGGCCTTCTTCAGTTCATTACAACTCAGTTTTCCAACCTTGGTTCTCACTGTACTCTTCTACACACCCTCATGTTTCTGCCAAATGGACCAATATGCTCTTCTCTACATAGACATCCGAGACTTTTACTACCTTCATACCTATGCTCAATCTTTCCCCTTTACTTTGAATGTCTCTGCCATTCCTCATATTAACTTGTCTAAATCTTATCCCTTGATTCATGACACAGATCAAATAACACCTCCTCCATGGACCCATGCTTGATCACTTCAGTACCTCCTGGCCAGAGCTAGTGTTTTCCCCCCTCTCAGTTTTTATCTCTACCTATTAATCAGTCTTTACTCAAATTGTGGCAATCTTATCACTCCACTTAGATTATGAATCAATGTTTTTGGACATTTTCATGTAACAGTATCCTTTTGAGTATTATAATTTGTATTAGCACACACCAAAGAATAAATAGTATCCACAATCATACTACTTACTTATCACGTTGTGTCTTTGTTTGAATAGAACTGCCCTGACTCATCTCTCTGACATTCATCAAAGAAATGTTTTTGCAGTACCTGGCCAAAAAACATGGTTCCCAATAATTCCTATTCAATCTGTAGATGCATGCTCCCACACACACCAAGATGTGGAGCTACCTTCAGCCCCCAACACTCAGAATTCGCTGGCCCTGTGAACTGGCTTTGACAAGTAGAATGCAGTGAAAATAATAATCTGGAACTCCTAAGCCTAGGCCATGTTGTGAGAAACCCACACCACAAAGAGAAGCAGCTAGGCTTTCTGTTTGACAGCCAAGTAGAATACAGTGAAAATAGTCTGCAACTCCTAAGCCCAGGCCATTTGTGAGAAAGCCATACCACAAAGAGAAGAATCTAGGCTTTCTGTTTGATAGCCACAGCTGAGCTCTCAGCAGACAGCCAGCACTACCTATCAACCATATGGAGGAATTATCTTGAACATTCCAGTCCAGTCAAGCCCCTAGGCAGCTGACCCTCAGGCAATGGTACCCAAGCAGAAGAACTCAAACCCATGCAACTGACCTTAGCCCAAGAATCGTTAGACATGGTAAACCATCTGTTGTTTAAGTCACTGAATTTTGGGGTGGTTTGTTGCACAGTAGGTGACCCTAACATTAACATACAAGTCAAATCATGTGAATTACTGATATTGGACAGTTTCTGACTGGCAATTTCATGTAGTTCCTCCCAATGCAAACAATGCCTTGATATTACTTTATCCTTCTAAGCTCTTATTCCAAGCAAGTTCTAACCTTCTTGTCTTAGAACCCACTCAGCAAAGAGTGGTTGAAAGTCATCACTGTAACAGTAAGTAATAATAACAAATAAAAATAAAGAAATGTTATGTGTTGATCAAAATTTAGCAGTCCAACAAAGGAGAACCACTCTCAAGTTCAGCTTTTCCAAACTTCACTTCTTTACATACACCCTCATGACTCGGGGCACATCTTTTTTTTTTTTTTTGAGATGGAGTCTAGCTCTGTCGCCCAGGCTGGAGTGCAGTGGTGTGATCTCAGCTCAGTGCAAGCTCCACCTCGACTCGGGGCACATCTTCATACACACTGCATGATTATCTACATTGTTGTTTTTACTCAAACAAATTCATTCTAATGAAACACTTTATCTCTCTCCTAAATAGAAAGCCAGTGTACCTACCAAAAATATAAGGTAAAAGAAAATATCTAACTATTGACATTAAATTTTTTTTTCTATGTCCACATTTTGAATGCCAGTTTGGAGATCTTGACTTGTGTTTTTAATTTCCTGAGTCCAGATCAGTCGAGATTCTATCCACTTTTAATTCTCCACTGCATCTACAAAGGTGCCTTAAATATAGAAGAATTACATAATTACATATTATTAAACGCTAGAAGAGATGTCAACAGTCATCAGCAAGAACTTGAATCCAGGACTCTGACTTTTAGCATGGTGTATTTTCAACTACTCTATGCCATGTCATTTTCTAGCTATGTGAGCTTGTGCCGGCTACTTGGTTTCTCTGTACTTTAATTCCTTATCTGTGAAATGGAAACAATAACGGTATGCACAAAATAATGTTAGGAGAATTAAACTGGAAAATGCTTAGGATGGTCCTCAAACGTTGGTTATTGGAAGATATTGATTCGTTATATTTACAGAATGACTCTTTATGAGAAGCCTGATGTCAGTCTGATGATTTTTCTTTCCCCATATAGATAATTTTGGGTTTGTCTTTGGTAATAGTGAAGATTTTCCTCTCTATTAAGATATTCAAAATTTTGCTACACTATATCTAGATTTGGGATTTTATAAATGTTTATCCTTATTGATTCTGGTATTTCCTTCCATCTTCTGCAGCATCATTATAAACATTCTAGATTACGGAGTCATTGTGTTTTTCATCTTTCATAAGCCTCCCAGAATTCTTAACCTGTTAATTATTAACCTTTATGTTTTTTATTGAAACTATGCATGTATTTGCAAACTTAATGTTTTTAACGTTCCTGGGGATTTGTAGCATGAGGGAAGATATAGTACCAAACAACTAAAAATGGATATTTACTCTATTTTCTTTGACCTATCCCGTATTAACATTTTAGAGAAAGAACCTATTTAAATTTTTAGTACAGTTCTGTTCAAAGTAAAAGAATGTTCCTGGCCCTCTTTGGAGTTTATATATTAAGCTAGACACATTTATATATGCTCATATTCTAGTTAGACTGTCAGACATAGAGGCATCATAGCATGTGTGATCCCACACAAAAGATCAGTGTTTTTTCTTGGCAACATTGTGAACTTGACAAAACTTGCCTTCAGCTCCAATTGCTCTTTTTTAGTATACTCAGCTCCCTCCAAATCCCAGTCTGAAGTGCCCAGACCCTCCCACTGGCACACATGTTTTTGGTCTGCACTATGACATTTTATCTAGTCCTGTATTCATTGGACAGCACTTAGTCTCTAGAGATTTCTTGTTGTCCTTTTCAACCTCATTTATCTTATTCACCAACTCCATGGGCCTTCTCTAAGATATAGCAGTGAGCTAATATAAAACTTCATCTAGACTATTTTATTTATGCTTATATTTCCAAGGTACCACGTAAGTACCAAGTATTACATTTGTTGGTTTACTTCTTTGTATTCTGGCCTTTTCATAAAATGTTTCAAGTAACTAATAAAAATGTTTTTAATAAAATATACACATAAAGAAAAAAACACATTGAGACGAAAAATGCAAATTCAGACTTGTATACAAATGTAAACAAGGGAGAAATAGTAAACAAACAAAATAGGCCCTAAAATAGTACACAGATGCTACAGTTAAGTTTTAAATTTGGCTAACAATATTTTGGTGATCAATGCAATTCAGAAAACAGTGGAACATTTTCATAGGACTGAAAGGAAAAAAAACTGTCAATCTAGAATATATTTTGATACCAATAAAAGTACCATTCAAAATGAACCACACACACACAAGACTTTCTCATACATAAAACAGTGAAAGAATTAGTGATAAGCAAACATATACTGTGAGATATGATAATGGAAGGTCTTCAAATGGAAAGAGATAGAAGAAGAAAATTTAAACCCACAGAAAAGAATAATGAGTACTGAAAATGGTAAATATGTGGTTAACTATAAAGTTTTTCTTAATTTTCAAATACCTTTAAGAGACAATTGATTGCCTAAAGTAAAAATGAAAACAATATATTGTTGGGTTGAATACATCCCCAGAATTAAAATGTCCTACAGCACAAAGGCTGAAAGGGAACAGGAAGTGTAAAAAAGTTCTCTTGTAAAGTTCTTCTATGTGAAGTGGCATAATATCCTTTAAAAGTAAATTGTGATAAGTTAAAGGCATGTACGATAACCCCTAAAGCAATTACTAAAATCCAAAACATAAAATAATAACTATTAAGCTAACAAGATAAAATAGAGTTGTAAAAAATATACACAATCTATTTAAAAGAAGGCAGAAAAAAGAGGAAATATGGAGTAAAGAACAGATGGGATTCATCCTACACTATAAACAAAAATCAACTCAAAATGGATTAAAGACTTAAATGTAAGACTTGAAAGTATAAAACTCCTAGAAGAAAAGATTGGGGAAAAATTCATGGCATTGGTCCTCGCAATGAATTTATAATTATAACACCAAAAACATAAGCAGAAATAGAAAATAGACAAGTGGGACTATATCACATGAAAAGTTTTCCACACAGTAAAAGACACAAACAACAAAATGTAAAGGCACCTATGAAATTGGAGAAAATATTTGCAAACCAAATATCTGATAGGAGTTAATTTCCAAAAGATATTAGAAACTTTTATAACTCAATAGCAAAGGAAACTATCAACCCGGTTTAAAAACTAAGCTCTGGACTTGAACAGACATTTTTTCCGAAGAAGACATAGAAATGGACAATGCATATGTAAAAAGATGCTCAATGGCACTAATCATCAGGGAAATACAAATCAAAATCACAATGAGATATTTTCTCACTCCCGTTAGAATATATATGACAATAAGTGTTGGCAAGGATGTGGAGAAACTGGAATGTTTGCATACTGCTGATAAGAATGCAAAATGGTACAGTCATTATGGAAAACAGTACAGAGGTTCCTCAAAAAATTAAAAATAGAACTCCCACATGATCCAGCAATTCTACTTCTGGATATTTATTTGGAAGAATTGAAATCAGAATCTCAAGGAAAATTAGCACTCGCATGTTCATTGCAGCACTATTCAAAATAGCCAAGATGTAGAAACAACCTAAATGCCCATTGATGGATGAACGAATAAAGAAAACGTGACACATACATGTAACAGAATATTAGCCTTAAAAAAGAAGGATATCCTGCAATATGTGACAGCATGGAGGACATTATGCTAAGTGAAAGAAGTCAGTCACCGAGGTACAAATACCACATGACTCCACTTATATAAGTATCTAAAATAATCTGATAGAAGCAAAATAGAGTGGTGATTTTCAGGGGCTGGAGTAAAGGGGAAATGGAGAGTTGCTAATCAATAGTATGACGCTTCAAGAATGCAAAATAAATAAGCTCTAGAGATCTCCTGTACAACATTGTACCTACGGTTAACAATGTTGTATTGTACACTTAAAGATCAATTAAGAAGGTAGATTCATATTAAGCATTTTTGCCACAATCAAATAAGAATAAAACAACAAATGGACACATACAAAACAAATAAATATAATGATAGATTTAAACTCAATTAACCATATCAATAACAATAAATACAAATGTCTAAAGATTTCAATTAAAAGGGAAAGATTGTCATGTTAGCAAGAAAAGCAAGATCCAACTATATTATGTCAGCAATAAATTCACTCTAAATATAAATACACCAGTAGGTTGACACTCAATGGATAGAAAATTGTAACATGCCAATACTAATTAAAAGACAGCTTGAGTGACTACATTCATATGACACAAATTAGATTTCAGAGCAAAAATTCTTACAAGGAAATAAGAGGTTTATACATAATTATGAAAATTCATCAATTTTCACAATTCATCAAGAGGATATAAAAATCCTAAACAACTATTTATCTAATAAGAGAACTTAGAAGTACATGAAGCAAAATTGATAGAACAGAGAGGAGAAATAAATAAATCTAAAAATATAGTTGGAGATTGCAAGATCTCTCTCTAATTAATTGATATAAAAGTTGGACAGAACTATAAAGACTTCAACAATACTATCAACCAATTTAAGACACATTTATGGGACAATCCACCCAACAGGAGCAGACTACACATTCTTTTCATGCCCATGGAACATTTATTAAGATATGTCATATTCTGGCCATAGAACAAGTCTCAATAAATGTAAAATGATTAAATTCATACATTATATGTTCTCTGACAAAATTGAATTAAATTGGATATCATTAATAAAAATATATAGAGAAAACCACAAAATGCACAATCACTAAGTGATACTTCTAAATAACCCATGAATAAAAAAGCAATTCAAATGGAAATTAGAGAGTACATTGAATTGAATGAAATATCATATCAAAATGTCTGGAATACAACTAAAATAGTGTTCAGGGAGAACTATTTAGTACTAACAGCCTACATAAGAAAAGAAAGGTCTGAAACAAATGACCTCCACTTTAAATTTAAGAAATTTTTTAAAAAAGCAAATCCAAAGAAAACAGAAAAGTAATAAAAGAGCAGAAATCAATAAATGTGGCAACATATAAATAAAAGAGAAAATCAATGAAATCAAAGCTGATTCTTTGGGAGCACCAATAATATTTATAAGTCTCTAGCCAATCTGATCAGGCAAAAAGAAGAAACATCACTATAGACATTACAAACATTAAAATAGTAATAAGGGAATATCAGGAACAACTTAATGCCAATAAATTTTAAAACTTAGATGGGATAGACAATTATCTTGAAAGTCACAACTACCAAAGCTCACTGAAAAAGAAATTGATAGCCTAAATAGCCCTATATAAGTTTTTAAAATTAAATTTTTGGTTAATAATCTTCCACCAAAAAACTTTAGACCAAGCTTGTTTACTGATAAATTCTACAAAGCATTTAAGGAGGAAATATTACTAATTCTCCATAAAAGGTTACAGAAAATTGAAAAGGAAAGAACACTTTCCAGCTCATTCTGTGAACAACCAGGGGAACAGTTGGAGACAGATGGAAATGGAGATGCTTATGAGATATCTATGGAGATGACCAATAGATCTCAGGAAGCAGAGAGGCTGAGTCTTGGAATGTGTATTTGAAATTATGACAATTGAAACCATAAGAAAAATGAGGTCATCAAGGGAGAGTATCTAAAATGAGAGGAGAACCAAGTATGGAATCCATGGTACAACATTCAAAGAATACATGAAAGAAGGTTGTGAGGGAAGTAAGAGCCAGAGAAGCAAGAGAAAAACTAGTATAATGTGATACAATAAAAATAGAGAGACTTAAGGATTAAGGAGTGGTCAACTATCAATGCTGAAAAGAGGATGAATAAGAACAGAAAATTGTCTATTGCATTTGGTGGTTATGACAGGTTGAAATGTTCACACTACAATTCAGATGTACAAAAAAGACCTTTATTATCTAGCATTGATTTGCTCTTGTCATGATTCATCATTTCTGCTGATACTAGAAAAAAGTACTTCAATTAATTGAAAGCAGTTCTTTCACTTTAAAAGCATTTTTTTTTTCATATTTACTGATCCTTTCAACATTCCTTCCCTGCCCTCTTTTCCTCCTCCCGAGTGCCATAGGGCTTCTGGAGGCAGTGGGAGTCTTGTGCTCCCCAAGCTGTTGCTGGCCCATTCTGGCCTCTGCTGGATGACCCTTGTCCTGGGCAGTGTTGCCAGTGTAGCTGGTCCTGCCTAATCTTGGCATCACATTATTAACCACTGAGAACTGTAGACCTTGCCATTTTGTCTGGTTGTAATGTTCTCACACTTTATGATTTTCTAATTCCAGTTCCAGGTCACTTCTTGTCCACTAACCTCCTCAGTCCTCTTTTCCAATGCTTCTCTATTGCTCCCACGCTGCATTAGAAAATGCTGAACCCCAGTCTTCTTTGAGAAGCTTTCACTTGTGGGGAAGGGGAGTACTAACTCCAATCAATGCTTCTCAAGTTCCCTTGAAAATATTTAAATGATTCTGCTCTCTTGCCCCTCCCATATTTGATCCCAAAGCAGAGAGCGGCAAGGACATTTATGTTTAATATCTTGTCACTTTTTGCTTTCTTGGCTTCTCTTCCCAGCAGTAGAAGAGCTTTCTCCCCAACTGTGTATCAGGGGCCTACTTTACGGTTTTCATCTTCTCTATATTATGGTTTATTACACTATATCTTGAAGCTCTTACTATACTGGAAGAATTTCTGGAATGTAGAAAAGTGTTTTACTTTCTATATAGTCTTCCTTATAAAGCCATTGTCTTCCTGTGGATTTAAATAAATCTGGTTGAAATCTCAAACTGAGAAATGATTCTTTCTCACCTGGCTTCTCTCTGCCTCCATGAAACAATGAATGGCTGAGTGGAGAAACCGTGGGACAAGCAGAAATTAGAGATTATCAGAAATGAAAATAGCTTTATATTTCAAAATCATCCTCATTTTATTAGTTAAGAGAATATTACTAGTGAACTAGTCTTATAAGGGCTGGTAGAGATAGGGGATTGAAGACAGGAAAAAGTGTTTGAATGAGAAATTGTTTCCAGAAAATATAAGAAGAGGCAGTTGTAGATTTGAAAGAAAGTTTAGAGGCCAGGTGTGGTGGCTCAAGCCTGTAATCCCAGCACTTTGGGAGGCTGCGGTAGGCAGATCTCCTGAGGTCAGGAGTTTGAGACCAGCCTGGCCAACACAGTGAAACCCTGTCTCTACAAAAGATACAAAAAATAGCTGGGTGTGGTGGTGGGCACCTATAGTCCAGGCTACTCGGGAGGCTGAGGCAGGAGAATTGCTTGAACCCAGGAGGTGGAGGTTGCAGTGAGCCAAGATTGAACCACTGAACTCCAGCCTGGGCAACAGAGTGAGGCTCTGTCTCAAAAAAAAAAAAAAAAAAAAAACAGTTTAGCCTTAGACAGGAAAGGACTTTTCAAAACTCAAGGTTCAATTAATACCTTCTAGGGTAAATACTTTCTTTTATTAGAACAGTGTTTCCCAAATATAGACATAAAAAATCACTGTGGATATTTTTAAAAATTTCATTTCCAGGCCCCACCTAACAGAGTCTATAACAGTAGGTTTGGAATAGTGCACAAGACTCTGTATTTTTAATGAGTACCCCATGAAGTTCTCATGATGAGAAGAGTTTGGGAAATACTTCCAGGACACTAGTAAATGGCCCATAGAATATGCAAGTACGTAACATTAAGGTTTAACTCAAAAATGACTAGACCATTTAAATAAGAGGAACTCAAATAAGAAACAAGGCTTTATGAGATTGTCACAAGGCAAAATAAACTCGCTTTTTCAGTTTTCTGCCTGGGAGCATGAAATTATTTTCACAAAAATGTAGAGTGTCCATAAAACTTGGCAAGACAACAACAGAAATCCCAGTGAAAAGCAACTTGTTGAGTCTGCTGCTTTTTAAGTGGGATTCATGTGAAGATTTCTAAAGTTCTAAGTACCGAATATGACCCCAAGTCAAAGTAATAATGTTCATTTCTATCATGCATTCAAGGTTCTATATTTAATAGTCCTTCTTGTTAGATTTAGCATAATAATATTCAATGTCCTGGTAATTGAGTGCATTGTAATTGCATGCAAGCTGGATTAAAGAAAAGTAGTCATAACAGTCTTAATTACAAATTCTGATGTTAAAAATCTTTTTACATAGACTAAAACTTTCATTTGAGAAAGTTAAAATTCGTCACAATACAATTCAATTTAGTGGTGATTCACCATGCCCGCCTTACCCACAAAATCAACGTTGTCTCTTTGTTCTTCTTATTTTCAAGACTGAAACACTGCCTTTGCAATGTTTTACTGCTCCATAATGCCCCCAAAGTCCCTTTCAATGAAAAAAGAACTAAAAACAATAAAATGCTCTCTCCCAATAGCATTGTTCTTCACTAAAAAACCCAGACATTTGGTTCCATTCAATTTGTTTTACTCTTCTCAAGCAAGCCTTGCAGATTAGCCTCTTTTGAGAGAAACCGTGCTCTTCAATAGCACCAAAGCCTGAAAAGCCACGGCACACTTTTTGTTTTTTTCAGAAGTGAAATTTTCACTATCATTGTGACTAAAACAAAAGCTTTTCCCAAAGGCATTACAAATGTCCCTTTTGTCTCTGCAGGGAAGCCTGGCCATTATGAATTCATAGCAGAAACTACTTGTTGGTGTTAGGATTAATTGAAATATTTGATTTTTCTTCTCAAGACTCCACTGAAGTTGATTAAGCAAAGGATACAAAAAAGATTCCCTAGGCCTCTGTTTGGCTAAATATAAGAAAACATTATCTAAACTAAAGTGGGGGAAAAAGTTACCCATTGGAAGGGATCTTAAAGTTTATCTGGCCAAAACTCTTAATTTTACATACAAGAACTCTGAAGCTTCTTAATATGTAAGATGGTTGACCCCAGTTGTTGCTTTCCCCAGCAATTTTAGTGGTCACTTTGATTGGTACTAGTATATTCCCCAAATCTGCAATTAGCAGAGCAAAAGAGGCATTTCTTAGGATTCGATATGGGAATCAGACTTTTAAAAATTTCTTTGTTAGACCATTATTTGAACAAGCATCTCCTCAAGAAATGTTCGTGAGCCTGTATAGCTTTTTCTTTATTTGTAAGCAATCTTGATTTCTATCTGATAATTTTCCCTACATCATTCATCCAGAGCAGAAAAGGTGATGGTAATGGTTACATGATGTAGACGGCCATGAATTTTTTCAACCTGTTATGTAGTCGTGGTTTGACTATCACAAAATCAGAATAAGAGACTGCAAGTTTCCCAGTCTCATAAATTCGGAAAATATTCTAGCAGCTGAGAACCAGTATTACCAAAAGTCTATAGTGAGATTTGAGTCCATTTCTAAGAAAACCAGACAATGAAACCTATGAGGGAACTAAAAGTTTACTGATAAAATATTATGAAAGTTCTTACGTATCTCCACAAAAATCAACCATTTACTTCCTTCCCGGTAGAATATTGGATAAATAAATGAGATAGTTTCATATTCAGATTTATAGACAATATCAAGGATACCTGCTGCAGAGGGAAAGCCCTGGCAGGTATCTTCTATGCTTCACTTTAATGGAAGTCAGCCAGAGAAGGTTGACAGTAGCATCCAACATCAATCACTCCCACTTCAGAGACCAGGAGAGTCAGGGAAAAAAGTTCTCTTCTTCCCCAAAGTTGTCAGCTACCATCCAGGTCTAAGACTTGCCTGTCTTCCTTTACCCATCTCATTTCTGTCACGTCCCTTTAAAGACTCGCTTGCTTGCTTTCTCTTCCTTTCTTTCCTTTCATTTTCTTGCTTTCTTGCTTTCTTTCTTCTTCCTTTCCTTTTTCTTTCTTTCTAGACAGGGTCTTACTCTGTCACCCAGGCTGAAGTATAGTGGCGTGATCACAGCTTACTGCAGCCTCGACTTCCTGGGCTCATGTTGTTCTTCCACCTCCGTCTCTTGGGTAACTGCGACTACAGGCATGAGCCACCACTCCTTGCTAATATTTTGGTACTTTTTAGTAGAGATGGGGTTTCGTCACGTTGCCCAGGCTGGTCTCGAACTCCTGGACTTAAGTGATCTGCCTGCCTTGGCCTCCTAAAGTGTTGCTGAGATTACAGGTGTGAGCCACTGCGAGCAGCCTAAAGGCCCTCCTAACCCAAATCAGCAAGAATAAAGAATCTAACCCTGTCCTTAAGGGGACTTTATAGCGCACTGGGTTATTGACAAGAACTAGGGCTCAGCAGAACTTCAGGTCATGTACAGGCATCTTACTCGAAAATGAAAAGGGTTTATAGGTAGCTGTTTGCCAGAAATCTGTCTCTAGGTCGGATGAGGACAGCTGCCTCGCCTTCCTTGCAGAGGTGTGATGGTTTCTAGTGAAAAGCAAATATAGTCTCTCTAAATGCCTTGGCTCAGCTTCCAGGAGGCTTCCTCGTGTCTGCCAGCCTCTGTGTGTTGAATTCTCTCTTTCATCTGAGGCCTCTCTATGCCACATTATTCCTTTGAACACAGGTTATACTGTTTCCTATAAAGTCTTATCACATCACTCTCCTCATTACCCAGGATAGATGAAAGCTGGGAGGGAGGTGGGCAAGGTAATTTGCTTCTCTCTTTGCTCTCTTTCCAATGCATACACTCGATTCCCCCCATCCCTCTAGGCCCTTGATTTTCAACAATATGCTCTATGAAATATAATTTTTTATAAAAAATTCCACCACCCAGATCAAGCAACAGAACAAAAACAGAACCCAAAAGGAGATCTTCTACTCCTTCTAGTCACTGTCGCCAAAGGGGTAACTAATATCCTGACTTTTAACACCATGTATTAGTTTTGCCTGTCTTTGAGCTATATATATGTATAAATGAAATTATATAGTATGTTCTCTTTTACCAATTGTTTCTTTTACTTAATATTCTTTTTGTGAGATTCACCCATGTTGTTGTATGTAGTCATACTTGAAGAAACTACCTTTGAAATCTAAAAAGAGTTCATTAACTGTTTATTTGCATTTTTTATACCAATCTGAAATCTTCCATAGCAATGTGGATATTTGTGGTAAAGAGAGGACAGATTGGAAACATCAAAGAAATATAAGAACAAGTTAACATTTCCAGATCTTATTGTCAAAAAGGTGCAATTTTTAAAATACTAGTTTAATGTATTTGGGGATTTATCCACAGTATATATAATTCTATCTTATGTATTTGTGTATTAAATGTGTATATATGATGCCGTAGATTCTTTTTTTTTTTTTGAGATGGAGTCTCGCCCAGGTTGGAGTGTAGTGGCACGATCTCAGCTCACTGCAAGCTCTGCCTCCCATGTTCACACCATTCTCCTGCCTCAGCCTCCTGAGTAGCTAGGACTATGAGCACCAGCCACCATGCCCAGCTAATTTTGTTTTTGTATTTTTAGTAGAGACGAGGTTTCACTGTGTGAGCCAGGATGGTCTCGATCTTCTGACCTCGTGATCCGCCCGCCTTGGACTCCCAAGTGCTGGGATTATAGGCATGAGTCACCGCGCCTGGCGATTCTTTTTAAATATTTTATTTTTTAGAGCTTTATAGAGGTATGATTGACATGTAATAAACAGCATGTATTAAACTATACGATTTGATGTCTGACATACGTGAAATCCATGAAACTATCACCACAATTAGTATTATAAAATATGCATCATTTGAAAATTTTCTTTGTGCTCCTTTGCAATTTATCCCTCCCTACCTCCCCCATCCTGCCCCAAAGCAACCGCTGATCTGTTGCCTTTTGTTACTCTGGATTAGTTTGTAGGTGGGCTTCATTTAATCAGTTGAAGCCCTGATTTTTAAAAAGGCCCTCGTTTTCCATTTTCAGGAAGAATTTATGTAAGATTGGTAATATTTCTTCTTTAAATGTTTGGTAGAATTCACTAATGAAGTCATCTGGGCCTGGAGTTTTCTTTTGAGACCACACGTTTAACTTCTTTAATAGATATAGAGCTATTCACATTGTCTATTCCATTTCATTGAGCTTTGATAATTTGTTTCTTTCAAGGAATCTGTCCATTGTCAAATTTATTGGCATAAACTTATTTATAATTTTCTTATTTTCCTTCAAATGCCTGTAGGATCTGGAGTGATATGTCCTCTCTCATTCCTATCAGTCTGGCTAGAGGTTTATGAATTTTACTATTTTTCTCGAAGAACCAGTTTGGGGTTTTATTGAATCACTACTGTTTGCCTGTTTGTTATTTTTAATCTTATCTTTAAATTTTCCTTTGCCATGATTACTTTGAGTTTTATTTTATCTCCTTTCTCTAGTTTCCTATGAAGAACTATAGATCATTGATTTGAGACCGTATTTACAATGTAGACATTTAGTGCTATATATTACTCTCTAAGCATTGCTTTAGCTGTATAGCACAGATTTTTAATGGGATGTGTTCCCCCTTTCGTTTAGATCAAAATGCTTTGTAAAGATTTTTCAGTTATTAAAGGCATAATAATGTTTTATGTCATAAACAACTTAATGGCAGTAAACCCAACTGAAATAAGATGGATAAATTTCCTGAAAGACACCAGCTACTACAACCTGCTCAACAAGAATAGGAAGCTGAAATAGTCAGTGGTCAATTTTTTTTTAAATGGTGGTTTTTTTTTCTTTTTTTCTTTTTTTCTTTTTTTTGAGATGGAGTCTTGCTCTGTCACCCAGGCTGGAGTGCAGTGGCGTGATCTCGGCTCACTGCAAGCTCCGCCTCCTGGGTTCATACCATGCTCCTACCTCAGCCTCCAGAGTAGCTGGGACTACAGGCGCCCGCCACCTCGCCCAGCTAAGTTTTTCAGTAGAGACGAGGTTTCACCGGGTTAGCCAGGATGGTCTCAGTCTCTTAACCTTGTGATCCACTTGCCTTGGCCTCCCAAAGTGCTGAGATTACAGGTGTGAGCCACTGTGCCCGGCCAAATAATTGAATTTATAGCTAAAATCTTTCGCAGGAAGAATACTCCCAGCCCAGATGGCTTCACCAGTGAATCCTATAAAATGTTTAAGGAAGCAATAAGGCCAATTTTACAGAAATTCTCCCTAAAAATGAAATAGGAGAAACTATTTTCCAACTCATTCTATGAGGCTAGCATTACTTATACCAAAACCAGACAAAAGAAATTACAAGAAAAGAAAACTGCAGATCAGCTTTCTTCATTAACACAGGCCCAACAATTCTTAATAAAATTTTAACAAATTCAATCCAGCAATATATAAAATGAATAGTACACCATGAGCAAATGAGCTAACCTCAGTAATGAAAAAAAGTTCATTTAATATTTAACAGTTAATGCCATTTTCTATATTAACAGGCACAAAAAGAAACAACAAAAACCACATGATCATCGCAATAGATGTATACAAAGTACCTGACAAAATGCAGTATCTATTTATGATAAAATCTCTCAACAACAAAGAATAGAAGGAAATTTTCAACCTGATATTGTATCTAAGATAATTCACAGTTAACGTCATAGTTAAAATACATTTTACATCATAACATTTACATAATACATGTAAATGACCTAATGCCTTTTTTCCTAAGGTTAGGACTAAAGCATGAATATCTGTTTTATCTACTTTTACTCAACATATTACTGGAAGTTCTAGCCAGTGCAATAAATAAAGGTGACAGAGTATAAGTTGAAAAGAAAGAAGTAAAACTATCTGTATTCTCAGAAGATATGATCATCTATGTAGAAAATCTTAAGGAATCTACAAAAAAACCTACTAGAACTGGAGTAGGGAGTTTAGCAAGATTGAAGAATACCCAGTCAGTATGCAAAATTGATTGTATATTCATATATTAGGAACAAACACCTGGAAATTGAAATTTAAAAACCAATATCATTTATAACCACATCAAAAACCATGATATACTTAAAGATAAATTTCGCCAAGAATGTATAAAACTCGCACACTGAAAACAATAAAACATTGGTGAAAAAAACTAAAGAAGACCTAAGAAGATGAAATTATACATATATGTGTTGGAAAACTCAAAATTATTCAGATGATAATTCTTCCCAAATTAATGTATAGATTCAATGAATCCTAATCAAAATACTTGCAGGGTTTTTTACAGAAATCGACAAGCAGATTCTAAAATTCATATGAAAAGGCAAAGGATCTAATCTAGCCAAAACTATTTGAAGAAATTTTAAATTGGAGATCTCACACTATCTGATTTCGAGGCTTATAATAATGCTATGGTAATCATGACAGTGTCATATTGTGTATGAAGATACATATCAATCTATGGAACACAAAAGAAAGTTCAGAATAGCCCCACACACATGTGCCTGTAGTCCCAGCTACTCAGGAGGCTGAGGCAGGAGAATTGCTTGAACCCAGGAGGCGGAGGTTTCAGTGAGCCAAGATCATGCCACTGCACTCCAGCCTGGCGACAGAGCAAGACTCGATTCCATCTCAAAAAGAAAAAAAAAAAAATAGCCCCATACAAATATGGCCAATCGATTCTTTGCAAAAATGTCAAGGTAATTCAGTGAGAGAAAAAGTCCTTTCAACAAATTGTGCTATAATGGTTGAATATATATATGCAAACATGAGCTTTCACCATGGCCTCACATCATACACAAAATTAATTTGGATTGGGTCATAGATATAAATGTAAAACTAAGAGTATGATGCTTCTAGAAAAAAATGAATGAGAAAATCTTTGTTGCCTTGGGATAGGAAAAGTCATGGTTAAAAACAAAATGAAAATGCAAGGCACTGCAATTACTGAAATAAAACATTTGCTAAATGTATATTTGATAAAGAATTTCTATTCATATATAAAAGAACTCTTAGAATTCAATAAGAAGACAAACAACCTGATAAAAATTTGGGTGATGGTTTTTAATAGATACTTCCCCAAAATAAGATACATAAAAATGATAAAGCCATGAAAAGATACTCAATCTAATTAGTTATTGGGAAATTAAAACTACAGTAAGATACCATGACTCAACACTAGAATGGCAAAAATTTAAAATACAAATGCCAAGTGTTTATGTAGATGTGGAGTAATGGACCAAATCTTACGTCTCTCTCTTTCTCTCCCTCTCTCCATATATATATATTCACATATCCTCAGAAATATCTGTATTTAAATACTTATACCAGATTTATTAACAATAGCCAAAAATCATAAACAACCTAATTGTCTGCTGATGACTAGGTAAATAAGCATTCAGTGGTATGCTCTAACAATAAAGATAACAAACCCTTGATATACATAATGACATAAATAAACCTCAGGAGAGTCAAGCTAAGTGAAGGAAGACAGACATAAAAGACTATATACTGTATAATCTCATTTATATAAAATTCTAGAATAGGCAAGAGTATAGTGACAGAAAACAGATTGATTTTTGCCAAGGGCCAGAGGAGGTGGTGGATGGGGAGATTCACTGCAATGGAGCCTGATGAAAATCTTAAAGTGATTAAAAAAAAAAAAAAGTTGTATTTCTTGATTGTGGTAGTAATGAGTTTTATTGTATGAAAGTTATACTTCAAATAAATATAATTTTAAAGATACTATGAATAATAGTATAAAAATACAAACTCCCTAGAAATAATTTTTTAAAGGAATAAGGCATTTATGAAATAAAAAAACATTCCTGTTTATTAAAGATAATCTAAAAATAATAACTATACTCTGTTCATGGATTAGAAGACTCAATGCTTTAAAAATATCAATTCTATTCAAAGTGATCTATATGTTCAATATAATTTGAGTTAAAATCTTAATTTTTTCTTCTATATCTTAACAAACTGACTTTAATATTTGTATGGAAGTTCAAAAACTAGAATGATCAAGAGACATTTGTAAAAAGAAATATATATTAATTTATGAATATAAATATATATTCTTCATATATATAATGGGCTTTTCAATAAATGGTATAGGGACAATTATTTCATCATCTAAAAATGATGAAATTGTATGCCCACCCTGCGTTCTGTAAATAATCCATTCCAACTATACAGCCATAAAAAAGAACGAGATCATGTTCTTTGCAGAGACATGGATGAAGCTGGAGGCCATTATCCTTAGCAAACTAACACAGAAAACCAAATGCCACATGTTCTCACCCATAAGTGGGAGCTAAATGATGAGAATACATGGACACATACAGGGAAACACACACACTGGAGCCTTTTGGAGGGAGGAGGGTGAGAAGTGGGAGAGGATCAAGAAAATCAACCAATGGAGACTAGGCTTAATACTTGGCTAACGAAATAATCCGTACAGTAGACCCCCAGGACACAAGTTTACCCATGTAACAAACTAAACTTGTACCCCTTAACTTAAAAGTTTAAAAAAATCCATTCCAAGTGGAGAAAAATGAATGACCTATAACTACACAACAACATAAATGTATTATGAAAAACATAACTTTGAGTGAAAGAATAGTTACAAGGCAAATGTATAATTGGATTGTATTTATATAAATGCAAAATCTGGCAAAACTAAGTAATGTACTACTTAGGGATACATAGACAGGTATAAAACCTCCAAAGGAAGCATGGAAATGATCAATTCAGGGTATTTATGGGTTACCGCTCAGTGAGGGAAGAGTATTGCCATCACTATGTGGTATATAAAAGGCTCTGAAGAATAGTTATACTATCTCTTGCTCTTAATGTTCTGTACACAGGTGTTCATTTGTTGTCCATTAACATGTGCATGTTCATCTGCATTACATCTTTTTGTGTATATTTTTCTAAATTAAAAAATTGCAGATTCCAAGGACCAAAAACCAGACATTTCTATTCAATATCTTAGTCTGGCACCAAGAAATCTAAATTTTTATCAAGTTCCTACAGTAATTTTAATAAAAGTAGTCTGAGGGTCACATTTTGAGTATCTGTATTATTTCCATAGTTTGAATATTTTACTCTTATGACTTGGCATTTCAGAAAGAGCTGCAATGTGACTAAAGGAGGCAGTTTATAATAAATAAACATACAACCGTTCTAATTCCAGAAATTATCACTTTACTATTCAAAAAAACCTAAACATTTACAAAAGAAAATAAAAACAAAGTTGCATTTTTAGACCACATTGGGAAAGTTGCACAGGAGTCTGATGAACCAACTTCGTGAAACATCTCCGTACCATGCCAGTACCATACAGAGAAACCCAGTCAACCATTATACCATAGGTTGAGGTATTTAGTACCTGAAAGTCAGCCCAGTGCTCTCTTTGCTTATTATTTGTCTATAAAAATATAAAACCAGGCATCTTTATGAAACCTGAAATTACTGTCAATAAACTTTATAGGAGTAAAATTTTGTTAAAGGGAATAAAATAGAAGAAAGATGACAAAGGCCAGCTGTCAGTCAATATTAATGTGAAATTTTCCTAACATGCATTAAATTATAATAGTCCAAGCAACACTAGTTATTTTAACGATCTAAATATGGGGTGTTGCTATTTTAAGCAATCTTGCTATGGTATAATTTTATTTTACATATGTACAAATTATGTTATTGTATATACAGATCAAGGAACTCCTCCAGTTCTCTCATCTTGATGGCAGTTACTGTTTTTCAGGCAGCAAGTTTTCCTTTGACTTCTTGCTCAGAGCAAGGGGCATAGGTGGGCATTTCTTTCCAAGTTCAATACATTCAGGGAAGTCTGCCTCTCAGCTCAT
The DNA here is from genome assembly GCF_049350105.2 of Macaca mulatta. Lineage (NCBI taxonomy): Eukaryota > Metazoa > Chordata > Mammalia > Primates > Cercopithecidae > Macaca > Macaca mulatta. Next base: position 139,532,780 of record NC_133406.1, read on the forward strand.
TGTTTTTCTCATGGAATGATGAGCAGTATCAAGGATTTGCATAGAAAAATAGTGTCTCCAGTTGAACATATCAAGCATTAGCTACACTTTTGATTTCTGTGCTTCTACAAGACTATATGATCCCTTCATGTTGGCTTTTCTTGCAAAGTAAATTATCATTCCAATGGCGGGTATTATTAAGGAGGATGCACAATAGAGCATGAGAAGCTCAGGAGAAAAATAGTCTTTGTTGTTTTCTCTTCCTGGAAAATAACAAAATGGATGCAATTAATGTCTAGTACAAAAAGATAGCATTTAATAACAACAGTTACATGTTTTATTATAACAGTACAACTAGTTCTCCAAAGAGAAGGGAATCAAAGCAGTGATAAGAACCATCAGGACCCAAGATGCATATTTCTCTGAATTATCCAAATAATCAGTTGGTGGTTGCTATGGTCATGATGGATCTAAAGATGATAGTTGTTGGCTTCTACAAACTTGGATTCAAATAGATTCAGGCTCAGTTGTAAAATGGAAGGGAGGATACAGTTTTTAGGGCTCTTTTAACAAGAACGGAAATTGGAGAGAGGCACTTGCTTTGGGAAATAAAAATATCTACTAAAGAACTGGGACTCTGATGACCATGAATTGAAATGACTAACCAGTTCTCTAAGAAAATCCTTATAACATTCAAAGTGTGACCATTATAGCTAAATGCCACAAATAAGATGGTAAGAGAAAAAAAAAATCTTGCCAATGGCTTTTTCAGAGATATATGAAAGTTTCTATGTTTTTATGTCAGAAATAGGGCATATTAATATGTTTTTCCTCTTCAGCATTTATATCATCTTTTGATAAACTGGAGTTCTTTGGACAGCATTATGTTACAGCTTAAATGTCTCTTAGAGGCATTCTCTGATCTATATCTCCCTCATTCTAAATTCAGAACCTCAACGTATTCTCAAAACCCACGCATTTTTCCTTCAAAACCTTATCACAGCTTTTAATTAAACGTTTATCCATATAATTATTATTTATCCATATAACTTATTAAGTTTAGTTTCCTCCCCTAGGCTATACATTACATCAAGACATGTATATCTATTTTCTTTTTGGTCCATCACCGGACTCACTGCTTGGCCTAGTTGGCACCAAAAAAGTATTTTTTAAACATTAATAACATTTTTTCTCTCTACATTTTGCTTTTGCCATTTAGTTGTAAATGGAGCACAGTAGGTACAGCATACAAAAACTTCAAAATTAGTATTCTTTCTAATCTGCTAAAAAATCATTTGACAGCTGTTATACCGTTTAACATCTTAACTTTATAAGAACATCTGAAGAAGACAGTCACTGGAGATAAACCGAGTAAAAAGAATCACTAGCAACAGATGATGGGTAGTCATTTTTTCAAATTATTGAAGAAAAACGGTTCACCCTAAGCATAATGATAATGGCCCCACTTTTTGACTTTCCCTTGCAAGAGCTGAGCTAGTCAAATATAAGCGTAATATTTGAATGGGATGTCCATCAACATGATTATGATTAGACATCAATATTGATGACATGCTGAGAAATAGTATTTCCATTTCTATTGCTTTCTTTTCAATGTAATATATATTATCTTTTGCCTTTCAGTCTTCCCCGCAGGCATCGGCAGAAAAACACAAATTTCCTGCCAAGGTAGTTGCCAGGGCAACCTTCAAATACAATTTTCTATTTGTTGTATAAACACTGAATATCTTTAAAAACTCCTGACGATTTCTATTAATGGAATACATTCAAGCCAAGACAAAAGGAAACAAATAAAAAATCCAGCCAAATACAAAAGAAATCTAGTTCAAAATACCCAGAAAAATGTCCTTTTTTTTTTTTTTTTTTTTTTGGTTTTCATTAAATTTTACCTATTTTAAACTATATTCAGTTTGGGGGCATGAGTTTCTAGCTGAGTGCTTAATATTCTTTGATTGTTCATTTCAATAACGAGTAAAAAGGAGCAATTATATAAGTGGCTAATTTGATAAAGCAATTAGGAAATAAAGCAATGTGTGTGAGAGAGTTAAAAAGTAGTGAAGCACGTTTGATGTGTCTTTAAAAGATAACAATTAATTAACAAAAGAATTACAGAAATGTTAGGGGACCAATTTCCTGGGGATAGGACTAATTAAAGGTGGCCCAGAGGCATTAAGGATTAAAGAAAATAGAGATGAATACATTTCAACCTGCTCATAACTGAGATTGCAATCTGTCCAGAATCATCCCCAACCTCATTGGAAGCACTGATTGCATATACCACTGTATCATTTGGAGTGATGGGATACAAAGTAAATGTTCCCTACTTTGAACACATAGTAACTGCATTAGCTAGATCAACTCTTTTCAGGATAATCACTGCAGGTGGATGACTAGAAGTTTTACATAAGAGTCATGCTGTTTTTCCCTTCTTTAACATTTCTAGATGGATGTATAGCTATATAGCTATTGGCATGTTTTGAGGAGGTACTGTGAAGGTGGAAAACATATATATGGTAAGGCTTGCCATTTTGAGAAATTTGGGCAGATGAACAAAAACTTTACCTGTTTCTGACATAGGTTCAAATTTTCTCTGCATTGACAAGTGATTGCTCACTCCAATAGCCAAGTGCCAGACCTCTTAAGACTTGGCATTTGTTTGTAGTTCTGTTTGCACTCCACCGCCAAGTATGGCTTCCATTACACAATAGGAGCTAATTGATGTGCAAGGAGTGTGAGACTGATCAGCCAAGGCTGATGTATTCTACTTCACCAATAAGATCAGCAGATCCTACCTACTGTGCATTCACAAGAGGGCTTAGGAGATTAAGGGGCCTTTGAAATTTCTCCAGTGAGGATATTGCTCCTCTCTTTCTCTGTTCACCAGAATAGGGAGGGATGGCAAGTGGCTTGAATTTTAATGAGGCTTTTCGATAGTCTAGAGATTTTTTTATGTTGTTCAGGATCAAGTTTACTATTCCCAATTATTATCCTGAAAAGAGTCAATCCAGAAAATTGCAGTTACTCTATGTTCAGAAAATAGTGTTTCCTTCTGGTAGAAAGGAAGAGGGTCTGGATAGAACCCTTCTTTTTCAACGTGCCAATCCTACTTCTTTCGTTTCCTTATAACCTCCAGGGAAAATGTTGGGAAATATGGTTAAACATTTAGCAACTGCAAAACCTCAGAGACAAATGATACATTGTAAACTGAAAAAAGCAAGCAGGAATTCCTCACTCACGAATGATTAATGTCAACTTCCTGGCTAAACTTTATAGGATAAAGCAGCTGTGCTTGATTATTCCAAGAACCATTAAGAAATAAACCACAGCTCCATTTTGCCAACTCATTCATCAAATATTAGAAACTCTTAGTAATCCATGGAACCTCTGAACTACTACCAACAAAACAAAAACAAAAACTCAAAACAAACTCACCTTGAACATCAAGTGTTAAACTTCTTAATTGTGAGCCAACTTTGTTTTTAGATTCACATTCGTATACCCCCGCATCCTTCAGCTGGGCCTTTTGGATGGTATAGGCACCATCTATAGATTTTAGTACTGTGTCTCCTGTCTGTGCTTTTTTCTTCAGGATTATCCATGTTTCTGGAACATTTCCACATGTACAAGAGATGATGACAGTGTCTCCTTCTTTGACACTCTCAGAAGGAAAAGCTGTAAGTTTTATGTCTTTTGGAGTAGCTGTAAAGAGAATTTAAAAGGCATCTCTGATTGAGTGAAATATGAACCAATTCCATATTAATTCAGTGACATCAACAACAGCTTCCATGGAGCTATTTGTGCTAAGTGTTTGCATTAAATGTTAAGAAGAGCCAGTAAAGAAGCCGAGCATTGCTAGATTGTTGGAAATGATCATGTTTTAACTAAGAGAGTACATGGCTTATGCTTCTTTCATGTCCCTTAATATAATTATTTACCCAGCCTAGCACAAAGAATAGGTGTTTGATATGGTTTGGCTCTGTGTCCCCATCCAGGTCTCAACTGGAGTTGTAATCCCCAGGTTTTGAGGGAGGAACCTGGTGAGAGGTGATTGGATCATGGGGGCTGTTTCCCCCTTGCTGTTCTCATGACAGTGAGTGAGTTTTTACGAGAACTTTTGGTTTTAAAGTGTGGCAGGTCCTCACTCTCTCTGGCCTGCTACCATGCTAAGATGTGCCTTGCTTCCCTTTCTCCTCTGCCGTGATTGCACACTTTGTGAGGTGTTCCCAGCCATGTGGAACTGTATTAAACCTCTCTTATAAATTACCAATCTCAAGTACTATCTTTATAGCAGTGTGAAAATCGACAAATACAGTGTTTAATAAAGAGTTATAGAATTCAGATGTGAAAAAGAAAATTAATTTTTTGTAATACTGTTTTGCAAAAATTTCCTTGAAGTACAAAGGCTTTTACAGGTTTCTGAGTTTTGAGTTGGATCCCTCAATCAAGAAGTTAAGCTGTACAGATGCGGCTTTTTCACTATCCTTAACAACACTATTGCCATTTATTAAGTTCCAGGCACTGAGCTAAGTATTTGACATATAACATGTCTATTAATGCAACAACTGGTGGATGCAGGTACCATATCACCAATTTTTAATCCCTATTAAGGTCTTCCATTTTGTAAGTTGATTTGAAATTCTTTCCCCATTTCCAAGGTCACGACAACTACCCAAAAGGTTTTTTGTTTGTTTGTTTGGTTGGTTGGTTGTCTGGTTTTTAAGGATGTGCATTGCCTTTCCAAGATTCTTCTTCTAAAATACAAATCTTACTGAGTTGAGATAACAAGAAAGTCACTAATATCTTAGTGGGAATAATGCCAAGGTGTAAGAGAGGAAATGACAGCCCTGACAAAGACAAGAACCCTCATACCCAAAGGGGAAGGGATGGAGGAAATCCACATTGATCACTTGATGATTTTGCTCATAACTCCATATGGCTTCAACCTGCGAACTAGGAATTGTCTTTTTCTCAATCTTGGGTCTCCATTCTAAAGGGAAGGGGCCTAGATCTGTTGACTTAATCTACTTTAGTGGTTCCATGTTGTCAGGCTGATGAACGAGAGGACAGAGTCATGGCTACTAATAATCTCAGAATTTGCAAAAGACTTAAGTGCCAGCTTAGGCTTCTAAGCAAATACTACTGGCCATCTTGTGAGATTGCCACTCAGAGTTCAATTCAGCCAGATATGGTGGCTTTAATCCTACATAATTCCAAATGAAGAGATTCCTCTTCCTATTCTTATCTCAACACCATAACCATTGCCTCATAAGTGTAACTGGAACTTCTGACACAGGTCCTGAAGGCTTGCATTTCACTTAAGTTTGAAAGAATCTCAGGATAAGAAACTTGTAACGATTCATGAGAAAGGACAATTTCAGGAAATTTCTCCATACATTGGAAACATCATAAGCTCTTCAAAACCCTCAACACACTTTTGTAGTAAAAATTTTGTTTTCAAAGAAGACTTTACTCATAATCAGTAACATAACCAAAAAAATTACTAGCAAGGATAACTCACTACTCACACTCTGCTCACCTTGGATAATTAATTCTACTTCTTTTCTGCTTCTTCCAGCCTGGTTAATTCCTTCACATACATAAACTCCAGAATCTTCCATTTTTGTAGAAATTAAGTTGAGAGTTGCATCCTCAGAAAGAGACTGTAGCTCCCCATTAGGTAGCTGCCTGCTCCATAGGATTTTCGGAGCAGGAAGGCCGTGGCTCAAGCATGTCATATTCACAGAACTGCCTTCCTCCAGGATGGAGGAAGGGCTGACCAAGATGGTTGTATCTCTGGGGGCAACTGAAAAGGCAGAGAGGCTTGTTAGCTGGACCCCTTATGCCCTGAGTTCCAAAGAGTTTTAATAATGTTGCAAAACTGGGCTATGGGTTCAGCAGATGCAAACAGTTTATAAACCTTGATAATTTAACCAAGAGGTTTTGGTCCTTATTTACTTTAGTTGATACCAAATGATAGAGCAGAACGTGGACACGTCATGGTGTTTTCTAATGGAAGTAAGTTCAGTATAACCTCCCTTGCAACCAAAGAATGACGAGGGTCAATGATAGTGTGTACTGCCATTTATGGTAGAGTCAACAAGACTATGAATTATTTGAATCTCCTTCTGTAAAAAGATGTGGTCTATTTTTCCACCCCTTGAAACTCTAGGCTGGCCTCATGACTCACTTTGACCAATAGAATGTGGAAGAAGTAACACTGTAGGACTTCCAAACCCAGGCCTTGAAGAGGCTGCTTTCATTTACACCTTCTTGAAAACTGAGCTCTGGTGAGTAAATCTAGGCTACTGTTTCTCAGGGTGACAACGCATAAAGAAAGAGAGGCCAGGTCATCCCAGATATGGCTCCAGACATGTGGGTGAAGTCATCTGAGACCAGCCAGTCCTGCTAACCTTACAGAAAATGCATGAGCGAGCTCAGCTAATACCATATCGAGCAGAATAACTGCCTAGCTGGCCCCTTCCTAAATTGCCAACTCAAAGCATCATAAGTCAGTAAATAGTTACTCTTTTAACTTTATGGAGGGTGATTTGTTACAATCATTATTATTTTGAAATTTCTTTTCAGTTATGTTTTTTCTCTACAGAGGTTTTAACTATTAACCTTATGTTAACTATTGCCTGGCAAACACGATAAAGAGACAGGTATTAAGCTGTAGATACCTCACATATGTACTTACCATTGACATAAAGTGTCTGTGTACTCTGCCTTTGTTTGGGTTCAAATTCCATTTCATCCATATGTAACTTAGCCTGACAAACAAGAGCTTTTCCAGTATCTTCAGTGGTAGGGATGAAGGTCGCTTCCAAACTTTTGTTCTCTAGAGATTTCATATCTGTATCCTCCAAAAACTCTTTATTCTCCAGAACAGTCTCCCCCTTAAGTAATTCAATCTCCAACCGGTCAAGGGGGTACACGCTAGAAACCTTGCAGCTTACAGTGATGGGGCTCTCACTCACAAGGACACCTCTCATCTCGATTTCTGGATCTCTAGGGAATGCTGCAAAACGCAAGCAAAAATGATTTTTATACGCGATATTCAAGGAAAAATTGAGCTAAGCTTTATTAAATGTAAAGGCCTAAAAATGACAGCTTTAATTGACCTGGGATAGAATGACTGTCAATATATAAGTAACGACAGTATTTATAAATGACATATTCATGATATTATATATGAATAATGTTAGAAACAAAAACTACTTAGTATATCCAGTCCTTGAGTAATAAATGTTCACTTCTTATTTTTTTTTCTTCTTAATATGCAATCTTGCTGTGTGCCATGGCTTGATCTTTTCTAAGTACACATCAGCTTCCACTATCTTATTTAGTAAGTATATATTTTACATGTTTTAAATTTGCCATGTTATGTTGAATACTTAGTATCAACTAGTCCTCTAATATTCATTATCTCAGTCTTCAAAGCAGCTATGTAAAATGGGTATTAGTTATTTTACAGCCAGGAATACTGAAACATATAGAGGCTAAGAGACTTTCCTCATGCATTATACCTAGTTGAAGTCAATGAGATGGGCTGAGAATCCGTATTTCTCTGACCTCAGAGCCCAGCTTTGGTTTTACACAGCTGTGCAGTCTCTCAGTATCAAATAAGACAAACAAGGAAGTTCTCAACTTAGTTTAAATTTTAATGACCAAATTTAGGCAGCAAGTTTTAAATATTTCTCAGATAATACTTGTAATCAAGAAAAGAACTGCTTAACTCTAGTCTTTCTAATACAGCACATATCAATAAAAATAAGACTAAAATAGCTATCAAGGGCAAGAATAATGCTTAAACATATTTTTCCTTAACAAAAATGTTGTTAAAGTGATACATGCTCAAATATTTCTATGTTGCAATAAGACTCCACTGCTGGTTCTCATTTCTGCTGGGAATGTGCCTATCTCAGCAGATCATGGACTCTGGGTAATATAATAATGCAAATAAAATGTATCCTCCTTTTGAGAGACTCAAATCCATTTACAGGCACACTGTGACCCATTCTGAACAAAATATTGAAGGGTAACACAAGTTTGGGCAGGCTTTCTGGTAGAAAATCTCTATAATATGTTCTCTTGAGTTCTACTGAAGTGAGAACTCAAGGCAGAGTGACCCTCTCAAAAAAATAACTTTATGGTTACTTTGCATATTTTGTTCTTCATTCAATATGGACTGAGGAACTCCAGCAATGTCAAGTTCATGGAGATTTGAGGTTGCAAAGAGTGTTTATTAAGACGACAAGAAGAGTAAGAGAAAGCATAGTATATGTAGGTGGCATAAATCAACATTAAGATCTAACGCTACTTCCTGATTCTGCTTTTCACCTTAGCCACTGCCACTGACCATCGCCATCTCCAGCCTAATTCCTTATCTTTAATTTTGGCTTCCTTTTGCTTCCTATTCCCTTATTTTTTTTCCCATCCTGCAGACAGCTCTTCAAATGTGCTTTAAAGCAGTGCCTTAAAATAGTTTAAAACTACTCATTCCCAACTGGAGTAGTTGGAGTAGTCACCTCCACCCAGTCATCTGAATGGGCACTGACCCCAATGCACTCACCTCCAGCATGTAGTGTGTTCAAGTGCATGATGAGAGAGTTTGACAAGGCATAAACCAAGGATTGTGGGTGCTGTGTATATATGTAATACGTACTTGAGATTTAGGCTAATAATGTTGTATCAAACCATTCTGATTCAGATTTAGGAACAAAATTCACAATGCTAAATTCCTTTTCTAAACATAAGAATCTCATTGCAAATCACAGACATGCATTGTTTTTCTTCCAATAGAACTGGAAAAAATAAAAATAAAAATAAACAATTCTGAAAACCACTTACAGTAGAGCTCCACCTGGATTCCCTTTTCCAGTTTCTTACGTCCACAAGTCACTGTGCACAGATAAGAGTGTTCGTTCTCAAAACTCACAGGGCTCAGGGTCAGCGTGGAATTGGTCCCCTCACTCCTCACCTTCCCGCTCAGAGGGCTGTCTATCTGGGTTCTCCAGGAGAAAGATGGGGACTCACAGCCCATAACACTACATGTCAACACAACTGAGTCTCCGATCTGAGCAGCAATCCGGGGTCCAGGTGAGATCTCAACAGTAAATGGTTTCTCTGGGACAGAAGTGGAAAGCAAGATGAAAAGAACGTAAGATTATTTTCTTCTTTCATCACATTCTGACATATGATCTTTATTTTTCCGGATCTCCTTTCAGTTAATATCTATGCCAAGAAGAAATTACTCTTTTCCACCTTGGGACTATCAGAAATAAGACCACATCTTTTAGAATGAAACCATTATAGTTTGCTGATTCATTCATTTAACAAACTGAATGGATAAAAATTTGTCAAGAGAGGTTGGTATCTCTTCATAGCAATAATAGAGTCTCTGCTCAAATGTAGTTTATCAAATCACTGTAAGAGTGGACAATCACTCAAAGAATGTAAGTGGTTCTTGTGTGTCAAGCACTATCTAAATTACTATATATATATATATAAAATCAATAATTTCGTACACTAGTACTATTCTTTCTTCTTTGACTTCTCTTTCTGCGTCTACTCTTTCTCTTCCTCTTTTTACCCCTCTTTTTTCTTCTTGAGGAAATTTAGGCTCAGAAATGCTAAATAACTTTGCCCAGTTTACAAGTAACAAAATTAGGACTTGATGTCAGGTGGGTCTGATTCAAGATCCCAGTTTTTCAGTTGCTACAACAACTAAATAAAGTCATCCTCATATGGAGATAAAGTGATCTAAAAGGGGTACTGGAAAAAGCTACAAAAAATGTCTCTTAATTAGATATAATACCCACAATGGACAAGCATTTAGAGCTTCTGTTTCAATAATACAGTTATACCATTGAAAGTCACATAGAATCACCCTGAAATCAAAGTCAAAATCTAAGCATTAAAGTGATACATAAATCACCTCCAAAATTTGCCTGATGTAATATAAAAATACTTTACAATTAACTCAGGGTCTGAAAGCTGAGGTGTGAGGGCAAACTCCTAAGACTCAAATACCCAGGAATGTCCTTTGGCCATCAGCACTGTCCCTGCTGAGTACATGGGCTTCTTTTGGATGACTGCTATTTAGGAAGAAAGGGAACACTACATCTTGGCTCTGTTTCCCTGAAGAAACTGAGAGTGTCTGGGCAACTCTGAAAGCAACAGACGAGACCCCCATAAAAGTCACTGAAATCTTACTTGTAAATTACAGGCTTGAGGTAAAATAAATCTCAATATACAAATAATCCAAACATATTACATTTTGCATGGTTCTCATCTGTGTCATCAGTTATTTTTCTTAATAGTTTTCTCTAATTGTGACATCTTAGTATTTTCTGAAGAAGATTCTCCTCAAATTACCTCAATAAACTGATATGCTATTAGACTTTGAAAGAGAGCTCATTCACAGAAACAACCAGAGCTTCCGAATTTCTTATAGGCTAATGTCAGAATGAGGAACTTTAAAAACAGATCCACTGCCTGTGCGTGAACATTTCTAAGTCATTCTTTATAGCGGCCACATGTATTGCCATGTGAACTTGGAACCACTGGAGGAGTAACTCTTTTAGGTAGCTGAAAGTTTCTTTGAAAGTACTTTCAGTACTTTAGGCCAGTAGTATCCCATGTGATGCAAAGTGCAAAACAACTCTCCCCAACCCCAAAATACAAATCCTTTGTACACTGGAATAGGATACAGTTTATTATGGAGTGGCATTATTCCAGGGTGAATGATTAGCTTTACATACTTTCATTAGTGTAACATCTTTCCTCGTCACCTGAGAATGCTAACCTAACATCCAACTGAGATAATCTACTTATGGTGAGTTTTATTTTTATTTTAATCTTCCAAGTTTAAATACCATGTTTTCACATTTTAAAAATTTGTGTTGAGCTGGGTGTCACTACAGCTGGGTGGCATGTGCCTATAATCCCAGCTACTCAGGCAGCTACGGTGGGAGCATCAGTTGAGCCCAGGAGTTGAGTTCAGCCTGGGCAACATAGCAAGACCTCATTTCCTAAAACAAACAAACAAAAGACTATGCTACCCATGTTTATAATCTATTCATTAATTCAGCAAACATTTACTGAACATTTATTATGTGTTAGGTATTGTGCTAAGAATCCAAGCATTCACACACACACACACACACACACACACACACACACACACACACACAGAATTCCTGACTTTAAGGAGTTTACAGATTTTTAAAAAAATTAACTAGAAACAGAGGTCTCACTATGTTGCCCAGGCTGGTCTTGTACTCCTGGCCTCAAGCAATCCTTCCACCTAAGCTTCCCAAAGTGCTGGGATTATAGGCTTGAACCATCGTGCCCAGAGCAGGAATTTACAGTTTAGTGGAAAGGCACATTTAAAAAGATATACTGTTTTGGCTCTTACTAAGGGATATTTGAGTTATCTATTTATATGCCTGTCCTTCCTTCCTAGTTTGTATGCCCCCCGAGGGCAGTTGTCATATCTTTTTCATGTCTGTACCCTCGGTACCAAGTAGAATTCTTGGATTCTTGGACAAGGGCTCTTAATATGTGTGGAACTGAACAGAACTGCATACATGACTATAAGGAGTGTTGAGTGTACACGAAGGAAAGAATATGTAGTTTGGTCTGACACAATCTGGAACTGGGAGGCTGACATGAGCTTCGTATTGGAGAATGGCTAAGACTTTGCCGGATGAAGGAAGGAGAAAGGCCATTTTAGGCAAAAGGAACAGCATAAGCAGGGGCACCAAGTTATCAACAAAGCTGCAAAGGTAGTTTCTGGCCAGATCATAAAGAGTTCTGTGTGACAGTTTTAAGAAATGGATTGAAGTTATAGAAAATGAGCACCTTTTTGTTTAAGGTAATAAACCCTGGGAGCAGTGCAGAAGATTGATTATTTTAGGGACAGAATGTTAGCAGGTAGACTATTTAAAGATAATTAGCCACAAAATATGTGAAATATTATTCAGCCTTAAAAAACAAACGAGGAAATTCTGTCATTTGCAACAAAAGGGATGAACCCAGAGGACATATGCTAAGGGAAACAAGCCAGGCACAGAGAGACCAGTACCTCATGATCTCACTCACATGTGGGATCTACTTCTAAAGTCATAGAAGTAGAGAGTAGAATGGTGGTTACCAGAGGCTGGGGCAAGGAGAGGAAGGGAACGAGGAGATGTTGGTCAATGGGTACAAAGGTTCAGTTAGACAGGAGAGTAAGTTGTTGAGATCTATTGTACATCATGATGACTATAGTTAATGAAAATATATTGTGTATTTTAAAATACCTAAGAAAGTGAATTTCAAATGTATCACCACAAAAGAATAAGTGAGGCAATGAATATGTTGACTTAATCATTCTACATTGTATACCCATATCAAACATCACATTGTAATCTATAAATGTAAACAATCATGACTTATCAATTAAAAATATTTCTAAAGAGAAATATAAAGATAATTAGCTATAAAATTAAAAAGGCAAAGGGGTTTTCATTAAAATTAACCTGTATTAAAATCACAGTAAATGCAACTAAAGAGCTATTTAGCCCTAGGAAAAGTATGAACTATCCTGAGCCTGGGTTTTTAGTAGTGTTGTGGTAAAGATTAATGAGATAAAATATATAAAGCAGAATGTAGAATTCCTGGGAAACATTAGGTGTACAATCAATAGGTGGCGTCATTATTAATCTCTGGGAGATTCCACTCTCTCATCTGTAAAAGGAATACAAAATACTTACTTTTTAGTTATTTCTTGAAGACGGCATATGTAAAGTACCAGAAACATATCTGGTGTTTAGTGAATGCTGTTATGTAAGAATATCTTGCAAGAGCCCAAGTGAGAAATGATAAACTAAGGCAATGGCAAGTGGGGTGAAGAAGAGGTCATATTCTGGGGAGCATTTTGAGGTAGAACTGACAGGAATTAACAGCATGGAATTGGAACATGAATTTGGGAGTAATCAACATATTGTAGTCTAATTCTTGGGAGTCTAGCGTGAGAAGAGAAGGGGACCCAGGGATGTAAACTTGAAAATACCAGTATCCCAGAGGCAGGAGGAAGACAAAAAGTGAGGGAATGAAGCAGAGAAAAAGTGATTTGAGATGAAAAAGAATCAGAAAAGCAGAGCCATGGAAACTCTGGGAGGGAAGACTTCCAAGAAGTACTAGTAAGATAAACATATATTTGTGCTAAAGGCTATGGCAACCAGATAGGTCATCAGTGAAACTAAGGGAAGCAATTTCAGCATTGAAGCTGTGTGACTATTGCTCAAATCCCAGTGACAGCACCTTTGTCATTCCTTTTTCACATTCTACTCACCTTGAACAATTAATTCCACCTCTTTTCTGTTTTTCCCAATCAAATTAACTCCTTCACACACATAAATTCCAGAATCTTCCATCCTCATAGCAATTAAGGTGAGAGTTGCATTCCCAGAAAGGTGCTGTAGATTCCCATTATCTAATTTCTTACTCCAGAAAATCTCTGGAGGTGGTAGACCCTCACTGGAACAGGTCATGGTCACAGAGCCACCTTCTTGTAGCCTTGTGGATGGATTCACAGAAATAACTGTATTCTTGGGTGATACTGAAAAGGCAAAAAAAATAATATTAGCAATTGCTAAGCATCATCCCAGTGCAACAGAGGGAATGTATTTCTCTTAGACAGTATTTATGTGCTTCCACCAATTTGATGAAATTACTCTGCCAAATTAGTATAAAGAACTGCTGAATCATTCAAAATAATCTATCCAGTTTCTGACTAAACTGATCGAGTTTAGTTGATGTTTCATGTTTTTCAGACGGTTATAGGTAGTCAGAAATTAAGAAGAACCATGTGGCTTAACCTCCCACTAAAGGGTAGGAGTCCCATTTAAGCATTCTTGCCAAGTGCCCATTCCAGTCAACTTCAACATTTACTGAGAGAATCAACCCATTGCTTTCCAAAAGAGTCAATTTGATTTTTGGACAGCTCTACGTATTAGCACATTTCTCCCTATTGAGCTGAAATCTTCTCTCTATACTAATTTAAACATATTGGCCATAATTCAGCCATGTGCTGTTACAGAAAAAGGTAAATCACTCTTTCATATAACTGTCTTTCAAATGCTTAATTAGAGCTCTTTTCCAGGTTTTGTATTCTCTTAGGAAAAATATCCTCTATCTTGACTATTCTTCTCAAAATATTGTTAAAAGCCTGCCCAGCTCATTCTCTTTCAGCTAAACATGCCATAGTTGGCAATACTCCTTTTAAATGTAGTGCCCAGTGCAAAACATAGCATTTTAGACTAGAACCGAGCACAGTGAGCCCACTCCTACACAACGCTGGGACTATAAGACTCCCGTAAATCCCCTGGCAGTATCAGGCAGATTGGAGGCAATCAAACCCCATCATTTTTCCCCTGTCCAATGCACATATGTATGTATGTGCATATGCATACACACACACATACACACACACACACACACACAATAACTGCTCACCTTGTCAAGTTTCTGTACCTGTGCAACTAATATTTCAAGGCATACTATAAGAGTTTACAAAACAATATTAAAGTGTTTTATTATTTGAACCTGTTTCTCACTACCCAATCTGGTGGTATGACTATTCCCCTTTTATACCCTGGGAAATAGAGAAATTAAGTAACCCAAACTTACACAGTTAATAGAGACAGAAATTAAGCTCAAGTCTTCTCCATCCAAATCCAGTGTTCTTTTCATTGAATTGTACTATTGGCAAACATTATGTTCTCAATGAATACAAATGGAATACAAACTATATACAAGTGTTTTTTTTTGTTTTGTTTTGTTTTTGTTTTTGTTTTTTTTACTTTGCTGCTAAGTTTATTGCTATACACAACCGAGGTGGGATTCCCACAAAGACTGGAACACATCGCACAAGTACTTACTGTAGACTTGCAATTCTTCTACAGCCTCCCTTTCTGTGGGCACAGAATCCATTTCATCAATGTGTAATTTAGCTCGGCAAACAAGAACTTTCCCAATATCTTCAATGACAGGAGTAAAGGTTACTTCCAAACTCTTGGTTTCCAGGGACTTCCTGTCTGCATCCTCCAGAAATTCCTGACTCTTCATGAGATGATCTCCTTTCATTAAGTCTATCTCCAGCCTGTCAAATGGGTATACATCAGCAACCAAACACTTGACTGTGATCGGCTTCCCAGCCTCCAGAGGACCACTCAGATGAATCTCTGGATCCCTAGGAAAAGCTGTAAAGGTCAAACAAATACATGGATGGGCTTTTTGCTCATGGGATATAAGGTCTCTTACTGCTTTAACACAATACAAATCAAGCCTAGTGTTTTTGTTAATACAGTCTTAATACAGAAGAATTGTTTAAATAGCCTGTCATGATTTGGGGTGAGTTCAAGGTGCAAGAATTGGAAGCAAACATTTTTTAGAACATTATTCTATTCTGATCCTGTATATATTAAGGGTTGCATGTTATTACAGTAAAAGAAGGAAGAAAAAATGTTTATATTGAACCTTACATGTGGCTGTCACTGCGCTATAGATTTAACATGAATTATTTTATTTTATCCTCACAACAACTCTAGGAGATAGAGATCACATTTTACAGAAAAGAAGACTTGGACTTAGTACATTTACATAACTTATCTAAGGTCACACACCTAGTAAATGGTAAAGCTGGGATTTAAATTCAGGATTTCTATTACTCAGTTTTGCTACTACAGATTTACATTATGTTACATCACATTTTCTTATTATAGTCAGGGCAGATATATTTCCATTTTACAGATAATGACTTTAAGGCTTGGAATGTCATTGCAAAGAATAGTTATTGTCAAGATATTCTAAGACATGAAAAGACCAACTTTAAGTAATTAGCTTCTGAAAACGGTGCCTCTGATAGGAATTCATCCACCAGAAAGATACATTTGTGCAATCTTTATGTTCTGGAACACATATTTGCCTCCTGAAATGCCTAACTCAGTATCCCACCAAGTGTTCCATTGAAGCTTCTAGTACAAGGAAATGTACTACTTCTTGTAGCCATTGCCTCCTTTGCAAGAGTTACCTTTTTCATTACACATTGTCATGAAGTAACATATTGGTGAATTCAAAACTCTGTGTAACAAAAAGAATACAAAGGTCTCAACTCTAAGCACTATTACAATCAAATGTGGAAAGGAGACAGAACTGTTATACATAATGAAAACCAGACACTCTTGGAGAAAAACCTCAGGCAAGATAATTAAAGCCAGAAGTGTCTTCATTTCTCTTTTTTAAATCTTCAACTATTTGGTACTATTGGGCAAAAGACAAAGGAGCTGGAAATTCTTTGCTATGTGAAGAAACATGGTATTTTTCATTTTTTCCAGCAATAATTTCTGTCCCTCATATTCTGTAAGAAACGTTCCTCTAATCCACACAGTCTGATGTCAGGTAACATAAGAACTTGCTACTTTTCCCTGTATTTACATAAGGGAAGCTTTTAAGGAGCTCAGGAGGCTGCACAGACATAAACTATGCATGTACAACCAGCATAATTGAAAGCAGCCGGCCAAGCACAGTTTCTTGGGAAGCTTGAGCAACACATGGGGCTTGTTGCAGAATCAATTAAGGTTACTGGGAAAAGTTGGGCTCTGGTACAACAGAATGGAACCAAAGTAATTATAATCAAATGAGGTCTTCGTGAAGACACGACCATAAATGGGTTCAGTTTTTTAGAAAGAGAGGGCATCAGAAACAAAAGGCAAATGATTTATGTCTGGTTAGTTTTTTGCTCCTCTTGCTAACTTTGTTTGCTGAATGGAGAATGGAGTGGGATGCATTTTGGCAGGCTGGTAAACTAGGGACGTCCACTCACGTTCATGAGGCAAATCTAATGCATTATATAAATATCTTTGAAGTTGAGCGGTTGAGCACCAAGGCTTCATGGCACCAAAAAAAAAAAAAAAAAAAATCCTAAATGTGTCAACAACACCAAAGTCAAATGAGTGAAATGTTTGCAGATATTAACAATTATGTCTAAGGAGAACAGTTTTATACTAATACCTATTACTAATTATAGATCTACTTAATGTTTAAACTAATTTTAAGCATCAAATTGCATAAGAATAAATGAATAGAAAATCCCTGAAGGATGGAATTCATAAATCAATCAGAGATGTAAGCAAGTAAACATGTAAGGATGTAATCAAGTGGAAAGATTTTTTTAATAAAACAAAAAGAACCTTAGAAATGATATTTTACAGCTAAGGAAACCGGAGCCCAGAGAGATTGAGTCTTATACATGGTCACTGTGTTTGCGGCAGAGGAGGAAATAGAAGCCAAGATTTGGATTCCTGCTCTCTCTCATGCTGGCCTTAGCTGTCCCTAGCTTTCCTGATGTTGTGTGTTCTTCAGCCAAGAATCTGTACAGGAATATCCATTTTAAAACTTTTTTTAAATATCATTTTTAAAAGGCGATTTTAAAGTAAAATTGAGAGAAAAACGAAGATTTTCTAAAGCACTCACAGTAGATCTCCACCTGGATTCCTTTTTCCAATTTCCTAGATCCACAAGTTGCTGTGCATAGGTAAGAGTGTTCGTTTCCGAAACTAACAGGATTCATGGTCAGCGTAGACATGGTCCCCTCATTCCTCACCTTCCCATTCAGCGGACTATCTATCTGGGTTCTCCAAGAGAAAGATGGGGACTCGCAGCCTGTGGTGCTGCAAGTCAATGAGACGGAGTCACCAATCTGAGCCAGAGATTTAGATTCTGGGGTGGTCTCGATCTTAAAAGCTTGAGCTGCAAAAGCAAAAAAAAGAGACAGAAGCAAATTTACCACTAATTTGTCTAGTATTCTACTCCTTCTTCTGTGTATAATGTCTAAAATAGGATCAGACTGATCTCTTTCCTAAGCCGCTTCAAACTAACTACAAGGTAGCCAAAAAGCACCGAAGTCACTTTCACAAAAGTTTATGGAATCATCTTCACTAAAGAGAATTCTCAGTTCCAACCTTGATGCCCATTTATCAAAGCCGTTTTATTTGCTAAGTTTGACCTCATTGTCAAGTATAGGAAACTAAGGAGACAGACTAACTAGAGACAGAAGCCGAATTACTCACTTGCCTTTGGAAAAAAAGATACCAAAAACATCAATTTTCAGCTCTAACTATGACAGTACAATATTATATAGCAAAACTCAATTGCATATTAAAAGTTAGGTTAAATTAACTTTTCCTACTGTTTAAAATCACAGTGTCTTTACTTCACTACTTCACTACTATCGCAAAACTGACTGAAGCCAAAACCAGGGCTAAAACGGAATGCTAACATTTGAAACAGATAAAGGAAAATAACTTACAAGCTGCAAACATTATCCAAAGTATATTTGAGGCTCCAAAGATCACGACCATCTTCCCAGGCATTTTAAGTTGCTGTTGTGATGAGAAAATAGTGGTTCCAAAACCCTAATTTGTGTCCCACGTGTATATGCCTGGAAAGGGTATTCAGCTCCTGAAGCCAGTGTGGCCCGATGCTGCGGAGTGAAATAGAAAGTCTGTGCTTTATAAAGGGTCTTGTTGCAGAGGCGGAGGGAAATCCCTTCAAGGGGAAACCCAGGGCAGAGCCAGGGAAAAAAGTTTAACGGACACCCAGCCAAGTTCCAGTATTAACCCCTTCAGTTGCTCTCACTGCTGAAGCTCCTCTCTCTGTCCTGGCAAAAGAAGACACTTCCAAAACTATAAAATACAGGCTTTTCCTCATCTTCGACTCCAAAAGGCTATCTTTACTGGAAAGATAAAGGACAATGCTGATTACAGAATGAAACTTTCTGAATCCAATGTGGTTAAAGAAAGAGGGTGGGGTGAGCAAAAAAGAAGACAGAGTAGTAAATTCTACTCTGTTTTTTGAACTGGATACATGGTTCCACTATGTCATGTGAACTGATTTTCTCCATCAAGGAAATATGTTTGCAATTCTAAAAGAGATTATTTTTTTTCTCTTACAGGAGAAAGGAAAAAGTTATTTCCTTTAATGAGTCATTTTTTTAAAAGGAGACACCATAACTTCTTAGTTTTATATTTGTTCATGAAAACAGTTCTTTTGGCAACAAACGTCAACTTTTTGAAACTATTTTCTGGAGTAGAAAGTAAAGGAATATGACTGAAATTGCTGCCAAAACAAGGGAAATAATTTTTTTCTTTTGTTTTAGAAAAGTTATCAATACTTTGGTTAAATTGCTGGATAATTGGAACTTTTTTTGCAGACTTACATGCAAGTGCAACATCCATCTGAAGTGGCAAATCTCTTGTGCTGTGAGATTTAACCACAAACCCAGTTTTTAAAAACATTAAAAATAATATGTTTTTATTATAGGGAAGGGGACAATAACCAAGTTTATGTGCCTTTTCCCGCAGTGAAGTGCCTTTTTAAAAAAATCCCAATTAACTAACTGGCTTAGCCTTGCACACACATAGCCCAAGACCTTGCAAAATGCTTGCCCACCGAAAAGAAACCGGAATAGCCACTTCCTTATATTAAACACGTGCTGGTCTACCTCCCCCATTGGATCATCAGTTCCTCTCATGGCCAGGACCAGTTCTTGTTCATTGTTGTATCTACTTCTACAATATCTAATGCATGATTTTCCACTTAGTGGATGCAAAAAAAAAATGCAATAATAAATATTACACATTTGGAAAAGAAAACTCTAAATACTAGCAATAATAGGTAAACATGGCATGAAAAAACTGTTAAATTCTACAAGAAAATTCTAAAGCTCAGAGGCTCGCTGAGATGTGTACAATAAACTTGTACTATATAACTTTTGTACTCTGTAACAAAGGCCATAGCTGAGGTCTGGAATCTATAACTGTCCCTACCTGGTTGGAGAGGCTTCTGGACCTCCTCTTGGATATTGATGTGGCTCTCACTAAAAGACAAGGAGGGAAAAATAAGTGGGAGATGCTGTTCTGGGGTGTGGGGATATAGGACTTCACCTACCAAATATCTAGGGATCAGAAAAATTGATTCAGGAAATATTAGCTTGTAAACAAGTAACCCAGAGGTCCTTTACAGTGTTTCTGTCATCATCAGGTAAGTTCACTATTTAACTTTAGAATAGATCAAAAGGGCATTGTGGAGTTTTAATATGTTCCTTTGAGGCTCAAAGACAAATGGCCAATAGGATTCCTGAGATCATTATGACCAAGCTATGCTGTATTACTTCGGTTCTGAGTTTGGATGTGATTCTAAGCTTGCAATATTGGAGAAATGCCTATTCATTTAACTCATAGTGGTCTTGGCAAATGTTTCATCAAGTCCCTCACTATATCTTTGAGTTGGATGACATCTGAAGTCCTACCTGCTCCTGCCAGGTTGAGTGGATTGCACCCTTCTCTGTGGCCTCACTACAACAAGTGCATATTGATGGAGCATTTATCATTCTGCATTTACCTGTTAATATGCCTATCTTTCCTACTTTGCTAACTCATATGGTTTCATTTTTTCATCTCAGCATTTAGCTTAAAATAAGGCATTTATTAAAATTTGTGGAATGAATGAATGATCAGAGTTACAAGTGTAAGGTTAACAGATTGAGACTAACCTGTCTGAATAAAGTATTACTGAGTTTTGTCTTTGAACTTGTTCAGTTTAACCTTTTTATTGGTAGCATAGAGCACACAATATGATTTGGCTATGTCACCACCCAAATATCATTTTGAATTCCCATGTGTTGTGGGAGGGACCCTGTGGGAGGTAATTGAATCATGGGGGCAAGTCTTTCCCATGCTGTTCTCGTAATAGTAAATAAATCTCACAAGAGCTGATGGTTTTAAAAAGAGGAGTTCCCCATGCACAAGCTCTCTCTCATTGCCTGCCACCATCCATGTAAGACGTGACTTGCTCCTCTTTGCCTTCCACCATCCATGTAAGACGTGACTTGCTCCTCTTTGCCTTCCACCATGATTGTGAGGCTTCCCCAGCCAGGGGGAACTATAAGTTCATTAAACCTCTTTTTCTTCCTGGTTTTGGGTATGTCTTTATCAGCACTGTGAAAACAAACTAATACAGCACATGATTATCTAACCTATTAATAATGCAAAACTGGGAAAGACAACCTTAGAGATGACAGAAGCAAGATAAAGAAGATCTCAAGGTATGCAATAATATTCCAGATGATGAAGTAAAATTTAATAGGAATGCATTAAAAGTCAGCATTTAAATGTTTCAAATGTTTGAGTACAGTATGGGAGAGATCTGACTTGATCACAGTTCATAGAAAGAAGGCCTTGTGATTTTAAGAACTATAAAAATGAATATTGCCATGAGAAATCAAAATAGCTATGATGAGCCCAGGTTGCACTCCTAGTAATTCAACCTTCAAGTCTTCTGAGGCCACAGTCTCTGAGCACTACACATCCACCAGACCATACTGGGAGCCTGGGTGTCTAATTCAGAGTGCCGCTCCTTAACAAAGATGCTGACGAAATAGAGGGTGTCCAGAGAAAAGCAATAGCTCCTATTAGGAGCTGTTGAAGGAAAAGGACATATTTTGTCTGGAGAAGAGGTACCTATGAAACAATGTGATAACTGAATGACTAATGCACAGGGAAAGGAATTTACTTGTTACTCTGTACTATACCAAAAGCTAAAAGTACAACTCATAGGTAGGCAGTTACCAGATTATTAGCTCTAGAAGAACCAAGAATGTCTATGTCTTGTTCACCATTAGTGCTTCAGCACTTTTAACATAGAAACCAGTAGATTTTACGGGCTCAGTAAATCCCTACTGAATGAACATATAACAATTTAAAGGAGAGCTTGACTCAGAGTCTAACAGTCTTGTGTTCAAGTCCAGGTATTCTACCTAGGAATTGTACAACTATATGTAGCCTCTCAGAGCAGGTTTACAAATGCTCAGATAGTATTATTTCAAGTGATTCATATCATTTTCATTTTATGACTATCAATCAATACTGATCATATGAAATCTCTTAAAATAAATATAGTAAAATGCCATATAAATGGTATATAGTAATAATAAGAGTGGGAGGCTGGGGGAGGGATAGCATTAGGAGAAATATCTAATGTAAATGACAAGTTGATGGGTGCAAACCAACATGGCACATGTATACCTATGTAACAAACCTACACGTTGTGCACATATACCCTAGAACTTAGAGTATAATAATAATAAAAAAGATACAACCATATTAAGTTGATTGTAAAAAGGACTTTCCAGTTAAATCTTTTCAATAATGCAATAGATCACCTTCTGAATTCACTAGCTATTAATCACTGGAAGTATTCAAGCAAAGGTTGGATGACATCTGTGAACAATATGGTAGAAGTCAAGTTTTGCCTTATATGAGACATAGAACTGGATGGCCATTAAGATGCCCTCCAATGCTAATATTCTGTTATTAGGGTCAGCACTATCCATTGTTTCTAATCCCTTCATTATCCACATCAAAATTATAATAATCTTCTGATGCTGCTGCATCAGTTGGTATCTCAGTCAAGCTCTGAGATACTTCAGGCATACTTCTTTCCACTTATTTAATAACTACTGAATGCATAGTAACTCCAAAACTTTCAGGACTTCCAATTACTCAATTTATTATGAGCCTCCCTGAAGCAGAGATAATTCTTAACCTTTTTTCTTGGGTGGCCTAACACATCTTAGGGAAGTGACATTTTTAACACTAACTGTGGCTCACTGTGGAAGCAATTCTTTCTTTTATTTTTTTATTTTTTATTTTTATGCTTGCAAGAATATGGCAGCAATTCTTACCCAGATGAGAGGAGTAATTTTTTTTTGCAGGGCATTATTAGAATGAGGTAGAAAAAGTGAAAGACCATTTCAGTAGATTTTATGATGTCAACTACTTCCCCACTAAGCTAGACATAGTCAAAGGATCTGTCTATGACTCCATTTGCCTTTATGTAACAGAAACCTTTCACAGTGGCTTAATTAAATATAGGTCTAAGGGTACACAGTTCAAGGCTGGACCAACTACCAGAGAGAAACATCAAGGACCAAGATTGATTTCAGATCCAGTTTTATCATCCTTTATATGTAACAAACTCTCATGATTCGAAGACGGCTTTGTTGTCAAACAGTACATCTGCACTTCAGTCAGCAAAGCAAGGAAAAAGGTGAAGTGCAAGAAGTCAAAGTCAGCAGAGTTTGTCTCCTTTTAAATAACTTTCTAAGAAGTCACAGGTAGTGATTTCCACTCATGTCTCATTGAAAAAGTAGGAGATTAAGTATTTTAGCTGAATACATGGTGGCCTCCATATAAATTAGGATTCTGTTTATAACAAAAAAGGAAGAGTGGATGATGAGTAGGCAGGCAATTAGCTGCATCTGTCACAATTTCCTAATTCAGTTCAATTCATAGAATGTTTATTGAGAGACTATTATGCTGACACCTTTCTAGTACTGAAATATGCAGATGAAGACATGGACACAGTTCCTATATCAGAATGGAGAAGATCTGTGTGGTATTAGTAAACAACTTTCACATAGTTCCACTCAGAAGAATTGAACTTTGTGACTCAGAAGTGTCACTTTATTTCCTGATTGCAGAAAAATGACCATTCTGAGTCACCAGAATAGGTGCCATTTATTTATCTGCAATCAGGAAATAAAATATATTTGAGTAAGCTGATAGAAGTGTGAGATTTTCTGGAAAGTAAACTACAGGAAAGATCATTATCTGGCAAGAATCTTGCTTAACCATGAATTTATTGGAATCCATGGATCTTTTGGAATTTTGAAAAAAAATGCTGTCTTATTAAGAGTAAAACTTCTATTTAGTAAAACATACAAACAAGATATGAGAGATTTATTGAATTTTAATATCACACTAAATAATTACATAAAATAGTAATAGGAAGAAGACTGCCAATATGAAAATTATTACTCCCTTCCCTTGTCTAAATTTATTTAATAGAATTCAGAATTTGATTATTTATGCTTTTACTATCCCAGGTGCTTAAATTGGCATTTCAGGTAGACAGAGGTGCCTTTGTATATTCCAGTTCTCCTGCTTGGGATGAACTTCCCTCTTTGCAAATCTCTCTCTGGCCTTCTTAAAAAGCATTTTGCCTTGTATTTGTTTTATTACTTCCTATGTCCAGCTGGGGCTCTATTTTCTCGACATATTTAACCTCTTTAAGTAGAGAAGCCTTGCTCATTTTTACATATTACCTGATCTGATGCTCTGTCTGCCCCAAGTGCCTATGAAGCTATATGAAATAAATAAACATGTTTTTGAGGCAATAATTCAGTACATTTCTTTCAGTTACTAATAACACTTCTCTGTTGTTTTTTGTTTGGTTGCTTTTTGTTTTGAGACAAAGTCTTGCCCTGTCACCCAGGCTGGAATGCAGTGGCACGATCATGGCTCACTGCAGCCTTGATCTTCTGGGCGTTAGCAATCCTCCCACCTCAGCCTCCTAAGACGCTTTAGGACTACAGGCACAGGCCACCCTGCCCAGCTAATTTTTATGTGTGCGTGTAAAGACAGAGTCTTGCTATGTTACCCAGACTGGTCTCAAACTCCCACCCCAAGAGATCCTCCCACATCAGTCTCTCAAAGCCCTGGGATTACAGGCATGAGCCACCGTGCCCAGCCTCACATTTGTGTAACTGTTTGTCTAAAGCAAGCTTGTCAATCTGTGGCCCAGAACAGCCTGGAATGTGGCCCAACACAAATTTGTAAACTTTCTAAAAATATTTTGACATGTTTTGGCAATTTTTTTAAGCTCATCAGCTATCATTAGTGTTAGTGTATTTTATGTGTGGCTTAAGACAATTCTTCTTCTTCTAATGTGGCCCAGGGAAGCCAAAAGATTGGATACCCTTGATCTAAAGAGTTGTCCAAGTGTGTCCAGAATTGGTTCCTTCCAGTAGATTCTTGGTCTCCCTGACTTCAAGAATGAAGCCATGGACCCTCACAGTGAATGTTACAGTTGTTAAAGATGGTGTGTCCAGAGTTTCTTCTTTCTGGTGGGTTCATGGTCTTGCTGACTTCAGGAGTGAAGCTGCAGACCTTTGCGGTGAGTGTTACAGCTCTTAAAGGTGGCTCCTCTGCAGTTGTTTTTTCCTCCCGGTGGGTTTGTGGTCTTGTTGGCTTCAGGAGTGAAGCTGCAGACCTTTGTGGTGAGTGTTACAGCTCATAAAGGTAACGTGGACCCAAAGAGTAAGCAGCAGCAAGATTTATTGCAAAGAGCAAAAGAACAAAGCATCCACAGCTGGAAGGAGACCCCAGCAGGTTGCTGCTGCTGGCTAGGGGGACCAGCTTTTATTCCCTTATTTGGCCCCACCCACGTCCTGCTGATTGGTCCATTTTACAGAGTGCTGACTGGCACGTTTACAAACCTTTAGCTAGACACAGAGCACTGATTGTTGCGTTTTTACAGAGTGCTGATTGGTGCATTTACAAACCTTTACCTAGACACCGAGCACTGATTGGGGTGTTTACAATCCTTTAGTTAGACAGAAAAGTTCTCCAAGTCCCCACCACATCCGGGAGCCCAGCTGGCTTCACCTCTCACAAAGTGCCTCAGGATTATGGCCTGTGAACCTCACAGCAACCCTGTGTGAGAGGTAATGTGGGTGTTTTTATCTTCACAGTGTTGATCAGGACACAGAGGCCCAGAGAAATGTGGTTACTTGAGCAAGCTCACGCAGATAGTAGCAAGAATTGGATCTTTACCCAGCTCGTCTCATTCTCACTTCTCTACTTGGTGCACTATGCCAAGTCACCTCAGTGTTTGTGGGAGAGATGCACCTTCCCTTCAAGTATTAATGCTGTCACTTAGAGAACCCAGATGCCCATGAGGTCTCATTCCAATCTGACACTTTGAATATGACAATGACCCAGGAGACTGCATCCACTTCTCCTCAACTTGATGACTATAAGCTTCTTATCACAACTTTCAGGGCCATTTCTGAATATTAAATACTGGGACATCTTACGATGAGCATTCAGAATCTGCTGTAGGGGTCCAAGAAGGAAAGGGATGAGTAGATAATATGGAAACACCTTGTCCAAATTCACTCTAGGGCCCTGACTAAGACGGTAACTCCAAAAAGGGAATTCCCTGTGCCCCTTGTTGGTGCTTAGAAGGAATATTAATGGAGCCTGATATGATCTGGCTCTGTGTCCCCACCCAAATCTCGTCTTAAATTGTAATCGTAATTGTACTCCCCACGTGTTGGGGGAGGGAACTTGTGGGAGGCGATTAGATCATGGGGGCGGTCCCATTGTTCTCATTATACTGAGTTCTTACAAGATCTGATGGTTTTATAAGGAGCTTTTACCCCCTTCACTCTGCACTTCTCCTTCCTGCCATGATGCGAAGAAGGACATGTTTGCTTCCCCTTCTGCCATGATTATAAGTTTCCTGAGGTCTCCCCAGCCCTGCAGAACTGTGAGTCAATTAAACCTCTTTTCTTTACAAATTACCCAGTTTCAGGTATTTCTTCATAGAGGTGTGAAGATGGACTAATACAGAGCCCCCGAGTACCAAAATATTCCTCCTCTTCATGTTCTTGTGGCTGCCTTCAGTTAGTCTAAGTGGAAAATCCTTGGAAAACAGCCCTATACGCCCATCCTACCATACTTCCTAGCCCGAAATGGATTCAACTCTGTAACTCATTTGCAACACAAAAAAGCTGAGGAGGTAAAAAGTATTCAGGCCCCTCCCATTCTAAAAGGATTGCAAAACATCTGTTTACATTTTTGAGAGAAGACTTGGACATTTCACGAGCTTTTGGTAGATAAGGAACAAGTAAATACATGAGGAAGAAAAGGAGCAAATAACACGATAGAAAATTACTCTAAACAAATGTATTATTTTCATTTATAAATGACTCATGTAATTTGGGAATTATTTCATAATGTACAATGCTCAGAGTTTGGTATGTCAAACAAATAAATACTTTTCCCATCTGACTATAACACAAACATGATTATTTTTTAGTTATATGTTAAATTAAAGTTACAATTTTCATAAGCAACACATAAGATTTCCTTTTGGAACCTGGAAGCCTTTCAAGAATTGTAGGTCAGCATTGTACTATTAAACTGTTTAAGACATTTTGACATTTGTAGGGTACCTTTCAGAAAGCAGAAGTAGGCCGGACACGGTGGCTCATGCCTGTAATCCTAGTACTTTGGGAGGCTGAAGCAGGCAGGTCACTTGAGATCAGGAGTTCAAGACCAGCCTGGTGAAACCCTGTCTCTAATATACACACAGACAAACAGACACACACACAATTAGCTGAGCATGGTGGTGTGCACCTGTAGTACCAGTTAGTCAGGTGACTGAGTCACGAGAATCACTTGAACCTGAGAGGCGGAGGGTGCAGTGAGCTGAATTCATGCCACTGCACTCCAGCCTGAGTGACAGAGTAAGGCTCTGTCTCAAAAAAAAGAAAACAGAAGTAGTGAGAAGTAA
This sequence comes from Macaca mulatta, assembly GCF_049350105.2. Lineage (NCBI taxonomy): Eukaryota > Metazoa > Chordata > Mammalia > Primates > Cercopithecidae > Macaca > Macaca mulatta. The sequence continues at coordinate 139,560,245 of NC_133406.1, forward strand.
AGAAACCTAGGTTCTTATCTCTATTCTGTAAATAAAAGGGTAATCTGAGGTAAAACTCTTTACTTTTAGGGTCTAAGTTTTCTCACCTGCAAAGCAGAAGAAGGCAGGCTAGATGGTCACTAAAGTCCTTCCCTTGCATCAGTACGATTTCTGGGCTAATAATGAGTACCTGAAGAACCATCGACAAATTGGCCAAATATCTGTGAATCCAGGTATTATGACTCCAAGAAAACTAACACAGGTCTTCTAACAAAACACCTGTTCTTAGCAGGAGCTTCATGGAAATCTTATTTCATGTCTTCAAGTCATTGCTATTTGCTTTTTTATGCTTTAGACAGACTCTCTGCTGTTGGCTACAGGCTCTAGCCTCTTGAGTTGAACAAGAAGATGACAAGCCTCTTTCAGAACCTCCCTCCCCCTCCTCAGTCTATTAAAAGAAAGGGGGGGGGTGTTGTTAGGAGCCTACAATAAAGAATATGGATGATGTGAAATAAATAGTCATTAAAGAATGATGTAGTGTCACCAGAAGATACCAGGAGGCTAACGGAGATAAGATTTGGACAGCGTGGAGCGGGAAAATGTTTTGGAAGTGGCCACAAGAAGGATTCTAATCTGACTTTCAAGCTCTGTGGCATGTAGGGTCACCATTTGACAAGTCTCAGATACAAGGTTATTTACCAATCCAGCCTTCCATTAGGATAAAAAGATAAGGGCTTAATGAAGGTAGACAGTACCAGGGATTTTGCAGATGATTCTAGAGGGCACAATGAAAGTCTTGAGAGACACAGGATTAGCTCAGAATAAGGAATATATAGAGATATATTGATAATGAGTCCAGAAGTTTAGACTTATTGAGAGAGATGTGAAGAAAGATGGGATTAGTCCTGATCATCTGTTAGAGAATGATCTGAGACCAGATCTCCATCTTCTGGGTATGGCTTCATAGGCAAATTCATAGGCAATTTGCAGTGGTAAGACCAGCGGTGGAGGGGTGATCTTTCCAGGAGCTCACTGAGCTTTGGAAGAAGAGCAGAAGAAGGCAGGGGGTAGTCTTAACAGAAATAATAGGAACTCAGTAAGCTCCTCTTACATCCTATAGCAGAACCTGCTCCAAAAAGCCAGTAAGATAGACTTATTAGGGTACAAACAAATTGTTATGATATAAACACCATGTCCTGACAAAGAAAAATGTCCCAGTTAATCTTGCCATTATATCCAATTTAAACATTGGGTGTTCAAAGATTAACTGAATTATAGAAAGATGTTATAAAGATATCTCACATTAATAATGTGCTTCATAATTTTAAAAATTATGTAATATAGTTTATCTTATGTGAGCCTTTTAACAATCCTACGAAATACACCAGGTGAGTATTTTTTTTAGTCGTCATTAAAAGGATGAGGAAACTGAGGGTCAGAAAGGTTAATTGACCTACTTGAAGGCACACAGCTAGGTAATAAGAACACTAGGACTAGAAGTTAAGTTTCCTGATTCTATGTCGAGTGTTCTTTCCATTCTAGCACACTGACTACTTTCAAAACAGTCTCAACTCAGCTCAACCCCAGACCTTTTTGAGTCTTCCTGTACTGGTGGTTGTCCAGGAAAGCTTTGTACTTAACTTAGGCATCGTTATTTCCTTTGATATGGTATCATCAATGTAAACTATTTTTACCAGTTTTTCCTCTGAATTTATAAAAACCAAGTTTCCATTCCCAAATCATACTTAAAATTCATTGCCCTGTTAAGCAACTATATCTGCAAAAAAAGTAATGTTGTGAAGTAAGCCAACTAGATTCAAAAATTCCCTGCTTTCTATCTCCGTATATTTTTGTTGGCTCAGAACATAAGCTGTGGAAATTCCAAGACTTCCATATAAAAAATTCTAAAAGCTTGCTTGCAATTTGCCACATTACAGTTAAAATGGGACTTAAGGAAAATATCCTGTTTTTGAAGCCTTTGTGCCAGGATAAATAGGATAAATACTAAGTGATTAAAATGCTCAAAAAGGAAATTGTAACAGAAGTATTGCGTTGTATTTATGGACATTACAAATACTTTCTAAAGTTTCCCCAGGCAGGCTTTTTAAAATCCCAAAGGAAAAAAAATAAATAAGAAGTGCTGAATGTTAACATGTAAAGTAGACAGTTTAACTTAAAAGATTTCCCCATTTGACAGATTCAGACATCTACCATTCAGGGGGTTCTATTGTCTTCTCCATCCCAGGGCTGAGGTTATCTTTGTTTGAGATGACAATGATCTTCACAAGTCAGCAGGTACCACACAGCCTGACATTTTCCATGTCTCTTGAGATTCTGCAGGAGAAATGACGGAGTCTAGTCATTTGGTTTTCTTCTCAGTGCTGCTCTCAAGTGTTTTCAAAGAATAACCACTGCACCTTTTTTACAGATTAGCAAACTGGACAAAAGCTGAGAAATGATTGCACCATGTAACTCATCTTCCAAGCAGTGAATCCAGAAAGACTATCGTGAAGTCTGCTGGGTAAAAGTCCAAGGCTGTAATTGAGATGTTTGTGTAGGAAGGGATCTGAAAAATCACCGTCTTGTAATTTCAACCACAGAGTGGTAATCAGGTGTGAGTACTATCGTCAATAACTTCTGGTGAATAATAGTGTGCTGCCTTTTGGAAATGTTCTTGATCCAAAGAATTAGAAAATGAGGGCAATCGGGGTGTCATATTCTAGGGTCTCATTGTAGTTTATTTCCTCTAGGTTTAATAGGCTAATAGTTTCTGAACTGGGCAATATCTTGGCCTTTGTCTAGTCCATCTAAACCCAGGGTAGTTATCATGTTCCCAAATATGTGAAGCTGTTGCAGCTTTAGCCCAGGCCTCTGGCCTACAATTAGCTCACTGTTTTTCCAGTAAACTAATATACTCTCCTACTTTTTGAAAAATAAAAATATCACGGCAATTGAGGGAACTTACAAGAATTTTTTTTTTCTAAAATCCTAATCTGTCCTCTCAGTTAAGTCAGTTTCCTAATACTTGTTTTACAAAATCTGTAAAGACATTTGCTCAAGTAGCTGGTGAGATTGCCATTGTCTGTAAGGCTGATTGTCCTGAAAGTCACAGGATGAAGTGGAGGGCGGATGTATCAAAAATCAATGGGGGAAGGGATCAGCATCTTTTATAGGTAAAAGCTTACAGTTTTGAAAATCTCCCACTTCCCAAACACATGTACTTTAAGAAGGGTTTTCTTCTCCCTTTTCCTAAGTTAAGATCAATCATTGCTCTTTATAAAAGTAGTTTCCATCCTAATTAACAGGACACATTCTCCTTTGTAAGCAAATTCTTTGATTCAGCATCAAAATTCAAGGCTCTTGTAAAAGACAGAAATGTCTGTATGAGAATGTCTGGAATGACTGTATCAGGTTTTCTCAAGGACCGAGAACCTTGTGGTGATAAGAGAGCTATCACAATGTGGCCCTGAGGCTGCTGTGTGACAGTATCAGAAGAATGTAGGGGTTTTATCTGGAATACATTAAAAACAAACAAAACAAAGCTTATATGATGATTGTGTGAACTACAAAATATGATTGTTTTAGTACTCATATTGGTTATCATTGAGTGTTTCTCAAATATTTTTGAGGAATCATCATAAAGTGCCTTTACCTCATTTTCTTTTCCCAGCAGATTTAAACCTAGTCTCTCTCCCCTTTCACAAGCCCATAGTCATTTTTTCAGGCCTCCATATGTCAGACATACAAGAGATATGAATTAAAAAGCTTTATTGCCCTTGCTGTAGTGGACCTGCAGGAGCCAGTCATCTTGGAAATTTACCTCTATGACCTGTGCCAATAGGTTGCAGGCATTTGCTTGTCCTTGATTTCAATGCAGAGGTACTATTTCTAGTTCACCAGAAAACAGTTAAATGAGGCCACCAGAGTTGCTGTCAGCCAACAGGGAACTTGCATCTCCCACATCATTCGCTTAGCTCTGTAAGTAGCTACTTACACCATATTTCCAAAGGTGAATGTTAGCCCCCGGGAAATACAATGCAATTAATCTAATCTCAATATTTTTCAATTTCAGGGTAAGATAAGTTTGTGGATACAATGTGACGTGATACAAAGAACAGTGAAGAATTCTGTAGTCAGAAAAGTAAAGTATATACCTAGGATCCACTCTGTATTCACTGAGTGACTGTAGGTATCTCACTTAATGTGTGACCCTTACGTTCATTCACTTGCAAAATGTGATAATAATAATAATGCCAGCCTCACATATATTTCACCTATAAGAAAAAGTGGAACAAAAACTAGAATAGTTTAAGTGTATTTTAACCTTATTACCAGCAATTTTGCTCTTGCACATAGAGTTCAAAGTGATTCTCACACAGTTCCTTAAGGGTCATGTACATGTATATTGGTTTCAGCATTATTTGGGGTGCGATAACTAGAGGTAATATTGGTCAACATCACTAGGAGAGTATGTAGGTAAAATGCATACATTGTGTAGTGGTTAGAGGCAAGGGATTATAAGCACACACAGCAACATGAATGGTTCTTAAAATATGGTCCAGAGGAAAGTAAAACCTAAAATGGATTGAATTTTATGATGTGATATTATTTATGTAAATTTGATGTACACACAAATATGCATTTTGGAAGAACCCATGCAAACAAAAGGTGTACGTTTAATACATTAGACGGGTTACCTGTGGGAAAGTGGAATGGGAATGAGGAATGGAAGTAAAATGGAAAAAATTTTAAAAAATAAAGTCTTGCTGTGGCCAGTGATGATAATGACCCATGAATTGAATCATGAACTCAATTATCTGTACCTCATGTCCAGAGGGAAAAAGAATTATAATATAAAAAATATTTGTTAAGATAATTGTTGCCTCTTGCTCCAAATTCTTCAGCTCTTTCTTTCAGTGCATCATTGAAGGATTTGCCTTCCTCTGATCCTTAATCAACTATTGTATTTCTTCTAGTAGAGAAATTGACATGAATAATTAATTTGCATTATGTTATTTTGAATCCCATTATCTTATTTACTCTTTTATTATTAGATAAAAAGAAATGCTTAAAATAAAAGACTCTCCCTTCATGGTGGAATTTAAGGCCAAGGCAAATGGGTGGACTATTTGGAAGAATGGAGGGTACTCCACTGGAGCCAGGTCAGAGGCATCAAAGATCCTCAGAGGTCAGTGACGGTGGATTGAAAATTTGGATAGGGTCTCATATAATTAAACAAAGAAGATCACAAGTGGCTGATTATTTTCTTATCTTCTTGAAAATTGGCTCCCATTAGAGGGTTTCATGCCAAGGTGATCCCCCTATCGCTCTTCCTCAGTACATATGAGGAATATGTCTGCCCTAATCAGTAAATATGTCTAATCTATTAACTCCTATCAGATTTTATGAGTGGGACAATAAAAGGAGAGATGAGGTAGAGTCGGAAGACTTCAATAACCAGGATTAAGGGGGTACAAATAAAAGACTGATGAAGGTGAAATGCAGCTTGCTGGATGTATTGCCCAGTTGAGTCTTTCACACCAGGCACCATCACACTTTCTAGCCATCTGATTTCCCTCCACCAAGGAAGTTAAGGAGTTACAGTGAGAGGCCTTCTTTTAGCTATTAACAAAAGGGCACGTGTTTGTAGGTGTACTGTGGAGGAGGCTTCTGACGTTTCTTATTCCATGGATTATGTTTAACTTGTCACCCTGTCATCTTTCTTTTGTGTTTCGTGTATTCCCCCTTTAATATTTTCACCTTGCTCTACTGACTTCTTTGTTCTATGAGATGTTAAGGGTCATCAAGACTTCATAGCCATTGTCAAGACACTGTCATTTTGTCAGGAAAATCAGTCACTGCAATTGTCCCCTTCTGCCTGGTACCTTCTTTGTGAAGTTTAAAGTGTTGCAGACACTCTTCTTGTTCTTTGCTCCATCTTGATTACTCAGTCTCTTCGATCATCTAAGGCAATGAAGGAGTATAGTACCTGGCCTTCCCACAAGAGGTTTATCTTCCAAAAAGTAGTTTACAATAAGAGCATTAACAAAAAACAGCATTATCAGCTCCTGTTCTTTTCCTCGTTTATTTGATTTAGGAGCATTTTTGCAGTAATTCTTTGGCCAGCGTGCTCTGTTACTTCCAAGAAGGATCCACATACTGAATTGTCAGGTGCTGAAAAAATAAATTATTTTAAAACATCATTATTTCTTTGATACTGAATTAGTGACTGAACTGCAGTTATTTATAGGAGTTTAAGTTCTACTGTGGTGTCCAAATAAGAATAAAATTTAGTCTATATCATTTGCCGGGATTTCCTGTGTCTTAGTATTGCTGTATTGCAGGGCCCTGGAATATTTATCTCAGAGACACACAGAAAAGTGTTGGCCAGGCTGCATGCTACCAGTTGCTCTAACCAGGCACAAGTCAGCATTACAAGAAGGATGTTTTTTCCTTTGAGTTTCTAAGGAAATATTGCTGCAATTTATAGAGTCAAAGGAAGAAATGGGCAGACAAATTACATTCCAAAATAATAAGAGCAGCTGTTAGTCATGGTATAGCCTTCCCTTCTAACCTTTAGAAACAATTGAGACAACCAACTTTTCCTAAATGCATTCCTATTCTGGTATATGGGCCAAAAATAAACAATTCTTCAGAATCCTGTGTTTCAAAGTATAATCTTACTTGACCCTTACCCCTCAGACAGATTTGTCAGAAAAGAACTGTGCCAAACAAATCTCCAGAAAAGCAAAGCGACATAATCGAAAATGTCATTCATTTCTTTTATTATTTTCTTTATATCACTTTAATAATTTCTTACAATGAAATACAAAATCTACGTTTACAATGTTATTACAACTGCCATGATAGCAAGTATGTGGGCTGCTAGCTTTCTCCCACCAACCTTAATGTCACCGCACACATGATGGCGAAGAAGATGGAGCCAAAACATCAGCATAAGAATTAGAGGGCCCAGTTGAAAGGCGGTTGTGTGGCAGCTAATGGAGATGACTGGGGTAGGGTAAGAGTGGGAAAGCACCAATAAAAGGTTAAAGAAAGCTGGAAAATATGGCTGAGAAATAAGCAGAGGAAGAAATTTGGAGTTACTTTCTTTTCCTCTTTATTGCATTAGAAGAGCTTTCCCTAGTTGCCATGTTGCCACGGCAGGGCAGAAAAACCAGACCAAAGCAGTGCTGTCCAGAAGCAACAGGATAACAACATGCTCCTAGTGCCAGAACACAGCTGGGGGATAAGCAGGTAACAACAGATACAGGCAGAACAGCAGCCCCCTAAGAGTTCCTTCTTCCCCTTCCTCCTCCTCTCCTTTTATATGCTGAGATTGTGGTGGCTTTGCAATATGTCAACTTGGCTAGGCTGAACTAAATTTCCAAGAATTCCTTTCCTTGTATTTCCAGTTATGGTTACAGATTTTTTTGTGCAATATTGGAAAGTGAAAGTGAAGCAGCACTCAGGTTTGTTTGTTTGTTTGTTCATTTGTTTGTTTTTTGAGACAGAGTCTCGTCTGTCACCCAGGCTGGAGTGCAGTGGCATGATCTCGGCTCACTGCAACCTCTGCCTCCTGGATTCATGCAATTCTCCTGCCTCAGTCTCCTGAGTAGCTGGGATTACAGGCATGCACCACTATACCCAGCTAATTTTTGTATTTTTAGTAGAGACAGGGCTTCACCATGTTGGCTAGGCTGGTCTCAAACTCCTGACCTCATGATCCGTCTGCCTCAGCCTCCCGAAGTGCGGGGATTAAAGGCATGAGACACCGTGCCCGGCCCAGATTGGTTTCTTTTTGTTCTGTGTATGTGTGTGTGTATTTTATCCCCAGTAACATAGGGCATGACAACCAGGAACTTCTGAAACTCATGCACATTGTCATTTTGCTGACTTATTTCATGGAGATGCAAAAGGTCCAACTTGACCTGCACCCTCCTTCACCTTTTCTGACTTATGGACCAAATGCATTTAGCTCCATGATGAAGGGTTTCAGCTTCTTCCTACTTCGAGGTTGAAGGCAGTGAGAACTGGTGTGAGTTCTAGTCCATCCCTGTGGGTTACAACTCATGCTCGTGTGGTCTAGTTTGTACTCACTCTCCCTAACTTTACATCCATTTTTCCTTTCTGAGTGCCTTCCCTGCAAACTTCAAACTCTGGCATCAGTCATGAACACAGCTGCCCTACAGAGGGTATTTAACCAGCTCATTCAACATGTAGGTTTGAATCCCCTAACAAATCTCTTAATATAAAGAAATAGATGGATTTTTCTTCTAGTGATTCTTCTTAAACTGATACAGAGATCTAACATTTCACTAAGCAAAAGAAAAAGCTTTTAGAGAGAGCAGTCCCCTAGAGGAAGGCAGGACAACATTTGCTAGAGAGCAAGATAAACTGTTTTTGGGGAAAGAGGGAGAGCAAAGAAGTAATAGAAACATCTCAATTCCCCTCTTGTGCTGACTTCCCCACCCTACTCCTATTCCTTAAACTTACCAAAAAGGTCACAGTTATAGCCTGGAATTTAACCGATACATGCAGGTGAATATGAGCTCATAGACAAACTAATAAGACGTCTGACTTCCATACCAACATTAAAAAACAAACTGGAAAAGCTATACCTGGAAAATCTGGCCTAATAAACCAGAGAGAAAGTGATTTAAAATTATGAAAACTAGGCAAAATATAATGAACAATGATTTTCAAGACATTGGAATCAGACAATGAGTGGCAGTGACTACTGAGATATGGAAAACAAACTTAGTAAACCCTGAGATTTATAATCATCAAAAAGATGAGGGAGATATTGGTGACATAAAGGGAGAACAAGCAATTCCATGCATAACCAAGTAGCAATACTGTAGTGGAAACATAAAATTTGAAATAAAGAACCCAGTAAGTTCTATGACAGAAGAATAGATTAATAGCTAAAGAACAATTAGTGAGCTGGAAGATGAGAGTAAAATCTCTCTGTGAAGGCACCAGAAAGATAAAGTTGTGGAAAATGTAAAATGCAAGAGATGTGAAGGATAAAATCAGAAGAAAAACATTCACATGGGAGTCACAATAAAAAATACAAAGTAAAGAAAATTTTGATGGAATAAAAGACCAAGAAGTTCCAAGAATTAGAAAAAGATGTACGACCTTGGAATTAACAGGCTCATAAAGTGCAAAATGGTACAAATAAGAAAAATCCTTTACTTATATATCCTATTATAAAATATTTTTAAAACTAAAATGCAAAAAAAAAAAAAAAGCATTTAATGTTATCAGGATAAACTGCAGATCACCTCTAAAGAAACAGGTATTAAACCAACATCAAATTTTACAACAGCAACCTGGACACAAGAAAACAAGAGATATTGATTTGAAGGAAAAGATATTTTACTGCCAACTAAGCTATAATTTAAATGTGATAGAAAAATAAATGCATTTTAGGTGTAAAATGTCTCAGAAGTTGGCTTTACAAGAATCTCTTCAAAAACTTCTTGGAGAAAGTGCTCTACCAAGAAGAGCAAGAAATCCAGAGGATGCTATTAAATACGTGGTGTTTCAGGTATCTAGGACTGCATAATAAATCACCCTAAAACGTAGTGGCTTGAAACAACCACAGCATTTATTTTGCCAACTAATATGCAAATGAGGCAGGGTTAAGAGGATGACTCATCTCTGCTCCCCTTAGCAGTGTGGCTCAAAGGCTTGTGTTTAGAATGAACTGAAAGCCCATTTCCTCATGGACTGAGAAGACTCCATCAGCTGGTGATTGGAAGAGCCAGGGCTCCCTAAGTATACCAAATGTACTCTCCATAGGGTCTCTACAACCCAGCAACTTTAAGCTAGCCAAATGTGTAACATACTGGCTTAGTACTGCTTCAAGGCAGAAAGCCAGGCATACATTGTATTGCTTTTTAATCTATCTTATTCTGTCTTGACTGTTAAGAACTCTAAAGGATATGAGATTTTACCCTATTTGCAAGCTAATATGTTAGCCTGTCACAGGTTCATCGATGTTAGTAGAAAACTCAAGGTTCCTGGGTCAGAGACAAAGGATAGTTTATGATTCACAGAAATAGCCATAGAAGAGAAATAAGTATTTTATTCCACCAATTCCTTGAGCCCTAATTCTGACAGGGTGATGCAAAGAGGACCAAGTGATAACTTCCTACACCCTGGGTTGCATTACAGGAGGGGAGCATTGAGTTTAGGAAGCCTAAATATATGATACTAGATGGTAAGCGTGTTTGTCCTTTGCTCTGGAGAGAGACACTATATTTTCCAAACTTTAAGCAAGCCTACCCTTTGTTACAGAGCGAAACACTATTGCATCTTTTAAGTCATTGGTTATACAAATGTTCTTCAAAACATAGTCCAAAGCAAAGGTGTTCAGTTTCTCTGCTTGAAAGACATACTGAAATGCAATGAACTCCATGGATAATTAACTCTCAAGAGTCTCATTTCTACTGCATTCCATCTGTTGGAAGTATAAATATTTATTCTTTTAGAAAGTTTGAGTCACTGGGACTTCTATTTCTAACCAAGTTGAAGTAACAAGGGCCAGATTTACCTTCCTGTCTTGAAACCAAAATGTGGAAAAAATATATATATATGAAACAATGGTTTTCAGGACATTGGAATCAGATAATGAGTGACAGTGATCCCTAATATATGGGAAACAAACCTGGTAAACCCTGAGATTGCCCCAGCTGCTGAGTTGAAAGAGTTTTCAGGCCTTGGTACAGGGAAAGGGAATCCAAGCAGAGCTCAGAAAATTTCCTAGACAGAGGTAAGAGCGCTGGGAGAGCAGGGTGGTTAGAGTTCCTATAGCGGAGTACCAGAGGAGAGAGCTCTGTCCAAAGAAAGGACCTAGATGTCTGAAGAGGGACACTATTGAGTATTCATCACAGTACTGATCAGTACATGTGTATGAGTAAACTACCTGAGGTGAGAAAGGAACCACCTGAAAAAATTAAAGGGACTAATAACCAGAGATTACACAAGTATGGGATGAGTGCTGCCACGCTGAAGTTTTTTTACTTAATGGGACATTAGGAAGAGTATTCAGACATTTCTCGCCTTAGTTGTGATGAGTAATTACTCTAGAAAAAATGTTGCTCTGGTCCTGCCTAGCAAATGTTAAGAAAATTGTTATAATCATATTCTGTATGTTTAAAAGTTAGGAAAAATAAGGGACATGTTAAGTAGAGACCTGGAAGGAATAAAAATGAGCGAAAAGAAACTTCTAGAGAGAAAAATTATAATGTGTGGGATGCAAAATGCACTGGATGGAATTAATGACAGATTAGACACTGCAGAAGAAAAGGTTAGTAGACTTGAAGACAAATAAGTAGAAGCTTTCCAAAGTGAAACAGGGGGCAGAGGGGACTAAAAAATGAGAATGAAGAACTAGTAGGTAGTAAGGACAACTTCAAGCAACCTAGTATACATGTTAATGGAATACCTCTCCTTTGGAAAAGGAGACAGAATGATGCAACATAAAAACATTTGGAAAAAAAATGGCTAATTTTTTCCAAATTTGATCAAAACTGTAAAATCACAGATCCAAAGTTAATTTCTTAATTTTAATAAATGATGTATGGTTATATAATATGTTAACATATGGAAAACTAGTGAAGAGTATATTAAAACTCTCTGTATTATTTTTGCAACTCTTGTAGACTTGCTGTAGAAAAAAAAGAAAAATTGCTGTAGAATATAAAAAAAAGACCCAAACATATGCCACCATCGAGAAATCTATTTTAAATATAAACCTCAAAATAAGTGAAGAGTAAAATAATACAAAAAAATTGCAACAAAAATAAAAATTCACGAGTCAGACTTTATTAAACTAAATATCTTTTTTGTTTGCTTGTTTGTTTTTTGTTTTTTAAGATGGGGTTTCACCACGTTGTCCAGGCTGGTCTGGAACTCCTGGGGTCAAATGATGCCCCTGCCTGTGCCTCCACCTCCCAAAGTGCTGGAATTACAGGCATGAGCCACCACACCCAGCATGAATTAAATTAAAGATCTTTTGTGCAGTGAAATAAACTATCAATAGACTAAACAAACAACCTATAGGATGGGAGAAAATATTCACAAACTATATATCCAACAAAAGTCTAATATCCAGAATCTACAAGAAACTTAATTCAACAAGCAAAAAACGAAAAATTCCATTTAAAGTGGGCAAAGGACATGAACAGACACCTCAAAAGAAGACATACAAGTGGCCAAAAAACATGAAAAAAAATGCCCATCATCACTGATCATCAGAGAAATGCATATGAAAAGCACAGTGAAATATCATCTTACAGCTGGGTGGCTCACGCCTGTAATCCCAGCACTTCGGGAGGACAAGGCGGACGGATCACAAGGTCAGGAGATTGAGATCATCCTGACTAACACAGTGAAACCCCCTCTCTACTACAAATACAAAAAATTAGCCGGGCATGGTGGCGGGCACCTGTAGTCCCAGTTACTTGGGAGGCTGAGGCAGGAGAATGGCGTGAACCCAGGAGGTGGAGCTTGCAGTGAGCGGAGATCATGCCACTGCACTCCAGCCTGGGTGACAGGGCGAGACTCCATCTCAAAAAGAAAAAAACAAAGAAAAAGAAAAAAAAGAAATACCATCTTACACCAGTCAGAATGGCTATTATTAAAAAGTCAAAAAATAACTGATGCTGATGAGGCTGTGGAGGAAAAATAATGCTTGTACACTGTTGATGGGAATGTAAATTAGTTCACTCACTGTGGAAAGCAGTTTGGAGATTTCTCAAGGAACTGAAAAAGGACTACCATTTGACCCAGCAATCCCATTACTGGGTATATATCCAAAAGAAAATCATTCTACCATAAAGACACATGCACTCATATGTTCATCGCAACACTATACACCATAGCAAAGACATGGAACCAACCTAGGTACCCATCAATGGTAGATTAATTTTTTTTAATGTGATACGTAGACACTAAGGCATATTACACAGCCATAAAAAAAGAATGAAATCATGTCCTTTGCAACTACATGGATACTGCTGGAAGTCTTTATCCTAAGGGAGTTAATGAAGGAACAGAAAACCAAATAACACATGTTGTCACCTGTAAGTGGGAGCTAAACATTGAGTACTTGTGAACATAAAGATGGCAACAATAGACACTGAGGACTACTACAGTGAGGAGGGAAGAAGGGTGGCAAGAGTTGAAAAACTAACTGTTGGGTACTATGCTTACTACCTGGTTGATAGAATCATTTGTATCTCAAACCTCTACATCATGCAATATGCTGCACATGTAACCCCTGAATCTAAAATAAAAGTTGAAATTATATTATAAAAAGGATATAGAAATGATAGTATGTTAGCATAAATAGAAATTAAGAGTAGCTATACTAAATTAGTCAAAGTAGGTTTCAGAGAAAAGAATATTACAATGAGTAAAGAAATTCATTCCATAATGATAAAAGAGCAATTTATGAAGAGAACATAACATTCCTAACTGTCTATGCACATAATAACAGAGTTTTAAAATTACATGTAGCGAAATCCGTTAGAACTGCAAGGGAGAAACTATATCCAAGCATTTGATAACATTCAATATCCCTTCGTGATTAAAAAAATCCTCAAAAAACTGAGTATAGAAGGAACACATCTCAAAACAATAAATGCCATACACACCAGACCCACAGCTAGTATCATACTGAATGGGGAATAACTGATAGCCTTCCTGTAGGGACACCTCTGATACTATTGCTACGGAGTAAAAGATGAAATGCTCCTGAATATTGTAAACACAAAATTGCATGCAGGATTGTGTAAAGACAATGCCAGGTTGGACTGCCAGAATGAGCCAACAGTGGGTGATGTGCTCCCCCCTGCAAAGAGCCTATGAATGGACGTGCAGTCAGGGAGGTTTCACATCACCAAGATTTCTACCCCAGAAAAGCAGATGTTCATAGCTCTTTGAATGGAATGCGACCCTCATGGAGAGCCTATAAACAGACGCATGGGGGGGGCACCTGTCCATATGGATAAGATAGGGCTATAAATGCCCTCATCTTGCCATGGCTCTTCTAGGCCTCTTTAGGGTTAAAGCATACTCCCTTCTGAAAATTTCTGGTCTAACTTGTTGTCTAACTTCACGTCCTGTTTCTATGGATTGTTTGTAACCAGCTTTTGCTGCAACTGTTACTGCTGATTAATATCTTGCTAATCATAGGTTATGGAGAGACTCTGTTTCTGTTTTAAGGTTCTGTTAGAAATTACTGATGCACACACTATATTGTAAATTCTTATCCCTGTATACTGTACTTCTGCATACAGATGTTATGATAAAGAATTACTTCATCCCCATGTGACCATCTCGCCTCATAATCAAATTGCCCTAAATCCCTCACTAACCTACCCCCACCCTCACTAAACTTAATAATAAATGCTGGCATATCCAATGCATTGTTGGCACTGTGGGACCAGAAGGAAGTGACCCCCCTGGACCCAGCCTTCACTATCTTGTGTGTGTCTATTATTTCTCAAAGTGCCAATCTGCGTGGGAACAAAGAGAGAGCCCCGTTGCATTGTGGGCTGCTGGGCAGATCCCGCAATACCTTCCCTCTGAGATCTGGAACATGACAGGAATACCCACATTCACCACTGTTATTCAACATAGTGCTGGAAGTCCTAGCTAAAGCAATTAGACAAGAGAAAAAAATAAAGGCATCCGAATTGGAAAGGAAAAAATGTTATCCTTGTTTGAAGATGATATGATCTTATATTTGGAAAAACCTAAACCTAAAGACTCCACCAAAAAAACTATGAGAACTGATGAATTCAGTAAAGTTGCAGCATACAAAATCAACACGTAAAAATCAGTAGCGTGTCTGTATGCCAACAATGAATAATCTGAAAAAGAAATGTAAAAAGTAATCTCATTTACAATAGCTAGAACTATAATAAAATATCTAGGAATCGACTTAACCAAAGTAGTAAAATATCTCTACAGTGAAAACTATAATACACTACTGAAAGAAATTTAAGAGGACACAAAAAAAAGGAAAGATATTCCATGTTCAGGAATTGGAAGAATAAATATTGTTAAAATGTTCATACTACCTAAAGCCATCTACAGGTTCAATTCAATCCCTATCAAAATACCAATGACATTCTTCACAGAAATAGAAAAAATAATCCTAAAATTTATATGGAAGCAAAAAATGCTCCAATAGCCAAATCTGTCCTAAGCACAAACAACAAAACTGGAGGCATCACATTACCTGATTTCAAATTATACTACAAATCTATAGCAACCAAACTAGCATGGTAGTGGCATAAAAACAGACAAATACACCAATGGAAAAGAATAGACAACCCAGAAACAAATCCATACATGTACAGTGAACTCATTTTTGACAAAGGTACCAAAAACATATTTTGGGGAAAGGGCAGTGTCTTCAATAAATGGTGCTGGGAAAACTGTATGTATATCCATATGCAGAAGAATGAAATTACACCCCTATCTTTCACCATATATAAAAATCAAATAAAAATAGATGAAGTCTTAAATCTAAGACCTCAAACTATGAAACTACTAAAAGAAAACATTAGGGAAACTCTTTAGGACATTGGAGTGGGCAAAGATTTCTTGAGTAACACCCCACAAGCACAGACAATGAAAGCAAAAATGGACAAATGGAATCACATAAAGTTGAAAAGCTTCTGTATAGAAAAGGAAACAATTAACAAAGTGAAGAGACAACCCACAGAATAGGAGAAAATATTTGCAAACTACCCATCTGACAAGGGACTAATAACCACAATATATAAGGAGCTCAAAAAACTCTATAGGGAAATAAATCTAATAATCTGATTTAAAAATGGACAAAATATCTGAATAGACATTTCTCAAAAGAAGACATATGAATGGCAAACATACATATGAAAAGGTGCTCAATGTGACTGATAATCAGATAAATGCAAATCAAAACTACAGTGAGATATCATTTCACCTTCACTAAAATGGCTTTTATCCAAAAGATAGGCAGTAACAAATGCCGAAGAGGATGTGAAGAAAGGAGAACCCTGTTACATTGTTTGTGTGTTGAAGGTCCTAGATACTAAATTTGGCAATAAAAAAAGGGAAGAAGGATTCCCATCCAAGACGGCAGATAGGAGGCAGGGCTACCATGCATCTTCCACTTAGACAGACAGAACAGCATGAGTAAATTCACACTGTGAACTTTTGTTCCAAGAACAACTGCAGAAATGTACCAGGAAAATGAAAGAATTCACAGATCCTTTGAAAGAAGTGGCATGCCACTGCAAACTCCATGAGACAGATGAAAAACTGTGAGTTCAGAGTGTGAGATAGGGGAGAACCTGCCTCAGAACACACATCCCCACTAGGGAATGTGAAAATCCAGTTCCAGGGAGAAGGTTTTAACCGTACCTAGAGCTTGAATGGATTTGGGGGGTGGGGTGTGAAATATAAAATTAAAAGCAGCAGCAGGAAGAGGCTCTGTAATTGAGAGTTCCCCCAGTTACCCTCATCAAGGCTAGGAACTTGGCCCACCGTTGGATATTACATCTACCCACCTGCCTTAGCCACAACTAATGTCTACCCAGGGATACCTCCCCTATTGGCCTGAAGCCTGAATCATCAACTTTGTAAATAAAATACTGGGAGAGAATTGCATAAATAAAGTGTACAACACAAGAGAATGAGATAAGCTTCAACAGATCTCTGCCATTCCAACTTCATAGGAGGCAATGAACTCACCCTCATATCAAAAAAATAATTACTACAACCAGCATCAGGGAAAGCTAGTGCACAAAGACTGTCTATAACTAAGAAACTCATACAAAGTCTTCACCCCTACAAGCACTAAGAATCAAATTAGGCTAAAATAAACACTAAAGTCCAGTCCTTAAGGGGGGTGGGGGGAAGAAACTTAAACTTAAAAAATTACAGTCAAATTAAAAGCAAATTCAAGAACAATTTGAAGAAATAGTCTACCCAAATGAGAAGGAACCAGAAAAGTAATTCTGGTAATATGACAAAACAGGATTCTATAATGCCTGTAAAAGATCACACTAACTCCCCAGCAAAGGATCCAACCAAAGGAGAAATCTCTGATTTGCCAGATAAAGAATTCAGAAGGTTGATCATTAAGCTACTCAAGAAGATACCAGAAATAGATGAAAACCAACTTAAGAAATTACAAAAACAATACAGGATATGGATGAAAAATTTCCAGAGAAATAGATATTATTTAAAAAAACAACTTTTGGAAATGAAAGACACACTAAGGAAACAAAAATGCAGTGAAAAATTTCAACAATAGACTAGAACAAGTAGAAGAAAGAACTTCAGAGCTCAAAGACAAGACTTTTGAATTAACCCAAACAGAGAAAGACAAAGAACAAGGAATTTTTAAAAATGAACAAAGTATCCAAAAAATTGAGGATTATGTTAAATGGTTAAAACTAGTGTTTCTTAGGAAGAAGAGAAATCTAAAAGTTTGGAAAATTTATTTGAGAGAATGATTGAGATGAACTTTCCTGGCCTTGCTAGAGATCTAGACATCCAAATACAAGAAGCTCAAAAAACTCATGAGAAATCCATCATAAAAATGGTTATTACCTAGGCACATAGTTATCAGGTTAGCTAAAGTCAAGATGAAGAAAATAATCCTAAGAGCTGTGAGACAAAAGCATCAAGTAACCGATAAAAGAAAACCTATCAGATTAACAGCTGATTTCTCAGCAGAACTTTACCAACCAGAGGAGTCAGAGTCCTATCTTTAGCCTCCTTAAACAAAATAATTATCGGCTAAGAATTTTATATTCAGCAAAACTAAGCTTCATAAATGAAGGAGAGATAAAGTCTTTGTTAGACAAACAAATGCTGAGAAAATTTGCCACTACCAAACCAATGATACAAGAAATGCTACAATGAGTTCTAAATCTTGGAGCAAAACCTCAAAATACACCAAAATAGAACCTCCTTAAGCATACATCTCACAGGGCCTATAAAACAATAATACAATGAAAAAAATGAGGTATTTAGTCAACAACTAATATGATGAATAAAACAATACCTCAAATCTCAATACTAACCTAAATGCTCCACTTAAAAGATACGGAATGACATAATGAATAAAAATCCACCAACCAAGTATCTGCTGTCTTCAAGAAACGTACCTAATATACGACTCACATAAACTTAAAGTAAAGGGATGGACAAATACTCCATGAAAATGAAAACCAAAAGCAAGTAGGAGTAGCTATTCTATTATATCAAACAAAACAGACTTCAAAGCAACAGCAGCAAAAAAAAAAAAAAAAAAAGACAAAGAATGACATTATACAATGATAAAAGGAGGAGTCCCACAGGAAGATATCACAATCCTAAATATATACGCACCTAACACTGGAGCTCCCAAAGTTATAAAACTAGACCTAAGAAATGAGATAGACACCAACACGATAATAGTGGAAGACTTCAATACTCCACTGACAATACTAGATAGGTCATCAAGATACAAAGTCAACAAAGAAACAATGGACTTAAACTATACTCTAGAACAAATGGACTCCACAGATATTTACAGAACATTCCAGCCAACAACTCCAGAATATACATTCTTCTCATCAGCACATGGAATATTCTTCTCCAAGACAGACAATGTAATAGGTCACAAGACAAGTCTCAATACATTTAAGAAAATCAAAATTATATCAAATATCTTCTCAAACCACAGTAGAATAAAACTAGAAATTAACTCCAAAGGGAACCATCAAAACTATACAAAAACATGGAAATTAAATAATCTGCTCTTGAATAATCTTTTGGATTAACAGTGAAATCAAGATTGAAATTTTAAAATTCTTTGAATGGAACAATAATAGTGACACCAACTAATCAAAGCCTCTGGGATACAGCAAAAGCAGTGCTAAGAGGAAAGTTCATAGCATTAAATGCACACATCAAAAAGTCTGAAAGAACACAAATAGTAAACCAAATGTCACACCTCAAGGAACTAGAGAAACAAGAATAAACCAAACCAAAATCCAGCAGAAGAAAAGACATAACAAAGATCAGAGCAGTAAAGAGAATTGGGATCATGGAGGATAGGAAACAGAACTAGCTTGTAGCTCTGACTTGGATGGACAGAGCAGCATGTGAAGGTTTGCATCATGAATTTTAGCTCCAGATCAACTGCAAGAACAAGTCAGGAACCCCAAGAGAGGATCCACAGACCCTCTTAAGGAAGTAGACTGCTCCTGCAGGAACTGGGAGATACCCCAAATACTATGACTGCCCCCCCTGCGGAAGTGGAAAAGGAAGATCCTCCTCTCCCGAACACACATCCTCACTGGGGAAACTGAAAATCTGTTTGCAGGACAAGTTTCCGACCTTACCTGGAACTGAGTCAATTTAGAGAGCTGAGTGAAGTACAGGGATAGAGGAAGCAGCAGAAAAGGCCCTGGGAGCTCACTGGGTCCCCACGAAGGCCATTCCTGCCTGGCACCACAGGGATTCATCAGGAGGGTGGTCAGAGGAGCAGGGGAAAATGTCACAGGGAGAAGGAAGTCTCCATCTGAACTTTGTAACAATTTGAACCAGGCAAGAAGCCTCTTGGCCAGAACTCAGGGGAGAGCATGAATCCAATGGGCAGACTCCACAAGTGAGGGAAGAACCAAGCCCTTTTCTTTAGCAGCTGGGAGGCAGGTAGCCCAGGGCAAGTTCTCAAGCCCTGTTCACCCACAGCCTGGAAATAAACTTGGTGCTGTTACAGGGGACATATTGGGAGTGAAACAGGCTCTTCGGTTTGTGTGGGAGCTAGGTGAGGCCAGTGACTGCTGGCTTTCCTCCACTTCCCTGACACTCTGCATGACTCAGCAGAGGCATCCATAATTCTCCTAGGTACACAACTCCATTGACCTGGGAGCCTCACCTCTATCCCCCAAAGCAGTTGCAGCAAGCCCTGCCCAAGGAGAGTCTGAGCTCAGATATGACTAGCCCTGCTCCCACCTGGTGGGCCTTTCCTATCCACCCTGGCAGTTGAAGACAAAGGGTATATAATCTTGGGAGTTCTAGGGCTCCGTCCACCACTGGTTCCTCTCCATACTACCACAGCAGATGCTTTCTGTTAAGCACACCTACTGGCAAGAGGCCAACAAGCACAAAAATAGAGCATTAAACCACCAAAGCTAAGAACACTCACAGAGTCTCCATTGAACTCCACTGCCACCTCCGCTGGAATAGGTGCTGGTATCCATGGCTAAGAGACCCATAGACAGTTCACATTACAGGACTCTGTGCAGACAACACCCAGTACCAGCCTGGAGCCAGGTAGACTTGCTAGGTGGCTAGATCCAGAAGAGATATAACAATCACTGCAGCTCAGCTCACAGGAAGCCACAACCATAGGACAAGGAGGAGAGTACTACATCAAGGGAACAATCCATGAGACAAAAGAATCTGAAAAACAGCCTTCAGCCCTAGACCTTCCCTCTGACACAACCTACCCAAATGAGAAGAAACTGGAAAAACAACTCTGGTAATATGACAAAACAAGGCTCTTTAACACCCCAAAAATTCACACTAGCTCACCAGCAATGGATGCTAACCAAGAAGAAATCCCTGGTTTACCAAAAAGAAAATTCAGGGGGTTATTAAGCTAATCAGGGAGGCACCAAAGAAAGGCAAAGCTCAATGCAAGGAAATCCAAAAAACAATATAAGAAATGAAGGGAGAAATATTCAAGGAAATAGCATAAAAAAAAACAATCAAAACTTCAGGAAATATTGGACACACTTATAGAAATGCAAAATGCTCTGGAAAGTTTCAGCAATAGAATTGAACAAGTAGAAGAAAGAAATTCAGAGCTCAAAGACAAGGTCTTTGAATTAACCCAATCCAACAAAGACAAAGAAAAAAGAATAAGAAAATATGAACAAAGAAGTCTGGGATTATGTTAAACGACTAAACCTAAGAAGAATCAGTGTTCCTGAGGAAGAAGAGAAATCTAAAAGTTTGGAGAACATATTTGGGGGGAATAATCAAAGAAAACTTCCTTGGCCTTGCTAGATACCTAGACATCCAAATACAAGAAGCACAAAGACCACCTGGGAAATACATCACAAAAAGGTTACAATAGGCACATTGTCATCAGGTTATCTAAAAACAAAGGAAAGAATCTTAAGAGCTGTGAGACAAAAGCACTAGGTAACCTGTAAAGGAAAACCTATCAGATTAATGGCAGATAACTGTGAGACAAAAGCACTAGGTAACCTATAAAGGAAAACCTATCAGATTAATGGCAGATTTCTCAGCAGAAACCATGAAGGGACTGGGCCCTATCTTCAGTCTCCTGAAACAAAATAATTATCAGCTGAGAATTTGTATCTAGCAAAACTAAACATCATATATGAAGGAAAGACACAGTCATTTTCAGACAAACAAATGCTGAGAGAATTCACCACTACCAAGCCACCACTACAAGATCTGCTAAAAGAAGCTCTAAATCTTGAAATAAATCCTGGAAACACATCAAACCAGAACCTCTTCAAAGCATAAATCACATATGACCTATAAAACAGAAACACAATTTTAAAAACAAAAACTGCTGGGCACGGTGGCTCAAGCCTGTAATCCCTGCACTCTGGGAGGCCAAGACAGGCGGATCACGAGGTCAGGAGATCGAGACAATCCTGGTGAACACGGTGAAACCCCGTCTCTACTAAAAAATACAAAAAACTAGCCGGACGAGGTGGCAGGCGCCTGTAGTCCCAGCTACTCGGGAGGCTGAGGCAGGAGAATGGCATAAACCCGGGAGGCGGAGCTTGCAGTGAGCTGAGATCCGGCCACTGCACTCCGGCCTGGGAGACAGAGCGAGACTTCGTTTCAAAAAAAAAAAAAAAAAACTAAAATAAAAAAAAACAAGGTACACAGGCAACAAATAACATGGTGAATGCAACAGTACTCACATCTCAATACTAACATTGAATATAAATGGCCTAAATGCTCCACTTAAAAGATACAGAACTGTAGGATGGATAAGAACTCACCAACTATCTGCTGCCTTCAGGAGACTCACCTAACATATAAGGACTCACATAAAGTAAAAAGGCGGAAAAAGGCATTTCATGAAAATGGACACCAAAAGTGAGCAGGGGTAGCTATTCTTATATCAGAAAAAACAAACTTTAAAGCAACAGTGGTTAAAAGAGACAAGGACATTATATAATGGTAAAAGGCCTTGTCCAACAGAAAAGTATCACAATCCTAAACATGTATGTACCTAACACTGGAGCTCCCAAATTTATAAAACAATTAGTAATAGATCTAAGAAATGAGGTAGACAGCAACACAATAATAGCGGGGACTTCAATACTCCACTGACAGCACTAGACAAGTCGTCAAGACAGAAAGTCAACAAAGAAACAATGGATTTAAACTATACCTTGGAACAATTGGACTTAACAGATATAGAATTCCACCAGACATTCAAAGAATTGGTACCAATCCTTTTGACACTATTTCACAAGATAGAGAAAGCAGAAACCCTCCCTAATTTATTCTATGAAGCCAGCATCACCCTAATACCAAAACCAGGAAAGGACATAACCAAAAAAAAAAAAAACTACAGACCAATATCCATGATGAATACAGATGCTAAAATCCTTTAAAAAATACTAGCTAACCAAATCCAACAACATATCAAAAAGATAATCCACCATGATCAAGTGGGTTTTATACCAGGGATGCAGGGATGTTTTAACACATGCAAGTCAGTAAATGTGATAAACCACATAAACAGAATTAAAAACAAAAATCACAGGATCATCTCAATAGATGCAGAGAAAGCATTTGACAAAATCCAGAAACACTTTATGATTAAAACTCTCAGAAGAATCAGCATACAAGGGACATACCTCAATATAATAAAAGTCATCTATGACAAATCCACAGCCAACATAATACTGAATGGGGAAAAGTTGAAAGCATTCCCTCTGAGAACTGGAACAAGACGAGGGTACCCACTCTCACCATTCCTTTTCGACATAGTACTAGAAGTCCTAGCTAGAGCAATCAGACAGGATAAAGAAATAAAGGGCATCCACATCGGTAAACAGGAAGTCAAACTCACTGTTGGCTGATGATATGATTGTTTACCTAGAAAACCCTAAAGACTCCTCCAGAAAACTCCTAGAACTGATAAAAGAATTCAGCAAAGTTTCTGGATACAAGATTAATGTACACAAATTAGTAGCCCTTCTATACACCAACAGCGACCAAGTGGAGAATCAAATCAAGAACTCAACCCCTTTTACAAAGTTGCCAAAAAAAAAAAGTAGTAATATACCTAACCAAGGAGGTGAAAACGTTCTACCAGGAAAACTACAAAACACTGCCAAAAGAAATCATAAATGACACAAAGAAATGGAAACACATTCCATACATCCCATTAATATTTCCAATTTAAAGATAACGATGCTGTGGTTCTTAGAGACCACAGAACTTCACCAGGAGTGCCCAGTTTGAAAATTAGATCTAGTGTTGAACTCATGTATTCCTGACACTGATACTAAAATACATCAACACTATATTCACTAAGTGAAATATATGTAATAAACATTCTAGCCAAATAGTGAGTAGACACACTGAAAAGAGTTAAAACTAGCAAAGGAAATGGCCCCTTAGTCCTTAAGGAGGAGTGTAGGGTGTAAGGAAGTAATTAGAGAAGCAGTCAGCTTTCACTGCACCTCAGAGCCTGAGAGAAACTGCAGAGTCTTAAACAGTAATGAGGCGTCTGGTTCCCTGAGTCCTCAGCTAGTGGTCACTAAGTATGGCACAGAAAGCCCATATACCGTCAGCCATCCTGTACAGTGATCTATTTCAGAAGAAATGTATGCAGATAACTTTTTCTTCCTCACATGGAGATTTCTAAGAAAGCACAAAATGAAGCCAGATGCTGAAACGAAGGAACAGCCTTTCTCAGCAAGACTGGAACCAGCTGAATCTCTTGGGCCCTGGGTTCTCTTCGTAAGGTTTATGAAGAGCATCCAGGAACCTGTGCCTTTCTCAGCAGGGAAGAGTAATCAATCCATGTGCAATGGAGACAAGATGATCAGAAGAGTGTCAGTGGTCCCCTTGCTTTAAAGATATCCAAGACATCAGTCAAGCACTTTCACTCAGTGTCAGCGAAAGGCAAGACTTAGTTAAAATTGTAAGTCACTGTAGATCCTCCGCGTGTTCTTTATCCCACGTTTCAGATTCTTCTTGCTGGGAAAGTCCCATTTCCCCTTCCCCTTGCTGGCCAGCTTTCTCCCGCTTCCTCTTTGCTCTGGCTACATATATTTTTTAAATCATTTACACCTTAGAGTGAAAACAAAAGCCTTTGTTCTGGGGTACACTTGCTTTTGAAGCATCATCTCTAATTGGTGACTGAGAGACACATGTCACCTCCTCAAGGCAACTGTGGGAAGACAGAGGAGGAGATTTGTGCAGAAGAAGCTGAGGGTACTTCTCAGGTCTATGAAGTCTCAGGGCTGAGGCCACTTACTCCCAGGCTGCAGGACAAAGTGAGAAATTCCCCTTTCGCTCATCAGCTGTCAGCTCCAAATTGCACCATTTACTAGCTGAGGATTTTGAGGAAGGAAATTTTGTGGCTACCTAGTCAGTGGGGGAAAAAAATCCCATTGAAGTAGGTGGGTTGCTTTACTAGCCACAAGAGGAAATTAAAATCTGTTGCCACTGAAACATAAAGCTATGCTATTTTTAGGCCAGAAGTAATTAAAGCAGAAGTAGAAGAAAAACCAACACAAATTATGAGATTTTATAATTAAATAAAATATTTCAACCTTTCTGCAGAAGGTAAGACTTGAGAATAAAAAGTCTGTGCCTTTTTTTAAACTTTTAACCATAAAAGTAGAAATTATCTGGTTAATGGATTCCTCAAGAACAGAAAGTGCAGTAGGGGTAGGGAGGGAGATAAGGGACTCTTTCTTTTACCTACTAGCATGCAGTGGCCTTGAATGCAAAGATTGTGTATTATTCACGTTCGTGTAATCAGTGTTTGGCATATAGGGGCCCATGGATGGTGCAAAGGTTTTAACTTGGTTGTCAACTATAGTCTATTCATAGTTACTATGGGGTGTTCTGTGTTGAGGATTCCAAGGCTCAGAGGAAAAGAATGCTGCAATCTATTAGTGCTGTCTTCCATGGAATGGAGGGCAAAGGGTGGAGGAAGGGGCTAAAGAATTTACCATCCCTTTAGTGAAGAGTGAATAAATTTGCTTTTGGTAGGAAAGGATGTGAAGAAAATTTTAGCAATGTAAGAATTTATGTTTAGGGGACTTCTCTGAAGAAATAAATAATCATTTGGCAATGCTATCTCAGTGTCTGACCACTTCTTCTCTCCACCTCCAGAAAAGAAAAACCTGAGGCAGGGGAGTCAACGTTTCTGTTCAGTAGTGAGCCACAGGACCAAAGCTAAGTGTCGCCTGCACAGGTGTTTGTTTGATAACCAGGGAGTACTGCTAGAAGACCAAAGCTAGTAGTGGGACCCGAAGTGAGTAAAGACCACAGAGAGGTTTTATTCATAGCTATCTTCTTTTGGTTATAAACTCTCAATAAGACCACAGCGTTATAATGGAAGTTTAGTGGAATTAAACTCAAGCATCTCAACATTATGCTATAAATTGCATTCACCTTCAATCGAAAGCGCCTGACACCTGAAGGCTGTCAATAAAACAATAGCAATGGCAGCAGATAATTATGCATCTCAAGTGTGTGGACCAAAAATTTTGAATGGCAAAGAGATTTCCGAGACAAGAATAACTTGGTTTATTCTTCCTCTAAGATCACTCCAGTTACAAAGTAAACTCACTGTAAGACATTTAATTTCTTTTTCCTAACAAAAGGATGATTGATAGCACCCGAATGAACAAGGGAATTCAGGAAGAGGAAAAGATAAATGAACCTTCCTCTGCCCAAAGGAGATATTTAAACTCTTGAGTTTAGCCCACAGGATGGGCCTGTTTCCCATCCTCTATACACACACTGCAGTCTTGGAATCCAGTAGGGAGCAGTTACCAATGCTCTCCATATGTATTAGACATGAAGCACCATGCAGCTGCCAAACACTTTCAGTGTAACAGGCATATACACCTTCCTTTAAAATGATGGTGCTATAATAACCTTTCTCACATGGTCATGGAGTCTTTATCAAATGCTAGAAAACTGTGAACTTTTCTGCCTCTTGACCACTTTCTAGATTTGGAGAGGAAGAAAAAACAGAAGGAAACAGATCATGAGACATAGGAAACTTGTCAGGAAAGATTTCATAGAAGGGATAACCCTTGAGCTGAGGCTTGCAAGGTGAGTAAATATTCTTCTGGAAGCTTGGAAGAAAGGACAATCTGAGCAAAGATTCAGAGGTGAGAAACAGCCAGGCATATAAGATTCACATCTTCCACATTATTCTCATTCTCTGGCATATGCTTATAATTTGGGATGAAGGCATTATAGCCTGCCTTATTTAAATGGTTTTTCTCACCTACTTGCTTCCCAATGGCTGGTGAGACAGATCTATTCTAAGAGTATCCACCCTCAGCAAAGACCAGCCTCAGAGTTTTAATGGAAGACATAACATGATCAGAGTTGTGCTTTAGAAAGATCACTCTGGCAACAGTGAGGAGGATGAAGGGGAGAATGACAGTTTGGGGTGAGATGAAATAGCCCAAAACTAGCAAGAAAAGTTGGTGGTCTGAACAAAGATTATGTTGGGAACTTGAGTAGGCTGATTATTCCTCTTCCCTGCAAACTGATGTTTTTAAAATATTTGCTCAACATTTGTTCACAGAAGGAGCAGGTTGCTAGTCCCCACTCACAAAATCAGAGCCCTGCATTATCCAGAACCCATTTGCTTCCTAATGCAGTTTAATAACTATTGTTTGCAACTGAAGCAGGCCCCATGAAGGTTTCAGCCCTCAGCCAAAGGCTTTTCAGTGTACTTCTTTCCAGCAATGCAGTATCCTCCTTTGAAGGCTATTGGTATATATACAAGATTTACAATGGTCTGTAAACATCACTTATAGATTAGTATCCCAAGTTCCCAGTTGGCATGGCCTTACCCCTTGGTCTACCTTTGCTTGAACTAAAGCATAAAGAACATTTGGTTAGGCGCAGTGGCTCACACCTGTAATCCCAGCACTTTGGGAGGCCAAGGCAGGCGGATCACAAGGTCAGGAGATTGAGGCCATCCTGGCCAACATGGTGAAACCCTATCTCTACAAAAAATACAAAAATTAGCTGGGCATGGTGGTGCATGCCTATAGTCCCAGCTACTCAGGAGGCTGAGGCAGGAGAATCGCTTGAACCCAGGAGACGGAGGTTGCAGTGAGCCGAGATCACACCACTGCACTGCAACCTGGGGACAGAGTGAGATTCTGTCTCAAAACAAAAACAAACAACAACTACTACAATGAAAACACACACACACACACACACACACACACACATTTAGGTAGGAGAGAATTGATACAGGCACTATTTTAAAAAGTGTGATATATATGACCCAGTGACTACAAAGCAGGAGATAGGGCAGAGGAAAGCAAAGTCAACAATAGATACTGAGAAACAAGAATTAGAAAGTAGGAGAAGAAACTTGAAACAGATGGACTTGAAAGTTGCATTAGACGGGGTTGATTAATGGCTCCCAAATCTCAGTGGCTTAACATATAAAATTCTCACTTATGCAAAATCCAATGTAATTCCTAGCAGGAAGGGCTTCTCGAAAGGCTCCCCTCAAAGTGATGGCTCATAGACCAAGACTCCTTCCACCTTGTGGCTCTGCCATCTCATGGTTTCAGAGTTGTCCAGGTACTAGCGTGTTAGCAGATGTTTAGAGTATCATGCATACTCAGGTACAATGCACACACTTCCTCTCACATTCCATGGGCAGCTACTTGTCATGAAACCCACCTAGACATGTGAGTGAGTCAGAAAGTTAGTCCCTGTCTGGGCACTGCTGTCCAACAACTCTACACCATGGAGGGGATCACAAATCTGGTCATCACCCAGCTGACTCTGTCACAGAGTCAAGCGAAGAGAAAGTTCCAACACATGAGTGACTGATACATGTAAAATTTTATAATTCGACAAATGAATGGATAAACACAATGCAGTATACACATAATATGCAATATTATTCAGCCTTAAAAAGGAAGGAAATTCTGACACATACTAAAACATGGATGAATCTTGAAGAATTGTGCTAAATGAAACAAGCTAGTCACAAAAAGACAAATATTGTATGACTTCCCTTATATAACGTACCTAGAGTAGTCAAATTTAGGGAGACAGAAAGTAGAATGGTGGTCAACAGGGGAAAGGGGGTGAGGGAATAGGAAGTTATTGTTTAATGAGTACAGAGTTTCAGTTGAGGAAGATGAAAAAGTTCTGGAGATGGATGGTGGGGATGGTTGCACAACCAAGTGAATGCACTTAATGTCACAGAACTGTACATTAAGATGGTAAAAATGGTTAACTTCACATGTATATTTATCATAATAAATTTTTAAAATCTTTTTATGAAGATGTTTAGCCCTGTGTTACAATATCTAATATCTAATATTTATTGGCCATAAATCCTTCCAGGATAAAGTCATACCTAAATAGATGACACCTAACTTTTTACTTTTTTCATATGTTATCTGCTTTAACTAAATGAATAGTCACAGAATAATCTCTCTCCAACTTGATTTTCAACTCTCATGGACACTAAATACCACAGGTTTTCAGGTCTAGATGTAAAAGACAACTGGATTTCTTTAAAGCTTTGCCTTGTTCCTTCATGCCTGGATTAAATACCCCAAATTATTGACAAGTTGGTCCAGCACAAAAAAAAGTAGATCAGAATGTCAGAGGAAGAAACGCATGAGAGCAGATCATATATACACAATATGACACTTCTTTTTCTCATATATATGATATATATTTACATATTAATAAATATGTCACTTAAAAAGTTAACAGTAATCTACTGTAAGCAGTGTGATTACAAGAGTTGGTTGCTTTCTTCTGCATATTTGCCTTCTATTTCCAAAATGTAGTTCATATGTATATATTGCCTTTCCAATCCACTAGTCTAAGAAGCTGTTAGGTTGGTGCAAAAGTAATTATGGGTTTTGCCATTAAAAGTAATAATGAAAATCGCAATGACTTTTGTACCAACCTAATACGTAGTGCTCAGGCTTTGAGACTGTTGGTATTGTTAATGCTGGGAAAAAACTTTTAACATATACATAAGGGTGGATCTCTGAGATACATCTTTCCTTCAGAGATTTTCTATCTAAAAAAAAAAAATTTAAGTATATTTGACACCTTCTAACCTGAGCCTGCTTAATCCTTCTATAGGCTTAGTTGACCACTGTAATTTAACATTTTCCAGAGTAACAGAAGATAAATCTCTTGTTAAGAAATATGCCACATAAACAACTTTTTTAGTGATTTTAACCTTCTTAACAAATATTTCTGTTATAGAGGGGACAGAGGAAGTGACAGGATGTCCAAGTGAAATATGCAACGATGGCAAGAAATACATTTATGAAACTGCCCCCAAAGTCCTGACAAACACAATATTTGTATTCTTCAACTTTTTTGCCCTTCATTCCTCTGACTCTTTTGTTTTGATTTCCTTATTTGTCTGTTCTTCTTTAGCCATCTCTGCAGCATCTTTTCAGACAGTCATTGGGCAAAAGGGAACATGAACTCAGTGCTCCTCTCCTAAACACAAAAGTGCCTGGTATTAAGTAAGCACTTAATAACTCTTTAAAAAAAAAAAAAAGAAAAGAAACAGAGCCAAGACTGAAGACTACAAAGGCAGCCATTACAGTAGCAATGTAGAGATTAGGTGTTTTTCAGTAGAGTCCTCTTTCAGAGAGGCTTCAGTGGGGCCAAATTTGTAGACCTTTAAGGAGGAGCTGAAACAGAGTAATTCATTTTTATTATCATCCTTTGAGTAAGGGGAAAAAATTATAAATTTCAAAAGGCTCTTTGTTTTATACATTTTTTAAACACTAAAGTTCATATAATTTGAATACAAAATTTCTTTGGGTTCTCGTCGGATTTAATCACACCTTTTTCTTTCATTGATTCTTATATAAGCATGGTAGCTTATATACTCCAAAGTGACTTTACAGTCCTGGAGGAGCAGAATCATGTTTTATCACTTTTCTCATATCATGGTCAGAGTTAAACATTTTTCCAGGTACGTGGTAGCTGCTTTATACATACATACCAATTCGTTTTTTAATCAAAGAAATAAATGTGCTTGTAAACGAAAAACAAAAATATTTTAAAAGCTTAAAAGACTTTTGTAGGAAAATAACACACTTCCTTGGGAACATCCATCCCCTATTCCCTACCCACCCTTGATTGAGGCAACTACTTTGAGTTCTTATAGCCATTTCTTCTAGTATTTCTTTCTATATTACTTTCTAATATGTGTGTTATTTCTTGATTTATTAAATGTACATCTTCTCTATTGATATTTTTTGCACTTAATGCCCTTACACCATCATTGCTCACACACTCAGTTCCCCTGTCCCCTTATCCCAATAAAGTCATATCACGATTTATGGTAAAGTAAATAATCAATAGTTATATTACAATAATGATGTAACTATTATTCACTGCTGAGCCAAACAGTATGTAAGAATTATGCTTTCCTTTATCAACAACCTGTTTTGCTTTTGTTTTCATTTTCAAAGTTTTCTCCATGACTAATTATTCCATCACATCTGTGATGTGTTTGTCTATATTATTTTTCAAGAGCCTTTTTCTTTCTTTCCCCTAGAGCTCTCCCTTCTGGGCTTCTGCATGCTGCAGCACAGTTTTCACTCTGGTACTTCCTTTCCTTGGCTACTGTTCCTTAGCTAGCTGTTTCCCAAGCCTTGTCTTTCTCTTCCTTGTTTCACATATTCCCCAGAAGCTTTCTGTGACAGGATGCATGGGAGTTACATTTTTTTTGAGCTCTCGCGTGTGCAAAAATGAATTGTCTTTCCACACTTGATACCTGAGTATGAATGAGCCAACGAATGGAAATGGGCATAGCATGTGCAAAGGCCCAGAGGAAAGAAGGCGTTGCACATTTGTGGAATGGTGAAAGAGAAGAAAAACAGGTTTGTATCAACCGAACAAACAATAAGAAAGTGGACTGCACCATTATTTTCATGAGAAGGCTGTTTAAAAATGAGAGAAAAGAAATAACTTTGTTTGAATATTAATTCAATAAATTACAAAAGCTAAGGATCCTCTAGAAGAGCACAGAGTTATCTTATCTATATAGTTGTATTGAGTTAGAGACAATATCATCAATGATTTTATATTCTTTGCTTTAAAATTCTAATAGCAGAAAGATGCTGTGAGGAAAAATGATTCACAGACACATTTTCCTCCTGCCTTCTAGCAATTTATCCTATAATATCTGTGTGAGGTCATTGAGGCTGTTAGGTGATATGGTAGTTTCCAAGCTTGACTGGGCATCAGAATTACCAGGGAGTGCTTTAAAAAAAAAGTCAAGTTCCAGTTCTTACTCCAGATCTACAGACTGAAGCTCATTTGACTAGAGTTTGGGAGTAGGAATGAGGGACAAGTGGGAAAGGATCTGAGATGCTTGTGGGATTGCCAGCGAATGGAAGCTCGCCTCTCTTGCACAGTCTCAGAGTCCAGCAACCCTGAATAAGTTATTCAGGGGCGGAGGCTATGCCTTGTACAGTACTGTATCCAATGCCCAGAACTCTTTCTGGCCAAAGGCACGCACTCAATAAACTTACGCTAAATTAAAGAAGGGTTGACACACTTCACCTTAAACTGTAAATGCTGATTATATATCTGCTCCCACATCCTGCCATCCCTAATGAGCCTGCAAGATGCTTAAGGTCCTGAACGATATCCTTTATATTAGCACACCAAAGTAAAATACAAAAAGTGTAAATACATGAAGCAATACATATAAGGAAGTTATTAAAATACATAAGAAATATAGTATATAAACTTACTATCAACTTTAACTAGCTTTCTTTCTGATATCAAAGCCACAAGCCAAGGCCTGTTGTGTTTTTGTTTGTTTGTTTTAAGAAAATGTAAGAGAAAATAAAATGTCAAGACTGGAGATAAGATTGAGAGGTCGGGAGAAAGAATCAGCCAAAGACTTCAGAAAACTGCTCCATGCTGAAGCACTATTGCATTGGAAAGAGGAAGAGTCCTATTAAAAGGAGATTTTGCAATGTTTTTATTACACAACTGTTCATTAGCAACATACAGTCTCTGTTGGATTTTTGAATATATAAATGTTTACATGATGTGAAGTGAATCCAACCATTATTTGCAAGAGATAATAAAGAGCTGATTAATACCATCTTTAGCAAGGACATTAAAAAATTCCTCATCCAGGAAGACAATGATTAACAGGGCAAATTTAACCAATGAGGTGCCGTGTTTTTTAAAAAAAGAATCAAATGATAATAACAATTAATAACAAGCTTCAAAGCAATTTGCCCCAAAATGTAAAATTCAAGAACTAAAATTCAAGAATGTTAAGTTTCCTACGTCTAACAAAATGAAATATTTTACCTTGTGCATCATGGTATGCAAATATACAAATGCTCCCACACACATAATTTTTAGTGTGTAAATCTCATATGAAGGCAGATTTTTGTGGTAATTTTTCATCTCTTTCTTTGGTAAGAAATGGAAATTGTCAAAACATCTTATGGTCATTTTTTTCCTTTCAGTTTCTAATTTTTTTTCTGATTATTAAAATAATACGTTTTTTCATAAAGAACATGCAAGTGTAAAAGAATAGGAATAAAATTACCCATTAATATCTTGCCATATTTTATTATCTTTTTAAGTTCTTTATATAACTGAAATCTAGTATATAAATTTAGTATCTTGACATTTTTCCATTTACCATCTTTGAGAATATATTTAGACCTGTTTCTGATTGCTTTCTCATTATACATCCCTAGAAGAATAAATAGGGTGTAAACACTTGAAAGATTTAAAAGTATACAGCCAAATTGCTTTCCAGAAATTTTGTACCCATTTGATAAGGGTGCTCATTCTGTTTCACTCTGCTTAGCACTTGATTTAAAAAAAAAATTGTTCTCTGCTAATCTAAAAGACAAAAATGTAGTTTTCTTTTTGTTTTAATTTGCATTTCTTTGAGTTCTAGTGAGGTCATTAATATTTACTGGATTGTTATATTTTTATTATGTGAATGGAAGATTCACGCCCTTTGCCTGTTTACCTCCCAAGGTCTTGCTGCTTTTAAAAAAATCACTTCGTATGAGTTATTAATAAATTAAAATTATATACCTGTCTATCATGCTTCTTGCAAATACCAGTTTCTTCATTTTAAGTTACACTGATGGGAAGTTGAACTGATGAGAAAACATTACTTTTATAACAACTTTTTAGAAAAAAGAAAATTAAAAAAAATATTCATAAGCTGTTGATTATAAGACATAGATCTTAGCGATGTTAAAATACATATAATGCTACAATATTAAAATATGAAGAACGTTAAAATGTAGAGTTGGCTCTGAATAGGTACAGCATGATTTTATTATGGATTCTTATAATTGATTGGATTATGTGATAAGTATTGCTACTAAAGAGAGTAATACGACCCAATATCTAAAAGTGTACCCAGTTTGATAAAATGCATGAATTTTAATATAGCTCATAAGATGTTGAATCAGTGGCAGTTACTTGACCTTGGATCATAAATTACTCTAAGTTATTTAGTTGATAAGTGCTGCTTGATGATGTAGTAATTGATGGGCAAGAATTCTGTTGTGAATGTTAATGCCATGTGTTAAGTTATGTTGTGCTAGTTCATTCTAGTTATTATCAGGAAACTTACACAGATCTATCTGTCTATACCTATGCCCATGTATCTGTACATGTGTACTTCTATCACTCTATCTATCTATCTATCCTAAGTGTGTGTGTTTTTGTGTATAAAATGAGTCATTAATGTTGAATGTTTAACATCTACAAAAGCTGCCACCACAAGGCCACTTTTCCAGAACTCTTTTCACATTCATTGTCTATCAAGAATCATAGAAAGGCCTAGAAAATGTGATCATTTTGAAACATGAGGGTTTATTGACCTGGAGCTATGTATATGTAACTTGTTACAGTGGAACAAGCTAAATCGGGTTTCTCTTATCGGATAAAAAAATATTTCTTGTATCTAAAGCCTGAATGTCGTACTGTAATTATTCCTCCTTACTATTCACTAGTCCAGGGATATTTTGTAACCCCTCACAATAACAATAAACACAGCTATCAACTGAGGGTATTAACGTGCAATCACTTCAGAAATTTTGTGAAGAATAGTTCACATGGAACCAATAGATTGACTTCAACTTATTTGTGTATTCATTCCAACATTTTTTTGAGCACTTTCTGTGTGCCAGGCACTGTTCTGTGTACTGGGACAAACAAAAAAGACAAGGTCTCTGATTTCATGGTATTTACAATGCGATGGGTTTGGGGTGAGGAACAGATAATAAACAAGTGAACAAATAAGAAAATGCCAGAATGTGAATAAGAGCCATGAAGAATATAAAAATATAAAAAACAAAGATATGTGGTAGTGACTGGTGGGGATGCTACTTTAGTCAGGATTGCCAGGCAAGACCTGTCTAAGTAAATGTGTACTCATAGGGTGCCCAGGATGATTCGCTCTTGAGTCCAGAGCTCATCTGCACCTGCCACTATATAATAAAGTTTTCTCTCTATGACCACAAGACAGTGGTTTGTATTAATTGAAGTCTGTTGGTGTTGTATTAAAAGTAGCTTTATGCAACTCGTCTGCAATGTAAGAGTTTATAATTAGGTATAAATATGATTCAAAATGTAAGATAACAGTTGGTTTTAGGCAATATAATTTAAAACAGTTACAAGATACCTCATGCACAAGCAGTCTGGCTGACTTCCATGAGAACAACTATCTCAGGTAGCCCCTTAAAACAAAAGACTGTGGTTATTTTTCAGGGCAGTCGCTGACTGAGGACTGCTAATGGAATAACTGTTTCTCTATGTCTGAAAGAGTAAACTCAGTTCCTTAGGATCCAGTGGTTGCCAAAGCAAAGCTAATTCAGTCCCTACATCCTTGTGCTCCTTCTCTTGGAATGATGGGAAAATGTAACATTTGCTCCCCTGCTGGTCTAGGAACCCTCCTTTTCTTCCCCTTTACCATGGGTCTAGGCATAGTGGGAGAGGACAATAATTCATGCTTTTGTTTTGCGCATTTTCTGAGTACAAGTCATTCTACTTTTAGTTAGGTTTTTAAAATTAGTCTGTAATTAGCCAACACAACTCAGTCTCACCTACCTCACTCTTAATCCAGTCCTGCTGGATCTTGTCTTTGTTTAAAATTTTGATACTTTGTTCAGTATGGATTTTTTGCATTAACTTGAAGTCTCAAAATACTGTATTAAAATATTATTTGTCGGCAGGGTGCGGTGGCTCACGTCTGTAATCCCAGCACTTTGGGAGGCGGAGGTGGGTGGATCACGAGGTCAGGAAATCGAGACCATCCTGGCTGACATGGTGAAACCCCGTCTCTACTAAAAATACAAAAAAATTAGCCAGATGTGGTGGCGGGTGCCTGTGATTCCAGTTACTCCGGAGGCTGAGGCAGGAGAATGGCCTGAACCTGGGAGGCGGAGCTTGCAGTGAGCCGAGATCGCGCCACTGCACTCCAGCATAGGAGACAGAGCGAGACTCCGTCTCAGACATACATACATACATACATACATACATACATACATACATACAATATTATTTGTCTTGATCACTGATATCTTTGGCACCCCCTTAAATTTTGCCTGACTTATGTCACACTAGTCCCACTAGTCCTGAATGATGTTAGAGCAGAGCCTACCAACTGACCACATTGAACTGTGAGAAATAAATGTTTGTTGTGCTAAGCCACTGAGATATGAGTGCACTTGCTATAGCAGCTGATGTCACTTACCCTAAGGAATGTAACTCATTAATCGCTCCTGAAATATTACTCAGTGGATATTTCTTAAGCTTTTCCTTTATGTTGTAAAGACTTCGATCCAAAAAGAAGTCCAAAACTTCTTTTGTGGATAACTCAGGAGGTAAGCCAACAATTAGCTTCTATTACCATTTTGGAATCCATTAAAAACCTTATATATCTCCCATTCTAATAGCATACATACACAGTTCTTGAGAAGCAGGATCGCAGAGGGATTATATGTGCAGACTATGGAGTCAGATATTCCACATCTGAATTTCAGTTTGGTAGAATGTGAAATCTTAGACTAGATACTAACTTCCCTAAACCTCAATTACTTCTTCTACAAAGATGGGGCACATGATAATACCTACTATTATGTGAGGAATAAATGAGATAAAACTTAGTATAAAGTAAGCACATGATCACTATGAGCAGTTACCGTTCTAATTTTCTTTTGGTTGGAGCCACTTCTTACCTCTCTCCCTCTGTTGTTTGATGGAAATTTGAATTGGGAGGATAATTTTCGATCAAAATTACTAGATTTCTTTTTTCAGAATCATTGATGTTAAATGGAAATTTGAACTGCATATTAAACAAGGTGTACTCTGAAGAAGTCCTGTGGCAGTCCTGTAGCTGGAGAAGGAAGTAATACAGACAGGAAAGCTGACAGGAGCCTTTTGGACTGCCACATCCAAAAACTTAAGTGCCAAGACTGGCTCCAGAGAGCCTGGTCTCCCTCCCATATGGGAGCCATCAGCAGGGGAATTGTAAATAAGGATGGAGTCTCCTCACCCATTGGATTAAATTCAAAATTTGCAATGACAGCGAGAATTAAGATATCTTTGCCAAAAAGATAACAAGAGAAACAATAGATGTTGGAATTTTCTTTTGAAGTCAATTTCCCAAAGGCAATTTTTTTTCCTTGTCTGTTACCTGTAAGTGTCTCAATTCACAGAAAGGATTAATAACACAAAGAAAAATGTTACAACATTCCCCAATGTCTTAAAGACTATTTATAGGAAAGATTCTCCTTTGGCTGATGAGAGAAGATGAGACTGGATAAGAGAATTACTTTTTGTTTCAATTTACAGAAAAATATTTGCTTCCTGGATTATAGACTCATGTAAGCTTAAAGCCAAGAGGGACCCTAGAAATCACAAAATCACTCAAACATTAATTTATTCCTTTTTTGTTGTTGCAAAAGTGAAGGCCTCAAAAGGAAGTAGAAGCCAGGTCCCCTGGTTCTTGTCTAATGTTTATTCATTATAATATGATTTTTTGTCTGATGTGTTAGTCAGTTGTTTTTTAAGTTCTACAGTTATACAAAAGCCTTCCAATGACCTTCATGCCATCCAGACTTTGCAGCAAGACATTGATATAATCATCTTAGTTGTAAGTTCTAATTCTTCTTATACTTAAAATATTTAAAGTGGAAGGGATCAAGCAAGGGTTTCAAAATTAATACCAATATATATTCAAAAGGACGAGCAATAAAAGTTGCTTAGGGCTGGGACTCAGACATTCATTTGCTTTTGTTATTTAGAGCCTCAAATAAAATGATCTGTGCTTTTGTAGAATACAGAAGGAAGGAGGAGCAGCTGTGGAACGGCTAATGGCCAAAGAGATTATCTTTGGAGGCACTTGCGAGAGTCTAAGTGGCACAAAATCGAGATAAATTATGGTGTTACACTACTTTACACATTAATTCAACAAATATAAATATGTGCCACATGCTGCATGGGAAACGGTGAACCAAAGACTGGGCTTTAAAGGGAGGCAAACATGTCAGGATAAGTAATGCAATCTGCTAAGCACAGTAACTAACTTGGATCTGAGGGGTCGGGCAGGGCTAGAGGGATGAAGACTGGCTTTGCAGGGTGAGTAATCACAGGTGGACAAGATAGAAGGGGTGTTCTTAGCAGAGGAAACACTAAATTGTAAATGTCTTTCATAGGAGATGTTGTCTCGTGAGCTAAATTCTGAAGGATGAGTAAGGCTAGGTGGACAAGACAGGAAAGAACAATTCCGGCAGAGGAAGCAAAGCAAACTGCTAAGCTTCATTCCAAATTTCATAAGCTCCAGAAGGTCAGGGGCTATGTGCTGCTCAACTTGGTAATCCTGACTCTAGCATAAAGCATGGCCAAGGGTATGATATTGGAATGAATGATGGGTGAGTAAATCAATGGATGCATCTGGGAGGCAGGTATTCTCATTTTCAGTCCTCAGACTTTGGCACCGTGCCCCCAGATAGTGCCTGGGAATTTCCGTATTTTTCCAAACTCCCCTAACTTCTAGCATGAGGCATCCGTCATGCCTCTGTGACCAAGGGTAACATTTGGCAACAACTGCAGCTGCCCAAGACTCATCAGTTGGAAGTGGAGGAAGACAGTGTTTTCTTAGCTTTGAGCTCTGCTGGGAAATGGAGTGAACCTTAATACAGAGATAAAAACATTCCTGCAGGATAAATCAAGTTGTCCCTTTATAAAAACATGGACTAGGGGCTGTGGGTGTGAATGGTAAGCATATTAAACTCTCCCTTACAGAGTGGGCAATCTGCCTTTGAAGTTGCTCTTTAAGTATTGTTGATTGTAGCTGGATAAGGTTCGCTGTCCCTCTAGCTACACAGGTGACGTGAGTTCAAGAGCAAAGTGGCTAACACTCTCCAGACCCCTCATCCCTGAAGCTTTCTCCTGCTTGTGGGGACTAAAGGTTAAGCTAGCAAACTGTGGTTGTAAGGGCATGGGGGAATCTTACTTTCATGATGTCGGGTTTTTTAAAGTATAAAAATAAGACATATAAGTGGTAAATGTTTTTTCAAACAGAATAAAAGGCTAGCATAATCAAGTAATATTAGTTACTGTTGAACTTAAATGATAAGTAAATGGGAGAAAGGTCAATATATCAATCTTTCCACCTTGTGTATGTTTGTAATTTTCCATAATAAAGCATTTAAAAAAGAGTTACCATTCCTCCTCATGATCTGTATTCCCTTAGACTCCCTATCCCACTCTCCAGTTAGATATGATAGTGATTCCTTCTATATTCTTCCCCAAGTTTTCTGACCATTTGCAAGCTCACTTATGCATATACGGAGCCCATACTTTTTGTAAATAGTATTTTACAAAGTATATTATTCTGTACCTTGAGTTTTTTCTTCTTTACAATATAATGAGATTTTCCATGGCAGAATATGTAGTTCTACTTCATTCCTTTAATGGCTGTTTAGTATTCCATCAGAAGTAGATAACAGTCTATAGAATTAACTTTTATTTACATCTTTGCAAATATAATACGTGAAGAAGTATTTCATTAACTCTAAGTGAGGTTCAGTCTTCTTTTCATATGTTTATTGGTCATTCACATTTCTTTTTTTGTTAATTGCCCATTTGGGTCTTTTGCTCATTTCTCTTTTAGGGATTTTTGGGGGATTTTTTTCCTTTTTTTTTTTTGTAATATGTCTCTAATAACAAGGCAATTTTTCTTTTGTCTGATGTGTGCTGCAGATATGTGGCGTGCAGTATAGTGGTGTGGTTGAGAGTGACCCTCTGGAGCCAGAGGACCAGCTGCCTGAACACTTGTAACTTTGTCTTGGTTTTGATTGTGACAATATGGCCATCCTACTCCATTGAAATATACTGTTGGTCGATAATGTAATAAGATTTGTCATAATTGAGACCAAGAACGCCAGAGGGGAAAAACTTTTCTCAGCCCACAAAGAATTATAAACTTTCCTACAAGCCTTTCCAGAGAGCTTTCACAGATGGATCCAGAACACAGTGACTGCTGTCAGAGGCTGAAGACTTCCCATTTTGCAGACTGATGGCTCATTTGGAAGTGCAATCCCTACAGGAGGCCCTGACTACTGAAACACCCCCACCTCCCACCACTTCCTCGTCTTCTCTCCTCACCCACTTACTTACCTGCTCCCCCACCAGGAGATCAACCTGTTGGTGTACTCTCAGC
This sequence comes from Macaca mulatta, assembly GCF_049350105.2. Classification (NCBI taxonomy): domain Eukaryota; kingdom Metazoa; phylum Chordata; class Mammalia; order Primates; family Cercopithecidae; genus Macaca; species Macaca mulatta. The sequence goes on from NC_133406.1 coordinate 139,600,251, forward strand.
CAGGGAAACTCACCAAGCACCGTAGAAACAACCTTGTTATCCTTGATCCCCACCCCAAGACATAAGCCCAACTGGTATCCCATTCTCTTCCTTCTCAACCCAATCCCCATTCCTCACCTCCCTTCCAGATCTTCCCTCTGAGCCCTCTGTAACTCTCATCCCATGATTCAGCCCCCCACAGCCTGGACTTCTTCATTGAGCCTTCCCTCCTTGACTTGATTGAAAACTGGCTCCGCCAGAAACACTCAGCAGCTCTGTCTCAAGCGAAAGTTGCTCTCTTTCCCACATTCCATATAAAACCTTTGGATCAAAAGGTTAGATCATGATCTTCTTTACTCCCTGCTTCTGCTTCCAGGCCATTTCTCCCTTACCACTTGTGAAATTTTTTCCTATTTCTTGCCACTAAACTTACAAATTTACCTACAGTTCGACCTTTTCTTTCAATCCTCTTTTCCTCCCATTTCAATATTCCTCCCTGTCTAGGGTTAACCTCTCCACCTATTCTCTTGATCTTATTCCCCTCCCACCACATGAGGGAACTTATCCTACTGGTTTTTCTCCCCGTCTTGTACCTTCAACCTCTACTTCTCCATGGATGAGCCCTTCCCATCAGCATAGTTGGCAGAACAATATGAGTGGACCCAGTGGGTAATGGTTAACAGCACAGACTCTGGAGCCAGGTAGCCTAGTGACAGATGCTGACACCATCTTTCCCAGCTGCGTGGCTATAGGCTACTTATTTATCTGTAAAATGGAGACAATAAGAATATCTCTTCTTGTAAGGATTAAATCAGTGAACATGTGCAAAGCTTTTAGAACAGTAGCAGCCCATTCGCAGGTATTATGCAAGCATTTGTTAAGTAATTCAACATTTTTTTTTAATTTATTTATTATTATTGTACTTTAAGTTGTAGGGTACATGTGCATAACGTGCAGGTTTGTTACATATGTATAATTGTGCCATGTTGGTGTGCTGCACCCATCAAATCATCATTTACATCAGGTATAACTCCCAATGCAATCCCTCCCCCCTCCCCCCTACCCCCTCCCCATGATAGGCCCCTGTGTGTGATGTTCCCCTTCCTGAGTCCAAGTGATCTCATTGTTCAGTTCCCACCTATGAGTGAGAACATGCGGTGTTTGGTTTTCTGTTCTTGTGATAGTTTGCTAAGAATGATGGTTTCCAGCTGCATCCATGTCCCTACAAAGGACGCAAACTCATCCTTTTTGATGGCTGCATAGTATTCCATGGTGTATATGTGCCACATTTTCTTAATCCAATCTGTCACTGATGGACATTTGGGTTGATTCCAAGTCTTTGCTATTGTGAATAGTGCCGCAATAAACATACGTGTGCATGTGTCTTTATAGCAGCATAATTTATAATCCTTTGGGTATATACCCAGTAATGGGATGACTGGGTCATATGGTACATCTAGTTCTAGATCCTTGAGGAATCGCCATACTGTTTTCCATAATGGTTGAACTAGTTTACAATCCCACCAACAGTGTAAAAGTGTTCCTATTTCTCCACATCCTCTCCAGCACCTGTTGTTTCCTGACTTTTTAATGATCGCCATTCTAACTGGTGTGAGATGGTATCTCATTGTGGTTTTGATTTGCATTTCTCTGATGGCCAGTGATGATGAGCATTTTTTCATGTGTCTATTGGCTGTACGAATGTCTTCTTTTGAGAAATGTCTGTTCATATCCTTTGCCCACTTTTTGATGGGGCTGTTTGTGTTTTTCTTGTAGATTTGTTTGAGTTCTTTGTAGGTTCTGGATATTAGCCCTTTGTCAGATGAGTAGATTGCAAAAATTTTCTCCCATTCTGTAGGTTGCCTGTTCACTCTGATGGTAGTTTCTTTTGCTGTGCAGAAGCTCTTTAATTTAATGAGATCCCATTTGTCAATTTTGGCTTTTGCTGCCATTGCTTTTGGTGTTTTAGACATGAAGTCTTTGCCCATGCCTATGTCCTGAATGGTACTACCTAGGTTTTCCTCTAGGATTTTTATGGTATTAGGTCTAACATTTAAGTCTCTAATCCATCTTGAATTAATTTTCGTATAAGGAGTAAGGAAAGGATCCAGTTTCAGCTTTCTACTTATGGCTAGCCAATTTTCCCAGCACCATTTATTAAATAGGGAATCCTTTCCCCATTTCTTGTTTCTCTCAGGTTTGTCAAAGATCAGATGGCTGTAGATGTGTGGTATTATTTCTGAGGACTCTGTTCTGTTCCATTGGTCTATATCTCTGTTTTGGTACCAGTACCATGCTGTTTTGGTTACTGTAGCCTTGTAGTAGAGTTTGAAGTCAGGTAGCGTGATGCCTCCAACTTTGTTCTTTTGACTTAGGATTGTCTTGGAAATGCGGGCTCTTTTTTGGTTCCATATGAACTTTAAAGCAGTTTTTTCCAATTCTGTGAAGAAACTCATTGGTAGCTTGATGGGGATGGCATTGAATCTATAAATTACCTTGGGCAGTATGGCCATTTTCACTATATTGATTCTTCCTATCCATGAGCATGGTATGTTCTTCCATTTGTTTGTGTCCTCTTTTATTTCACTGAGCAGTGGTTTGTAGTTCTCCTTGAAGAGGTCCTTTACATCCCTTGTAAGTTGGATTCCTAGGTATTTGATTCTCTTTGAAGCAATTGTGAATGGAAGTTCATTCCTGATTTGGCTCTCTGTTTGTCTGTTACTGGTGTATAAGAATGCTTGTGATTTTTGCACATTAATTTTGTATCCTGAGACTTTGCTGAAGTTGCTTATCAGCTTAAGGAGATTTTGGGCTGAGACAATGGGGTTTTCTAAATATACAATCATGTCATCTGCAAACAGGGACAGTTTGACTTCTTCTTTTCCTAACTGAATACCCTTGATTTCTTTCTCTTGCCTGAATGCCCTAGCCAGAACTTCCAGCACTATGTTGAATAGGAGTGGTGAGAGAGGGCATCCCTGTCTTGTGCCAGTTTTCAAAGGGAATTTTTCCAGTTTTTGCCCATTCAGTATGATATTGGCTGTGGGTTTGTCATAAATAGCTCTTATTATTTTGAGGTACGTTCCATCAATACCGAATTTATTGAGCGTTTTTAGCATGAAGGGCTGTTGAATTTTGTCAAAAGCCTTTTCTGCATCTATTGAGATAATCATGTGGTTCTTGTCTTTGGTTCTGTTTATATGCTGGATTATGTTTATTGATTTGCGAATGTTGAACCAGCCTTGCATCCCAGGGATGAAGCCCACTTGATCATGGTGGATAAGCTTTTTGATGTGTTGCTGAATCCGGTTTGCCAGTATTTTATTGAGGATTTTTGCATCGATGTTCATCAGGGATATTGGTCTAAAATTCTCTTTTTTTGTTGTGTCTCTGCCAGGCTTTGGTATCAGGATGATCTTGGCCTCATAAAATGAGTGAGGGAGGATTCCCTCTTTTTCTATTGATTGGAATAGTTTCAGAAGGAATGGTACCAACTCCTCCTTGTACCTCTGGTAGAATTCAGCTGTGAATCCATCTGGTCCTGGACTTTTTTTGGTTGGTAGGCTATTAATTATTGCCTCAATTTCAGAGCCTGCTATTGGTCTATTCAGGGATTCAACTTCTTCCTGGTTTAGTCTTGGAAGAGTGTAAGTGTCCAGGAAATTATCCATTTCTTCTAGATTTTCCAGTTTATTTGCGTAGAGGTGTTTATAGTATTCTCTGATGGTAGTTTGTATTTCTGTGGGGTCGGTGGTGATATCCCCTTTATCATTTTTTATTGCGTCGATTTGATTCTTCTCTCTTTTCTTCTTTATTATTCTTGCTAGTGGTCTGTCAATTTTGTTGATCTTTTCAAAAAACCAACTCCTGGATTCATTGATTTTTTGGAGAGGTTTTTGTGTCTCTATCTCCTTCAGTTCTGCTCTGATCTTAGTTATTTCTAGCCTTCTGCTAGCTTTCAAATGTGTTTGCTCTTGCTTCTCTAGTTCTTTTAATTGTGATGTTAGAGTGTCAATTTTAGATCTTTCCTGCTTTCTCTTGTGGGCATTTAGTGCTATAAATTTCCCTCTACACACTGCTTTAAATGTGTCCCAGAGATTCTGGTATGTTGTATCTTTGTTCTCATTGGTTTCAAAGAACATCTTTATTTCTGCCTTCATTTCGTTATGTACCCAGTAGTCATTCAGGAGCAGGTTGTTCAGTTTCCATGTAGTTGAGCGGTTTTGATTGAGTTTCTTAGTCCTGAGTTCTAGTTTGATTGCACTGTGGTCTGAGAGACAGTTTGTTATAATTTCTGTTCTTGTACATTTGCTGAGGAGTGCTTTACTTCCAATTACGTGGTCGATTTTGGAGTAAGTACGATGTGGTGCTGAAAAGAATGTATATTCTGTTGATTTGGGGTGGAGAGTTCTATAGATGTCTATTAGGTCTGCTTGCTACAGAGATGAGTTCAATTCCTGGATATCCTTGTTAACTTTCTGTCTCGTTGATCTGTCTAATGTTGACAGTGGAGTGTTGAAGTCTCCCATTATTATTGTATGGGAGTCTAAGTCTCTTTGTAAGTCTCTAAGGACTTGCTTGATGAATCTGGGTGCTCCTGTATTGGGTGCATATATATTTAGGATAGTTAGCTCTTCCTGTTGAATTGATCCCTTTACCATTATGTAATGGCCTTCTTTGTCTCTTTTGATCTTTGATGGTTTAAAGTCTGTTTTATCAGAGACTAGTATTGCAACCCCCGCTTTTTTTTGTTCTCCATTTGCTTGGTAAATCTTCCTCCATCCCTTTATTTTGAGCCTATGTATGTCTCTGCGTGTGAGATGGGTCTCCTGAATACAGCAGACTGATGGGTCTTGACTCTTGATCCAGTTTGCCAGTCTGTGTCTTTTAATTGGAGCATTTAGTCCATTTACATTTAAGGTTAAGATTGTTATGTGTGAACTTGATCCTGCCATTATGATATTAACTGGTTATTTTGCTCGTTAGTTGATGCAGTTTCTTCCTAGCCTCAATGGTCTTTACATTTTGGCATGTTTTTGCAATGGCTGGTACCTGTTGTTCCTTTCCATGTTTAGTGCTTCCTTCAGGGTCTCTTGTAAGGCAGGCCTAGTGGTGACAAAATCTCTAAGCATTTGCTTATCTGTAAAGGATTTTATTTCCCCTTCACTTATGAAACTTAGTTTGGCTGGATATGAAATTCTGGGTTTAAAATTCTTTTCTTTAAGAATGTTGAATATTGGCCCCCACTCTCTTCTGGCTTGGAGAGTTTCTGCCGAGAGATCTGCTGTTAGTCTGATGGGCTTCCCTTTGTGGGTAACCCGACCTTTCTCTCTGGCTGCCCTTAAGATTTTTTCCTTCATTTCAACTTTGGTGAATCTGGCAATTATGTGTCTTGGAGTTGCTCTTCTCGAGGAGTATCTTTGTGGCGTTCTCTGTATTTCCTGGATTTGAATGTTGGCCTGCCCTACTAGGTTGGGGAAGTTCTCCTGGATGATATCCTGTAGAATGTTTTCCAACTTGGTTCCATTTTCCCCCTCACTTTCAGGCACCCCAATCAGACGTAGATTTGGTCTTTTTACATAATCCCATACTTCTTGCAGGCTTTGTTCATTTCTTTTTCTTCTTTTTTCTTTTGGTTTCTCTTCTCACTTCATTTCATTCATTTGATCCTCAATCGCAGATACTCTTTCTTCCAGTTGATCGAGTCGGTTACTGAAGCTTGTGCATTTGTCACGTATTTCTTGTGTCATGGTTTTCATCTCTTTCATTTCGTTTATGACCTTCTCTGCATTAATTACTCTAGCCATCAATTCTTCCACTTTTTTTTCAAGATTTTGAGTTTCTTTGTGCTGGGTACGTAATTCCTCCTTTAGCTCTGAGAAATTTGATGGACTGAAGCCTTCTTCTCTCATCTCGTCAAAGTCATTCTCCGTCCAGCTTTGATCCGTTGCTGGCGATGAGCTGCGCTCCTTTGCCGGGAGAGATGCGCTCTTATTTTTGGAATTTCCAGCTTTTCTGCCCTGCTTTTTCCCCATCTTTGTGGTTTTATCTGCCTCTGGTCTTTGATGATGGTGATGTACTCATGGGGTTTTGGTGTAGGTGTCCTTCCTGTTTGATAGTTTTCCTTCTAACAGTCAGGACCCTCAGCTGTAGGTCTGTTGGAGATTGCTTGAGGTCCACTCCAGACCCTGTTTGCCTGGGTATCAGCAGCAGAGGCTGCAGAAGATAGAATATTTCTGAACAGCGAGTGTACCTGTCTGATTCTTGCTTTGGAAGCTTCCTCTCAGGGTGTACTCCACCCTGTGAGGTGTGGGGTGTCAGACTGCCCCTAGTGGGGGATGTCTCCCAGTTAGGCTACTCAGGGGTCAGGGACCCACTTGAGCAGGGAGTCTGTCCCTTCTCAGATCTCAACCTCCGTGTTGGGAGATCCACTGCTCTCTTCAAAGCTGTCAGACAGAGTCGTTTGCGTCTGCAGAGGTTTCGGCTGTGTTTGTTATTGCCCTGTCCCCAGAGGTGGAGTCTACAGAGACAGGCAGGTTTCCTTGAGCTGCTGTGAGCTCCACCCAGTTCGAGCTTCCCAGCAGCTTTGTTTACCTACTTAAGCCTCAGCAATGGCGGGCGCCCCTCCCCCAGCCTCGCTGCTGCCTTGCCGGTAGATCACAGACTGCTGTGCTAGCAATGAGGGAGGCTCCGTGGGTGTGGGACCCTCCCGGCCAGGTGTGGGATATGATCTCCTGGTGTGCCTGTTTGCTTAAAGCGCAGTATTGGGGTGGGAGTTACCCGATTTTCCAGGTGTTGTGTGTCTCAGTTCCCCTGGCTAGGAAAAGGGATTCCCTTCCCCCTTGCGCTTCCCAGGTGAGGCAATGCCTCGCCCTGCTTCAGCTCTCGCTGGTCGGGCTGCAGCAGCTGACCAGCACCGATCGTCCGGCACTCCCCAGTGAGATGAACCCAGTACCTCAGTTGAAAATGCAGAAATCACCGGTCTTCTGTGTCGCTCGCGCTGGGAGTTGGAGACTGGAGCTGTTCCTATTCGGCCATCTTGCTCCGCCCCATATATGGGTAATTCAATATTTTAAGATGTCTCTTCCTTTACACATGAATCAAACACATAAGCAATATGCTCTTCCTAGTTCCCCGTGTCTTCTGCACCCACCACCCTATTGTCTTTCCTTCCCTGGACCAGCCAGCTGTACTTTTTGAGTCTCCTACATTTATTTCAGCACTTTGTCACTTTATGTTTATAACCCAACTTCCAATTGACCTCCTGCAATTGGAATTCACTAAATCTGATCTTACCAAGGGCACGACTTGCAACCTCCTACTTGAATCCATAGTCACTTTTTAGTCTTCATTCACTTGTCATAGGTGTTTAGTGTCACCAATTATTCCCTCCTTTAAAGGCTCGCTAGAGCTAGAAGACTAGCTCCACGCCACCATCTCTTCTATTTCTCAACCCAGCAATACAGCCACTCCTCTTCCTCCCTTTTATGTTCCTTTTGTTGGCAAAATCCCTTAAACAGGAGTGTACTTAGGCTTCTCTTCTAGGTTCTTCCTGTGATCTCAGGCTTACCATCTATATGCAGTTGATTTTCAAATCTCTGTATCTATCCAGCCAGCTGCCTCTTGGAGATCAGCACTTGGATGAGGCACTAACTCAGTAGGTTCAAATGTGTAAATTAGTATGCCTCCTTCCAAACATTTCCTACTGTCTGAATTCCTGCTCTTAGAGAATGGTGCCAGCATCCATCCTGCTGCCCAAGTTTGAAACCCAGACTCACTTATTGGATGTGCCCCCTACCTAAGTCTCCGCAGCTTACCAATCATCTATTGGCTCTAATATCTTCTAAATCAAATTTCTTCTCCAACAACTGCCACTACCTTCACTACGTTTATTTTAATTTCTGGCCTAGATCACTGTCTCCAGACTTGCCCTGTCTCCTCCTCACTAAAGCCAGCGTGATCCTTCTAAAACTGATTGGATTCCCTGTCTCCCTGGCTGAAAGCATGTTAATGACTATCCATTGCCCCAGAGTCTATCCAAATTCTTAACCCAGTAACTAGGGTATCTTGGAGGTCACTTGCACCTGCCACACAGGTGATTTTTAAAAATTGAGGAATTTTGTGAGCCAGTTGTTAAATTGCTGGTGGCTGAAATTCGTACCACAGAAATCAGCAGATATCCCCGGTGCTAGTTAACTAGTATACTTCGTCTACCCAGCCTCACCTCTTAACGCTCCCCTGCTGGAATTCTGCTGTTCAGCCAGACTGAACTACTGTCAATCGTCTCTCACTTCTGCACCCTTATACCACCACTTTCTCTGGAGGGAATCTTCTCCGCTCTCTCCTGGCTGTTTCCCAATTATCATTTAGGTCTTACATTAGCAGCCACCTCCTCAAAGAGGACTTTTCTGAGGCTCTGCCCTCAAGTTGACCAATGCAACCCTTCTATGTACTCTCACAACATCGTGTGCTACATTAGCCTCTGTCTACATCTGTGACTACTTACAAATTGAGGGCTTGCTACTTTCTACACAATCCTCACAGCAATCATATAAGATGGTTATTATCTTAGACGAAGACACTTAGGCTAAGATCAGTTGTCATTTGTGCACAGTAACACACCATTTATCAAATGCCTGGTACTTATCTTAGTACATAATACTTACCCATTCATTTGTCTGAATCACTCACTAGCCTGTAAGCTCCATGAGGGTAGGGTCTGCCTTTCATACCCAATACTGGCACTTGGTAGATGTTCAACATATGTAGATATTAAATAAATTAATTGTAAAATACCAAAATAACTGCTTGCTATATTCTTATTTTTATTTCCAATTTTTATTTTAAGTTTAGGAATACATGGGCAGGATGTGCAGGTTTGTTACGTAAGTAAATAGGTGCCATGATGGTTTACTGCACAGATCATCCCATCACCCAATTATTAAGCCCAGCATCCATTAACTATTCTTCCTGATCCTCTCCCCTTTCACCCGCCAATGGAGGGCCCTCCAGTAGGCTCCAATGTGTGTTGTTCTCTGCCATGTATTCATGTGTTCTCATCATTTAGCTCCCACTTATAAGTGAGAACATGTCATATTTGTTTTTTTCTTCCTGTGTTAGTTTGCTAAGGATAATGGCCTCCAGCTCCATCCATGTCCCTGCAAAGGACATGATGTTGTTCCTTTTTCTGGCTGCATAGTATTCCATGGTGTATATGTATCACATTCTCTCTGTCCAGCCTGTCACTGATGAACATTTAAGTTGATTCCATGTATTTGCTGTTGTGAATGATGCTGCAGTGAACATACATGTACATGTGTCTTTATCATAGAATGATTTATATTCCTTTGGGTATATACCCAGTAATGGGATTGCTGGGTCAAATGGTATTTCTGCCTCTAGGTCTTTGAGGAATTGCCACACTGTCTTCCACAATGGCTGAACTAATTTGCACCCTCATCAGCAATCTAAAAACATTCATTTTTCTCCCAACCTCACCAGCACTTGTTGTTTTTTGACCTTTTTTTTTTTTTTTTTTTTTTTTGAGACAGAGTCTTTGCTCTGTCGCCCAGGCTGGAGTGCTGTTTTTTGACTTTTAACAGTAACCATTCTGACTGGTGTAAAATGGTATCTCATTGTGGTTTTGATTTGTATTACTTTAATGATCAGTGATGTTGAGCTTTTTCTCATATGTTTGTTGGCCGCATGTATGTCTTCTTTGGAAAAGTATCTGTTCAAGTCCTTTGTCCACTTTCTAATGGAGTTGTTTGGTTTTTTCTTGTAAATTTGTTTAAGTTCCTTATAGATGCTTGATATTAGACATTTGTCAGATGAATAGACTGCAAAAATGTTCTCCCATTCTGTAGATTGTCTGTTTACTCTGTTGATAGTTTATTTTGCTGTGCAGAAGCTCTTTAGTTTATTTATTTATTCATTTATTTAGATGTAGTCTTGCCGTGTTGCCCAGGCTGAAGTGTAGTGGCACGATCTTGGCTCACTGCAACCTCTGCCTCCTGTGTTCAACCAATTCTCATGTCTGAGCCTCCCAAGTATCTGGGACTACAGGCGCATGCCACCATGCCTGTCTAATTTTTGTATTTTTAGTAGAGATGGGGTTTCACCATGCTGGCCAGGCTGATCTTGAATTCACATGATCTTGAACTCAGACCTCAGATGATCTGCCTGCCTTGGTCTCCCAAAGTGCTGGGATTACAGGTATAGTCACCACACCTGGCCTCTTTAGTTTAATTAGATCCCATTTGTCAATGTTTACTTTTGTTGCAATTGCTTTTGGCATCTTTATCATGAAATCTTTGCCCATGCCTAAGTCCTGAAGGGTATTGCCTAGGTTTTCTTCTAGGGTTGTTATTGTATGAGGTTTTACATGTAAATCTTTAATTCATCTTGACTTGATTTTTGTCATGGATGATGTTAGGAAGGGGTCTAGCTCAAATTTTCTTCATATGACTAGCCAGTTGTTCCAGTACCATTTACTAAATAGGGAATCATTTCCCCATTGCTTGTTTCCTCAGGTTTGTCAAATATCAGATGGTTACAAGTGTGTAGTCCTATATTTCAGTTCTCTATTCTGTTCCATTGGTCTATGTGTCTGTTCTTATAACAGTATTCTGCTGTTTTGGCTGCTGTAGCCCAGTAGTATAGGTTTTGTTTTTGTTTTTGTTTTAACATAAACTTAAGATTTTATTGTCTTCATAATAAAGCAAAAGATGATACTTACAACTGGATCACTTGGTCCTTTCTCTTTTTATCTCCTCATAGTTCAAAATGTTTGCATCTTTTATTAGCCAGTATTCTCTTAGATCTATAGTTGGGCTGAACACATTCAAGCCTTAGCACAATCTTCTTTGTAGTTTTAGCCTTTTTCTGGAAAATCAGCTTAGTCTGCCCACCATGGCCACTCTGCTTCCTATCATAATACCACTTTTACTGGGCATACTGAGAGTCCTTGCCCTTCTTGCACTGTGTCACTTTATGGGATTGGTGCTTGCCACACTTTTTACAGGAAGTCCGGTGGGTCTTACAAACGTTCACCATGTTTGCACAAGCACTATCACCACAGAGAGAAAGAGGATGGGCCAGAAATGGAAGTATATAGGTGTAGCATAATTTGAAGCCAGGTAGTGTAATGCCTCCAGCCTTGGTCTTTTTACTTAGGATTGCCTTGGCTATCCATATGGTTCCATGTGAATTTTGAAACAGTTTTTTTTTTTTTTAATTCTGTGAAGAATGTCAATGGTAGTTTAATGGGGATAGCATTGAATCTATAAATTGCTTTGGGCAGTATGGCCATTTTCACAATACTGATTCTTTCCATCCATGAGCATGGAATGTTTTTCCAGTTTTTTGTGTGTCTTCTGATTTCTTTGAGCACTGGTTTGTAGTTCTCTTCATAGAGGTCCATCACTTCCCTTGTTAGCTGTATTCCTGGGTATTTTATTCTTTTTTGTGGCAATTGTGAATGGGAGTTCATTCGCAATTTGGTTCTTGGCTTACCTGTTGTTGTGTAGGAATGCTAATAATTTTCACACATTGATTTTATATCTGGATACTGCTGCAGTTGTTTATCAGCTTAAGAAACTTTTAGGCTGAGATGATGTGATTTTCTAGATACAGGATGTCATCTGCAAACAAAGATAGTTTGACTTCCTCTCTTCCTGTTTTAATACCCTTTATTTATTTCTCTTGCCTGCTTTCCCTGACCAGAACTTCCAATACTATGTTGAATAGGTGAGAGAGGGCAAATTTACCTTGTGCCAGTTTTCAAGGGGAATGCCTCCAGCTTTTGCCCATTTGGTATGATATTGGCTGTGGGGTTGTCATAGATGGCTCTTATTAATTTGGGGTATGTTCCTTAAATTTTTGAGAGTTTTTAAGATGAAGGATGTTGAATTTTATTGAAGGCCTTTACTGCATCTATTGAGATAATCAAGTGGCTTTTGTCTTTAGCACTGTTTATGTGAGGAACCACATTTATTGAGTTGCACATATTAAACCTGTCTTGCATTCTGGGGATGAAGCCCACTTGATTCTGGTAGATAAGCTTTTTGAAATGTTGCTGAATTCAATTTTCCAATATTTTGTTCAGGATTTTTGCATTGATGTTAATTAAGGATATTGGCCTGAAATTTTGTTGTTGTTGTATCTCTGCCAGGTTTTGGTATCAGCATGAGGCTGGTCTCATAGAATGAGTTAGGGAGGAGTCCCTCCTTTTCAATCTTTAGGAATAGGTTTAGTAGAAATGGTACCAGGTCTCCTCTTTACCTCTGGTAAAATTCAGTTGTGAATCTATCTGGTCCTTGGCTTTTTTGGTTGATAGGTTATTTACTACTGCCTCAGTTTCAAAACTTATTATTGGTCCATTCAGGGATTCAGTTTCTTCCTAGTTCAGTCTTGGAAGGTTGTATGTGTCCAGGAATTCATTCTTTTTTTCTAGATTTTCTAGTTTATGTGCATAGAGGTGTTTACAGTATTCTCTGATGGTTGTTTGTATTTCTGCAGAGTCAGTAGTAATATCCCCTTTATCATTTCTGATTGTTTTTATTTGAATTTTCTCTATTTTCTTCTTTATTTTTCTACCTAGCAGTCTATTTATTTTATTAATTTTTTTCAAAAAAAACATCTCCTGTATTCATTGATCTTTGGACAGATTTTTCATGTCTCTATCTCCTTCAATTTAGTTCTGGTCTTGGTTATTTCTTGCCTTCTGCTAGCTTTGGAGTTTGTTTGCTCTTGATTCTCTAGTTCTCTTAGTTATAATATTTGGTTGTTAACTTGACATCTTTCTAGCTTTTTGCTATGGGCATTTAGTGCTATAAATTTCCGTCTTAACACTGCTTTAGCTGCATCCCAGAGATTCTGGTATGTTGTGTTTTTGTTCTCATTAGTTTCAAAGAACTTGTTGATTTTTGCCTTAATTTCATTATTTACCCAAAAGTCATTCAGGATCAGGTTGTTCAATTTCCATGTAGTTGTGTGGTTTTGAGTGAATTTCTTAATATTGAGTTCTAATTTGATTGTGCTGTGGTCCAAGAGATTGTTTGTTATGATTTCAGTTATTTTGCATTTGCTAAGGAGTATTTTACTTCTGATTATGCAATCAATTCTAGAGTAAGGGTCACATGGCAATGAGAATGTATATTCTGTGGTTATTTGGTGGAGAGTTCTGTAGATATCTATCAGGTCCACTTGATCCAGAGCGGAGTTCAGGTCCTAAATATCTTTGTTAATTTTCTGTCTTTATGATCTGTTTACTATTGTCAGTGGGGTGTTAAAGTCTCCCACTATTATTGTGTGGGAGTCTGTCTCTTTGAAGGTCTCTAAGAACTTGCTTTATGAATCTGGGTGCCTCTGTATTGAGTGCTTATATTTAGGTATATTTAGGATAGTTAGCTCTTCTTGTTGAACTGAACCCTTTACCATCAGGTAACGCCCTTTTTTGTCTTTTTCTTTTTCTTTTTTCTTTTTTTTTTTTTTTTTTTTTTGGTTTAAAGTCTGTTTTGTCAGAAACTAAGATTGCAACCCCTGATTTTTTCTGTTTTCCATTTGCTGGATAAATTTTCCTCCCTCCTTTTATTTTGAGCCTATGTTTGTCTTTGAATATGAGATGGCTCTCTTAAAGACAGCGTATCAGCGGGTCTTGGTTCTTAATCCAGCTTGCCATTCTGTGTCTTTTAATTGGTGCATTTAGCCCATTTATATTTAAGGTTAGTATTGTTATGTGTCAATTTGATTCTGTCATCATGATATTAGCTGATTATTTTACAGACTTACTTATGTGGTTGCTTTGTATTGTCACTGGTCTGTGTACTTTTTGTATAGACCAGGGTGCACATCGTCACTGGTCTGTGTGTTTTTGTAGTGTCTACTAATGGTTTTTCCTTTCCATATTTAGTGCTTCCTTCAGGAGCTCTTGTAAGGCAGGTCTGGTGGTAGCAAATTCCCTCAGCATTTGCTTGTCTGAAAAGGGTCTTATTTCTCCATGGCTTATGAATTAGTTCAGCCAGATATGAAGTTCTGGGTTGGAAATTCTTTCTCTTTAAGAATTTTGAATATTGGCCCCCAATGTCTTTAGGCTTGTAGGGTTTCCACTATTAGTCTGATGGGCTTCCCTTTGTAGGTGACCTTGCCTTTCTCTCTGGCTGCCCTTAACATTTTTTTTTTTTTCATTTTGACCTTGGAGAATCTAAAGATTAAGTGTCTTGGGGATGATCTTATGGAGTATCTTACTGGGGTTCTCTGCATTTCCTGAGTTTGAATGTTGTCCTGTCTAGCTAAGTTGGGGAAGTTCTCCCAGATAATATCCTGAAATATGTTTTCCAAATTGGTTCCATTCTCCCCATCTCTTTCAGGTAGCCCAATCAGTCATAGATTTGATCTCTTTATATAATCCCATATTTCTTGGAGGTTTTATTCATTCATTTTTATTCTTTTCTTTCTATTCTTATCTGCCTGTCTTATTTCAGAAAGATTGTCTTCAAGCTCTGAGATTCTTTCCTCTGCTTGGTCTGTTCTGCTATTAATACTCGTGATTGCATTGTAAAGTTCTTGTAGCATGTTTTTCAGCTCTGTCATGTCAGTTATGTTCCTTACTATACTGACTATTTTGACTGTCAGCTCCTGCATTGTTTTATCATGTTTCTTAGCTTCTTTGCATTGGGTTACAACATGCTCTTTAGCTCAGCAAAGTTTGTTTTTATCCACATTCTGAAGCCTACTTCTGTCATTTCAGCCATCTCAGCCTCATCAAGTTCTGAGCCCCTGCTGGAGAACTGTTGTGATCATTTGGAGGAAAGGGGGAACTCTGGTTTTTTGAGTTTTCAGTGGTTTTATGCTGACTTTTTCTCATCTGTGTGGGTTTATCTACCTTCAATTTTTGAGGTTGCTGACTTAGGATGGGCTTTTTGTGGGGTTTATTATTGTTTTGGCTTTTTTCTTTTAACAGTCTGGCCACTCTTCTGTAGGAATGCTACTATTTTGCTAAGCATCTGCTCCAGACCCTAGTTGTTTCAGTTTTTCCAGTACCTGGAGGTATCACCAGTGAAGACTGTGAAACAGTAAAGATAGTAGCCTGCCCCTTGCTGTGAATGCTCTGTCCCAGGAGGGTACTGACTTGTTGCCTGCCTGAATGTACCTGTAGGAGGTGGCTGGAGACCCCAGTTGGAAGGTCTCACCCTATCAAGAGGAACAGGACCAGGAAAAGCAGTCTCAGTCTGGCTGCATTTTGGTAGAGCAGCTATGCTGTGTTGAGGATCTCTTCAGCCCCTGACTCGTTTGTGCTCTCCAAGGTCTGCAGGCTGGACTGGCTGAGATGCCCAAACAGCCAAGGTGGTGCCCTGCCCCACCCCCGAGGCCCTCCATCCCAGGGGTAAATTAGAACTCTGTCGGTGGTAGAACACAGATGGTGGTTGCTGGGGGTCCCCTGACTGGGAGGACCCACCTAGTGAGAAAGAATGAATCCAGATCCTGTTTATTGTTTCCATTTGGCCACGCCTTGGCAACATAGCCATGCTGTGCTGTGGAACTGCCTCTGCCCTATCGTTGGCTTGAGCTAAGCCCAGGCTGGAATGACTGAGTCATCCAAACAAACGAGGGTGCAGCTCCCCACCCTGGCACTCCATCCCAGGGAGAAAGAAGAGCTCTGTCCATAGAATAAGGGCAGACAGGGGTAGCTGAAGGTCCCAACTGGGAAGTCCTGCCCAGTGAGGAGGAACAAATCAGGGTTCTGATCAAAGAAGCAGTCTTGTCACATTTTCTGCTACACTGGGACCCTTCCTCATCAGGACCATTTGCACTCTCTAAACCCTGCAGCCTGGAATGGCTGAGTCTATCAAACAGCAGAGATGGTGGCCCACCTCTACCCCCAGGGCCTCCATTCTGTCTCAGGCAGGCTCCACCCTGTTGCCGGTGGCTATCTGGAATTCCAAGCCAGTGGGTCTTATCTTATGAGGTGCCATGGAAATGGGGCCCACAGACCGATGCTTCTCAGCCCCGTGGACTCAGCCCCCTTCCTGGGGTATGTATGGACTTCCCATCTTGCTGAGGATCCCAAGCCAAAGTATGTAAAGCTCCTGGGTCTCTGTGTGTGCCTGAACAGCTACTCTGCTAAAATTTCACACAGTTCTGTGTGTTGGACCCAAGGCCCTGGTGGTGTGGGCTCACAAGGGGATCCTGATTGGAGGTTTGCAAAGATCTGTGGGAGGAGCGTGGTTCCCTCGGGTCACACATTTACTCACTGCTTCTCTTGGCTAGGGGTAGGGATTCCCTTGGCTCTATGTCACTCCCAGGTGGGTCATCATCCTACCCTGCTTTTCTTTCTTCTCAGTAAGTTGAGTTGTTTTCCTCATCAGTACCAATGCGAGTACCTGGATATTTCAAGCAAAGGTGCTGTATTCACTCGGCCCTTTCATTCCTGTCCTTGAGAGCCACACACCACAGCTGCTTCTACTCAGCCATCCTGGACCCCTCCCTGCCCCCAATTTTACATTATAACATTCACAACTTTTTTCCCCAACATCATATTAATATTCATAAATTCTCTAGAAGCTTATAAATAATGCTGACTAGAAAATTTACCCACTAATCTCCATAAGTAGCTGGTACAAGAATCCTTTTTCAGGAAACAGCAATCAAAGTACACTCTAAATAGCTGTTAGACAGATCTCCCTTGATGACTTCCATCCATCCCCATCAAGCCTTAGGAGCTGGGACTTCTAAAAGCTTTGGCTTTTTGGGGTCCCTTAAGATACTGAAGCTCTTTTTCAGTGTTTTGGGTTAAGTTGTGATTTCTCCATGACTACTGCTGAGACAATAGACGTTTTCTCATAGTTCCAAACAGCAGCCAAGAAATGATTTTGAAACTAAATCAGGGACAAGGGTTATGAACCTGAGGCCTTTCACTTTGCTGTTCCAGTCTTTGGGTTGCACTGTGGATTAATAGGGTACAGCTTTAAAGAAGTCGAGTTTTATCCTATGAAGAATCTTCCCCCAACGAAATAATATTCATTTGAAAATGAAATTGCCCCCAACAGACTTTACCTCTTGAATTTCTTCAGCATTCATGATTAATATCTACAATACCCCAGTGACACATTCCCTATCAGTAGCCTCTTCAGTGCTATTGTTTCACTATCTTGGTTCCCTAAACAGATCTGAAACTCCCTAGATGGCAAGAGAGTTTATCCTTTTGGGAATGGGTCTGTTTGTTTTCTGTAGGCATAGAAATGGTTTATTTAATTCCTTAAGAAAAATCCGCCAGTATAAGATAAAAGATTGTTTTCAAGTTAGTCCATTAAAAATTGCTTCCTTATAAATGACATCTCAAACTAATTACTCCTGAAGACTGGTTACCAGAAGCAAAGACACAATAATGGGAAACAACTCTACTTTTAAAAAATTGAAGTAAAACTGTTATAGTAGAAAGGCTTATTCTCCCTTTTCTTTAATCTCCCTTGGTAATGCACTTGGAATATCCAGACTGAAATAAACTTTGTTATGACAGCCTCATAATGGGCTATTTGCCTTGTTCAGGTTACTGTACTTGAAGGAGATTCTTTAACTCAGGACAATAAGAAAAGACAAAAATATTTGTTGAAAGTAAATGAAACCATATTGTATACTGTATATCATGTATATAATGAACAGTAGCTTATATTATTACTATTGATACCAATAAGTATGGAAAAGTTGTTTTGATTAGAATTTCCTGTTATGCTCATTTTTCTAAAATTGTGTGCCAAAAACTATATTTGCAGGGAATTATTAGCTATAGCCATTATCAGATCATTAATGTATTACCAATGAAGAGCTGGCATCTTGGGCATAAGCTTAAATTTTGAATTTCCAAATATAAAGTTCTGAACAGGATTTTTTTCTTCTTGTTTTAAAAAATTGGGATATAATATACATTCAGTAAAGTGCTCAAATCTTAAGTGCACAGCTTAATCACTCTTTACATATATATACACCCATAGAACTACCACACAGATGAAACAGTGGGTACTTCTAGCCTCCCAGAAGGCTTCCTGATGACCACCCTGAGTTAGTATCCTCCAAAGATAGCCACTATTCTTCTATCACCATAGATTAGTTTTAATTATCCTTGAACTTCATATAAATGGATTCATAGTGGTATTCTTTTGTGTCTAGCTTCTTTTCACTCAACATTATGTCTGTGACATGTATCTTGTTGCACATAGCAATAGCTTGCTCTTTTTCACTGTTGTGAAATATTCTACTGTTTCTGATGAATATTCGGGTTGATTTTAGTCTTTGGTTATTATGAACAAAGCAACTATGAACATTCCTATACAGGTTTGAGGATGACATATTTCTCCTGCGTATATACTTAAAAGTGGAATTTATGGATTATAGAGGAGGCTATGTTTGGAATCTTTATCTATAGCTAATTTTTTTTTAAGTAGTGGTGGGAGGAAGGAAAATTATCTTCTGCTGATGTCTATTGTATACTTGATATTCTGAGAGAGTAGTTATAGCTGAAGTTGGTGAATTTGAACAGAAACGTTTCTAGGTAAAATCTCAAGGAGTGAGTGAATAAGGTCAGAGGGCATCTGAACTACATCACTAATATATTGAATTTGGGCCAATGATAATTTTTCGTATCCCATTTGAGCCTCTGGGGAAATGCTAAAGTTCCAAAGATTATGGTCATTAAGAATTCTTGGAAAGATGGGAGGGCTTTAATTAGAGTCCACTTAAAGACCTGTGAAACAACACAAAGCCACCTGCGAATCCCAAGTAATTACTGAGGGATACTTTTTCACAAAGAAGTAAATGATGCTCTCATCTAACTTTACCTTTTCCATTGGCCACTGTAGGATTTGAAACTAATCAGTGAGAATAAGCAGATTTCCACTTACTATTTCATCTACAGCACCCACCTTCGAATAAAATGTCTCCTCTTCTCTCTTAGAGTTATCCCTAGGTTTGATTTAAAGTCTTTGTGTGGGGAATAAATCTGGTGCCAAGAACAAGTTAATAATTAAATTTTGCTTATCCTCTAGGGAAGCTGAAGTCTGATCAACTTCCTTCACATTGTAGAACTGTTGCTTCTTTCCCTTGAATGCTCTCCTGCCCTCCCCCACTCTCCTCCAATCACCACACACAAATGATATGTGTTTACCTTTTCTACCTTAGTCTCATTTTGCAAATCACTTTATTTTTTTTAAAACCCCTTTGATAATGCAAACCTATAACTACCTTCTCACATCCCATTGATGTTAGATCAATTTTACAAGGGTTATCTTGAAGTTTTTTTCTAGATCTAAAAAAAAAAAAAAAATCCTGGGAATAGTTCCAGACTTTTTGATTAACTGGGCAGTTCTGGAAAGTAAGGCTGTTCCTCACTTGAATTACAGTATTTGTTATTGGCCCTTCATAGTAGGGTGTGCTGCTGAAAGTTTCTGCTAATACCGGATGTAACAGCTTGGATTCTCATGGCATTGTTCATTCTGAGGTCATTTTACCTTCGTTTATATATCTTTATTTAGAATTCTTATAAATGAGTCAATCATTAGACTTTTTCTGCAAAACTCTATCAAGTCCTTATCATAGTGACCAGTGTAGCCCTCAGATCTTTTCCTTTCTGATGAACTTAACTTCTGTTGCACCAATTTAACTTTGTTTCAAAGGAACTTGGATCAGAGCAGGCTATTTTATATACACTATGTAGGCAACTACTCTTCAGTGACTATCAACTTTGTTCCTAAGTTGGAATTTACATGCACAATTTAGAAAACGGTAATGACTATTAATTTTCTTCAAATTAATTAGTAGCATGTGGCTACATGAGGAACCCAAATGAGTTGAGAGTCATCATATGTTGATGACAAAGCCAGGTCAGCTCCACCTTCACGAGATGGGGGCAGGAGTCACTTCTTGCTAAATGGCTTTTTGCATACCTTGAATCTAGAAGGGAAGGAACTAATGTTCACTGAGAATGCCACATGCCAAACACTCTGCAGACACATTACATGGGTTAAATGAAAATTTATGACCACAGGAGAGTAGTGATATAACTTTTCCTACCAACAGTGGGGAATTCCTTAACCCATGGGTGTTATGAATTTGACAGATCCTTGTCCAAGCTGAAGGAGGTTTCTTTAGGGATGACTAGAAGGAGCTGAGCAGTTAAGTTTAAAGACTTTCCTGTCTTCCTAACTGAATACCCTTGATATCCTTTCCTTACTCCTTATACGAAAATTAATTCAAGATGGATTAGAGACTTAAATGTTAGACCTAATACCATAAAAACCCTAGAGGAAAACCTAGGTAGTACCATTCAGGACATAGGCATGGGCAAAGACTTCATGTCTAAAACACCAAAAGCAACAGCAGCAAAAGCCAAAATTGACAAATGGGATCTCATTAAACTAAAGAGCTTCTGCACAGCAAAAGAAACTACCATCAGAGTGAACAGGCAACCTACAGAATGGGAGAAAATTTTTGCAATCTACTCATCTGACAAAGGGCTAATATCCAGAACCTACAAAGAACTCAAACAAATTTACAAGAAAAAAACAAACAGCCCCATCAAAAAGTGGGCAAAGGATATGAACAGACATTTCTCAAAAGAAGACATTCGTACAGCCAACAGACACATGAAAAAATGCTCATCATCACTGGCCATCAGAGAAATGCAAATCAAAACCACAATGAGATACCATCTCACACCAGTTAGAATGGCGATCATTAAAAAGTTAGGAAACAACAGGTGCTGGAGAGGATGTGGAGAAATAGGAACACTTTTACACTGTTGGTGGGATTGTAAACTAGTTCAACCATTATGGAAAACAGTATGGCGATTCCTCAAGGATCTAGAACTAGATGTACCATATGACCCAGCCATCCCATTACTGGGTATATACCCAAAGGATTATAAATCATGCTGCTATAAAGACACATGCACACGTATGTTTATTGCGGCACTATTCACAATAGCAAAGACTTGGAATCAACCCAAATGTCCATCAGTGACAGACTGGATTAAGAAAATGTGGCACATATACACCATGGAATACTATGCAGCCATCAAAAAGGATGAGTTTGTGTCCTTTGTAGGGACATGGATGCAGCTGGAAACCATCATTCTTAGCAAACTATCACAAGAACAGAAAACCAAACACCGCATGTTCTCACTCATAGGTGGGAACTGAACAATGAGATCACTTGGACTCGGGAAGGGGAACATCACACACCGGGGCCTATCATGGGGAGGGGGGAGGGTGGAGGGATTGCATTGGGAGTTATACCTGATGTAAATGACCAGTTGATGGGTGCTGACGAGTTGATGGGTGCAGCACAGCAACATGGCACAAGTATACGTATGTAACAAACCTGCATGTTATGCACATGTACCCTAGAACTTAAAGTATAATAATAATTAAAAAAATAAAAATAAAAAAATAAAAATAAAAAAAAAGACTTTCCTGTCTTGAACAATTATTAGCTCAACTCATGAATGTATTTTCTCAATTGCTGCTTTCTGCACACTTTGGCCTTGCATATCTCTGGCTCATTTAGTATTTAAAGCCACGTATTAATAATGTGCTTATCTGCTTTCATATTGCAGTTTATTTGCTACTCTCTGGATGGGGTTTCTCCTGGGTTACTGACCAGTTCTTATATCCTGCTTGGACTGCCTGACCTTCCCACTTTTCAAGAAACTCCTAGCAATATGCTTGGTTGCCTCCAGATTTTATACCTGCCAACTTTTTTGCTGATTCCTCCCATATATCACTTGACTCCCAGTCAGTTCTGGACTTGTACCACCTTATTTGGCTTACACTCTTGTGTAACCTCACTATGCATCTGATACATAGGACATGATCGATTAGGGCTCATAGGATTGTCCATACCTACTACATTTGTGTGCAGTTAAATGAAATGGGTCGCATTAACCAAAAGTTATCACCAAAATGATTCCGCAATTATTGTTTCCATTAGCTTATAGATCTAGGCTTAAAAACAAAATCAAATGGTATTCAAATAGCTCATCTGAAAACCAACAAAAAGTTGCAGAAGAATCCAGATCTGCTTATCTATTTTTTTGAAGAACAGCATCTAATGATTTGTTAACATCTATGAAGTAAGGAGCTATATGCCAGCATCTTTTTCTGATGTTGGATAAGTTTTGTAAGATACAAAACAATTGTAAGCCTCTGATTTTATAAATACAGAATGAACTTAATATAGTGCCAGTTATCAGATATTTAGTTTATATTTATTTAATTATTCAAAAGATGAAATAAGACACACATAGCAAAACATTTACCATTTTAACCATTTTTGAGTCTCCAGTTCAGTTGTTAAATACATCCATAGTGTTGTACAACCATCACCACCGTCCATATTCAGAACTCTTTTCATCTTCCCCAAGTAAAACTCTATACCCACTAAACAATATCTCCCCATTACTCCCACCAAGGCCCTTTCAACTACCATTCTACTTCCTGTCTCTATGAATTTGGCTACTCTAAGTAGTCATATTAAGTGAAATCATACAATATGTGTCTTTTTGTGCCTGGTTTAGTTCACTTAGCATAGTATCCTCACAGTTCATCCATGTTATAACATTTGTTAGATTCCTCTTCCTTTTCAGGGCTGAATAATATTCCATGTAATTTATATACCACATTTTGTATACCACATATTATTCATCCATCAATGGACACTTGGGTTGCTTTCATGTTTTAACTATTATGCATAATCGAACAGGGCTGCTATGAACTTGGGTATACAAATATTTCTTTGAAACCCAAATTCAATTCTTTTGGGCATGTGCTCAGT
Organism: Macaca mulatta; assembly: GCF_049350105.2. Taxonomy (NCBI): domain Eukaryota; kingdom Metazoa; phylum Chordata; class Mammalia; order Primates; family Cercopithecidae; genus Macaca; species Macaca mulatta. The sequence continues at coordinate 139,623,054 of NC_133406.1, forward strand.
AGTGGAATTGTTGAATCATATGGTAATTTTTAATTTTTTTGTGGGCCACTATACTGTTTTCCATGGTGACTGTCCATTGAACATTCCCACCAACTGGGTACCACAAGGGTTCCAATTACTCCACGTCCTCATGAACAGTTGTTATTTTCTGTTGTTTCTTTCTTACTTTTTTGACAATAACCATCCTAATAGGTGATCAGAAGATTCATGTTTAAAAAATAGTTTTTTGTAAAAGGCATGGTAATTTCTGTGTGAGATGAGAATGGTTACATGCTTATTAAACGTAGTTCACCTTTCAAATGACTGTGATTAATTCCTTCCCTCCTTCTATGTACACGCCACACCCCCATCTGAAGATGAATTTTATTCCTCCACCAACTGTGAATCTAGGCTCACCTCTGAAGACTTCAACCAATAGAATATGGTGAAAGTAACATTGTGTCAATTCCAGGCCTTGCATTTGTGAGTATAGGAAGTTCCTGCTTCCATGTCAGAAGTCCAGGCTACTTTTCTTGGAAGAAAGACCACGTGAAAGAGCATGATGTCAGATGTGATGAAGAAGCCATTGTGGATACTCAGCCCTGTTGAGACTTCACATGGCTCCAGCCTCAGCAGCTATATGACCACAACTGCATGAGAGACCCCAAATGAAGACTGCCCAGATGAGTTCATTTACCCTGCAAAACTAGGAGAGATAATAATAATGAAGTGTTGCCTCAAGCCACTAAGGATTGGCATGGTCAGTTACACAGCAGTAGATAACTCAGACAGATGAGTCCCAAGGTTCAGAATAAGGCAAGAATCCAGACCAAGTACTTCCCATTAGTAAATATTGTCTCTGGATTTCCCTGTCCATGTTCAACTTACTTGGCTTTTCTCCAGTTGTTTTATCTGTAGCTTTAGTAATGAATATGAAATATTACTGTTAAGCATGAGTCTTATATATGTGAGTGTCTGTATATATAAATCATAAAGTTTGTTTGTAAGTTTACTATACAAATACATACAATTCAGAAAAGCAATTGGCACGTAACATCAGGCTTGTGGAATTAATGGTGGGGAATCCCAATGGAGATCACCAAATTTTACATATCAATGATTTATTGGGCAAGAAGGATCACCATCTGGTATATACTCATTCTTTTTCCATAAGAGGACACTAACAGAGGTCATTCTATGGCCCACTAAAAATATTCAACATGATAATCTGTTCTCTGGCTTCCTAGAGAAAATACCTTGCACGGCAATTTGCTATATGCCTTACAGGAGAAATTTATCTTTGGCCATAACTGAGACAGAGTCAGTACCAAGGAAGGAGAGAGAGAAAACTTTCTAGATCCATAGCATGGTTTCTGAACATCAAATCAAATCCAGACATTAAACCCTCTGACTGTATATCCTGATTTCAATAACTATACCTCTGACTTACATATTGTGTTTAAAAACAGAGAGGAAGTGTAATATAGGGAAAAGAATAGCCAGAAATATATTTTACATTTACAACACACTAGACATCTTCCTGTGTGCTTACAGGTCATCTCCTAGTCAAGTGATATGGGTGCTTTTCTTCTCCCCAGTGCTCTACAGCTCAGCAAATGCCACTCAGTTTCTTAATCCATAATCCAGGTGACAACCTTGATGCCTCTCTCTTCCTCTCACGCTTTGTATCTACCCTATCATGGAGTCCTGTCGTATTCCTAAAGCCACTTAATTGTGTACTTTTAATGAAAACAATTAAATAAAATGTTATTCTATGTAAATTATATCTCAATAAAACTGCTATTAAAAACGTTTAAATATATCTAGAATCTTTCCACTTCTCCTCATCACCATTGCTGCATCCTCATTCAAACTTCTGTTCTTCTCTTGCCTGGATTACTGCACCAGCTTCCTAACTGGTCTCCCTGCCTCAGGTCCTGCCCTCTTATGGTCTATTTCCACGTAGTAGTCAGAGTGATCTTCTAAAAACATAATCCCTAGCATGTTCTTCTCTTCCTCAAAACCCACCCAAGGAGTTTCCACCACAGTGAAAATAAAAGCCTTCAAGGTCCCACATGATCTGGCCTCTCTTTCTGAGTTCATATCTAACTCCATATCTCTCCATTTGCTCCTTTTATCCCCACCACACTGACCTTCTTGCACTTCTTAAAATGTGTCAAGTTCATTCCTGCCTTGGTAATGAATAAGCTTAGCATTGGCTGTTCTCTCTGTCTGGGCCACTCTTCCTCCAGATCATTCAGACCTCTGTTTAGTGTTTTTTCATCGGAGACCTTTCAAGACCATTCTGTATGAAAGAGAAGTCCGCCCCCTCATTTGTTCTTGATCCCTTTAATCTGCTTTCTTTTTTTTTAATAGCACTCATCACTCTATGACCTCCCATTCTTATTTGTTCATCTCAATGTGATCTCCATGAGTGGAGAGGCTCTGTCTGTCTCTAGTGCTTAGAATAGTAGCTGGCATGTGCTCAGTAAATATGCAGAATGTTGAATGAATGTGAATGATTAATGAAGAAATAAATGAATAAATATCAGTAAACATCAGCTTTTTACTAAGTTCACCAGTTCTTCCTGTCCCAGGACACTCTCCTCATATCACAGACAGCAACCTAACATAACATAATTATACTATGGTTGGGTCTTATTTCCCCGCAGAGTTTTGTGGGTTGCACATATCCTAGTCACTTTGAAGAGACTCCAGCAACCTCAATCTTATGGAAAGAAAAGGTCTTCACTACACCCCAAAAAAGGCCTAAACTGCCCTCCTCTTACTGAAGTGACACTTTGATTAACAAGCTTCAAGTCACAAATTTTTCTTTTTTCTTTTCTTTTTTTTTTTTGAGACAGAGTCTTGTGCTGTTGCCAGTCTAGAGTGCAGTGGCGTGATCTCAGTTCACTGCAATCTCCAGCTCCCAGGTTCAAGCGATTCTCCTGCCTCAGCCTCCCTAGTAGCTGGAACTACAGGTGCGTGCCACCACGCCCGGCTAATTTTTATATTTTTAGTGGAGACGAGGTTTCACCATGTTAGCCAGGATGGTCTCGATCTCTTGACCTTGTGATCCATCCGCCTTGGCCTCCCAAAGTGCTGGGATTACAGGAGGGAGCCACCACGCCCAGCCACAAAAACATTTTTCTAAAATTATCAGCCCTAAGGCCCAATAATACATTCTCTAATATCTATTTATTACCTATGAATATTTGACTGCCCAGTGCCAGACATGGAATATATGCAAATGAATACAATACAGTTGTTTGGAAGGTCTCCTCAGCTTCCCCTGGCTGGTTGTATGTGCATGGTTTTTTGTGGTTTTTTTTTCTCTTCTTTTGTCTTATTTTTCTCTCTTTTTTTTAAAATAGCTGACCTGGGTTTTCAATAATAAGCAATTCCTTTTTAATTTCAAAGAGTGAATACATTCCCTAAACTCTACTTTGTTAAGAAGCACCTTAAAAATCACTCCTTCTCACGGACAAGTTCTCTCTTAGTGCATAGTTTTCTCCTGCCTTTCCCGAATGGAATAGGTCCCTCGTCTTTTCAGAGGTTACCACACTAACTGTACACTCAGTTCCACCACTTCCAACTACTCCTCTATTATGCAATCTCCGTAATTTTTGTTATCAAATATCTCGCAAGAACATCTCCAGTCCTCACTGAAGTTGTTTCCTTACTCATCGCCAATGATCTTCTACTCTAACCTCAATACCACTTTCTACATTCTCATCTTCTTAGCACTTTCTAAAGCATTTGACACTGCTGACCTCTCCCTGCTCCTCGGCCTCTCGCCTGCCTCAGCTCACGCGATCCCACACTATACTGTTCTCTCTGCCCTGTCAGTGTTCTTCAGCCTCCCTCCCTGGTTTGTCTTCATGTTCCCACATCCTACATGTTGGCAACCCTCCAAGATTCTGCCTTTTGGCCACTAGTTTCCTTTGGGATTCTCATCTGCATTCACAGCTTCAACTGTGAGCTCTTAAGCGGTCCCTCAGGACTACATCTTCAATCGCAACCACAATCCTAACTCTGTTCCCAGAATTCCATACGCCTACTAAACATTTCTATCTGAAATTCCTCGAAGTCAGAATACCTCAAATAAAACTTATTTTCTCCTCCGATGAGTCAGTCCTCTTCTTATTTTTTGAATTCCATTAATGGCACCACCGTTAATGGAATCATCTGCAACTTCTTTCATTGTCTCTGTCCTTTGCTTTCCAAACCAATCCGTTTTCAACCTTTGTACATTTCCTTTGCATCTTGCCTCTGTATGTTCTGTCCTGTTGATACTTTTCACTGTTCTGGTTCCATCTTTATCTCTCCTTCCTCGACTCTTTGTGTAGCCTCAAAAATGTCTTCAGCTTCTCTCCAATCCATCCTTTATTTAGCTTTCCAAAACTCTAGTGGCTTATAATTTCCTGCTTAATAGACTCTAAATTCCCGACTTTGAAATGTGGTACTTAATTCTCCACCAAAAGTGGACTTTTCACTTTTTTTTTTTAGTACATCTTTTGTTTGAGTACCTTCATATATTTTTAAATACTCTTCTATTCACCTTTTGTCCAGTTCCACCTGGCAAAATCTTACTTTTTATGTCCAATTTAAAGAACACATCTTCTAGTAAGTCCTCTATGACTAATCTCAGTCCAAAGAAATCTCTCCTCCTCTCACCTCTCTAACACCTCTATAACATGTTGCTTGCACCTTATTTTTTTTAATTGTATTTCTTTGTGTATAGCTTACTTCCTCAACTAAATTTTAAGTTCTTCAAAAAATAAGGATGACTTCTCTGGTAAATTATGTTATTATTCCCAAATATTCATGGCCTTCCTCATGGGAAAATTATCCTTGTCTGCCCTCCAAGGCAGGCATGGCTACATGACTAGTTTGTGACAACAAAATATGAGCAGAAGTGATGGATGCCTCTTTTTTTTTTTTGTTGGAGTCTCACTTTGTCGCGCGGGCTAGAGGGTGGTAGCACGATCTCAGCTCACTGCAACCTCCGCCTCCTGGGTTCAAGCAATTCTGCTGCCTCAAGCTCCCAAGTAGCTGAGATACAGGCACCTGCTACCATGCCTGGTTAATTTTTGTATTTTTAGTAGAGACAGGGTTTCACCATGTTGGCCAGGATGGTCTCGGGCTCCTGAGCTCAGGTGATCCGCCTGCCTATGCCTCCCAAAGTATTGGGATTACAGGCGTGAGCCACCATGCCCAGCCAATGAATGCCACTTCTGATCTGTCATGTGTATCTGCCATCGCTCTTGTCCCCTAACACAATAAAATTCCAACTAATGGCTATTTCTACCCAGATCCCCAAATCCAGAAGATGGGGAGCAGAGATGCACCTAACTCACAATAGACATTAACATAGATGAGAAATAAATCATTGTGTTCTGAACTACTGAAATTTGGGAGTTGTTTGTTACAGCAGCATAACAGCCAAAGCTGAAGAAACTTCTTACCTAATTCAACAAATATTCACTCAGTCATTTGTTCCACAACATTGACAACATACTCTGTACCAGCGTTGCTTTAAATACCATGGAACAGACAAATATTTGTAAAGCAATTTCTTAGTTCTGAATAGTAAGACATGTTCTCAAGCTGCTGCAATACAAGGCAACATGGCATAAATCTATTGGAGAACTATAAACAAAGAACTACTAAGTTTCCAGAAAGGGAGAGAGAATTTACACTGGAGGGATTAGAAAAGGTGTCGTGGAGGAAGTGTTACTTGTTTCTTCCTCCACACCTAGCACACAGTAGGCTTTAAAGATTTGTTGAATAGGTAAATAAATTATTAATAAAGCAGAAATAAATGAACACCGAATTGTCATCAATAAAGGCTGACATTTCTGTATTAATTCAATCACTTAGTTTGCCACATCAGGACAGGTGAAATGTTCCAGGACAAAAAGAAAATGGGATGTAAGAACTAGTGAGTGAGTGAGTTTGCCTTACCTAGATCCCATGGTGAAAGAAGTCTTACTCATAGACCCTAGCATCTTTTAAGCTCCAATTATTTCGGGTTAGTCATGTGGCTTTTCATATGACCCACTGCTTTTGACAGACTGTTTAAACAAATTTATCTTACAATCAGCAACCAACGGCTTCCTATTTTCAGTTTTACCCTTGATGGGAACCATCAAGCCGAATCTTCTGGATCTGTACTTCCAAGTTCACTAGGGCTGGGAGAACTCAGCCCAGGGATCAGCAACGCATGTACAAGTCTCTCCAAAGCAGGCAAGCAGAGTGACCTTAAATAGCCTAGAACAGAATTTTTAGAAAAAAAAAAAAATCTCTCCTTAACTCTGACACAGACTGCTGGGGTGATTCAAGTGATAAATGCCCTTTTCCTGGCTTCATAAATTACAAATTCAGAAACTGGTTAAATAGCTTAATCACGCACCCAATGTTTCAGACAGGAAAATACTCAATACAGGAAGATGGGAGGGCCATAAGTGAACCCTTGCCCTTTCCACTAATCTAGACTGAGCAGTGGGGCAAAATGTCTATCTGAAGGTCTATCTGAAAAATATCTATCTGAAGGTCTCTTCAGCTCTGAAGTTCTGTGAGTCTGTGAGACTATGTAGATTCAGAAAGATTTGCCTCTAGGAAGTGGATAGCCTACTCTCATCTGGACATTTTTCCAAATGACAGTGGAATTGGGGACCCTCACTCCTACTCCCCAACCTCTAGGGTTTTCCTAATTAAAAAGGGTAAGTAGGTTTTTGTGAAATGCTGACCCCAGTAGTTACCACAGGGTGACTACAGAAACATACACCTTGGCCTAAGTTCAAGTGCCTTTGCTTCGGTAACGTCGACTGACAATTCTAACAGTCCCAAGTGTCCGGAAGCAGGTTCTCTCCTTTGCAAATAGAGACTGTTCTTTAAAGATAAAGTGAGTTTGCCCAGCACGTTGAGTCTGTGATGGAGTTTCCAAGAGGAAATAACTTCATACCCTCCACAGCTCAAACCTGAGCTCAACAATATAGTCATTCCCAGAAGCTGCTTACTGTTTCTGGGCCTTAGGTTTCAGATCCATGTAAGAACAGCTTTTCAAGACAATAATAAGGTTATTTCATGGATATGACAGTGCCCAGGGCCAAGAAAAAATTCACATGAACTCAATGAATGTGAATGAATGTGAGTTCTCTTTCAGGACTCCCCTACAGCCCATTTCCGTCCTGTCTTGGATACTATTTGATTAACTTTCTGTTGCTTCATCTTTTAGTTAAATATTCCTTTTATCTACATTTAGTATATCTCACAGTCCACTAAGCAACCATACAGACACACACACACACACACACACACACACACACACACACACACAATATGAACATTCTAGGGTGAAGAAAAGTGGCAAATCTTTCAGTGTAGAACCATCACCTACATGTAGGCTCATCTACAAAATTTGACATCTCTCATCATCTCCCCAAAATTCCTTTGGCCTATGGCAACATTAGCTTTAAAATTTCCTAACTATTTACACAGAACTATTTCCTGACTCATTCCCCGTAACTACCCCCAGAAGCTCCGAGTCTGGATGCTGGCAGTCTTAGCTTGCCCCAACTCCCTTCTCTACTTCCCAGCCCACACAAATTCCATATCCACCCAATGCTCAGCATGGCATCCTCAAACAAACCACTCTCTCCACTGCCCACTCTCAGAACTCCCAAGAGTAACAATCATCATCTCTCTTACAGTTGAATGGAAAGGGGTTTCATACTCTTCTTTTTCACTTTGTCTCTGTATTTCAATATTTTCAGACATAACACTGACTGTATGCTCTACAACTAACTAACCTTCAGTTTACAGAAGAGGAAACTAAAGGACAGGAAGTTGGCTGATTCCTACAATGCCCAGAAATTACAGCAAAGGTCAATCTCAGGACTGAGTTCCCTGTTTTTTCTCACTCGTATTCTTTAAGTTGACACCTGGGCCCCTGGTGCAGGGTGGGCTCTTCATAAACCTTTATTGAATAAGTGTTCAATAAATCAATACTCAGTTTTCTCCACTGTAAAGCAAGGGTGACACTACTCGTTTCTGATATAGGTCCAACCTTAGAGAATATCTTTTCTTCTCTAACAATGTTGTCTTCAGGATTAAGTGGTGGACTTTTAGGAGTACGGATGTCTGTGTTTAGTTCTGCTGCTTTGGCTTGATAAGACTTGATCATGTGTACACAATACACACACACACAATGATATAACTTGCAGATATTTCATAAGCAGAGACAGAAAATAACAAAGAAAAAGTTTGTGAGAGTCTCAGTCTATGAGGAGACAGAGGAAGGAAAATGATCACACTGAGGAACAGCACCGAAGTGCTGTAATTTATTATGTGCTTTCATAAACCTTAGCTCATTCAAACCTCACAAACCTTATGGGAATGGCAGGGCAAATATTGTCATCTCCGTTTCCTTTCAAAAACTGAAAGTTCTAAGGATTTGAGTGAATTTCCCCAGGTTACAAACTTGACAAGTGGTGGGACCAAAACTAGAGCCCAGGTCTTCTCTTTCTAGATGAGAATTAGTCACTCTTCTGCTATCAATCATCAGTTAGTTATAAGGCATTTAACCTTCCATGCCAAGGATGGCTTTTTTTTTAATGGCATATTCTATCTTCCCACTTAAAACCCCTGAGGGCAGAACTATGTCACATTCCTATCTGATTCCCTGTATCTAAGCACAGTTTCTATCACAGGATTGAACTTCAATGATACTTAATAACAATAAAATTTTTTGATAGATAAAAATAACATTTTTAAGAAACGGTAGCTGCATTTAGCAAGCTGGCTTTCCCAGGATATTTACTGGTTCCCTGGTTGCATTATCCAAGCGAGGATGAAAAGTTGATTTCTTAATGAATGTCCCATCAACTTAGTCTAAGCAAAAATTCTATGAGGGAGATTTGTTTATTTTAAGGAAAACATTTTAACTCTTTCAGAAAATACCTTCTTTTGGTGTCCCTAAAAGATCTCTAATTTGCCAAGTGAATTTAAAAATGTATTTTCTCTTAAACTCTAAGATTAGAAACATTATCCCCCAGATTTTTTTTTTCAACCCTGTTGAAACAGGTTTCTCTGTTACCGTTCAGGGGTTGGTTTCAGCCAGAAAGTTACTTCTCATTTTTAGAATGCAGGGCACGTTTAAATAAGGATCTTCATCATTAATATTTATGAAGCGCTCAAAATGTGCCAGGATTTTTATCCATTATCTCATTTAACTCTTAAATAATTTAACTCAATTAAGATGTTATTATCTCACAGGATCCCTTTGGCATAGGGAATGTTATTATTCTTATAATATAGTTAAGGAGACTGAGTCTTAAAGGCACCATGTGGCTTGCCCAAGGTTACATAGCTAGAAAGTAGCAGAATGAGATTTGATCCTAGGTCTCTCTGAATTTGAGACTTAGCAACTACACCATAAAGTTTCATTCACTATAAATGGTGGCAGATGAACGTCATTGTCAGTGAGGTCATCAGTGGAAGACAGTCCCAGTTTCCCTTTGAATACCTGAAGGATCAAGCTATGGACTGAGATGACAAAAGGCCTAACTCATCCACTTGCTCATCCATACACCCAATCTGTGATTATGGAAGTGTTTTTAACTTCAACATTTTCTGTCTATAGTATGTACAATTAGATTAAAGTTGAGTGTTTGGCAATTTATGCTCAATGTGAACAACCAATCCAAATGCACTAGGCTAAGAAGCAGTGTCACAGTAGCATGATAAAATGGAAACAAGAAACACAAGAGAGTCAGAGAGTCATATTCAGAGAGCGTGGGCTTGTTTTTGTTTTTTGTTTGTTTGTTTGTTCTAGATAGAACCTGCTGATTAAAAACAGACCCAGATGCACAGGATCTCTGACTAAACAACTGCTGTGTGGTAGCGGGAGGTCCGGGTGGCTCATTCATCACAGCACGGAAGGCACCCTCTCAAGAACATGTAAACGGGATGAAGAGCTCTCCCAGAATGTTACAGTCAACATGTGCCAGCCCTCTTTGTTCTCTGTCTAGGGTCATTTCACTTATAATGACTCATCTTAACCTTTAAGGTTATGGGAAGCATATGATACATCAGGCAGGAGGTACCCCATTTCTAAGCCTTGAGCCTTCAGTGCAGAGAAGAAATCCTTTCTGGATGACCACACCATGAGTTTGAGAAAGCAGGGCAGAGTCCACAGTTCTGTGTAGATTATTTATTCAAAAAATCCCCAATAACTAACAGAGCAGAAACTGGATTTAGGAATCTAAATTAAAACCTATTTTGATGACCTTTGAGAAAGATACTTCAAAACAAAGATTTATTGCAAATGTTAGCTACTTTGCTCCTTGAAATAACATTCATTTACTTCAGATTAAACACTGCTTGCTATTTAGTCTTCACATCTACAGCCATATTTCTGGAATACATTCTCTGTTTTTGCCACAGATTTTGGTCTGATTTTCAATGGAAAAGGAATTTAATGGGTCATGTGTCTTTAGAATTCTTTTTGTAGTTTATTCTAAGTTGCTCATATCCCATCTCCTAGTCTGTCTGAACTATTTGCCCACCATAGTGAGTGGTACACAGTTTCAAAACATCTAATCTAGATACTGCTCAATTTAAGGCAGAGATTTCCAGATAAGAAGCTATTTGGTCTTGATATAGGGATCAAGACTATGGCTTTCCTATCAATAACATTATACCCTTCTGCAACAAGCACTAAATCTAACAAGTGACTGAGGCATTTAATAAACAATATAATACTGCAACAAATTTATGCTATCTATAACCCCACAGAAACAAGATCCATAAAATACCTAGGAAGCTATGGCACAAAGTAAACAATACATGAAAATTTTACTTGAATGTTGGTTCTGCCATTCATCCATTCATTCATGCATTCAGCAAATATTTATTGAATAGCTGCTACATGCCAGCCAATATAATGGTGAACAAAACAGATATATTCCTGCCGTCACAGAAGTTACAATGTAGCAGGCAGGAGGGATAGAGAGAAGTTGAGCAGAAATCATAATACCTTGTAATAAATGCTATCATATTGGAGGAATTATACTGTGCTAGTGGTACCCCAATGGAAGGACAATGCAGTGTGTGTGTCTATGTGTATGTGTGTGTGTGTGTAGACTGGTGATCAAAAAGGACTTCTCATTCATGTTTCTGAGTTTTAATTAGATAAATGATATAGGGGTAGTGGTGGGAAGACAAGGAACCAGCATGTACAAAGACCTAAAGATGAAGAGGAACATAGCATTAACTCCACAGTCTTCTAACATTTATAAATGTTTCAATAGTCTTATAACATTTCACTCTTCTTCTCTGTAACAGAGGCAGTGTCACAGCCAAGGCCTTGGGCAAGACTGTGCCTGGAGTTGCTGAAAGCCTTTGCTCATAAAAGTTGTTTTTCTCTGTTTATAATTGTTCAGTGGTTTGAATCTGTCATTTATTGCACCCCCACTTAAGATGTGACCAACTTGCAGACAGGGAGCATAGCTCACTGTATTTCCCAGAACCCGGCGTAGCATTCTGTATATATTGGAAGCTTAAGAAATGTTAGTGCTAAACAAATAGATAAATGGTAAGAAATGGTCAGCAACCAAGCTGGAACTTCCAGAATTTTCAAGGGAGTAGCAATGTTTATCCAACAAGTTTTTTCAGCCAATGTTACTTTCTTAAGTTTCAACTTTAAGAGCTTAGTCACAAAGATTCTCATTAAGTAGTACCTTGGCAATTCAAATAATCACTGCCCCTCTAACTTGAGTTAGTTGACTTGGTTAAGGCCAAAATGTGAAGCCTTAAGTCCCGTGGAAGGTTAGTTACCTTCACGGAGAGAAAGAAGATCTAGTCATAGTCTCACCCTGAACTCTGGCCAGGCTAAGGGAAATAGCATTGCATAGTCTGTAGACCATACCATGGGCTAGGCACTTACCTAGGGATGTTGACATGAAGATAAATAAGTAGTTCCTGCCCCCTAAGGAGGCTCTGGCACACAGTAGCTTCTCGAGAACTGTTTTCTGAGAAACTGAGTAAATATGGCCTCACATATTTAGGCAAAGCACTTATAAAATGTATTACAGTTTTGTTTTTATATGTGGGACTCCTTCCTGGATTGTAGAAATGTTTGTATCCTATGGGTTTTTTGTAGTCTCTGCAAAAAGCTAATTCCTCCTCTGAGGTTAAAGGAATCCTTACCATTGTTTTTGAAGACAGTAAGGGCTGCAGTAGCTGAAGCAGTGGCACTGAAGTGGGGATATTTCAGCTACTGAAGGGACCTCAGTCCCACTCACATGGGACTGCAGCATAAGCCTCTGTTCCAATATTACCCTACCCTAGGAACAACTGTTGGAACAAAAGAGTTACTCTGAGAGTCAGCGTGAGCAGTATCCCTAAATAAGTGTAGTCATCCTTTATGAGTAGCAGGTCTCCACTCCTGCCCTTAAATTGTCCAACTCCAAAGCTAACAGTCACCAAGGAGAGCACAGCACAGGCCCTGAAAGGAGCCACCAGGGACATTATGTCATGATGCAAAGGACAAATGCATGCTTTCCCCAAAACCTGGAAAATCAAGTTTATGTATGTCATGTTTATTCAAATACCCTTGAAATAAAGTCTCCCTCGCCTCAGGCAAGGACAGTCTCAGATAGGAAGGAGTGAAGTTCTTTTACCCACCCAAATAATACTGGTCAGAACTCTGGCTTTCAAGTTCCTTGAGTCATGAGCAGGCTGTTCACTTCCAGGGCACTTTCCGCAGGCTTCTTTGGCATGAATTGAGGTCAGGTTATAGCTGTCTCCTGGGTGATAAAAGCTGCTTGGCTTCTCACACTTTTGGATGAATCATTGGAGTTTCCCAGAGAAATGCAGAGGGTACTGCCACCCCTCAGGGAGTGTTAACCTCCCACAGTGATGGAGCAGTGATGAGACTGAAAACATCAGCCAAATGGTGATGCAATAACAGGCTCAAGATGAAACTTTTATTATGGTCTGTACAACTCACATTGATTGGAGAAGGAAAGAAAACAATATAAACAGCAGAATCCCACGACTGAGTTTCACTGTCACAAATATGTTCTTCATCAAATCCCAACCTCCTTCATTCTTTCCTTCTCCAATTCTCCCCTCCCCAAATACCTGGAAATATTTTCTGCCCAATTTCTTTCATTTGTTCACTTGACCTTCCATCATTCACTCAGCAAGTATATAATGAGCCCCTGTCATGTAACAGGCACTGGGAATCAGTTCCAGCTTTTCTGCCTATTACTAGTTACATATTTTTTTTTACCAATTACATTTTTTAAGTATGGAGTAGTAAGTACAATAATCAAGTATCAACAAAGCAAGAGGTCAGGGAGTAGAGAACATACATCAAGAACTGTGTTAGAGCAGTCACTGATAATTTCCTAAAAGTAATATATGAGAGTTGAGTTTTGTAGGACATAAAGGGATTTCTGGGCAAATAAGGGCAGTGAGAGGAGTGGAAGGTAAGAGATAGAATTCTAGGGAAAGAAAAAATAGCAGCAGCTCAAAACACTTGTTGATGCTTTAGCCACTAATGTGTTTATATTGTGCTCAGCACTGATCTAAGCTTTTTACCTGTGTTAATTTTTTTTTTTTTTTGAGACAGAGTTTCCCTCTTGTTTCCCAGGCTGGGGTGCAATGATGTGATCTCAGCTCACTGCAACCTCTGCCTCCTGGGTTCAAGTGATTCTCCTGCCTCAGCCTCCCAAGTAGCTGGGACTACAGGTGCCCACCACCACGCCCAGCTAATTTTTCATATTTTTAGTAGAAATGGGGTTTCACCATGTTGGCCAGGCTGGTCTCAAACTCCTGACCTCAGGTGATCCACCCGCTTTAGCCCCTCAAAGTGCTGCAATTACAGGCTTTGGCCCCTCAAAGTGCTGCTCTCCCATGACTATTTGGTCTCATTCATATCCACTGCACCCTGCCTGTGTCAATTTTTTAAATCCATAGAAAAACAACATGAGGTAGTCTCCACTATTATTTCCACTGTGGCAACTGATACACAGAGAGACTAAGTAAGTTGGCCAAAGTCACATAGCTAGAAAGTGGCAAAGTCACAATAAGGTCCAGAGCTCTTAATCACTACAGGATACAAGTACAGAAAGATATACGCAAAGATCCAGAGATGAAATAGAGAACAGAACTTTCTGGGGAAAAAATGGGAGTGGATATGAATGAGACCAAATAGTCATGGGAGAGCAGCAGATATAAATGATGATGAAGACCTAATGGGCCAGATTATGAGGAACCCATGTACCCTACTAAAGTCTGCCCTTAATTCTGAGGCCAGCTGGGAACTATGAGCAGCTTTATAACCAAGATAAGGCCCATGTTTTAGGAAGAAAACTCACAGAAGTGTAGAGAATGGTTTTGAGAGGGCCAATGGTCAGATCAGTTAAGACAGTAATGTTAACTACATACATGAGAAATGAAAAAGGGTCTCTCTTGGTCTAATTTGTGCTGCTATGTGAGAATATCTAAGACTGGATAATTTATAAAGTATAAAAATTTACTTCTCAGAGTTTTGGAGACTGGGAAGTCCAAGATCAAGGGGTCAGCATCTGGTGAGGGCCTTCTTGCTACATCATCAAATGGCAGAAGGGCAAATAGGGGTGGGAGAGAGAGAGCAGGAGGGGGCTGAACTCATCCTTTTATAAGGAATCCATTCCTGTAACAATGGCATTAATATACTGATAAGGACAGAGCCCTCATGGCCTCATTACCTCGAAAAGGTCCCACCTATTCATATTGTTACAATGGTGGTTATGCTTGTAACATATAATTTTGTGGGAGTCACATTCAAGCCATAGCAAAGCACAACTAAGGAAGCAGGACCAGGGCTGAGACAAAGGGAGACTGCAGGATCTGCTTAGATAATAGAATTTATAGGACTGAAAGGGAAGCTTACTGGCGGTGAAAGCTGATTCAATAAGAGTAGAAGAATCACTTGAGCTCAGGAGTTTGAGACCAGTCTGGGCAAAATAGCAAGATCAAAGCAGGCAGATCACTTGAGCTCGAGTTTGAGACGAGCATGGGCAACATGGCAAAACTCCATCTCTACTGAAAATACCAAAAATTAGCCGGGCTTGGTGGCACACATCTGTAGTCCCAGCTACTTGTGGGGCTGAGGCAGGAGAATCCCTTGAGCCCACAGGGTGGCTGCAGTGAGCTCTGATGGCACCACTGCACTCCAGCCTTGGTGACAGAGTAAAGCCTTGTCTCAAAATAAACAAAAGAAGAATGACTTCCAGGTTTAGGATGAGGTATATAGCCATGCCATTAACCAGAATGACGAAGGTTAGAGGAGGGCCTGGTATAAGAGAAAGGCAGTTTGTTCAGTTTGAGAATATTGCATTTGAGATGCCTGTTCCAGTTATCCATTGCTGCATATATACTACTCCAAAATGTAGTAGCTTGGAAGAATAATTCATGATTATTTCTCATGGTTCTGTGAGTGGACCAAGGTCATCTGGACATTCTTGCTTGGGTTCTCTCATGTAGTTTCTGTCAGACGTCAGCTGGGCTACAGTCATCTGAAGGCTCAAGTGGGCTGGTTATCTAGTACAGTTCACTCCCATGGGTGGCAGTTGATGCTGTTTATTGGATAAAAGCTCTGCTGGGCTTGTCCACCTGCAAGCGGCCTCTCCATGTGGCTTGAGCTTCTCGCAGCAGGATAGTTGGGTTGCAAAAGACAGTATCCCAAAAATTCACATTTCAAGAGGCCTAGGCAGAGGCTATAAGGCTTCTAGTGACCTAGCCTTGGAACTCACTGCCACTTTTGCAGCATTTTACTGGTTAAGAGAGAGTCACAGGGTCAGCCTGATTCAAGGGCGGGGGACTCCAGAGGGTATAAAGACTAGGAGACACGGCTCATTGGGGACCATCTTTGGAGACTAACATGATGCCTCTGGGACATGCAATTAAGGTGGTTCAATATGTATTTAGATTGGGGATTTGGCTGAAGAGACAATCAATATGTAGGTCATGATTGATGCCATAGACATAGATGAAATCTCCCAGGGAGAATATGTGAAGTGCTACAAGAATAAGATCAGGGAAGACTTCTGAAGCAACAGTATCTGAAGGGAAAGCAATGGAACACTGAGTAGAGATACCAAGAATGTGGGACCATAGAGGCAGAGAAAACCATGAATGACTATGCTTACACAAGCCAAAAGGAACATTTCAAGAAAAGGAAATAGTCAGTGAGTCAAATGCTGAAGAGAGGCAAAGTCATGTAGGGTCCACAATGTGTTTTCACCAAATTTAACAATTAGTTGATCATGGATAACCTTAGAAGGAACAATTCCAAGGAATGGGAAAAAGCAAAGGAAAAAAAGTAAGACAAACAAAAAGGGCAGCGAATAGTAGTTAAGAAAGAGAAAGAAAAAACTATCACGAGACACAGTATTGAAGGAGGGGGTTGTTTTAAGACTCTTGGGGGAGGGCTTTGGGCACAGATTGTCTGTTTGCGTGAATTTACATGTTGGCTCTACCAGCTGTGCGACATTGCTTAAGTGATTTAACCTCTCTTAACCTAGATGTTCTCTGAAGAGGTAACATTTAAGTTGATGCCTGAAGAATGAATCAGCCATGCAACGGATTGGAAGAATAATGGTCTTGGCTGGGGTAACAAGGTTATGGGCAAGTTGGGGACACATTTAGCTTGTTAAGGAATAGACTGGAAATGATGACAAGTTGGCAGGTAGGACGGAGTGGAAGATATGGTCATGGGAGCAATATGAGATTGAGCTGGAAGGGAGATGGAAGCCTGATCTTTCCGAGCTTTTACTATGGTGAGATGTCATCCTAATTACAATGGAAGTCACTAGAGAATTGAAAATAGAGGAGGGATATTATTTAACGTATTTCTAAAAGGTCACTCTGTTTTAAAAACAAACACATCTCCCCAGCAATTCTACTCCTAGGTGTTTATTCAAAACAAATGGAAATATATGTTCATGAAAAGACTCGTGCAATAATTTCATAGCAGATTTATTCATTATAGCCTCAAACAGGAAACATCCCCAAAATCTACTAATAAAAGAATAGTAAACATACTGTGGAATATTCATAAATGGACTATTACTCAGCAATAAAAAAGAATTAATTTGCTGCTACAGGAAAGAAAATTTTATGTGATTCCATTTATATGATATTCTAGAACAGGAGAAATTAATACACAGTGGGAAAAACTTAGAACACTGGTGTCCTCTGGGAACTGTTTGGAGTGGCAGTAATCTATCTCTGATAAGAGTTAAGGTTAATGGCTGGGCGCAGTGGCCCACGCCTGTAATTCCAGCACATTGGGAGGCCGAGGCAGATGAGGTCAGCAGTTCAAGACCAGCCTGATCAACACACTGAAACCCCGTCTCTACTAAATACAAAAAATTAGCTGGATGTGGTGGCACATGCCTGTAATCCCAGTTACTTGGGAGGCTAAAGCAGGAAAATTGCTTGAACCAGGGAGATGGAGGTTGAAGTGAGCTGAGATTGAGTCATTGCACTCCAGCCTGGGCAACAAAAGCAAAACTCCATCTCAAAAAAAAAAAAAAGTTAGGGTTACACAGTGGTGAAAACTCGAAAAATGTAAATTTGGTATTCAAATTTTACATTAAAAAAAACATAAATATTGAACTTTAGTTATATGCATGCCAGAGTGTTTACAGGGAATACTACTGATATGTTCAATTCCTTTGAAATACAACAAAATTAAGATGGATTCGTGGATGAATCAAGGGGTAGAAATATGGATGGACAGAAATGTGAGAAAGCAAGTGTAAGTAAAATGCTAATGGCAGAACCTAGCTGGTAGGTACATGAATGTTCATAGTAAAATAATTACAATTTTGCTTTATATTTGAAGATTTTCTTAGTGAAATATTGGTGGAAAAGATTACTCTGACCTCTCTGAGCATAATGGGTTTAGGGGGCAACTAAGAACATTGGAAGGTAAGAGGAGGATATGACATTGACCAAAACGAAAGGTAAAGTCAGTACAAAGAATGACATTAGTGATTATGATGTTGAGAATGGATTTAAAAAGAAATGACCCGATTCTATATTTATGTTGGAGATGCTGTGAGAAACAATTAATATAAAGCCTTTGAACTGGAGCCTTCCCTGAATAATTCGGGCTTAGAGAGAGCTCAGTAAATCCTGTTATCTCATCCTTCCCTCAGGCAACGTCACTTCCAAATCACCTCAGAGAAATGAGAATTTCTTCTCTATTAAATAACTCATTCTCATGTTTAATAACTGCTGCAGTCTCTTGTTTTCTTCAATTGGAAATTGTCTAAATATAGTGAGAGCTCAGATTATTAGCCCAGAATGGAGCTTCTTAAAGTCCTAATACATGGTATGATCATGTTTATGTTTATCTGATATAGTAGAGTCCCTGACAGATCTGCAATGCAATATTTCCAGATAAAAAATTTGGTACACTTTAGACATCTTTGTTAGAATTTTGTGTTTCCCATCAGGTGTAGCACACAGATAGAACCCCTAGATTAACCATGTAGGCAGGAAAATTGGGGGGAAAATGAAAACCTGTCATCTGTGTCATTATTTCAGCACTAAGCCTTCAGGGAGTAGGAGAAGTGTCACTCAGAACATCTCTGCAATTGCCTGAGCTGCACGAGTGTCACCAGCTGCATGATACACTCACTTAGAGCTTGCTGAAACTCTCACCTTTTCTCCCCCATCTATCACCCCTATCCTTTCAGTGGAAGCGGGGCCGGTGTTTGTTCAAACTCAGTAGAAAATAGCAGCAAGCACACGCTCTGTTTCGCTTCTGTTTTTACAGTTAACAGTTAATAGCTTACTTACTTGGCTGCTTGGCAAAGTGCTAGGTGCCAGGCTAAGCACCATGCAGCATCATTTTGATCAACCTTCATAGCAACGGTTCTATGAGGTGGCATCTATTATTATCTACATTTTACAGCTGAAGTGTCTGAGGCTCCAAGGTTAAGTAATTTGCCCAACTAGCAAGTTAGGGAACCGGAGTTCAAAATGAAGTCAGATGGTTAGCAGAGGAAAATCTTACAACCACCGTGTCCTTGGCATCACTAATGGAACATCAGGAGCCTGGAGGGTGAAGAGGGTTGACGGATTCTCCTGAGCCTTCAGCAGTAGCCATGAAGCTGTGTGCCTTTTGTTCTGCCTCTCAGTGCACTACTGAATTAGCAGCTCCTGCTTTGTATGAATTCAGAGGCTCCCCTTGCAAGGCCTCCTACACAGTCCCTCAAAACCTCCTAACTCCCAGTTTATGCCTTAGTGCTTTTACCGGGCACAAACCTTTGCATCTCTCAATGCAGATGAAACTGAGCACAATTACTCCTTTTAAAAAGTGAAAGTGGCTTAAATTCACACTAAGCTATAGATAACATTTATTGTGATCCATCTAGATTAGATTTAGCTGGCAGCAGAGATTGGAGAGAAAAGGAGAAAGAGCAGCTAGTTCTATAGAGGTGTGGGGGATCAGGAAGATATTCAGAAATAAGTATGTAAGCCATGAAATCAAACCTAACCTAACAAATTTTTTTTTTTTTTTTTTTTTGAGACGGTGTTTTGCTCCTGTTGCCCAGGCTGGAGTGCAGTGGCGCGACCTCAGCTCACTGCAACCTCCGCCCCCCAGGTTCAAGCAATTCTCCTGTCTCAGCCTTCTGACTAGCTGGGATTACAGGTGCTCGCCACTACGCCAGACTAATTTTTGGTATATTTTTAGTAGAGATAGGGTTTCACCATGTTGGCCAGGCTGATCTCAAGCTCCTGACCTCAAGTGATCTACCCGCCTGGGCCTCCCAAAGTGCTAGGAGTACAGGTGTGAGCCACCACGCACAGCCAATGTAACAAATTTTTGATTGCCAATCAGCCCATTCCAAAAAGTATTAAAAGTGTTATACACTGGTCCCCAATCACCTATACTTTCCAGTTTGGAGCCTTGCACTTCTAGTGTAGCACCAAAACCAAAACCAAAACCAAAACCAAGCTTCCACTTTGCCCCTTGTCCTTCTTGCTGTCATTTATCTGCATTTATATTAAAAAGCTTGTTATTTGGAGAAATCCATCTATTTCTTGGCAAAACTCTATAGCTGGTATAAATCACTGCTTCTCTAGGGCTTTTGTTCTCACCCTGCCCTGCTATGCACCAAGGAAACAGCAATCTCCCCCATGACGTAAAGAACAGAAAGTGCAGATGGGCTGTTTTGCCCCACTTGTCTCTCTCAGACCTTCTCCAAGGAGCTCCACATGGCTGTGAGCTATTTATTCCCAGGAGAGGTTTCAAGAATAAACAGGGAAACAAAAATGAAGAGATTTGCCTAGGGTGAGATGGGAGAATTCTATCATTTATTTAGAATCAGAAAATCAAATTAACTCCAATGAAATATTTTTAAAGGTTTATTTAATGTCTATCTTCCACGTTAAACTGGGGCTGGATTAAGGGGCAATCCAGCCAGACAGCTACTCCAAACATCAGTCTAAAAGGGGAGCCAAAAATCACCTACTGTTTAGAACTTCACCAGGATGTGATAAGATGAAAGGAACGTAACCACTTTTAGAATACCGACTGAATGGAAGGAACGTGGTCACCCAATAAAGAACGAAATACCTCCTATATTTAACTGATCCAAACAGATCAGTTAAATTGCCTTCTTAGCTTTGCTGTGTGAAATTTGCAGATTTCGGGCCAGAGCTATTATTGGTCTATACTGGAGAGTAGGGACAGAGAACTCCCATAAAACAAGACTCAGATTTCACTCTCAGTTCGAAGGAATGTCAAAGTATTCCCCTGCAGGGGGTAGCCACCAGTCTTGGTGTGGCCCTGATTGGAGAAAGAGCTCCATGTGGACAAGGGCTGTACCTGTTCTGTTCATGACTGCTCATTCAGCATCTAGCTCAGTGCCCAGCCAAAATGCATACCCTAGAGGCGTACCATTGCTCAGCTCCAAAGAGTACCATTTGCGGCATATGCTGCTGCTTTATAAGCCTCACAGGTGGTGTGCTTCATGCAGGCTTGTACACATGGCCCCCCAGATTTGTTGACTGACCTACTGAATGGGTAAACAACATATAGATAGAGGGGAAATAACTTTTTCCCAACAATCTTTCCTCTCTACATCCGCTTCATTGCCTTAATGTAGTCTCTGGCCTTCTTCATTCAACTTGAGGGGCCAGATGCGTTCTTTCTGCCTCCAGTCTCCTTACCCAGTAAGAGCCATCTCTCTATGGCAGGACGAGACCGTGCCACTTCCTTTCTTCAAAGCCTCTGATGCTTCTCACTGACCATGGAAAGGACAACATTTTTAACATAGAAAATGAGACCCTCTGTGAGTGGCCCCAAATTGCCCTGGCCAGCATCATCTCTAACCACTCCCTCCTTTCTGCTCTGTGCACAGCCATGTCCAGGGGTCATATTCACTATGTGCTTTCTCCCTTGGTGCCTCTGCACATTCGATTCCTTCCACCACCGATAATGGTCAGGGTCGTGTGGGATGCTCCTTGTCCTAGTCCATGTACGTTGCTATAAATTACCTGAGGCTGGGTGATTTATAAAGAAAGAAAGTTTATTCAGCTCACAGTTCCGCAGGCTGTACAAGAAGCATGGTGCCAACATCTGCTTGGCTTCTGGTGAGAGCCTCATCCTGCTTCCACTCGTGGCAGAAGCTGAAGGGAAGAGGGTGTGCAGAAAACATGTGGCAAGAGCAGAAGCAAGAGAGCGCAGGGGTTGGAGTGGGGAGATGCTAGGCTCTTTTTAATAACCAGCTCACCTGGGAACTAACAGAGCAGAATGCATCCCCACAGGGAGGGCATCAAGCCACTCATGAGGAATCTGTCCCTATGACCCAAACACCTCCCACCAGGCCCCACCACCAACACTGGGGATCAAATTTCAACACGAGATTTAGAAGGGATAAATAACTAAACTATATCACCCTGCTATTGAAATTCATCTGGTGTTTTTATAATGATTACACGGGAGTATGGGATTAGGGGAAGAAGACCTTAGAGGCAAAGTGCCATTCCTTTTGCCTAATATCAAGGATAAATGATATCAACCTGTCTTATCACTGTTCCTATTAACCTTCATCACCTGGCTGAGATAGCATGTGCTAGTTTTCTCTATGGTAAAGTTATTCTCCTCCCCCAAGCTTCCACACTGTACTCTTTGGAAGGAGAACACTATTCCAACTCATACCTAAGGGATGGAAAATCTGTTCCACCTCCTTGAAGAGGGGAGCATCCATATAGATTATCAGATGAGATTTTTAAAACATTTGGTTCTCTTAAATACCTATTTTTACTCACCTATTCCTAATATCACATTTGTCTTATTATCAGTGGATTGTTTTGACTTTGGGTAGTCATAATTAGGGTAAAAGGTAGATATATCGTTCAGTTTTTAAATTTTTTTTCTGGGGCTTATGCTATCAACCAGAATTACTTGCTACATTTTAAATATATAACTTATCATTTTTATTTATTTCTCCTAATCTTTCTTCCTTTATAACCTTTACAGATAATGCAAACTTCGTATCTATTCTTTAGAAATAAGAGAAACAAAAGTCTTGAAATGTTAATGATTTAGTTTAGCAGAAAATGAAAACTGACAAGCCATACTCCTTTTGCTTTACATATATCCGTCTAAACAGAAGAAGCAGAGGAATTCTGATCTGTTAGAAAAAAGAATTTATTCTTAAAGTTGTACAAATGCTTTCTGACCATTAAACTACAATTCAGTGCACTTTCAAGAATTTGTTCTTATACTCCTAAAGTCTCTCTCCATCATGTTATTACTAGAGAATCATGATCTGAGCAGAAAGAGGTGGCTTTCTTCTGTGAGTGCCTGCAATGCATGTTCTCCAGTTAATATGCTTTACCAACTAAAGAATTTGTCATTGCCTGTTGTCACATTCAGGCAAATTATTCTATTCTTGAATTGGCAAGTCTTTAGGTTAAACATCTCTTGGCAAAGCATACAGTGTTTGTAAGACCTTTCTGTTTGAAAGGCAGAAAAACCCATCACAAAAAAAAGTGTCTTGTTTTTGTCCCCAACAGAAATCAGCTTTAAAAAATGCAGCAAATCACACTCAGCTGGTAACTAGTTCATCACTAGTCGTTCCACTGAATTCAGCTGTCTTTTTTCCCAAGCTAATTTATGTATAGATACAGCCTAAATTTATATCCTTTTAAATGTATAGTAAACTTTTTATCTCTAAGTTCTCCTAGTAATTAAACAGCTAGGACACACCTCAAATGACCTGAATTTGATCCCTGGAATCCCCCTAAAAGTGCTTTCCCTGGGGTAGAATTTCCCTAAGGGAAAAAAAGGAACAAAAGAAATGAACTCAGACTTTATTTTGGAATGTGTGTATTGGTAAGGAAAAGGAACTATTAATCAACGAAAATGTGCCTTAAAGTTGAACTTTCTAAGGCAGACTTGCATAGTACTTAGTAAATTAAAAGCACAAAAAGCCGTGGGCAATAGACTGAGTGAGTGTCACATTAGCCATTTTATTTGGTTTTGAAGTGACAATCTATGAGAGGCAGATCATGTCTGCCTGATGATTTCCCCGCATGTACACAGGTGACACTGGAAGATAACTCAGGCAGACACATGTCTGGCATGTTGAGCCAACACCACCGAAGTACACGAGTGACTACTTATCCATTCTTTCTGCAAGAAGAGTCACCCTTGAAAGCTATGCGCCTCTATACGTGTTGATATGAAGTGAAGTGAGAACCACAACCATTACATTTGAAAAACAGCGTGCGAAGTAGGATTTAGTTTTTGGCAAAACAGAAATCTAAAGTATAAATGTCTCTGTATGCCAGAAAAAAGTCTAACAATATTTATACACTAAATGTTACTGGTTAGTGCTGAATAGTGGGAGTGCGAATTATTTTTAGTTTCCTCTTGTACTTTATTATACTTCATGAATTTCTATAACAATTTTTTAAACATTTTTAAAATATGTAAATCAACATATTTTTTCTCTTTCTTGTTGGGATTTTCTTTCCATTTTGTATTCATACTTCTCTTAACACTCTACAAATGTGACCTTTACTATCATACCCTTCCCTAGTTGCAACCAAGTGGAAAAAAATTTAAATTCCTTGACAAGATCTATTGATGATATGATATCTGATGATTACTAGGATTGACTAGATGCCACAGGAAAAAAAGGAAAATTCCATTGGTATTTTTTACCTGGAAAAAATTTTAAAGGCCTCTGAAGATTTATGTAACAATCTGGGTATACACCAAATTGTTGTATTTATAGCATATGTTATCATTGATGGTAACAAACATAGCTTGATGTTTTTCCAACAGAAAGAGAAGTGTGCAGTGTTTCTTGGTTAATTCACAAAACTAAAAGCCTCAAAATCTCCTGGAACAGATAGAATCTATCCAAGTTCCTTTGGTAGGAATGAGGAGAAGTTTATGCATTTAACAGGCATAAGTTATAAGTTCTCATATTCAAGAGTTTCCAACAGTTTGAGCTTTTTTTTTTTTTTTTTGAATTGTTAAATAGGAGGGTTTCTGGCTGCAAAACTATAATATGCATTGACTTTGACGATGTATGAGCCAAGGAAAGAACACTGGCAGTCCCAGCAGGAATACGATTTTCACATGCCCTGTGCTGCTTCTCTACACAGAGGCCGTTCTCTGGGTCAAGCACACAGCTACAGGAAGGATAGGCAGACTCAAAGCAGTGATAGAGGAAGGAGACCAACACAGAATCAACCGGAGTCAATTGGACTACGTTCCTGACACTGAAAAATTCATTGAACATAGAAAACCACAATCTAGGATTGAGAGCATAGGTCCTAGAACAAAAGCTTCCACCTTCAGTGTTAAATCACCCATAGAACTTGTTAAAACACAGTCCTGAACATTACCCAAAAGGTTTTCAGTCAGTCTAGAGTGCACCCAAGAACCTGCCTTTTTGATAAGTTCCCAGGTGTTGTTTATGCTGCTGGTCTACAGTTCACACTTTGCGAATAGATAAAGTCAGGTGCCCTGGCCTCAGTATTGTCTTCACTTACATTATGTTAAACAAGTAAATGAACTCAGTTGACTCCTCTGTGAAGTGGGGTAATAATAGTTCCTGCCTCATAATGCTGCTTTGATGATTAAGTGAGAGGAGCCATGTAAAGTTCCTGTCAAAACACCCAAAAATTTCAGTTATTATTAATAATATTAATATTGTTATAATCTATTGTTTTATCTAACCCTGCAGATTTACAGTTAAAGAAACTGATGCTCCAAGAGATTGTCACTGTCCCATGATCCCAGAGCTAATGATCAATGAAGCTGGGATGTAGCCCCTAGACCCCGGGCTTCCAGGCTCTCTCGTGACACCAGACTGAGTGTGCCCTGAGACATTTACAGAGATTGAACATTTTCAGCCAGTCTCAGACTCATGATCTTCATGTAGAAAGTAAATACAAAAACAAGAGGATATAGGCATCCAACAAAGCTGACTGACATCAACCTTGTACCACTTATGCCTAATTGAAAGCAGCATACTGTCATGGGTTATCAAAATGGAAACCAGGGACATGCTGAATGAGGATACTTTTGAAAACCAAATAAATGGGATGTTGGCATTGCCCCTATTTTTGAAGCTGAAGAGACTGGTTGGCATTGGACACTTTCCTTGACTCCCAGGAGCATGTCAGGAGCAAAATTCTCAATTACAATCCATGCTTCCAACGAGACACTTGGGACAACAGAAAGTTATGGCCAGAGCATTGCCTACCTTTGGCCTGCTGAGAAAGAGAAAAATGTCTTAACTTTTGCTGTAATGAAATGCACAATTACGCATTTTTTAAGAGAACAGAACAAACCATCTTTTTCTAGCCAGTGGAATGTGATGTGTTTTTCAGCTGAGAAGGATAATAAATTCTAGTTTTGCTGACATAATATGTCTAAGCTGGAAATTAAGAAATTAGATGCTCTTCTCAAGTCCCCAATCAGCTTTCTGCTTTGGAAAATTGGGACGTGAGGGAGGAACAAAGATCCTTAGAACATTTTCTTCAAGGGAAATCTGAAAGGAACACTTTAGATTAAGAAAAACTTCACAACATGCAGAAGATTCCAGTAATCCTTGCATGATATCAGAAAAGTCCTTTTAATTTTACTAAATCAACAATTTACTTTATAGAATTATTATTATAATTAAACTGATTAATATATATAAAGAGCATAATATAGACTGTAGCATTCAATAACTGCTTCATAAGTGTTTCCTATTATTAGTATGAATAATTATAATGATTTGGTCCTATGTTAAAGCCACAGAGTTTACAAGCTGGTTCAGCTATCTGTGACTTTCATGACTTTCTGAAATAAAGAAATATGTTTCCCAAATTGTATAAAATACAGAAAGATTGTGATTGAGGGGAAAAGAAATATTTTGACAATAAAAGTTTTACTAAACAGAAAATTAAACTTTTTACCAAGAACTTAGTTTGTTTTTTGTTTACTTGGATTATTGTTTTTCAAATTGGTCTACATGTTCTGTGGAGAAATATTCAGGACTTTTTAAAACCACAATTAATTGATTCCAACCTAAGATAATCAGAACATGCAAACAAAGTCACAATAGGAAATATTCTACGTCTTTTTTTTCCCTTGACTTTTCAGTTAATCAAAATCAGGTTCTTAAAAACCTGGTTATCTTACAGAATATTTGCTTATGATGCTTATTTCACTAACTGTAATTTTTCAGTGTGTCCTGACATCTTATTGAGTTTTGAATGGCCCCTTTTACTGTTACTTTTGGACAAGACAGTTCCACCTCATTTATAGTACTAGGACCCAAGGGTATATGTTTCAACACAATGCTGGAAATATAAAACTGTGCAACTATGCATGAGGGTAGTAAAAATGTGATTCAGGGCAAGTCCAAAAACATGTTGATTCCAATCATTCTTTCACCTTCATGGAGAAGAGAATTAAGGCTCATTAAACATGAGTGATCATTTCAGCTGCGTAAAAAATATGTCAGCATGCAACTAGGAAGGACCCTAGAAAACAAAATGGTTTTCAGTAATCAATCTGGTACCATTAAACCAGCCCCCTGCAGGCTCTCCTTTCTGGTCCCGCCCCTGCTTCTACTTCCATTTATTACAATCGGGCTCTTGACTCTGTTCATCTATTACAGCCTTATCCTGCTTTATGGACTGGAGTTGCAGCTGACCTCTCAGGCTCCTCTACTCTCTGCAGCACTTCAAAGATTAGCATAGAGTCACGTTCCCACTCTCTGTACATTGTACAATCCTGGAGTTTACATCTCTCCTCAGCTGACCCTTACTGACCCCAAATAAACTCTCATCCATGGTCAGTGGCCCATATAGCCCCTTATTATTATTATTGAAATTGACGTTTTAAGTAAAATTGTAGTTAGATGCTTTGTGTAACTTTATTAATTTAGGTAATGTAATTTCATACCATAATAACTAGAAGTCAGGAGAAAAATGAGGAGGGGAAGATTTTAGTCGACCAAATGCCTCTCTAAAATAGGTTTCCTGTTAGGTAAGTCTGCTTTATCTTCTCCATTGCATTTGACTTCTTAAGAAGCAAATTTATGTCTAGACCAACATGTTCTATCAGTAGAGAGTGTCTAGACAACTTCCCCCAGCTCACTCTCCTGTAGAGGCAAGCCCCTGATTTTTTTGAAGCCTGCTGACTGTCTACATCAGGTACAGGGTTCTATTAAATTACCTGAGTTCCTAATGCTACCTTCCTCAGGAAAAAAAAAAAAAAAAAAAACTTCAGGAAAATCAAAACAGCAGCAGTTTATCCAGGCAAACACCTATTTCGCTATCATTAGCCCTCAGTGGGATTCCTAATTCTATCAGTAAGTGGCGTGGGGGAAAGGGCAGCTTTATTTCTGTCTTTTGAATTCTACCTGAAAAACAAAAAAGGACAGTTTTCCCCTGATGGAAGCTTAGAAAGAGATAGTGACATATCTTCAATCACTTCAACACTTTCCTTATAGAATATAATAAAGAATTTCCCAAATAGCAAAATACAACGTCATCTTCATCTGCTGATACAATTATGTCCTTGACAGCAGAATTCAGACAAATCAGCTAGCTAATTTTGGGCCAAATAACAATAGTTCATTACATTACAATTTACAAAAGAAACAAAATTCCTTTCTCTAGAAGGTTTCCAGGCCATTTTTCTTGCTGCATGGTTTTATATTCATCAACATTGATTTAAAACCAAAGGGACCTGAAGGAGCAGTGGCTGGGCAGTAATGCAGTGCCACCTAGCTTCCCTCCTGCAGGATGGTAGTCCATCACCAGTTGTTCTCCATAACTGGAGGAACCAGAGTAGAGGCAACACTGTGCTAGGACTATCTGAGGCAGAAATAGACAAAGGGGAAAATATCTTCTTTCATATTCATCCAAAGACAATTACACGTCAGATATATACCCTGGAGTTAGGCACGATCCTCCACAATCTAGTCCAATCACTCCAGCCAGCCTCTCTCCACCCCATCACCCTTACAACTCTGCAGAAGAAGGCAGCTTGTACATGTACAGTGCTTATGATTAAGACTGCTCATATCATATATTTCCCCTAATCATCCCCAGCATATGCCATGAATATTCCTGCCTCTATTGTATACACTTTTCCCAGCCTAAAATCTATACCGATTTGTTCTCTTTCAAGTCCTTTCCAGTCCCAATTCCTTTATGCAGCCTTCCCTGACTACATCAAACCCCAGTGATAATCTCATCTTCGAATTACATTGTATTTTCAATTCTCTACTGAGTCTTTTACTACTCTGTCTATTCCACCCATGTATCTAGACTGTCCTAATTATCCTTAAAGACTCAGCTCACCTATCTACAGCTGTTCTTGATCACATGCATTCCCTCCACCAAACAAACTGAGTAGTTGCCTGTTTGGTGCTCTCATACTGTTGTGTACACACCTCTAATAGGGAACTCATTTTTATCTTTAATTTTTTAAAATACAATTTTATTTTAACTTTTGTAGGTACATAGTCGGTACATATTAATATATTAATGGGGCATATTAGATTTTTGATACAGGCCTGCAATATCTAATAAGCACATCATGTAAAATGGGGTTTCTATCCCCTCAAGCATTTATCCTTTGTGTTACAATCCAGTTACATTCTTTTTTTGTTTTGTTTTGTTTTGTTTTTGAGATGGAGCCTTGCTCTGTTGCCCAGGCTGGAGTGCGATGGCACCATCTCGACTCACTGCAAGCTCCGCCTCCCGGGTTCACGCCATTCTCCTGCCTCAGCCTCCTGAGTAGCTGGGACTACAGGCACCCGCCACCACGCCTGACTAATTTTTTGCATTTTTGGTAGAGACGGGGTTTCACCGTGTTAGCCAGGATGGTCTCGATCTCCTGACCTCGTGATCCTCCTGACCTCATGATCCACCCGCCTCAGCCTCCCAAAGTGCTGGGATTACAAGCGTGAGCCACCACACCAAGCCCAGTTATATTCTTTTAGTCATTTTAAAATGTAGAATCAAATTATTATTCACTATACTCACCCTGTTGTGCTATCAAATACTAGGTCTTATTAATTCATCCTATTTTTTTTATACCCATTAACCATCTCCACCTCCCCCAGTCCCTCTCTCACTACCCTTCCCAGCCTCTGGTAACCATTCCTCTATTCTCTATCTTCATGGGTTAAATTGTTTTAATTTTTAGATTCCACAAATAAGTGAGAATATGCAAACTTTGTCTTTCTGTTCCTGGCTTATTTCACTTAACATAATGAACTCCAGTTCCATCCATGTTGTTGCAAATAACTGGGCCTCATCCTTTTTTATGACCAAATAGTACTCCATTGTGTATCTGTACCACATTTTCTTTTTCACTTTATTTGTTGATGGACACTTAGGTTACTTCCAAATCTTTGCTGTTGTGAGAAGAGCTGAACAAACATGGGAGTGCAGATATCTCTTCAACACACTGATTTCCTTTCTTTTGGGTCTATACGTAGCCATAGCTCTATTTTTAGTATTTTGAGGAACCTCCAAACTGTTCTCCATAGTGGTGGCATAAATTTACATTCCCACCAATGGTGTATGAGGGTTTCCTTTTCTCCATATCCTCACCAGCATTTGTAATTGCTTGTCTTTTGGATATATGCCACTTTAACTGGGGTGAAATGATATGTCATTGTAGTTTTGATTTGCATTTTAAAGAACTTGCTTTTATTTTTTCTCTGTTAAACTTAGAGTAGGGCCTGTGTTTTAGTCTCCTGCTTTAGAATAAGCATTAATAAATTGTTGTTTAATTAGTAGTGCTTGAATGAATGAAATATAGCCATGTAATTATTTCATATAGTACTCACTGTTTCTCCGATTAGTTGACATTTCTTGGGAAAAGACTATATCTTTTAATCTTTCTCTTGCTCATCTTGGACACAATTGCTGATCCCTGCCTGATCCCTTTTTACTTCATAAAAAAGCAAAGATTTTAAAACCTACATTTCCCTAGTGAATTTACTCTCCCACTCTCAAAGCCAACCATTTTCCTCTTTCTTCCCATCGACACTCCCATTCTTATCTAACTAAAGGCTTACTTATTATTTCAATGGAAAACAGAAGCAACCAGAGTTTCTGGAAACATGATTGAGAGACAAAAATTAGAGAAATCACCTGAGGTCAGACATGAGACCAACAGACAAATGTGCTGAAGCACATACCTTTGGCTTCCTTGATCAGGAGGAACTGGAGATAAAGCCTTTGGTGGGCCAAAGGCATTGCAGACAGGTGAGAATCTGCCTACATAAATCCATGACCCAGACTATTCTCTACACATTAGCCAGAGCAATTATTTCAAAATGTCACTCAACTGCTCACTATCTTCCAGTTCCTCTCCCCCAACTTCCAAAAGAGTAAAATCCCAGGCACTTCAAGTTTTTCCATGACCTGAGACTACTTCCCTGAACTCCCTCTTGCCTCTCTCCTTCTCATTCGCTGCACTCCTGCCATATCAGTGTTCTTGTGCTTCTTCATTCTACTAATACTCCTGATATAAAACAGTGACACTATTTTCTGCGTCTGTTTCTTAACTCTATTCCCTGCCTAGTTCTCAAACTACATATGGCTTATCCCTCACTTCACATTCAGAGCCTGTTCAATATAACATCATCAGAAGAGCCTTCTCTGATATGTTATAAAAAATATACCCCTCACCCTCCATCCTCCATCCCCTTATCCAGCCTTATCTCACTTGACAGCACTTATCATTGGTTAAAGTTACATTTTATGGTTTTATTATTTATTAGCTGTCTTGACCACCAGAATGTGAATTTTAGGAGGAAGGAAACTTTCACTTTTTCATTTAGATAAATAAACCAGTCCTAGATCTGGGCCTGAGAAGAAGTGTGCTTTATTCACATATAACTTTGTCAGAGTGGTAGGGACTTTGGAGGAAAGGGGACACCAAAAGAAGTGTATTAGTCATTGTGGGATAACTGCTACAACAAACTGTAAAGTCCAGGAGACTTAACACAATGTAAGTTTACTCCTTGCTCATGCTGTAGTCCAGTGTGGATGTGTCTAGTGAGAGGGCCCAAGGGGTTACCAGGCTCTTCAGTCTAGTGGCTTTACCACCCACTGGGATCTTAAAGTCCACCAGGATCCATTACATCTGGCCAGAAGATGAGGAACATAAGACGACATAGAGTATCATATGGAATGTTTTCAGAGTCAGGTCTGGAAGTTATATAAATCACTTTCACTCAGATTCACCAGATCTGAGTCACTAGGCCACATCTAACTTTGAGGGAGGCTAGGAAAGCAGCCTAATTGTAATTTCAGGGGAAAGAGGAAGTGGGGCTTGGTGAACGCATAGCATACGGTGTTTGTCATGAAACATGACCATTAGATGATGCAAAAGCTGATTTATAAAGGATGAAAAAGTTACCCTGGAAAAGGAGGATAAGTGTGTTCCAAGGGAAGGAAAAGGCAGATGCAAAAGCAAAAAGGCACAAAAACTAATAACATATGTAAGGAACTTCCATTGTAGATATGGCTGAATGTATAATGTGAAATAAAAAGGCATAAGGTTGGGGAGATAAGAAGAATCTGGATCATGAAAGACCCTGTATTCCATGACAAAAAGTTTAGACTCATCCTAAAGGTATTGGGGGAGGCACTGAAAGATATTAAGGGAAAAAAATCAAAGGACAATACGATCAAATGTCTGTTATTAAAATAATATGATTCTTATGGTTATATAGGGGGTAAATTTGGGATACAGAAAATGGAGACAAGATAATTAGATAGGAAACCATTGCAGAAGTACAAGAAGAAATGTTGGCGAATGGAAGCCAAGACTAAGGTAGTAGTTACATAGTGCTTGTTAAGTTCTTTCTTCTCTCTGAAAAGTATCATGAGCATACTTACTGTCTTTGATGAGCTGAAGACTCTAATACTACTGAGGTCAGAGATCCATCTCATAGAGAGGTTAGCAAAGTCATATTTTAATTAAATTTCTAGTTGGATTTCTATTACTTATCATTAAAAACTACAAGTTGATATAAAGGAATAAAGCTATTTTTTAATCACTGCTAAGAGATTACTGGGGGTGGAGTGGGCAGGGGGAACAGAATAAGGGGCATATGTGAATTCTCACATTGATAGTGTGTGTAAAAGAGAAGAAAATGATGAACACTTCTTCAATATCCCTCGTGATAATATAACTTTAATCAAAGAGTAGATGAGAAGGGATGGATTGCTCATCATAACACTGTATTTAACCCCATCAGATAAATTAATATGTTTCAATTAAATAAATCATTAGGTATTTCCACAGTCACAACTATCAACATTTTCCAATTTTTCTCTTTATAGTTATAAACTTTTCTTTTACCTGAATCATTGCTGATCCATCATAATTTTAAATTACAATAACTGGATGTACAGTCTAGATATTTTAAGGTTATAGAAGAAAAGGAGCAAGAAAAAACAGTTTGCTTATTTATTTTCTGCCCTGAAAAAACACAAAAACAAAAACAACAGAAGGTTCCTAGAAAGTAGAGGACAAATTAAAGAATCAGCAATACTTTTTTTTTTTTTTTTTTTTTTTTTTTTTTTTTTGAGACGGAATCTCACACTGTCACCCAGGCTAGAGTCCAATGGTGTGATTTTGGCTCACTGCAGTCTTAGCCTCTCAGGTTCAAGCAATTCTCCTGTCTCAGCCTCCGAGTAGCTGGGATTACAGGTCCCCGTCACCACACCCAGCTAATTTTTTGTATTTTTAGTAGAGACAGGGTTTCGCGTTGTTGGTCAGGCTGGTCTTGAACGCCTGACCTCACCCTCCTCAGCCTCCCAAAGTGCTGGTATTACAGGTGTGAGCCACCACACCTGGCCAGCAATACTTTTTAAAGCAAATTTTACAAATCTAAAATTACATTGAATGATGATACCTATTATATTGAAATGGTAGAATTATAGGAGACTGAAAAAAATTGTTTTTCCTTACCAAGCTTCCTGTATAAGAACATGTTTGTATAATATATAAAATAATACAGAATCACTTTGACAAACTGATTTTCTAGTAAAATTATCAGGATTCCTGGGTTAAATTTTAGCATCGTTGCTTTTGTGACATGGGCAAATTAATGTCATTATTATCATTATTGCTATCATTACCAGTAGTATCAGTAGATAGAATTCAGCACATATTATGTGCTAGTCATTCTATTAAGCACATTATATATATATTATCTCATGTTATTGATTATTGCAAAATATTTTTCTTAACCTATTTTAAAACATTATAGAAAGTAACTTTAGCAAGATGGCAGAGTAGGAAGCCCTGAATATTTCCCCTCCCACTAGCAACTAATTTGGCAACAATTCACAAATTCCCTTCATGAGAAATTAAGAAGCTAATTGAAAGTTTCTTGCAACCTGGGAAAACATGAAACCAGACTCATTGAAGCTAGTAGGGAGAGTCAAGACACCCTCTCACCAGATCCCTGCTCCTAGCACAACAACATATAATCAGGAAGATTCCCCCTAGCTCCCAGATTCTTCCAAGGGAAGGAATGAGTTAATGCATATCCAGTACCCCTAACTTTCTGAGGGGGCTTTCAGGAGGCCTAGTTTGTGTCTTTCTAGTCTTGAATTTGCAACAGGACTGGCAGAGTCTAGTGAGTTGAGGGAGACATACAATCAAAAGGCATACAGTGGCTGAGTGGATTAAAAATCAAAACAAAGCTATATGCTGTCTACAAGAAACTCACTTTAGATTTAAGGACCTACATAGGCTGAAAGTGAAAGGAAGAAAAAAGATATTTCTTATAAATGGTAACCAAAGAGAGCAAGCATTGTCATATCAGAAAAAAAAAAAAAAAACAGACATTAAGCCAAAAACTGGCAGGAGAGAAAAAAAGGACATTACTTAATGATAAAAGGGTCAAACTACCAGGAATATATAACAATTATAAACATATATGCACCCAACATCAGAGAACCTAAATATATAAAGCTAACATTGACTGAGCTGAAAGGAGAAATCGATAGCAATAAAATAATAGGATACTTCAAAATCCCACTTTCAATAATGGATAAAACATCTAGATAGAAGATCAATAAGGAAACAAAAGATTTGATCAACACTATAGGCTAAATGCACCTAACAGATATATACAGTTCAGACCACCTAACAGCAGCAGAATGCACATTCTTCTCAAGTCACATGGAACTTTCTCCAGCATAGATCACATGTTAGGTCACAAATTAGATCTTAAAATTGTTAAGAAGGTTGAAATAATACCAAGTATCTTTACTAACCACAATAGAGTGAAACTAGGTATCAATAGTGGAAAGAAAACCTGAAAATTTCACAAATATGTGGAAATCAAACAAACACACATCTTGAACTTCACTGGGGTCAAAGAAGAAATAAAAATGAAAATCGGGGGGCAAGAAAGATTATGGAATAGAAGCCTACACTATTCATCCCCCACTGGAACACCAAATTTTAACAACTATCTGCGCATAGAAAAGCACTATCACAAGAACCAAAAATCAAGTACCATCTCGGCCACAGTAAGGAAGAGCAAACAAGCAGGCACTTGGGGCCCCCAAGATGAGACCTAGGCTCTTGGTCAGCATTTCTAGACA
The DNA here is from genome assembly GCF_049350105.2 of Macaca mulatta. Taxonomy (NCBI): domain Eukaryota; kingdom Metazoa; phylum Chordata; class Mammalia; order Primates; family Cercopithecidae; genus Macaca; species Macaca mulatta. The sequence goes on from NC_133406.1 coordinate 139,658,226, forward strand.
TGTTTTGGGCCAGAAGGGTAAGTCCCAGGCTTGGCATCATTTACTGCAGGCTGACAGAAGAGACAACGGACTTTAAACAAACATCAGCCCTGGTCTGTCTGACAGAAACTTCCATGGACCAATGGTGATGGTGGCCACAGGGACAGGCTACTCTGCCTGTGGAAAGGAAAAGCAAGAGCAGAAAGGACATCGTATTGTGGTTTGAGTGACAACTTAGCCACAATAAAATAGAATATCGGGTAAAAGGCTATTTTTTAAATTCTAATCCCTGGCCACCAGATGGTATCTCTGGACACACCTGGGGCCTGTGAGAACTCACCACCCTGAAGGGAAGGGTCTTTGCTCTGCTGACTTCGGACTGACCCAGCCCAGTCCTAGTGCCGGTGGCTACAGCGGTGCTTGACCCCCACACCCCCAGTTCCAGGTAGCTCAGCAGAGAGACAGAGAGAGAGAGAGAGAGAGAGACTCTGTTTGGGAGAAAGTAAGGAAAAAGAACAAGAGTTTCTCTAAAGAGACATTTCTCAAAAGAAGACATGCAAATGGCAAAGAGGCATATGAAAAGTGCTCAAGGTCATCTCGATCATCAGAGAAATGCTGATCAAAACTAATGAGATATCACCTCACCGAGTTTAAATGGCTTTTATCCACAAGTCAGATAATAGCAAATGCTGGTGAGGATGTGGAGAAAAGGGAGCCTTCATTCACTGCTGGTGGGAATGTAAATGAGGACAACCACTATGGAAAACAGTTTGAAGAATCTGCAAAAACACTAAAAATAAATACATGATCCAGCAATCCCACTGTTGAGTATATATCAAAAAAGGGAAATCAGTATATCAAAGAGATAGCTGCACTCTCATGTTTGTTGCAGCACTGTTCCCAGTAGCCAAGATTTGGAAGCAACCTAAGTGCCTCTCAACAGATGAACGGATAAGGAATATGTGGTACTTTTACACAATGGAGTACCATCCAGCCATTAAAAAAGAATAAGATTCTGTCATTTGCAACAACATGGATGGGACTAGAGGTTATTGTGTTAAATGACGTGAGACACAGAAAGACAAACTTTGCATGTTCTCACTTATTTGTGGGATATAAAAATCAAAACAATTGAACTCATGGAGAGAGAGAGCAAAAGGATGGTTACCAGAGGCTAGGAAAGGTAGTGGAGAGGGTAAGGAGGAGGTGGGGATGGTTAATGGGTACAAAAACGTAGTTAGAAAAAATGAATAAAAATCTTGTATTTGATAGCAAAACAGGGAGACTCTAGTCAATAATAATTGAATTCTATATTTTAAAATAACTAAAAGAGTATAATTGGATTCTTTATTACACAAAGGATAAATACTTTAGGGGATATACCCTTTTTATGTGACATACACATTGTATGCCTGTATCAAAACAGCTCAGGTACCTCATAAATATGTACACCTACTATGTACCTACAAAAATTAAAATTGTTTTTAAAAAAGAATAAATAAGATACAGTATTTGATAGTACAAAATGGAAACTATAGTAAATAATAATTTAAATGTACATTTTAAAATAACTAGAAGTGTATAATTTGATTGTTCGTAACACAAAGGATGCATGCTTGAGGGGATGAATACCCCATTCTCCATGATGTGATTATGATGCATTCATGCCTCTACCAAAATATCTCATGCACCCCTTAAATACATAAACTCTCTATGTACCCACAAAAACTAAAAATAAAACAATTTTTTAAAGGTGAGCAAGACCTACAAATTGTGGAAAAAAAAGAAAATCAGAAAATACCTCAAAATCTGGTGATAAACAAAACACAACATACCAAATCTCATGAGATACAGCAAAAGTAGTAATAAGGAAGGAATTTTGTTACAATAAGTGCCTCCCTTAAAAGGAGAAAGATCTCAAATATACAACCAAACTTTACACCTCAAGAAACTAGGAAAAAAGTAAACTAATCCCAAAGTTAGCAGAAGGAAAGATACAACAAAGATAAGTACAAAAATAAATTAAATCAAAAGTAGAAAAACAACAGAAAAAAAATGACTCTAAGAGTTGGTTTTTTTGAAAACATAAACAAAAATGACAAACCCTTAGCTAAACTAATTAAGAAAAATATAGAGAAGGCCCAAATAAAATCAAAACTGAGAAAGGAGACATTGCAGCTGATCCCACAGAAATAAAAAAGATTATGAGACTATTATGAGACTACCATGAACAACTATATGCCAACAAACTGAATAATCTAGAAGAAATGGATAAATTCTTACAAACATACAACCTGGCAAAAGTAGGCTGTGAAGAAATAGAAAATCTGAACAGAACTGTAAGTAGTATGAAGATTGAATCAGTGATCAAAACCTTCCCAATAAAGAAAAGACCAGGACCAAATGCCTTCACTGGTGAATTCTACCAAACATTGAACTGAGAATTAACACAAATACTTCTCAAACTTTTCCAGAGAATTTAAGAAGAGAGTACATTTCCAAACTCACTTTACAAGGCCAATATTACCCTGATACCAAAGCCAGACAAGGACACCACAAGAAAAGAAAACTACAAACCAATGTTCCTGAGGAATATAGATGCAAAAATCCTTAAAAAACACAAGGAAACTGAATTCAGTAGCACATTAAAAAGTTCATTCACTGTGACTAAGTGGGATTTATCCCCAGAATGTGAAGATGGTCAACAAATGGAAACCATATGAGGTGATAAACCACATTGACAGAATAAAGAATAAAAAACATATGATCACATCAATTGATGCAGAAAAGCATTGGACAAAATTCACCACCCTTTCTTGATGAAAACTCTCAACAGACTAGGAATAAAAGGAAAGTGTCTCAAAATAATAAAACATATATACACACACACACACACATATGTATACCCACACACACATACCTCACAGCTAACATGATACTCAATGGCACAAAACTGAAAGCTTTTTCTCTAAGATCAGAGACAAGGCAAGAATGTTCACTCTTGCAACTTCTATTCAACAAAGTACTAGAAGTTCTAGCCAGAGAAATTAGGCAAGAAAAAGAAATAAATGGCATCCAAATGAGAAAGGAAGATAAATTACTGAATCACATAAATTAATCATTCAAATTTACTTTCCTTTTTTTATAACAATGGTAGGATTGTCCCACCACTGAACTTTAAGGAATCAGCCTCTTGTAACTGTAATTAGTTTCTGAGAAGCACAATATAAAGAACTGAAGCAAAAGCTGTTATTTTGGCTTTAAGACTATTTTTCATAGTTCAAAAAGATACAAAAAATATTCAATTTTCAGAAAAGAACTAGGGAAGAGGGTAGAAAAAGAGGGAGAAATTCCCAAAGTCCTTGCGTATTGACTAAGAAGAACCAGGTTTTGAGCTCTCCCCATTATTAGTCCCTGTCTTCCTTATGCTTCACTTTCATTTTCTTGATGGACTTACTAAAACCAACAGTGTATTCACAGCAAGACAAATTTCTCTATTTTCTTTGCTAGTTTAATTTAATATATAGAATATGCAAATTATTTTTCACACTACACTATATGAAGGTGAGAAGGAAGGTTGTCTTTGTCCAGGAAAGACCTTACCATGTGGCACTGCAAAGATTTGCTTAGCAAAATGCCGGGCTGTATATCTGGTTCAAAATTTGGGTATGTTCCATGTTGCACCCCCTCGAAAAGAACCTTTTGGCCATCAAATTTCTCAAGCCAAAACCTGGGAACTATATCTCAGCCCTCGCCTTCTTGATCCTGCACATCTAGTCTGTCAATAAACTCTATGTTTCCATCTTAAATGCATCTTATATTTTCTACCAATCTCCATGTCTATTCCTGTACCCAGTCCAAGTCCTGGTTGTAACTCACCTGGACTTCTACAGTGCCCTCTATAAGTGTCCTTTCTCTACTCTATGAATATCCTTTCTCTTCTTTCATTCCTGGGAAGGTATTTGTATCCCTTTTTGTGTTAAATTTTTATCTCATATTTGCTTTTTTACTATGTTCTGAGTAATCCCTTCCATTCAATCTACTAGGTCTATATTGTGCAATACGGTAACTGTTAACCAAAAGCGGTCACTGAGTACTTGAAATGTGGCTAGTCTGGATTGAAATGTGCTCTAAGTGTAAAATAAACACCAGATTTTGAAAACACATAGAATGAAAAAAATAGTGTAAATATCTCATCAATAATTGTTTATATTGATTACACATTAAAGTGATAATATTTGAGGTATATTGGGTTAAATATCAAATACTTTGTTAAAATTAATTTTACTTCTCTCTTTTTACTCATTTTTTAATATATATACTTTAAGTTCTGGGATACATGTGCAGAACATGCAGGTTTGTTACATAGGTATACACATCAACCCATCATCTACATTAGGTATTTCTCCTAATGCTATCCCTCTCCTAGCCCCCGACTCCTTGACAGACCCCTGTATGTGATGTTCCCCTCCTTGGGTTCATGTGTTTTCAATGTTCAACTCCAGCTTGTGAGTGAGAGCATGAGGTGTTTGGTTTTCTGTTCCTGTGTTAGTTTGCTGAGAATGATGGTTTCCAGCTTCATCCATGTCCCTGCAAAGGACATGAACTCATCCTTTTTATGGTTGCATAGTTTTCCATGGTGTATATGTGCCACATTTTCCTTATCCAGTCTATCATTGATGGGCATTTGGGTTGGTTTCAAGTCTTTGCTATTGTGAAAAGTGCTGCAATACACATGCATATGCATATGTCTTTATACTAGAATGACTTATAATCCTTTGGGTATCTACCCAGTAATGGGATTGCTGGGTCAAATGATATTTCTGTTTCTAGATCCTTGAGGAATCACCACACTGTCTTCCACAATGGTTAAACTAATTTACACACCCACCAACAGTGGAAAGGCTTTCTTATACTCTCCAGCATCTGTTGATTCCTGACTTTTTAATGATAGCCTTCTAAATGGTGTGAGATGGTATCTCATTGTGATTTTGATTCGCATTACTGTAATGACCACTGATTACGAGCTTTATTTCATATGTTTCTTGGCCACATAACTGTCTTCTTTTGAGAAGTGTCTGTTCATATACTTTGCCCACAATTTGATGAGGTGTTTTTTTTTCTTGTAAATTTGTTTAAGTTTCTTGTAGATTCTGGATATTAGTCCTTTGTCAGATGAATAGATTGTAAAAACTTTCCCCCATTCTGTAGGTTGCCTGTTCACTCTGATGATAGTTTCTTTTGCTCTGCAGATGCTATTTAGTTTAATTAGATCCCATTTGTCAATTTTGGCTTTTGTTGCCATTGCTTTGGGTGTTTTTGTCATGAAGTCTTTGCCCATGCCTATGTCCTGAATGCTATTGCCTAGGTTTTCTTCTAGGGTTTTTATGGTTTTAGGTCTTATGTTTAAGTCTTTAATCCATCTTGAGTTAATTTTTGTATAAGGTATAAGGAATGGGGTCAGGTTCAGTTTTCTGCATATGGCTAGCCAGTTTTCCCAACATCATTTATTAAATATGGAATCCTTTCCTCGTTGCTTGTTTTTGTCAGGTTTGTCAAAGATCAGATGGTTGTAGATGTGTGGCGCTATTTCTGAGGCCTCCGTTCTGTTCCATTGGTCTATATATCTGTTTTGGCACCAGTCCCATTCTGTTTTGGTTACTGTAGCCTTGTACTATAGTTTGAAATCAGGTAGCATGATGTCTCCAGCTTTGTTCTTTCTGCTTAGGATTGTCTTGGCTATACAGGCTCTTTTTTGGTTCCATATGAAATGTATAGTAGTTTTTCCTAATTCTCTGAAGAAAGTCGATGTTAGCTTGACGGGGATAGCATTGAATGTGTAAAGTACTTTGGGCAGTATGAACATTTTCACGATATTGATTCCTCCTATCCATGAACATGGAATGTTGTTCCATTTGTTTGTGTCCCCTCTTATTTCCTTGAGCAGTGGTTTGTAGTTCTCCTTGAAGAGGTCGTTCACAACCCTTGTAAGTTGTATTCTCAGGTATTTTATTCTCCTTGTAGAAATTGTAAATGGGAGTTCAGTCATGATTTGGCTCTCTGTTTGTCTATTATTGATGTATAAGAATGCCTGTGATTTTTGCACATTGATTTTGTATCCTGAGACTTTGCTGAAGTTGTTTATCAGCTTAAGGAGATTTTGGGCTGAGACAATGGGGCTTTCTAAATATACAATCATGTCATCTGCAGAGACAATTTGACTTCCTCTCTTCCTATCTGAATACCTTGATTTCTTTCTCTTGCCTGATTGCCCTGGTGAGAACAACCAATACTGTGGTGAATAGAAGTGGTGAGAGGTCTAGAAACTTGTCTTGTGCTGGTTTTCAAAGAGAATGCTTCCAGTTTTTGATCATTCAGTATGATATTGGCTGTGGGTTTGTCAAAAAGAGCTCTTATTATTTTGAGATACATTCCATCAATACCTAGTTTATTGAGAGTTTTTAGCATGAAGGGGTGTTGAATTTTATCAAAGGCCTTCTCTGCATCTATTGAGATAATAATGTGGTTTTTGTCATTGGTTCTGTTTATGTGATGGATTACGTTTATTGATTTGTATATGTTGAACCAGCCTTGCATCCCAGGGATGAAGCTGACTTGATCGTGGTGGATAAGCTCTTTGATGTCCTGCTGGATTCGGTTTGCCAGTATTTTATTGAGAATTTCCGCATCGATGTTCATCAGGAATATTGGCCTGAAATTTTCTTTTTTTGTTGTTGTGTGTCTGCCAGGTTTTGGTGTCAGGATGATGCTGACTTCATAAAATGAGTTAGGGAGGATTCCCACTTTTTCTATTGATTGAAATTGTTTCAGAAGGAATGGTACCAGCTCCTCTTTGTACCTCTGGTAGAATTTGGCTGTGAATCCTTCTGGCTTTTTTTGGTTGGTAGGCTATTAATTATTGCCTCAATTTCAGAACTTGTTATTGGTCTCTTCAGGGATTTGACTTCTTCCTTACTTAGTTTAGGGAGGGTGTATGTGTCCAAGAATTTATCCATTTCTTCCAGATTTTCTCCTTTATTTGCATAGAGGTGTTTATAGTATTCTCTGATGGTAGTTTGTATTTCTGTGGGATCAGTGGTGATATCCGCTTTATCATTTTTTATTGCGTCTATCTGATTCTTTTCTCTTTTCTTCTTTATTAGTCTAGTTAGCAGTCTATTTTGTTGATCTTTTCAGAAAACCATCTCCTGGATTCATTAATTTTTGAAGGGTTTTTTGTGTCTCTATCTCCTTCAGTTCTGCTCTGATCTGAGTTATTTCTTGTCTTCTGCTAGATTTTGAATTTGTTGGCTCTTGCTTCTCTAGTTCTTTTAATTGTGATGTTAGGCTGTCAATTCTGGATCTTTCCTGCTTTCTCCTGTGGGCATTTATTGCTATAAATTTCCCTCTAAACACTGCTTTAGCTGTGTCCCAGAGATTTTGATGCATTGTGTCTTTGTTCTAGTTGGTTTCAAAGAACATCTTTATTTCTGCCTTCATTTAATTATGTATCCAGTAGTTATTTCGGAGCAGATTGTTCAGTTTCCATGTAGTTGTGCGGTTTTGAGTGAGTTTCTTAATCTTGAGTAATTTCATTGCGCTGTGGTCTGAGAGACTGTTATGATTTCTGTTCTTTTGCATTTGCTGAGGAGTATTTTACTTCCAATTACACGGTCAATTTTAGAATAAGTACAATGTGGTGCTGAGAAGAATGTATATTCTGTTAATTTGGGGTGAAGAATTCTGTAGATGTCTATTAGGTCTGCTTGGTCCAGAACTGAGTTCAAGTCCTGAATATCCTTGTTAATTATGTCTTGTTGATCTGTCTAATATTGACAGTGTGGTGTTAAAGTCTCCTACTATTACTATGTGGGAGTGTAAGTCTCTTTGTAGGTCTCTAAGAACTTGCTTTATGAATCTGGGTGCTCCTGTAATGGGTGCATCTGTATTTAGGATAGGTGACTCTTCCTGTTGCATTGATCCCTTTACCATTATGTAATGCCCTTCTTTGTCTTTTTTGGTCTTTGTTGGTTTAAAGTCTGTTTTATCAGAGACTAGGATTGCAACCCCTGCTTTTTGTTGTTGTTGTTTGTTTTGTTTTGTTTGTTTGTTTTGTTTTGTTTTCCATTTGCTTGGTAAATTTTTCTCCATCCCTTTATTTTGAGCCTGTGTATGTCTTTGGCCATGTGATGGGTCTCCTGAATATAGCACACTGATTGGTATTGACTCTTTATCCAATTTGCTAGTATACATCTTTTAATTGGGGCATTTAGTCCATTTACATTCAAGGTTAATATTGTTATGTGTTAATTTGATCCTGTCATTATGTTGTTAGTTGGTTATTTTGCCCATTAGTTGATGCAGTTTCTTCATAGTGTCGCTGGTCTTTACAATTTGGTAAGTTTTTGCAGTGGCTGGTACCTGTTTTTTTCTTTTTATATTTAGTGCTTCCTTCAGGAGCTCTTATAAGGCAGGCCTGATGGTGACAAAATCTCTCAGCATTTACTTGTTGTAAAGGATTTTAATTCTCCTTTGCTTGTGAAGCTTAGTTTGGCTGGATATGAACTTCTGGGTTGAAAATTCTTTTCTTTAAGAATGTTGAATATTGGCCCCCACTCTCTTCTGGCTGGTAGGATTTCTGCAGAGAGATCTGCTGTTAGTCTTGTGGGCTTCCCTTTGTGGGTAACACTTTAACATTTTCATCTTCACTTCCACCTTGGTGGAAGTGACGATTATGTGTCTTCAGTTTGCTCTTCTCGAGGAGTATCTTTGTGGTGTTCTCTGTATTTCCTGAATTTGAATGTTGGCCTGTCTTGCTAGGTTAGGGAAGTTCTCCTGGATAATATCCTGAAGTGTGTTTTCCAACTTGGTTCCATTCTCCTTGTCACTTTCAGGTACACCAGTCAAACGTATGTTTGGTCTTTTCACAGTCCTATATTTCTTGGCAGCTTTGTTCATTCCCTTTCATTCTTTTTTCTCTATTCTTGTCTTCACACTTTATTTCATTCAGTTGATCTTCAATTTCTGATACCCTTTCTTCTGCTTGATCGGTTTGGCTATTAATACTTGTGTAGGCTTCAGGAAGTTCTCATGCTGCTTTTCAGCTCCACAGGTCATTTATGTTCTTCTCTAAACTGGTTATTCTAGTTAGCAATTCCTCTAACCTTTTTTCAAGATTCTGGATATTAGTCCTTTGTCCTTAGCTTCCTTACATAAGGTTAGAACATGCTCCCTTAGCTCGTTGGGGTTTGTTATTACCCATCTTCTGAAGCCTACTTCTGTCAATTCATCAAACTAATTCTCTGTCCAGTTTTGTTCACTTGCTGGCGAGGGGTTGTGATCCTTTGGAGGAGAAGAGGCATTCTGATTTTTGGAATTTTCAGCCTTTTTGTGCTGATTTTTCATCAACTTCGTGGATTTATCTACCTTTGGTCTTTGATATTGGTGACCTTCGGATGGGGTTTTTGTGTGGATGTCTTTTTTGTTGATGTTGATGCTATTCCTTTCTATTTGTTAGTTTTCCTTCTAACGTCAGGCCCCTCTGCTGCAGGTCTGCTGGAGTTTGCTGGAGCTCCACTCTAGACTCTGTTTGCCTGGATATCACCAGCAGAGGCTGCAGAACAGCAAAGACTGACACCTGTTCCTTCCTCTAGAAGCTTTGTCTCAGAGGGGCACCTTCCAGATGCCAGCCGTAGGTCTTCTGTATGAGGTATCTGTCGACCCCTGCTGGGGGGTGTCTCCCAGTCAGTAGGCATGGGAGTCAGGGATCCACTTGAGGAGGCAGTCTGTCCCTTAGCAGAACTCAAGCACTGTACTGGGAGATCTGCTGCTCTCTTCAGAGCCGACAGGCGGGAATGTTTAAGTCTGCTGAAGCTAGGCCCATAGGTGCCCCTTCCCCCGAGTGGTCTGTCCCAGGGAGATGGGAGTTTTGTCTATAAGCCCCTGACTTGGGCTGCTGACTTTCCTTGCCCAGAGAGGAGGAATCTAGAGAGGCAGTCTGTCTACAGTGACTTTTTGCTGAGCTGTGGTGGGCTCTACCCAGTTTGAACTTCCAGGCAGCTTTGTTTACACTGTGAGGGGTAAAACTGCCTACTCAAGCCTCAGTAATGGCAGACGCACCTCCCTCCACCAAGCTCGAGCATCCCGGGTTGAATTCAGACTGCTGTGGTGGCAGCAAGAATTTCAAGCCAATGGATCTTAGCTTGTTAGGCTCCATGGGGGTGGGATCCGCTGAGCTAGACCACTTGACTCCCTGGCTTCAGCCCTCTTTCCAGGAAAGTAAATGGTCTTGTCTTGCTGGCATTCCAGGCGCCAACTGGGTATGAAATAAAACTCCTGCAGCTAGCTCAGTATCTACCCAAATGGTCCCCCAGTTTCGTGCTTGAAACCCAGGGCCCTGGTGGTGTAGGCACCCAAGGGAATCTTCTGGTCTGCGGGTTGTGAAGACCATGGGAATAGCATAGTATCTGGGCCGGAACGCAATATTCCTCATGGCACAGTCCCTCATGGCTTCCCTTGTCTGGGGGGAGTAGTTCCCTAACCCCTTGTGCTTACTGGGTGAGGCAATGCCCCACCCTACTTCTGCTCACCATCTGTGGGCTGCACCCACTGTCTAACCTGTCCCAGTGAGATGAGCCAGGTACCTCAGTTGGAAATGCAGAAATCACCCTCCTTCTGCATTGTTCTCACTGGGAGCTGCAGACTGGAGCGGTTCCTATTTGGCCATCTTGCCCAGGTCCCCCTTTTTACTTGTTTTTTAATGTAGCTACCAGACAACTTAAAAATTATTATATATGTGACTTGCATTGTATTCCTCCTGGACAGACTTGTTCTCCATTGCTAACTCAATTGTCAGCTATCTCATTCAACATTTCATTGAAGAGAGTGAATATTTTGAAAATCAAGTTTTAAATTTTCTAAAGCACTTTAGAGTTCTATAATTGCTTCTTTTTCATAGCAAGCTATTCTTATTTTATGTGCTTAAAATCTTCTCAAATCTTTCTGGAAGTACTTGATTAGAACTTTATTAAAGTTATCTTCAATTTCCTATATAACTCTGTTTCTTCAGAATTTTGTTTCTTTTCTTTTCATTTTAGAACTTGGTTTTCATGCTGCTGGTTTCTACTCTTTTTGATTATCCATATCTAAAATGAGTATCTAGACTAAACAGTCATTGGTGGCTGCATTGTTTTCTCAGCATAAGTGAAATGACATTGCCCTGAACAATGAATAAGGATACTGATTAATGTAATCCTAGATTTGAGGAATGGACTGGGACATACAGCCTAGCTGGATTATCTTCAGGGTGTATGAGGAGCTTGCCTTTTTGGTGCAGGAACTCTTTTTCCCTTATGTCAGCTTGATAATGCCTGGGGCACTATCTTAATTATCTCTGTACCTCCAATACCTGCTTTGGAGCTCCCCAAGGCATATCATTCATTCTATTTAAAGTTTTCAGCCTATTGTAAAAAATAATCTTAACCTAAGAAATGAAAACTACAACCCATTACAGAATCATGTGGTAGCACAGTATAAGAACTAAACAAGGAAAAAGAAAAGACAATGTATCATTTTGGAAATAGCTTTCAGACTACTCAGGTGATAGAGCTAGATTTCTTCTTTGTACTAGCCCCAACTTTGCAAGAAGATAAGATGAGGTAGAGATGAAAGACATCACTAGCCAGATGTTTGATGACGAATGTCTAACCATTGAACCTATCCAAAACTGAATTGAGCTATCTTGTAGTTTTCCTCACCAGATAACTTGGCACTGGGTAAGTAGGAGAAGAAAATCAAGCATTTAACAGGTTCAAAACTGATTATTTCTAAGGTCTATTCTGGAGGGGGTGGGAAAGAGTATCAAGAACATCCTGGGGTGTATCAGAAATAACACTGAACTGAAAGTCTTGGCACAAAGTCCCAGCACTGCCAATAATTGGCAACATAGATAAGTCTCTTCTACCTCTCTGGGCCTTAATCACCAACTGAAAAGCAGAGTTTGTCTCTCCAAGATACAGACTACCTGGGTTCTAATGGCTCCACCATTTGAACCTCCTTTTGGCTGAGTTGCATCATCTATAACAGGTGTCAGCAAACTGTTCTTGTACAGGGCCAGATAATATTTTAGGCTTTGCAAACTCTCATATAGTTTCTATAGCATATTCTGCTTTCTCTCTCTTTCTCTCTCTTTCTTCCTCTAACCTTTTGAAAATGTAAAACCATTCTTAGCTCATGAATCTTATAAAAACAAGCCAAAGATCATGGTTTGCCAACCCCTAATCTATAAAATAGAAATAAGAATACTACAATGCCACATAGTGTTATTATGGCTAGTGATACGGTTAACACATGGAAAGCACTAGGATCGGTGGATAGAACATAGGAAGCTCTCAATAAGCATTACATGACACCATTAATATTATAGTTATTATGTCACGGGCATCTAGTTTAGCCCTGGAAATATACCATGGCCTCAATAAGTGGTTAGTACATTTTAAAATATTATGTAAAGGAAAACAACTAAATAATATCTGCCATCTCTCCAAGCCCTGTAATTCAGTGAACACGCAGGTCACATGGTGCATATTGCCATCAGGCATGCCATGCTTTGGTCCAGATACCTGAGGAAAAGTCTGGTGGGAGTTGATGGCTGCTCTGAGTAAGGCTGGCAAAAAGGTTGAGTTGTTGAAAAAATGTTTCAGTTTGCAAGATTGGAATAAGAACTTGAAACTCCAAAATTTCTAGAAAAGAGTTTAACAAATCAGAGCAAGATTTTGTGACATATATTCACACAAAGGTACATTTTACAAATTTATTTTATAAAGGTTGTCCCCTTTCTAAGCCTGTGATTCTCAAATTACAGATCTCAAAATAGCAGAAACAACAGCATCTATAAATGTTTTTAGGAATGCAGATTCTTGACCCTGCTCCAGAGCAATCGAACCAGGAATTTCAGAAGTGAGGGCCCAGGAATCTGTGTATTAACAAGCCCTCCAGGCAAGCTCTAGTTTGAGAGTTGCTGTTTTAAGTCACCCTCTTCTTCAACCATCCTCTAATTCTTTACACCCTATCCAATCAATGATTTGGCATCTTTTTCAGTTCTAAGAGGAAACTTATAACTAATAATAAGTATAGAAAACCAGGGTTTGGGCCAGGTGCGGTGGCTCAATCCCAGCACATTGGAAGGCCAAGACAGGCAGATCACAAAGTCAGGAGATTCAGACCATCCTGGCTAATATGGTGAAACACCATCTCTACTAAAATATACCAAAAAAATAGCCAGAAGTGGTGGCAGGCACCTGTAGTCCCAGCCACTCAGGAGGCTGATGCAGGAGAATGGAGTGAACCCGGAGGCGGAGCTTGCAGTTAGCCGAGATTGCACCACTGCACTCCAGCCTGGGCAACAGAGAGAGACTGCATCTCAAAAAAAAAAAAAAAAAAAAGAAAGAAAGAAAGCAAGAAAGAAAGAAAGAAAAGAAAACCAGGGTTTAGCATGTCTTTTTCAATTGTATTAGCCTTCATAGAACCAAAACAATTCCTATTATCCAGCTCTTCCAATTCCGTAGGCTTTTCTCCTCTTCTTCCCCTATTCTGATCATTTCCTTTCCTTATTTCCCCTCCTAGTACCAATGTTCTGGAAAATGCCTTCCAAACCACACTGAGCACATCATTTGCTGAAATCGTCTAGCATTAACTGTACCACAGTTTTAACTCATAATCACACTTTGTCTTACACTGTTAGTAAGTTGTTTTATTGACTCTGGCTAAAATCATTTCTTAAGATCCTACTTACAGCTAGGTTCTGGGCTAGGCCCTGTGAGAGTTAAGGCACAGAGTCTACCTTCAAGGAAATTAATCTAGTAATGGGTAAGAGAAAACTTAGAACTAATAATGAAGTGTATAAAACATGTTTTAAAGAGGCTCTCATCTCCTATCAGACTCCCTCTCAGACACTCCTCTCCAAACACACTAGCTGCTATGGTCTGAATGTTTGTGTGCCACAAAAATTTATATGTTGAAACCTGATCCTCATTGCAATAGTATTATGAGGTGAGGCCTTTAGGGGGGATCAGTGTTCTGATGAAAAAAGCCCCAAGGAACTTGTTTGAACTCCTTCACCTTGTGAGAATGAAATGAGAAAATACCATATACAAACCAGAAAGTAGGCCCAGACACAGAATCTGCTGGTGCCTTGATCTTGAACTTTTCCACCTCTAGAACTGTGCAAAATGAATTTATTTTATTTGTTACCCAGTCTAAGATATTTTATTACAGCAGCCCAAATGGACTAAGACAGAAATTGGTACCAAGAGTGGGGTGTTGCTATAAAGAATACCTAAAAATGTTGAAGTGGATTTAGAATAGGGTAGAGGATGAAAAGTTTGGAGATGCATGATAGAAAAAGCCTACATTGCCATGAACAAAACATTAAGGGTGACTCAGGTGAGGACTCAGAAAAAGAAAAGTTCTATAGAGAAAGCCTCAATCTTCTTAAATAGCACATAAGTGGTCATAAACAGAATGTTGTTAGAAACATGGAGATTCAGTAAAGGCCACTCTGATGAAGTTTCAGACGGAAATGAAGAACATGCTACTGGAAATGGTAGGAAAAGCCATCCTTGTTTTAAAGTGGCAAAGAGTTTGGCTGAATTGTGTTCATGTTCTAGTGTTTTGTGGAAGGTAAAACTTGCAAAAAAATGAAATTGGATATTTGGCTAAAGAAATATCTAAGCAAAATGTTGAAGAACCTGCACAGTTTCTCTTGACATGGTTTACAGTAAAGTGCAAGAAAAGAAAAATTATTTAAAGACAGAATTTATAATAAAATAAGAAGTAGGTCTTAAAGATTTGGAAAATTCTCAGCCTATGCATATTGTAAAGAATGAAAAAGGAGGATGCTAAGCGTATGGCCAAGTGACCCTTGATAAGGAGATGAGTAACTGTCAGTGGAAGCCAGGTGCTATTCTTCAAGACAATGAAAGAATAACCCCAAAGGTATTTAGAATGTCCCTTCCATCACAGGTTCAGAGTGCCAAGGCCTGGAGGACACAATGATGCCAAGTGTAGCCTTGGGTGCCTGCAAGACATCACTCAAGTCTCTGCTCCCTGCATTCTGGCACAGTGCTCTTCGGCTGCCCCAGATATGGCTCCAGTGGCCCAGGTATACTGACGTTTACAATAGCCACCTTTCTGGAGGGCAGGTGATAAACCTTGGTAGCATCCATGCTGTGCCAACCCCAGCACAAAGTGCAGTGTGCAAAGTAAACAAGCTGTGGGAATATGGCTGCCTCCCTAGGTTTGGAAGGATGTCCCAGAGAGCAGCAGGGCCCAGGCACAGAATGGCCTGCCACAGGAGTGGGTTATTCCTGATAGCCCCTATTAGGGCAATGCCTAGTGGTGCCATGGGGGCAGGATATTCTCCAACACCATAGACTGTTAAAGCCACCAGCATGCAACTCCAGCCTGAAAGAACCAAAGGCACCAGACTTCTACCCATGACAACTGCAGCATGGGCTGTACCCAGCAAAGCTATGGGTGCTACTGGAGATTTGAGGACCCAGCCCCAGCCAGTGTTTCTGGAAGATGGGAATTCCAGTCAAAGAAGATTATTTTCAAGCCTTAAGATATAACATTTGCCCTCTTTAGTTTTAGACTTGGTCAGGACCTATTATCCATTTTCTTTCCTATTTTTTCCTTTTGCAATGAGAATGTCTGTCCTAGACCTGTCCTACCATTGTATTTTGAAAGCACCTAACTTGTTTGATTTCATAAGCTCACAGCTGGAGGAGGATTTGCCTTAGGATGAATCACACCTTTGAGTCTCACCCATATCTGATTTAAATGATAGTTAGATGAGACTTTGGACTTGAACTATTGATGCTGAAATGAGTTAAGATTTGGGGGGTTGTTGGGATGGAATGAATGTATTTTTTATGGGAAAATGATAAAATTTTAAAGGCCTAGAGGTGAGATACTATGACCTGCATGTTTGTATTCCCCCAAAATTCATATGGCAAAACTGAATCCCCAATGCAACAGTATTAAGAGGTGGGGCCTTCATAAGAAAGGGTGAGTTCACGTCCTTTGCAGGAACATGGATGAAGCTAGAAACCGTCATTCTCAGCAAACTAACACAAGAAGAGAAAACCAAACACTGCATGTTCTCACTCATAAGTAGGCATTGAACAATGAGAACACATGGACACAGGGAGGGGAACATCACACACCCGGGCCTGTCATGGTGTGGGGGGCTAGGGAAGGGATAGCATTAGGAGAAATACCTAATGTAGGTGAGGGGTCAATACCTGTGTAACAAAACTGCACATTCTGCACATGTACCCCAGAACTTAAAGTATAATAAAAATATTAAAAAGAAGTGGGGCCTTTATGAAGCGGTTAGGTCATGAGGGTTGAGTCCCGTGAATGGGATTAGTGCCTTTACAAAAGAGGCCTCAGAGAACTACTTCGTCCTTTTTACCATGTGAAGGCACAGGGGAAAGGAGTCACCTACGAACCAGAAAGGAGGCACTCACTGGACACTGAATCTGCTGATGTTTTCTTGGACTTCCCAGCATCTAAAACTGTGAGATATTTCTGTTGTTTTTAAGTTACCCAGTCTAAAGTATTTTGTTATAGTAGCCCAAGTAGACTAAAATACTGACCTTCCACTTAAAATTTTTTTTCCCTGTACCTGTCTTCTAGCCTACTCCCTCGTTCCTGACAGGTCTCTGATTAAAGAACATTTCTCCTTGAGGCGACCCCCTTATGTCAAAACTACCTATAACCTTATCCTGCCTTATTTTTCATGAAAATAACAGTGCTGCCTTATGTTTTCATGAAACACATCACCATCTAACATATCACTATCTAACATAATATGTACACATTTTTGTCTCTCTCCTCCATTAAATTATAAACTCCATGAGAGAAGAGATTTTTATTTACACATAGTAGATAGTTACTATCTACTATGTAATGAGATAGTAATGAATAGTGAATGAGTGAGCGAATAAATGAATAGATAAACAAATGAATGAATAAAGTGCTACAGGAGTTCAAAGGAAGGGTAGGTTCCTTCCCGACAAAGAAATAAAGCAAGGTTTATGATGGAGGCAGCACATGAGTTGGTTCTGGAAGAACGGGTAGAATTTGGATAATAAGAAATGGTGCATGGAGGCTTACCAAACCTAAGAGAGCCCATTATCCCCAAATGTATCTAACACACTGTATAATCACATCACAAAATACATAAAAATTATATCATTTGAATATTAACCTTAATATCATAATAGTAATGTTAATTACTAGCTGAGTCAAACATATTTTAAAATTGTTTTTAAAATGTGAAAAAGTGTTTGAATGCATGAGAGAGGAAGAAGTGGATAGACACTTTTATAGAAGTTGTTAGCAGGGCCCTGGGCACACTCAAGAGTTTTGGAGATGAGTGGGACAGAAGTTGTGGGAAATGTGCCTTCCCTTTCTTGGTAAAATTATAACCCAATAATCTTTAACTAAGAGGACTGGGAAATTTTTTTCTTAATAAATTGATAGAAGAGAGGATTTTCTAGGAAACAAGGCAAGAATAAAAGCTTAGAGTTAAAGAAAATGTGTGTTTGTATGAATATGTGCATACACGTGTGTGTATCTCTGTGTGTGTATGTGTGTGTGTGTGTAGTGAAATATTGCTTGAATCACAAGCTGTGCAAACAAAGAAAAAGTAGAGGAGCTGCTTTTAGGCAAGGTAACAGTGGGCATGACTCCAGAGAGCATACAGGGATCAATAAATAATTATTGAAGCAATAAATTCTCACGTATTTAAAATACTCTAAGGAGAATCTATCCCAGCATCTGTGGATGATTTCTTAATTCTCCTAAAATTCATTTATCTCCAACATGAGAACCAAATTATGCACTGATTTTGTCTTCTCTATGGAGAAACGCTGCATCCAAAACAAATGTTATGCCGGAGGGAACCTTAGGGGTTGCTTATTTCAACCACTTTTATTCTCCAATGAGGGAGTGAGTTTCTGAGATGTGTTGAGCCTGTTCAAGGTCACAAAGATGGTTAGTATAAGATCCCGGACAAAGAACCCAGGACTTTTGTCTCCACATTCAGAACTTTCTCCTCTACTAGGCTGACAACTATCCACTGTATTTCTTGTTTTACTGAATAGCAAAGCAAAGTCAGGTGGCCAGTACTTGTTGGTGTATTATTTAGTACATCCTGCAGAGCTTGAATTCTGGCTTATACTTGAGTTTCTTCTGAAAGTCAATACTGGCCTAGCAATTGTTCATTTCATTCATTCACTAAATATTTATGAGCACTTATGTGCAAGGCACTGTGTTAGGTACCAGTGATCCAACAATGGGCGCAATATTCATGCCACTGGATTCACATAACTTGCATTTTGGTGAGGATGGCAGAAAACAACAACAAGTGAAATTACTAAATAACGTAGTAAGTGATATGAACAAAACAAAATAGCTCTAATACAAAAGAAGGCAACCTATCTTAAATAACATGGCCAGAGAAAGTTGCTAGCAAGATGTGTTATGTAGGCTGAATCTGAAATAGGCAAAGGAATCAGGAATTGGAGGAGGTTCTAGGTGGATGGAATAGGAAGAGAGAAGCCCTTGAGACAGCAAAGAGCTTAGCATGTCTGGGAAGCTGAGAGAAGCCCTGTGTGTCTGGAGTATAATGAGAGAGGGAGAGTGAACAGAGTTGAGGTCAGGGTGGAGGCAGGGCCAGGTCACATAGGACCTAGAGGCTCTGATTTGAAGCTTGAATTTTATATCAAGCACATGAGAAGCCACTAAAGGGTTTTAAGAACTGAATAACATGATTCTATTTGCATACTAATAAGAGTTTTCTATGTTAGACACAATTCTTCCCATTTAAAAAACTAATTTAATCAAATGAAAAAAATGCACTTAATATTAAGGCAGGTGCTATTATTCTCATCATTTTGTAGCTGAAGCAATTGCAGCACAGAAAACTTAAGTAACTTGCTTAAATTCACATTTTTAGTAATGGGCAGAGCCAGGATTCAAACCTAGGTTGTACACTCCAGAGTATTCACTCTGAACCACTACACTTTTGCTTTTTATGTAATCTTATTTGGTGTAATAATGAAGGCAGCTATTGCAGAACTCTAGGGGAGAAACAAATAGTGGCATAAATTAGGATGATGGCAATGGAGATAGAGAAAAGCTGCAGGATTTCAGATGTACTTTGGTAGTAGAATTCAGGACTTGATGATTGTATTAGTTCATTTTCATACTGCTATGAAAAAATAACTGAGACTGGGTATTTTATAAAGAAAAAGAGGTTTAATGGACTCACAGTTCAACATGGCTGGGGGGGCCTCGCAATCATGGCAGAAGGCAAAGGAGGAGCAAAGGCACATCTTACATGGTAGCAGGCAAGAGAGAATGAAAGTCAAGTGGAAGGGGAAACCACTTATAAAACCATCAGATCTCATGAGACTTATTCACTACCACAGGAACAGTATGGGTGAATTCACGCCTATGATTCAATTATCCCCCACTCAGTCCCTGCCACAACATGTGGGAATTATGGAAGCTACATTTCTAGATGAGATTTGGGTGGGGACACAGCCAAATCATATCAATGATGCAGTGGATATAGCTGGTAAGGAAAAAAGAGGAATGAAAGATGGCTCTTAATAACAAACCAGGTGGATGGTGCTGACATTTATTAAGCTGAGGAAGACTGCTAGAGACATGAAATTAGTTGTAGGGTTAAAAAAAAATCAAGGGTTTTGACTCAGGTGTTTTAACTTGGACATGTCAAGTAAATTTTTGGTTAAGTCTGGAGCTCAGAGGAATGGATATAAAAATATGGAAGTCATCTGCATAAAGATGGTATTTAAATCCTTGTTAATAGAAAAGGCAACCTAGGGGGAGAGTTTAGAGAAAGAAATAAAGAGGGCCTGAGAATAATCCCTTAGGAACAACAATGTTTAAAGTTTGTTTAGAGAAGAACAAAGGGATCTGAGACACTTTGGACAGTGAAATGGAGGGAGCAGGAAAGGATGATGACAGAGCATCCAAGACAGGAGAGGGCTTCTTAAAAAAGGGAGTTGTCGGTCTGTCCTCCAACCGCCTAAGGTGCCGAAAGGAAAGGAGGCTAAGGGGAAGAAAGTGGCACCGACCCCTGCTGTCATGAAGAAGCAGGAGGCCAAGAACATGGAAAGTCCCTGTTTGAGAAAAGACCTAAGAATTTTGGCATTGGACAGGATATCCCACCCAAAAGGGACCTCACCTGCTTTGTTAAATGGCCCCGCTACATGCAGTTGCAGCAGCAAAGGGCTATCCTCCACGAGTAGCCGAAAGTTCCTTCTGCCATTAACCAGTTCACACAGGCCTTGGACTGCCAGTTACTCAACTGCTTAAGCTGGCCCACAAGTGCAGTCCAGAGACAAAGCAAGGGAAGAAGCAGAGACTGTTGGCTGGGCTGAGAAGAGAGCTGACAGCAAAGGGTCTCTCCCCATTAAGAGACCACCAGTCCTTCAAGCAGTTTTAACACTGTCATTACCGTGGTAGAGAACAAGAAGTCTCAAATGGTGGTGACTGAACATGATGAGGATCCCATCAAGCTGGCTGTCTTTCTGCCTGCCCTGTGTTGTAAAATATGGGTCCCTTACTGCCTTATCAAGGGGAAGGCAAGACTGGGATGTCTAGTCCACAGGAAGACCTGCACCACTGTCGCCTTCATACAGTTTAACTGGGAAGACAGAGGAGCTTTGATGAAGTTGATGGAAGCTATCAGGACCAATGACAATGACAGATATGATGAGATCTGCTACCACCACTGGGAAGGTAATGTCCTGGGTCCTAAATCTGTGGCTCACATTGCCAAGTAGGAAAAGGCAAGAGCCGGAACACTTGCTACTAAACTGGGTTAACCGTACACTGTCAAGTTTTCTGTACACAAAAATAAGAATAATTCTCCCAGGTAACATAATGAGATCCATCTCTACAAAATAAATAAATTAGCCAGGCATGGTGGTGTGTGCCTGTAGCCCCAGCTACTCTGGAGGCTGAGGTAGGAGAATCACTTGGGCCCGGGAGGTCAAGGCTGCAGTGAGCCATGATCAAGCCACTGCACTCCAGCCTGGGCAACAGAGAGAGACCCCATCTCCAAAATAAATAAATAAACAAACATAATTTTTAAAGATAATAAAAATTTGCCTTCAAAAACAGGGGGATTGTCAATATGTCATATGCTGCTGAAAAGTCAAACAGGGTAAATTAAATCACCTATATCACTTGACTCCAGTGTCTCCACAAAGCTCTCATCCCTTAAGAACCTTCCACTCAGCTCCCACATGTATGAAAGTCCATATTTAGACCTCCATCCTTTTTTTATTACATTCAATGTCCCATGAGTGAAATACCAAATTGAGTCACTTCTACTCCCTAGAGGGAATAAATTTCAGATTATGTCTGGATACTGGAGATTTGATAAAGAAAAAGAGAGACACACACAGAGAGAGAGAGAGAGAGACATGAGTATGGGCTAGTGACAGTACTGTTAAAGTTGGAACGAGGGAAAGGCAGAAACAAGGAGCATGGGAGATATCAAAAGGCAACTGCAGCTATTTTACGCATTTGTCTGGGACCTGCTCACTGCACTGAGTCATTCCTGTTTCATGCTGGTATTCTGGCTGACATTTGGTTTGATACATGAGTATAAAATCTCCCTCATCCCCTTCAGGGGATGCTCTCTTTCTACATGATACACTATTGGTAATGAAGTTCTTGATAAACCCTCTTCACAGTCTTTATTATACCTAGTATATTTTATATCCTAATCCATTTGAGGTAGGATTAGGGACAAAATAAGGAACAAAACTTTTATTAATCTACAAACACTACATGATGCTATCATTTGATTGATGGAGACATAGAGACTGAGAAAGACATCTCAGATGACATGTGTCTTCGGACCCACCTACAACCCAAACTAGACCCATCCACAGCCTTCAGAAGAGTGAATTTGCCAGGAGACTCCATTCCTAGTTGATACTGGATAGAGGTGGATTCCAGCTGCACACATGGACATGAACCATTGGTTGTCCACTTGTTTAAATTCTCTGAATTCTTCTTTGATCTTTCACTGGTCTTGAGGGAAGAATTAAAATTAAAATTAAAACTGGTTCACCTTTAGTGTCAAAAGTTTCCACAGTAAATGGGTTCCAACCACTTGATTGGGGTAAGGGGGTAAAAAATGCCATTTGTCAAAGTACTTAAGTTTTTAGAAACTCTATTTTCATATATCTTTATAGGAACAAAATAAAGGAAGTCAGCATCCTCTTTATGACTCATAGTTAGGAAAACATGGATGTAATGTAACAAGTGTTTCTCAACAATAGAAAATTTTACTACAATGAATGAATGAACAAACTAACAAATTAATGAATGAAGGAAAAAGTTATACCACATATTGGCTTCTTATAGGAGTCACTTCCAATGACTATGACTCTCTCCAGACTCAGAACAGGGTATAAGATTGGGATAGACAGGATAGGAATGCAGGAAAAGCTACAAGGGGTATAAACAAAGAGACCTTGGCCTCTGGGTAATGGGGTGACTGTGCTCTGGACATTTGTCCTTGTGGAGTCTTTTAGGCAGCTACAGCCAACTGTTCTCAAATCCCTTACCAGAGGATAAAATTTCCCTGACTGTGCAAAAATATAGCAGCTGATAGCCTCCCTAAGGATGTATTTTTGAAAGCCAAGCATTTCACCTCTTCAGAGCAGCCCCCTTCAGAGAAGATTAGCATTCCTGGAGAGGCTCCAGACTGCCCAGAAACTCTGTGTCCCTGGAGTGTGAACAGAGCAACAATACGGAGACAATTCAACAAGATTTCTTTACCAAAAAAAAAAAAAAAAACCTTTTATTTGGTGCCTAGATGGCTACAAAGAGGAAGGTAGTCGAGACACGTGAGGACAGTCGCTGTTCCTAGAGCCTTGAAACTGCAGGAAGTCAATGGCAGAGCCAGAAATGGGATTTGGCTTTCAGGTGACTGTACCAAGCAGAAGTCCTCTCCATTTTTGTAATTAATCAGTGGAATTTCTATTTAAGCCCTATATTGCTCCTAAATTGTCCACATGGTACAATACATCCAATCGTTTGATGAATCTGCCTCATGGAAACAGTGCTTTGAAAAGATCACATAGCCAAAAAGTGAGAATAAATTGTCCTGCTTCAGGACTTTCTTCATGTTCTTCCTTGACCTGCAAAAGAAAGAATCTTCTTCCATCTCCACCTATGAATAATGGTCATTTTGTCTAGAATTATCTTTTGTCCCTAATACTTTGAGGCAATGTGGGATAGAGAAAAAAAGTAAAGAAGTCAGACAACTGGTTTAGAGTCCCAACTCTACCATTTACTAATTACTTGATCTCAGATAAGTTCCTTAACTTTTCTGAGCCTCAATTTCCTAACCTGTAAAATGAATCTAAGAATGTATACTACGTTCTCAAGAATGCTGTGAGTATTGCATATGATCATACATGCATGCTCATCATCACACTGTCAGCACTGGAGAAACACCGTTAATGCCACTTCCATTCTGTCCCCAACACCACGAAGAATCCAACCAGAAATGACTTTACATTTCCTCCCCATTCCCAGAGTGTTTCTTACTTACCAGTTTATAGAACCCTTATCTAATCTTGTCTCAGCCTCTCTACTACTCTAAAAACTCCTTGAGGGCAGGAAATGTATAATGTACAGTTTCATCATTTCCCTACTGCCCAGTATGCACATTCACATGAAAAACGCTCGGTGAACATTTATTAAATAAATCTCTGTTTTATCAGGACAAATCAAATGAATTTGTCCTGATAGGAGATGAAAAGAAATTGAAGGAGAGACACCAGGGTGGTTCCAGAGTCCCTGGCAATCATTAGTTCTTACTAGCTCTCTATTTTTCCAGACGCTATCTACAAGTGACAATAATAACTGATTGTCTGCTAGCAAGTTGGCCAATTTATAAACTGTCAACTTTTCCCCTTTAAAAAAAAAAAGCCCTAAAAGAGCAGCTTCCCAGAACCCACAATCCCCTCTCTTTGCTCAAGTTCAAAATCCCATGGTTACCTTTTGTCTCATTCCAATGTGCAAGGCCCTTTGCCCAGTTGAGAGATAGAGATGTTATTTTTAAGGTTGAACTTTGCACTCTCAGCAGTCCTGCCTTAGACAAGAACAGTCTGTTCAACAGAAGCCTCTGGGGCTTCACAATCCAAACAAACATGGGACTCAGGATCACCTCTCCCATCTCAGAGGAGAGGGTCCAGAGAAGCACAGAAATGAAGCAGTCCTTCCCCAAAACAAAAGCTTCAGATTTCCCTCCAATGTTTCTTTATAATTACTTAATAAGAAAACCTTATTTAGGTCCTAATGGTCTTTGGCATCCTCCTAAACTGAGGCAAACACAGGTTGTATATAGCATGAGGCAGCTGTAGTAGCTGGGTCCAGGGGTCAGAGTGGTGAGGTAAGAGAAGGAGCCCTGTATCAGGCAGTAAGTGCCCAAGATTATTTTGAAATAAAAATCTGGAATCTGCACACCTAGATATGGAGATTCTCTCAGGTTATATAGTCATGACGTCTAGGTTTTTTTACACAGAGTCGAAGCCAAGTGGTTGATGTAGAAGCTGACCCAAGTTGTGGAGTACTTAGTACCCCTTCCATTCTCTTCTGTGGCCTGAACTTGTGGCTGGTTCCCAGCCCCTCACAGCCTCACAATCTTGGCTTGTCTCCCTAGAACCTCTCTGCTCCTCTCCTCCCTTTTCCATTTGGGGATTTCATTCAACACCACACTATGTTTTATCTCATAACATTTCTTTCTCTCATTAAAAAAATGTTTATTTGAGAGTTCTGCTTCACTTCACCATTTGTTTCTACCTGTGAGCCACATGAAAGTCACTCTACACCCTTATATTTTCATGGTTTTGTAGGCCTATTTGAATTTCAAATTGCAAAGTTTGATTTTACAAACACAAGATTTTACATTTTGGTTCCCAGTCCTTGGGAAATCTGCCCCAAATCTCAACTATGCTTGTAGGAAACTGGGCCATGTTTCTATAGATCACTCTGAATTTAACCTGTGGACCAGTAGGCAGGGTTTAGAGATCAGAAAATAGAAAAACAGGAAAATAGAAAAATAGCTCTAACTTGATACACTTGGGAGAGCCTACTGAGTCCATCAAGATGAGAAGAGGCTGCCACACTTCCATTTGTATTGTTGAAATGAGTTTTATAATTGCATAATGGAAGCCACACTATGGTTAAGTTCAGAGTGTAAGCTAATTAATGGATAATAAATCCATAACAGGGTATTATTTTAAAAACCCAGAAACATCCTGAATCATTGTGTTCAGTGGTCAAAAGCAGTTTCACCAAAATATCCCTTGCTGCTGCTAGAAAAGACCTCTTTTCATAGAATAGAAGGCTAAAGAGATAAATGTGGCATCAGTTATTTCATATGGGATGAAATGGTCCAAGGAAAAGACCTACCTATCTCCACAGGAGTGACCAGAGTCACTGAGAAACATTAGGGCTTTTTGCAAGAAACAGTGAAGAGGACACATTTTAAAAGGCTTTTTCTTTTTCTCTTTGTAAAAGATGAATGATATTTTTTAACCAATATTTGGGGCCCAGGAATTAAAACTGTGGGATAAATTTGAAGGAGAGAGGGATGGGAGGCACACATTCAACCTGAGAATGGGTGATAGGAGGAGTGGATAGAGAACCAAGAGCTTGCTGGGACTGCGGTTGATTTTCAGAGGAGATGGGGACTCTTGGGAGCAACTTTAGCTGGGGTCATCTTGATATGCTCTGACCTAGTTCTGGGGAAACTTGTACTGGATTTTAAAAAATCTGAAAGACCAAGAGCAACTTCAAAGGAACCCCAAAGCATTGTGACACCTGTAGGATAAAGCTTCTCTCCAGACTTAATGAAAGAAACTATATGAACCACTAAGGGTGTGGTGGTTGTGGGTGGCAACCAGTCAGCTTCCTTTCACAAGTGGTAGCCACCTCAACCAATTAAGGCCATGAGGAAAGAGGAGCTACTGTCAGCCAATTTGATCACTTCTACAGACACTCTACTTCCCCAGTAAGACTTTTCCAGTCAAACTTTCTCCAAGTATGCAAAGTTCTCATTTGCAGTAAGCTTTGGAAACCCAGTGTGTTTTGGTTTCTAAGAGAGTTTCAGAGCTAGTTGGGCTCTAATGGGTCAAGCAAATCGTATTCATCCCCAAATTACCTGCTATTGTCATGCACAACCCTTGATTCAATTTTTTTAATTAATAGACTTTCTTTTTTGAGAAGTTTTAGATTTAAAGAAAAATTGAGCATAAAATACAGAGTTCTCATTTACTCCCTCTACCCTCCTCCCCACACATAGTTTCCCTATTACTACATTTTGCATTAGTGTGGTAAATTTATTATAATTGATGAACCAATATTGATACATTATTATTAACTGAAGTCCATGTTAATATTAGGGTTCACTTTTATATTATACAATTGTATGAATTTTGACAAATGTATGACATATGTTCATTACTGTATTATACGGAATAGTTTCACTGCCCTAAAAAACCTCTGTGCTCCACTTATTCATTCCTCCCTCTGTATCCCAAACCCAAACCCTGGCAACCACTAATCTTTTTATATTCTCTACAGTTTTGCCTTTTCCAGAATGCTATATAGCTGGAATCATACAATGTGCAGCATTTTTCAGATTGGTTTTTAACACTAGCAACATGCAATTAAGATTCATTCATTTCTTTTCTTGGCTTCTTTTTAGTACTGAATAATATTCTGTTGTATGAAGGTATCACAGATTGTTTATCCATTTACCTATTAAAAGCATCTGGGTTGCTTCCAAGTGTTGGCGATTATGAATATGGCTGCTATAAACATCCATTTGCTGGTTTTTGTGTGCACATAAGTTTTCAATTCATTTGGAAAAATGCCAAAGAAGTATTCCATTCTGCATTCTATGGTAAGAGTAGATTAGTTTTGTAAGAAACTGCCAAACTGTCTTCCAAAATTGCTGTTTCATTTTGCATGAATGAGAGTTCCTGTCTCTCCACATCCTCACTAGCGTTTGGTGTTGCTGGTGTTTTGGACTTTCCTCATTCTAATAGGTGTGTAGTGGTATCTCATTGTTGTTTTAATTTACAATTCCTTAATGACATATGACATATGATGTTGAGAATTGTTTCATATGTTAATTTGGTGTCTATAGCTCCTCTTTGCTGAGGTGTCTGTTTAGAAGATCTCTTGTCCATTTTTTAAAGGAAGTTTATTGGTCTTTAAATGGCTCAGATTCCAAGTAAACAAATCAGGTAGTGGCATCAGCCTATGACATGTGATGCATCTTATCAGTTGGCTTTATAGCATCTCAATACCCAGAAGAGGAAAAGTCACAAAGCAAAGTCACAATGTCAGTGATTAAATATGACTGCAATGAGTACAGGTGGAGATTGCTGGACCCTCTGGCCAATGTTACATCGGTAACTTGAATTCTGCACATCTTTTTCCCATTTTTAAATTCAGTTGTTCGTTTTCTTATTGAGTTTTAAGCATTCTTTGTATATTTTGGATATAAATCCTTTATCAGATATGCATTTTGCAAATTTTTATGGCATGTTTTTCCATTTTTTAAACAGTGTCTTTCAGAGACAGAAGTTTCTAATTTTAATAAAGTTCTACTCACCAATTTTTTCTTTCATGGATTATACTTTTTGGTGTTGTATCTAAACACTTATTGCCAAACCTAAGAAATAACCTAGGACTTCTCTAATGTTGTCTTCTAGAAATGGTATGAGTTTTGTGTTTTACATTTAGGTCTATGATCCATTTTCAGTTAATTTTTGTGAAGGGTATAAGGTCTTTTTTTTTTAAATGTGGATATCCAGTTATTTCACCACCATTTGTTGAAAAGACCACCCCTTCTCCATTGAATTGCCTTTGCTATTTTGCCAAAGATCAGTTGACTATATTTCTGTAGATCTATTCCTGTGCTCTCTATTCAGTTTTATTGATCTATTTGCCTGTTATTTTTCCAGTACTCCGCTGTCTTGATTACTGTAGCCTTATGGTAAGTCTTGAAGTTGAGTAGTGTCAATGCTCCAACTTTGTTCTTCTTTTTCAATAATGTGTTGACTACTCTGGGTCTTTTGACTCTTCATATAAGCTTTGGAATCCATTTGCCAATATTCGCAAAAGAACTTGCTATGTTGTGAAGAATGACATCTTGATAATATTTTCTTTCTATCCATGAACATGGAATGTTTCTTTATTTATTTAGATCTTCTTTGATTTCTTTCATCAAAGTTTTATTATTTTCTTTATAAATATTCATATTTGTTAGGTTTATACCCAAGTATTTAAGTAACTTCCTAAGCATTTTATTTTTTGGTACTAATACAAATCGTGTTGTGTTTTTAATTTCAAATTATAATTGTTCATTGTTGGTATGTAGGAAAGCAATTGATTTTTGTAGATTAACCTTGTATCCTGCAGCTTTGTTATAATTGCTAATTCATTCTGGGGGTTTTTTGTCAATTATTTGAGATTTTGTATATAAAAAATTATGTCATCTGCAAAGATAGTTTAATTTCTTCCTTTCCAATCTATATATCGTTTATTTCCTTTACTTGTCTTATTGCATTTTATGCTCTTCTCATGTTTGCTTCCTTCTGAACATTTTTTTCTATGGCCATATTTTTACTGTTGATCATTAGCTATTAACTATGAACAACCTTCTTTCACTTGATTTAACATGCCTATAAAACCCCTCTTATACTTTAGTTACAAAGTTCCAACAGGTGTGGTAAACCAGCATCTCTGGGGTGAGTGATGTGTCAGGGAAATGACAAACTGAAATCCCCACATTCCAGTGGTGTATGATTGGCCCAAACAACGACGGAGGAGGCACATTTATAAGAGAGATCCAGTTCTGTGAAAAGCATTTATACTTTATCTAGATAATTGTTTGTTTATTTATTCTAAACAGACACTTGATAATGTCCACTTTGTGAATCATGCAGGTGAAAATCCTAAAATACAAAGCTCTCCTTTAAAAACAATTGAAAAATTCACTTTCACTTATATGGTAAAGCTTACCAAAATTGTGTTCATGTGAATGAAATATCACATGTCCACAGGCAACAATAAAAAAATTCAGCATTTCCATATTAGAAGAGAGGAGTGTTCTCACATCTAGCAAGATCTGATATAGGAAACTGCTTAATTTGTTTTAACCTAGGACTGACGTGTGTGTGTGTGTATCTGTGAGTGTGTGTGTATAGCCATCTTATAACTTTCAGAATAGGGCTCTTCCTCTATACAGAGAATTTGATTAAACTTCTGCATCCTTCAACACTACAAGCTAATGCCTATTTTTATATGCTAATGAAATGCACAAATTATCTCTTTTTTAAGTGTAAAGACTAATTAAGTCACATTACTATCATTGCTAAGGTAATACACCAGATAGGATTTGCCATAAACAGCACAGTTGAAAAAATTCATGTAATCATTCAGAAGGGTACAGCTACCCTTCAAGTTTAAAAAAAAGGAAATAAACTGTGATTCTTTCTCAAAGGGATAGATCTGGAGAGCTCTACTGCCAGCTCAAGTAATCTACTTGCAAATTACAAAACAAAAGATATAAGGAAATTACGGGCTATCACTTTTATTTACAACCTCCTTTCAACCGGAGCCTATACTTACACTGCTACATCCAAAACAAATCTGAGGCTGCTGATGCCGCAGTCTCTAATGGGTGTATGACCCTGGTCAAGAAGCTCATGGCCTCTACCTCAAGGAATTATTGTACAGAAGTCAGGGAGCTAGGGATGGGTGATGCTGGGAGGAGGAGAAGAATAGGAGAAGATTATGGAAATCCTTTTTGAAGATTCAAAATGCAATTGAAATTCCAATCTTAATCAAAAACAGTAATAGGCTCTGCTAAATACCTAGGAAGGCCTGCTAAAAATATGTGAAGTTCATCTGCAGTTCAAATCTCAGAATTATTTTTATTTCCCAGCTTAGGCCTATCAGAACCACCATTAAACCTTTAGGTGTTGCACTAAGAAGATAGTCTGTCCGTGCAAATGGACGAACATGTTCTTAAATCACAAAATGAAGTCCGAAGTGAGAGAAACTTAACAAATCTTTCATTGTACTCAAGGTTAAAATTACAGTGTGGTGTCAACTGAACCTGAATTGGAACTTTCTAGCTTCATAATGACCTCTCTGAGCATCAGTCTCTTAACCTTTGAAATGGATTGTTTGTGAGGAATAAATGATATGAAATATATATATGTAGATATAGATAGATGAATGGATAGATCAGATAGATAGATAGATAGATAGATAGATAGATAGATAGATAGATAGATAGACAGACAGACAGCATAGACCCACTATACTATATACCGCCTGGCAAAGGGTTAATTCAATAATTGCTTTCTTCCCACTGTTCATACTACTGCTTTGGGTCATGTGTAAGTTCTCTCAGTGGTTATCTACTTACAATGTAGCTAAACAAAGCTGCTTCCCACTGACCCACAGACACGTGAAGATAAGACATTGACTAAAGAGAGGGAAGAGTTTAATTTGGAAACCAAATATCTTTGACATCTGTAATGCAGATGTAAGCTGAAATCATCCTGCCCTCTGAGATTGATTTAAACTGTGCTGAGCTCGACCCCTCATCCAATGGAAGTTCAGTGCTCTGACTAAAATTTCTGCATAATTCCAGAACCATATTTCATGGTTACTTCTGGCTTCAGGTCCATGCTTCTGCTGTACTTTTAAACTAATCTGAGGAATCTCCTCACTTTATTTGCAGAAGTTTCTCCCTGTACTCCCTAACTGGCACTGAGCCTTCTTTGGCATATCCAGAGACACACCGATGTGCTATGCTGAGCAGACAGTCATTCATGTGGCATCTCAAAGGAACTAGCAGAGGCTGTGAGATATTAATCTTTCCTTCAGTTTCTATAAGTAGAAGGAAATAGTATAGAGATTTATTTTCCCACTAATATATATTTCCTACCTCAAACTCCTAAGATGACAGAACTGACAATATAAGGAGGTTTAAAATCAATACTTAATTATTCCGGCAGTTTGAGTTTACAGAAAAAGAGATCCAAGTGCACAGAGCTTTCACATACCCCTGCATCCTACCCTCACACGTACTTTCCCCTGTTATTAACATCTTGAACTAGTAAGGTAAATTTGGTACAATGGATAAACCAATATTGATACATTATTATTAACTGCAGTCTATAGTTTACATTAAGGTTCACTCCTTTTTTTGGTACATGCTATGGGTTTTGACAAATATATAAAGACATGTGTCCATCATTACTGTATTATACAGAACAGTTTCACTATCCTCAAAACCTGCTGTGCTCCACCAACTAATTTGTGGGAAAGTTCTTCTTAGCTCTGCTATTGCTACACCCTTTCCACATTCCTTGTCCTTCCCCACAACAATTTCTCACCCACTGCTTACAGGCAATTTGAAGTTTACAGCTTTTCTCTGTCTCTTAATTTCACTGAAGAATAGCGTGTGGGGTTTTTTCGCCTCTGTTCTTATTGCTTTGTGTGTTTTCTAGCAAGAGAACTGAGAAGACTTATCATTAAGCTGCCACCATGTTCCTCAGGGGGGGCATGATTTCTGACCTCAAGGAATTATGCAATGGTATTTCAAGGGGACATATAAATAAACAAGTGAGAGTGTACCAAACATGATTCAAGTCACTGAAAACTTCTCTTTTCTATTGCTATACATGGCAGTGGAGCATGATCCAGGTGTAATTCGGGGATTTAATTTTGGAGTCAGTGGGAGCCCAGAAAAGGGCAGTTTCAAAAACATCAACAAAATACACCTTCTAAAAGTGAGTGCATCACCTGCATAGACAAAGGTTTCCCCTAGGTAATAGTGGTTTATAAAAAATTGGAGAAGCCCAGGACTAAATATAGAACCACCCTCCAACTAGGTTAAAATCTGAGAGGAAAAGGAGGCATTCTGGGCCTGATAAGAAAACAAAAGAGGAAGCCCTGAGCAGTGAAGCCTGGAAAGTTGCCCCACCCTTTACCCTCATCCACAGGAATCTCCTAAAACGGTCCAAGAAAACTGAATTTCTTCCAATAGGAGAAAAAAGAAAAGAAATATGATCACCATACACCAAGAAAACCAAGTAGAAAATACCAGTGCAACTTTCTTATAGAAAATTAAAACCTACCAGAAAAATGTTACCATAAAAGAAATTGAAAATTATAATCTGGCATTCCAACATAAGTTTTAAAAATTTAATGAAGCAATCACAAGTCTGAGAGTAGACCACAAAGAAGAAATACAAGAACTCAAGGATAAAAGGACCAAATATGACAAGAATATATTACAGAAATTGGCAGGACTCAAGAAGGAAATAGAAGGAAAAAACAAAAGATAGCTACATAAATACAAGCTAAAATACAAGGAGCACAATAGAGAATAAACACCACATTAAGGGCCACAGATGATGGAAATAGGAAAAGCATACAGAATACAGCAGAAATAAAGAGATAAAAGATATTAACAAAAAATTATAAAAGACAAACAAAAAGATTCAACCTGCTCATAATTGAAGTTCCCAAAGAACAGAAAACCCAAACAATAAAGCAAAAAATAAATAAATATTTTATTTTATTTTTAACTTTACAGTTTTTTCCCCCTTTTTCTCATTCCTTTTTTTTTTTTTTTTTTTTTAACCTTTTATTTTAAGTTCAGGGATCCATGTGCAGGTTTGTTATGTAGTTAAACTTCTGTCATAGGGTTTCGTTGTATGGATTATTTCATCACCCAGATATTAAGCCTAGGACTCATTAGTTGTTTTTCCTGATTCTGTCCCTCTTCCCACCCTTCACTCTCAGGTAGACCCCAGTGTCTATTCTTTCCCTCTTTGTGTCTGTGTTCTTATCATTTAGATCCCACTTTTAAGAGATAGCATGTAGTATTTTATTTTCTATTCCTCCACTAGTTTGCTAAGGATCATGGCCTCTAGCTCCATCCATGTTCCCACAAAAGACATGATCTTGTTCTTTTTTATGGCATGGTACCTGAAGTCAGGTATCATGATGCCTTCAGCTTTGTTTTTTTTAACTGCAGATTGCCTTGGCTATTCAGGCTGCATAGTATTCCACAGTGTATATGTACATTTTCTTTATCTGGTCCATCATTGATGGGCATTTAGGTTGATTCCATGTCTTTGATACTGCAAATAGTGCTGCAATGAACATACATGGGCATGTGTCTTTATAATGGAACAATTTATATTCCTTTGGGTATATACCTAGTAATAAGATTGCTGGGTCAAATGGTAGTTCTGTTTTCAACTCTTTGAGGAATCGCCACATTGCTTTCCAAATGGTTGAACTAATTTATATTTTCACCACAGTGTATAAGCATTACTTTTACTACACAACCCCACCAGCATCTATTATTTTTTAACTTTTTGATAATAGCCATTCTGACTGGTGTGAGATAGTATCTGATTGTGGTTTTGATTTGCATTTCTCTAATAATCAATGATGTTGAGCTTTTTAAAAATATATTTGTAGGCTGCATTTATGTCTTCTTTTGAGAAGTGTCTGTTCATATCCTTTGCCCACTTTTTAATGGGATTGTTTGTTTTTCTCTTGTAAATTTAAGGTTCTTGCAGATACTGGATATTAGACCTTTGTCAGATGCATAGTTTGCAAATATTTTCTCCCATTCTGTAGGTTGTCTGTTCACTCTGTTAATACTGTTAATAGTTTCTTTTGCTGTGAAGCAGCTCTTTAGTTTAATTAGATCCCATTTGTCAATTTTTGCTTTTGTTTCAATTGCTTCTGGTGTCTTTGTCATGAAATCTTCGCCCATTCCTATGTCCCAAATGGTATTGCCTAGGCTGTCCTCCAGGATTTTTATAGTTTTGGGTTTTGCATTTAAGTACTTATTCCATCTTGAGTTGATTTTTGTACATGGTGTGAGGTAGGGGTCCAGTTTTACTCTTCTGTGTATGGCTAGTCAGTTATCCCAGCATCTTTTATTGAATAGGGAGTCCTTTCCCCATTGCTTGTTTTTGTCAGCTTTGTTAAAGATAAGGTGATTGTAGATATGCAGCCTTATTTCTGGGCTCTTTATTCTGTTCCATTGGTCTATGTGTCTGTTTTTGCACCAGTACCATGCTGCTTTGGTTATTGTAGCCCTGTGGTCTAGTTTGAAGTCAGATACCATGATGCCTCCAGCTTTGCTCTTTTTACTGAGGATTGCCTTAACTATTCACACTCTTTTTTGGTTCCATATGAATTTTAAAGTAGTTTTTTCCTAGTTTTGTGAAGAGTATCATTGGTAATTTGATAGGAAGAGCATTGAATCTATAAATTGCTTTGGGAAATGCGGCCATTTTAATGATACTGATTCCTCCTGTCCATGAGCACAGGATGTTTTCCCATTTGTTTGTATCTTCTCTGATTTATTTGAGCAGTGTATTGTGATTCTCATTGTAGAGATCTTTCACCTCCCTGGTTAGCTGTATTCCTAGATATTTAATTCATTGTGTGGCAATTGTGAATGGGTTTGCTTCCTGATTTGCCTCTTGGCTTGACTGTTCTTGTTGTATAGGAATGCTAGTGATTTTTGTACATTGATTTTATATCCTGAAAGTTTGCTGAAGTCATCTGAAGGAGCTTTTGGGCTGACACTATGGAGTTTTCTAAATACACAAAAATCAACAAATTTTTTATGACTGCATAGTATTTCACAGTGTATATGTACCACATTTTCTTTCTTTATTCAATCTGTCATTGATGGGCATTTAGGTTGATTCCATGTCACATGCAAATACAGATAGTTTGACTTCTTCTCTTCCTATTTACCCTTCATCTCTTTCTCTTGCCTGATTGCTCTGGCCAGGACTTTTAATTTAAAACTATCTTGAGTAGGAGTGGTGAGAGAGGGCATCTTTGCCTTGTGCCAATTTTCAAGGGAAATGCTTCCAGCTTTTGCCCATTCAGTATGATGTTGGCTATGGGTTTATAATAGATGGCTCTTATTACTTTGAGGTATGTTCCTTCAGTACCTGGTTTATTGAGATTTTTTAACATGAAGGGGTGTTGGATAGTTTTTATCTTTTAGTTTAAGTTTAGGGGTACATGTGAAGGTTTCTTACATAGGTAAACACATGTCATGGCGGTTTGTAATACAGATTATTTTATCAACCAGATATTAAACCCAGTATGTCATAGTTATCTTTTCTGTTCCTCTCCCTCTTTCCATCATGCCCCCTGAAGTAGCCCCCAGTGTCTGTTTTTTCCTTTTTTGTATTCATAAGTTCTTATCATTTTGCTCCTACTTATACGTGAGAACATGCAGTATTTGGTTTTCTGTTCCTGCATTAGTTCGGTAAGGATAATAGTCTCCAGCTCCATCCATGTTCCTGCAAAAGACATGATCTCATTTTTTATGGGTGCATAGTATTCCACAGTGTATACGTACCACATTTTCTTTATCAAATCTGTCATTGATGGGATTAAACGTTGATTCCATGTCTTTGCTATTTGCTATTGTGAATGGTACTGCAGTGAACATTTGTGTGCATGTGTCTTTATGGTACAATGATTTATATTCATCTGGGTATATAACCAGTAATGGGATTGGGGGGTTTAATTTTTATCAAAGGCCTTTTCTGCATCTATTTGAGATAATATGTGGTTTTTGTCTTTAGTTCTGTTTCTGTGATCAATCATATTTATTGATTTGTGTTGAACCAACCTTGCATCCCAGGGATAAAGCCTACTTGATTATGACAGATAAGCTTTTTAATGTGCTGGATTTGGTTTTCCAGTATTTTGTTGAGGATTTTTGCATCAATATTCATCAAGAATATTGGCCTAAAGTTTTTGTTGTTGTTGTTGTGTCTCTGCCAGTTTTTGTTACCAGGATGATACTGGCCTTATAGAATGAACTGGATAGGAGTCCCTCCTCCTCAATTTTTTGGAATAGTTTCAGCAGGAATAGCACTAGCTCTTCTTAGTACATCTAGTAGAATTTGTGTGTGAATCCATTTGATCCTGGTCCATTTTTGGTTAGTAGGCTATTTCTTACTGATTCAATTTTGGAGCTCATTACTGGTCTGTTCAGGATTCAATTTCTTCTTAATTCAGTCTGGGGAGGGTATGTGTCCAGAAATGTATCTATTTCTTCTAGAACTTCTAGTTTGTGTGCATAGAAGTGTTCATAATATTTTCCAACGTTTATTTGTATTTCTGTAGAGTCACCGGTAATATCCTCTTTGTTGTTTCTAATTGTGTTTATTTAGATCTTCTCTATTTTCTTCTTTATTAGTCTAGCTAGCTGTTAATCTATTATATTAATTTTTTCAAAAAAACAGCTCCTATATTTGTTGATCTTTTGATTGGTTTTTCTTGTTTAAATTTCCTTCCATTCAGCTCTGATTTTGGTTATTTCTTGTCTTCTACTAGCATTGGGGTTCATTTGCACTTGGTTCCCTGGTTCTTTTAGTTTTGATGTTAGGTTATTAAACTGATATCTTTCTAACTATTCATTGTGGATGTTTAGTGCTATAAGTTTCCCTCTTAACACTGCCTTAGCTGTGTTCTACAGGTTCTGGTATGTTATCTTTGTTCTCATCAGTTTCAAAAAACTTTTTTATTTCTGCTGTAATTTCATCATTTACTCAAAAATCATTCAAAAGCTGGTTATTTACTTTCCATGTAATTGTATGATTTTGAGCAATTATCTTTTTTCATTTTTAGAAAAACATTTATAGCATATTTATTTGTAAAGTCTCAAACTGAAAACACAAATATTTATCAACAGGCAAATGGTGAAACAAACTGTGGTATATCATACAATAGAATGGATAATATAAAAAAGACAGAGAAAAAAATGAAAAAGTACAAACTATTGATATGTGCTACAACATAGATGAATTTCAAAACAATTATGCTGAGTGCAGGAAGTCAGATTATTTTTAAGAGTACTATATAATTCTATTTCTATAAAATTTTTAAAATAAAAAAAAAGAGCTAACATATAGTGGGAAAAAAGGGAGATTAGTGGTTCCCTAGGGATAAGCCAGAAGGTAAAGGGCATAGGGAATCTTTTACAGGTGATGGAAATATTCACTATCTTGATGTAGTAATAGGTTCACTGGTGTATAAATATGTCAAGATACATCTACTTGTATACTTTAAATGTGCATAGTTTATTGTATTTAAATTACACCTCAATGAAGCTATTAAACAAACAAAGACCTTTCTTTGTGTTTTAAAACCATCTTGAAAAGACTGTTGTAGAGATAATAGAAATAATGGTCACCTAGCAAATAATGAATACTCTAAACACCTGAGCTCTGCACCAGCTGCTATGGTGATACATATAAAGTAGAAAACTGTATCAATATAGATATAGATATAGACATAGATATAGATATAGATATAGATATAGATATAGATACTTTAAGCTCTGGGATGCATGTGCAGAACATGCAGGTTTGCTACATAGGTATACATGTGCCATGGTTTTTTGCTGCATCCATCAACCAGTCATCTACATTAGGCATTTCTCCTGATGCTATCCCTCCCCAGCCCCCCACCCCGAGACAGGACCTGGTGTGTGATGTTCCCCTCCCTGTGCCATGTGTTCTCATTGATCAGCTCCCACTTACGAATGCAAACATGCAGTCTTTGGTTTTTTGTTCCGGTATTAGTTTGCTGAGAATGATGGTTTCCAGCTTCATTCATGTCCCTGCAAAAGACATGAACTCACCCTTTTTATGGCTGCATAGTATTCCATGGTGTATATGTGCCTTTATCCAGTCTATCACTGATGGACATTTGGGTTGGTTCCAAGTCTGTGCTATTGTGAATAGTGCTGCAATAAACATATGTGCACATGTGTCTTTATAAAAGAATGATTTATAATCCTTTGGGTGTATATCCAGTAATGGGATGGCTGGGTCAAATGGTATTTCTTGTTCTAGATCCTTGAGGAATCACTACACTGTCTTCCACAATGGTCGAATGAATTTACACTCCCACCAACATTGTAAAAGCATTTCCATTTCTCCACATCCTCTCCAGCATCTATTGCTTCCTGACTTTTAACAATAGACATCTGGCGAGGCTGTACATGCTCCTTTCATTGCAGATCATTCGCTCTCATGATAAGACCTTGTGTCTGTTTTTCCACAGTTTCAGCTCTTTCTCTACAGGAGATAAGACTCTCAGTCAGGGCAATCTTAGCAGGTTTGAGGCTCAATATCTGCTTCTGAAGCTGGGAGATAGAAACCCTGAGTTCATCATTTTCCTTCATCACTTTGTCCACTGAACTTAGGAGTAACCAATCAGGTCAAAGGTACAATGTCCAGAGTCACTAAACTCCTTGTCTCTCACAAGCGATGAATCAAGACTGTCAAATGCATTTATTTTGCATAACTCTCTAAACAGTTCATGCCAAGGACTCTCAGTATTCTCCATACTTTTAGTATAATCCTTAGCATTTTGGGGTCTAATCATATTAAGCAGTCAACTCCAGAAACCCCAAAACCAATTAAAGAATTCCATCCTTAATATTCTGTTCCTCTGAAACCCCACTCCTGGTACCAAAATCTGTATTAGTCAGGGTTCTCTAGAGGGACAGAACTAATGGAATAGATGAGATAGATAGAGATAGAGATAGAGATTGAGATAGAGATAGAGATAGATGGAGCTAGAGATAGACATAGACATAGACATAGGGGACTTTATTAAGTATTAATTCACATGATTACAAGGTCCCACAATAGGCCATCTGCAGGCTGAGGAGCAAGGACAGCCAGTCTGAGTTTCAAAACTGAAGAACTTGGAGTCTTATGTTCGAGGGCAGGAAGCACCCAGCACAGGAGAAAGATGTAGCCTAGGTGACTAGGCCAGTTTCTCTTTTCACATTTTCCTGCCTGCTTAAATTCTAGCCATGCTGGCAGCTGATTAGACCCTGCCTGCCCAGATTAAGGATGTGTCTTTCTTTCCCAATCCACTGACTCAAATGTTAATCTCCTTTGGCAACATCCTCACAAACACACCCAAGGTCAATACTTTGTATCCTTCAATTCAACCAAGTTGACACTCAGTGTTAACTATCACAATTGTATAAAGGGGAAAGCTGATCCAGAATAGTCAACAATAAGATATCCCAATAAAATTATTACACCTTAAAGATTTAAAAGAAAATAAAAAAAGAATCCTTTGGAAGTCAGGCAAAGAAAACAAAAGTCAAGTCACTTATAAGAAACGGAAATCCATTTGGCATTATCTCTCTCATCCACCACCAGAATGCGGAGTAACAAAACCTATAAGACTCTCAAAAGAAACATACTGTACACCAAAATTGTATATCCAGCCATGTTGCCCTTCAGCCATAAAGGCTATAAACAAATAGTTTTGAATTTTCAAAACTCAGCATTTATTGTTCATATAACTCTTTCCTGAAAAACTTGTAATGATTAATTTCTCCTGTTTCTTTTACTTTTTTAAGGTGGTGTTTTAAATATTTTAAATTCCTGTGTGGCTCACGTTTGTGACTTGCATTACATTTCTTTTGGACAGCATTCATATAAGACAGCACCATGTACAATTAATAAATTCAACTGCGCAAGACAAAAAAAATTCTGTTAGACAAAAACAAATGACAAATTCAGAAAAATAGAGTTTCAGATCATATCACAGACAAGGGTTTATCACCTTGATATAAAAAGAGTTCCTAGAAATTGAGAGGAATTGAACAATAATCCTAAAGTTAAAATGGGTAAAAGGCATAGACATTGAGAAAAAATATGGCCCCTAACCACCTAAGCATAGTGTGCTTATAAAAATTATCACTTATAATAATGGAAATACAAATAAAGTTACATTGTGAATTCATATGTTATAATTTAGGTAGACACAATCCAAGAGTGACTGTATACTTTGTTGTTAATGTATATGGAAAAACATAGATTGTCTCAAATGCCTCACACATTGCAGATAAGAAGAACAATTTGACAATATTTATCTAAATTACAAATGCATTTACCCTTTGACCAAAAAATTTCCATAACTATCTTACAGTTATACCTTCACACAAAAGGTATCTGTACAAAGTTATTGCACCAATGTTTGTATTAAAACATATTAGAAAACAGTTCAAGCATTCGCCAACAGGGGACTTATAAAATAAATTATGGTACAGTTACTTGTTCAATGAAATACCAGGCAGCTTTAAAAGAAAGAAGTTTTTTGTATACTGATATGAAAAGATCTACCAGACTAATTAAGAGCAAGGTGCAGAGAAGTCTATGTGGTATATATTTTTGTTTGAGAAAGAGAAGAAAATAAGAATTATATAAGCTCCTATTTGTAAAAGAAACATAGAAAAGATATACAGACACTAATAAAAGTACTTACTTGTACACGTGAGGGGAGTCATGAGAGTGTACCTCAAAGACAAGCAGCAAGGAAGCCAGTGTGGAGTGGAGAGACAAAGGAGGAGGATAATAAGAGATGAGATCAGCAAGATTAATAGTGGCCACATCACATGGTATCATGTAAGTCCTAAAGAGTAAATTAGCTTTTAAAGTAAGATGCAATTCCATTAGAGAATTTTAAGCTAAGGCATGACGTGATCTAACTTGTAGGTTAAAAGAAGCATTTTATGTGCTACATTGATAATGGATTGTAAAAGGATTAAGGGAAATAGCAGGAAACCCAGTTAAGAGTGGTAAATGAGAGTGGCTTGGTCTAGGATGGAAGCAGTAAAAGTGGTAAGAATGGTCTATTAGTCCATTCTCACACTGCTACAAAGATACTACCTGAGACTGGGTAATGTATAGACAAAGGAGGTTTAATTAACTCACAGTTCTGCGTGACTGGGGAGGCCTCACAAAACTTACAATCATGACAGAAGGTGAAGAGGAAGCAAGGCACGTCTTATTGTCTTACTTGGTGGCAGGTGAGAGAGCAAGAGCCAGGAAGTGCAACACTTAAAACCATAAGCTCTCATGAAAACCCCCTCATGAGAACAGCATAGGGGAAACCTCCCCCATGATCCAATCACCTCCCATTTATCTTTCCGGGATCTGGAGGACAGTGGCCCTGTTCTCACAGCTCCACCAGGCAATACCTCAGTGGGGACTCTGTGTGGGGACTCCAACTCCACATTTCCCTTCCACAGTGCCGTAACAGAGATTCTGCATGAGGCTCTACCCCTGCAGCAGACATCTGCCTGGACATCCAGGCCTTTCCATACATCCTCTGAAATCTAGGCAGAGGTTCCCAAAACTCAACTCTTATTTTCTGCACACCCACACCCCAACCCCACATGGTAGCCAACAAGGCTTGGGGCTTGCATCCTCTGAAGCAATGGATGAGATGTACCTTGTCCCCTTTTAGCCACAGCTGGAGCTGGAGCCACTGGAATGCAGGGCCCCAAGTCCCAAGGCTGCACAGAGCAGCTGGGTCCTAGGCCTGGCTCATAAAACCATTTTTCCCTCCTAGGCCTCTCTGCCTGCGATAGGAGGAACTGCTGTGAAGATCTCTGACATGCTCTGGAGACTTCTTCCCCATTGTCCCGGCTATCCACATTCAGCTTGTTACTTATACAAATTTCTGAAGCCAGCTTGAATTTCTCCCCAGAAAAATTGGTTTTTCTTTTCTACCACATGGTCAGGCTGCAAATTTTCCAAACCCTTATGCTCTGCTTCCCTTTTAAATATAAGTTCCAATTTCAAACCATTGCTTTGTGAGCACATAAAACTGAATACATTCAGAACAATCCAGGTCACATCTTGAATGCTTTGCCGCTTAGAAATTTCTTTGCCAGATACCCTAAATCATCTCTCTCAAGTTCAAAGTTCCACAGATCTCTAGGGCAGGGGCAAAATGCCACCATTCTCTTTGCTAAAGCAAAATGCCACCACTCTCTGCATTTGAGCTCTCTGTTGTACATAAAAGGGTTATTTTGTTTGTTTCTGTTGGTTTGTCTGAACTTGGGTAAGTTGCTCTCTTCTGTTCAAAAAGTGAGGTCAGGGATTTTTGTTTCCCTGGATCCTAGAACAGTAGCTCCTTTGGCTAGACCCTCCAGAGTTTACTTGACATCTTAAAGACAACAAAGGCTACAATGAGTTCCTCTCAGCCCACAGCACCTGGAAATCTTCCAGCTACTTACATGTTTAAGAACTATAGGCTGAGATTTTGTGCCTTTTCAGAAAAATGGGGGAACTTTACTAAGGGTAATTTAGAATTGCTGAAGCCACTTGGAGAACCTTTAACTTAGATAAAATAAGCTTATCTTAGAGGCACCTTGAAAACAGGAGAATGTGAAACCTTCTCAAAACAATGAGATACATTCTTCAATTGGTATAAAGAGGCTTCTGAAAGACAAAATGACTCTAGAATCGCCTCTTTAAAAAATCCTTACAGCATGCTATTGAGAAAGTAAAGACCAAAATTCAGATTGATTCTACTGATGCAACAGAAACACCGTTAAATCTCTCTGCTTCTCTATATCATCTAATGCCTAATTATTCTGAATCTGCTAACTCTGTTGATCCTTTGCTGTTTCCTCCAAACTGTTTCAGCATAAAATGCCCTTTAAAATAAGACTTTTTAATGAACCTGGGGTACCAATCTCAGCAGAATTTAAACCTTTATCTCTAGCTGAACTCTAAACCACATAATTTTCCAGACACTAAAAGAGGCTAAACTAAATTTAAAGAAGAATTTTAAATTCCTTTGGGTGCTTATGATCCAGGACTCCCTGATTTTTGTCAATTTGTTTACATGGTAGTCAGCCCTGGAGATGTTCAAAAATGGCTTCGAGAAATGGATTGGAAGAATCCCATTAAACATTTTGAAGATTCTGTTAAGCATGATTCTAAGAGTAGACTAAAAAGAAACCATGTCTGAGGCTTTTTTTATGAGAATAGATTGGTCCATGTCTTAGTCCATTTTCTGCTGCTGTAACTGAATACCTTAGACTGGGTGATTTATAAAAAATAGATATTCCTAACAGTTCTAGAAGCTTGGAAGTCCAAGGTCTAGGGAGTGTACCTTGAGAGAATCTTCTTGTTGGTGGAAACTTTCTGCAGAGTCCGGAGGTGGCACAAGGCATTACATGGTGAGGAGCTCATTAAAGATAGCCAAACTGGCTTTTATAACAAACCCATTCTTGTAATAACTAACTCACTTCCATAATAACCTATTAATCCATTAATCCATTGATCAATTCATGAGGGCAGAGCCCGCATAACCCAATCACCTATTAAAGCTTCTGCCTCTCAGTACTGTTTAGTTGCGGGTTAAAATGAAACATGAGTTTCAGAGGGGACAAACCATATTCAAACCATAGCAAGGCCATAAACCAATCTTGCAAACAGAAAAAAAGATGAATCTGCTGTGGATTATTGTTTCTGCTTAGAAAAAAATACTTAAACAGTACAAAATCTTT
This sequence comes from Macaca mulatta, assembly GCF_049350105.2. NCBI lineage: Eukaryota > Metazoa > Chordata > Mammalia > Primates > Cercopithecidae > Macaca > Macaca mulatta. The sequence goes on from NC_133406.1 coordinate 139,701,769, forward strand.
AAACATTTTGGCCATAGTGACCAAAATGTTGAAGTGGCTTTGTCAGCCCATTTTGTTAATGGGCTGCATACACATAAGTGACGTATGAAAGGAACATAAAGTAGAAAGGGAAGTGACTCCCATGACAGTGTTACAATATTTAGCAAAACATTTTGGGAAAAACTTATAACAAATAAAGTAACCACCAGACAAAATAAATTGATTTTTGTAATTACAGTCATTGCAGGGGCCTCAGCCTAACTTTAAAATACCTTTATCTAACAACTGTTTCAAAAAAGACAATTTTCATTATTGCAAAAAAATAGACATTGGAAGAATTACCCTTTAAACCCCTTAACACCGCAGTCTAGACTATCGGACTGGAAACCAAAGGGAGATTCTGAACTTTCTAACTCCTACGATAACTGTCAATACTAATGGAACTCCAAGGAATTGCAAGGTAAACCACTTCCAATTATTTACTTAAATCAACAAAGGGAAACTAAACTTTAAAAATACAGAAATTTGTTCTGTGTGGGTAGAGACTGAAACAACTGTTTCCACTTTAAATTCCACCATGATAAGTCAAGAACTTCTTCAGAATAATTTTAAAAACTCAATGGTGGAAACTCTCTCAAATTCAAAGGTTTTTTATTGGAACTCATAACTATCACCCTCTGCCCGTTCTCTGAAAATTATGCTCTTCTATTAGGTAATACTGCTCTAGGTAGAGACCTGCTTTCTAAACTGAGAGGTCAAATTCAATTTTCCTCAGGAGAAACAACCTTAGAAATTCAAGATTTATTAGACACTGAAACATTATGTGTTTTCTAAACCCAAATTGTACTGAGGAAGCTACTAAATTTCATTAAAATATAGATATTCTAGATGTCTCTGAAGCTCCTGACACTCTATGGATATTTTCTTCTACAGATGTGAGAAAAATCAAAAGTGCTAAACCTATTAAAATTCAGATTAATCCTCCAAAATTGCTTCCTAAGTAGCCTCAATACTGTTTAAAACCTAAAGCCGCACAAGGGCTTACTCCTGTAATAGAAGACTTAATAAAACAGGTTTGTTATTCCTTGTACCAATCCTTGCACTACTCCCATCTTAACTGTCAAAAAACTGCACAGATAAGAATGAAGACTTGTGCAAGACCTTAGAGATATAAATAAAATTGTTATTCCAAGATTCCTGTAGTATCTAACCCAAACTCCCTACTGGCAAACGTACTCACTGAATCCAAATGGTTCACGGAAATGGAATAGACAAAAAGAATTAGTATTTGTTTACCTTTATTCTATTGTTGGAAAAATCAACAATATGCTTTGACAGTAATGCCTCAGTGATTTACCAATTGATTAAATTTACCTTTAATCATTTCATGAGGGCAGAGCCCACATAACCCAATCACCTATTAAAGGTCCTGCCTCTTCATACTTCTTACCAGTTTTACATCAGGATTTAAAAACCAACCTTGCAATTTCCCAGAAATTCCACCTTGGTTTAAATATGTAGATGATTTGCTTCTTTGCTCTTCGTTCAAAGAGGACTCAGAAACTCATTTAATGTACAGTTGTCCTCAGTATTCCTGAGAAATTGGTTCCAAGACTTCCCTCTGGTGCCAAAATCAGAGGCTTAAGTCTCTTATAGTATGGTATAGCATTTCCATATAATCTACACACATCCTCCTATATACTTTAAATCATCTCTAGATTACTTATAATACTTAATACAATGTAAATGCTAGGTAAATAGTTGTTATATTGTATTATTTAGAGAATAATAACAATTAAGAAGTTTGTACATGTTTACTATAGATGCAATTTTTTCCATATATTTTTGATCTGTGGTTGGTTAAATCCATGGATGTGGAACCCAAGGATACCAAGACCTGACTGTATTAGCTGAAACAGTTAGCTTGTAAGGGTTATAAAGCCTCCCAAAATAAACTCCAACTCTTACAAGGAGTAGTACTTTCCTTTAGTCATGCTTTATCTGCAAAAGGAACTTTTGTATCTCCAGAAATAATAAAAAAAACTATCCAAAATTATCCTAAACCAGTGACTAAAAAGAAATTCAGAGTATTCCTTGAACTTTCAATATCTTGCAAGTTGTGGGTTCCCAATTTTTCTTTCTTGGCCTCTTCATCCTATGAGCTGACCAAAAACAGCATTCAGAAACCTCTTCTTTGTGAAACAAAACATTAAAAGGTTTTTACTGAACTTACATAGGTGTTTTTGTTTGTTCGTTTGTTTGTTTTTGAGAAGGAGTCTTACTCTGTCGCCCAGGCTAGAGTACAGTGGCGTGATCTCTGCTCACTGCAAGCTCCACCTCCCGGGTTCACACACTTACATAGGTTTGACAAAATCCTGCAACCTAAAGACTTCCCAGTTACTCTAAACCCTTCACATTGTTTGTCCATGAATGAAACAATCAGGCTTTAAGTGTCCTTGCTTAGGAACATGGAGGAAAAAGTAGACCTTATTACAGCCTACAATAGCTCAGGCATATCCAAATTGTTGAATAGCAATAGCTATAGCCACTAGAATTACAGAATCCTCTTCAGAATTGTTCAAGGAAGTTACTATGTCTGCAAGTTCCTCATGCTATAAAAATTTTATTAAATACGAAATATACTCATGATTTTTCAGCTAGCAGCCTAATATCTTGTAAGGTTCTGCTTCTAGCTCCTTCAAACCCACATATTATTTGATCTAACTCTCTGAACTCTCCCACCTTATTACCTTTACCTGACAAATAAGAAATACACTATTGTGTTGAATTGGTTTTCCAAAATTTTACTCCTGAATTAGATTTACAAGACCCACTATTGAATAATCTAGGGTTGATAATTTATGTTGATGGCTACTATGCCATAAATTCTAAAGGAAAGTACTGAATTGGATATGCTGTTACAAGAAGAGTACTTCCTAAATTTAGTTTACCCTAACCTGTGGAATTATTTACCTTCACTCAAGACCATGAATTAATCAAAGATAAACTGTAAATATATATACTCACGTGATTTTGGAGTAGTCCATTATTTTTGTATGGTATGGAAATGGGATTTCTTACATCTAATGGCATGCCCATAAAAAATATCAGGTTGCTAATTTTCTTTCTGCATGATTACTGTCTCTACTAGTTGATATTTGTTCCCTCAAAATCTCATGTTGAAATGTGATCCCCAGTGTTGGAAGTGGGGCCTGGTGGGAGGTGTTTGGGTCATGGGGACAGATCCCCTGTGAATGGCTTGGCACCCTCCCTGTGGTAATGAGTTACTATGAGATCTGGTTGTTTAAAATTAGAGTCTGGGACCTCCCTCCTCTCCTGCTTCCCCTCTTGCCATGTGATGCACTGGCTCCCCCTTTGCCTTCTGCCACAATTGTAAGCTTCCTGAGGCCTTACCAGAAGTAGATGCTGGTGTCACGCTTGTACAGCCTATAGAATGGTGAGCCAAATAAACCTCTTTTCTTTGTAAATACCCAGTATCAGGTATTCCTTTATAGCAATGCAAAACAAACTAACATGCCCAGATAGTGATTTGTATTTTATTTTATTTTATTGTATGACAATAAAATGTTTAAATTTTCCTAATTTTATTTGATTTTATTTTTGACAGTTAGAAAGGTTTTTTTGACCCTTCAAACTAATTTAGTTGTCCATGTTGTAAATTTTCACAGCACATCACACTTTTGCATTTTGTCATTTATCTGAATTGTAATGAAAGAACTGTTTGTAATTATTTGTTTCATGTTTCTCTCTCCTACTAGATCCAAGTTCCCTGAAGACAGTGACTGCGGTTGTATAGTATACATAAGTACATAGTAGGCTTGTTATAAACAACTATAACAAAAATGCCTCCTCCTGTCTCTGTGGGAAAGTCTAATGGCGAAATCATTAAAATGTATTTGACTTACAAGGAAAGCTCATTAAAACCAATTGTATCTGATTCTTGACTGCAGACTCTGATGAGGTATCTTTCTTTGCAGATGAAGCCTGGACACACTGTTAACAACCCATGTGATGGAAATGCATCAGGATGGGGTATATTTTTAGCTACAGCAAATTATCATTTCTTTATGCTTTAAGATTTTCATCTCTTCAAATGAATTCTCTTGTTCTTACATTTTCAGAGTAAATTAAAACTGATTTTTCTTAATAAAGAAAGAAGATAGACTTTAAGACAAAGAGTATTTATCCTTCAATCTTCACCCTAGCTCAGAGATTCAAAGAGCCTTTGTTGGGAGGCTTTTTTTTCCCTCAGAATAAGGATGGTCCTCCATTTTTTTTTTTTTTTTTTTTTTTTTTTTGTAACAACACTCTGGACGCTGTTTTACAATAATAAAACTGGTCAATAAGAAACTGGCATTGTACAGTTATAGGGTTTTTTTTACTATATTTGTTAATATGGTAGCGTTCTATAAAAATAAGTTATAGGCTCCCACAAATCAATGCAATTTATGTAATGGCCTGAAGATGACAAAGGGTTCAAAGCCAACTTAGAGAGATTTCTGGGTTAACAAATGGTATCAACAAAATAGCTGAGATGTGATGTTAGCACAGATGAAGTATTTCACAGGAAGAACCCTATTTCATGGTGGTGGGGAGACTTCCAGGAGTGGGGAGTTAAAAAGATAATAGGAGGTTTATATTTTAACTTCTTCAGGATGCAGGCAGACTGGGATTGGAGAGGGAATAATTTTCAATGTACATTTTATATTATTTAAAAATACTGTTTAGTAATATAAACACTAAAGAATAAAACTTGGTATACATTTCTTAACTAATAATGATATGAAGAAAAAGTTTCAGAATCTCTAAGAAATTCTAAGATTTTTATGTTTAGTCAAAGAAAGCATAGGTTTAACAATCCCAGTCATAAAATTGGCCTGAGAATGGAGGAAGTATAAGGAATGTGGTTGGATCAGTGCAATCTTACCTTTTACCCCTTTTTTCCATATAATTATTTTAATTTCCAGTTAAACACACCATTTAAAATTTTGCTTCCATGTCTGTGGTATGCAGAATATTGACTCCCAAAAAAAAAATCTTATCCCTATCCCCAGAACCTATGAATGTTGCTTTACATGACAAAAAGGACCTTGTATTAATGTTACTTTACATGACAAAAGGGACCTTGTATTAAGATTAAGGTTAAAGATTGTGGAGGTAGAGCAAGATAGCCAAATAGAACTCTCCACTGAATGACCCCTTGCAGAAACACCAAATTAAACAACTAATTAAAGCACCTTCAAAGGAACAAAAAAACAGGGTCACAATCACAGTACCTAGTTTTAACATAATAACAAAGAAAGAGATATTGAGTGGATAGGAAAGATAGCCTCACATTGTCTACACTGTCCCTTCCCCAACTGCAGGCAGTGCAGCCCAGAGAGAATTACGTGGCTGGGGAAGGGAGAGCAAAGTGAGTGTTGAACTTTGCATTGGAACTAAGTGCTGCCCTGTCCCAACAAAGCATAACATAGGCCAGTGTCCACAAAGGGAATATTTACACCAGCCCTGGACCCAAGGGGAATTCTCCACTGCAGTGGAAGAAACACACATCCTGGTCAGCTTCACCACTGACTGACTAAAGTGGTCTGAGCCCCCAGATAAATTTGAATGGAAGTCAGGAAACAAGGACTGCTGTCCTTGGGCAAGCCCTGGTGCCGCATCACACTTTCCCCAACTCCAAGCAGTACAGCTCAGGGAGAGACTCATGCCACTTGGGGGAAGGAAAGGAAAGAATATAGAGAGCTGTGTCTTGAAACTTGGATACCAGCTAACCCTCAGTAAAGTAAAGTACCAGGCAGATTCCTGAAGCCACCAATTCCAGACCTTTGCTCCTGGATGGCATTTCTAGACCCACCCTGAGCTGTAAGGACATCTATAGCTCTGATGGGACAGACCCAGTCCTGGAAGGACTCACCACCTGCTGACTAAAATGGCCTTGGGCCTTGCATAAACATCAGCAGCAGCCAGACAGTAATGGCCACAGGCTTTGGACAACCCCCAGTACTATGCTGATCTGGAAGGCCATGGGCATCAGCTGTGACCCAGAAATGTGCCAGCTGTGGTAGCCATGGAAGTGCTCAAGTCACCTATCCCCAACTCCAGGCAGTCCAGTGCTGAGAAAAATTCCTTCAGATTGGGGGAAAGAGGGAAAAGAGCAAGAGACTTTGCCGGATAGCCCAGGGAATTGTTTCTTATCTTCACCAAGTCCACAAAGGCTGTGTATCCAGGAATCTGCAAGAATCACAGCATTCTTGGGTTTAGGGCACTTTTTAGGTCACAATACTCAATCCCATTTGAATTCTTGGAAAATCCTTTTAAAGAGGAAGGGTATAAACAATCCCAGACTGCAAAGATTGGAATAAATACCTAACTCTTCAATTCCTAGACATTGAAAAATGACCATAACCATCAAGAACATCCAGGAAAATACGTCCTCACAAAGCAAACTTAGTGCCAGAGATATGTGAACCCTCAGGCAGAGAATTCAAAAAAGATGTCTTGAGGAAATGTAACACATTTTAACATAAGGAAGATAAGAGAAGGAATTCAGAATTTCATCAGAATAATTTAACAAAGAGATTTAAATAATTTTTAAAAAATCAAGCAGAAATTCTGGAGCTAAAAAACTCAATTGGCAAACAGAAAAGTTCACCAGAGTCTCTCAAAAGTAGAAGTGACCAAGCAGAAGAAAGAACTAGTGAGGTCAAAGACAGGCTATGTGAAAATACACAGTCAAAGGAAAATGAGGCACTCCTACAATATCTAAAATTAGCCTCAGCAGGGCAAATATAAGAGTTATTGGCCTTAAAGAAGATGCAGAGAGAGAGATTGGAGTAGAAAGTTTATTCAAAGAAATAATAGCAGAGAGTTTTTCAAACCTAGAGAAAGATTTGAATATTCAGGTACAAGAAAGTCAAAGAATACCAAGAAGATTCAACCCAAATAGGGCTACTCTTGAAGGTCAAGGATAAAGGATTCTAAAAGCAACAAGAGAAAAGAAGCAAATAATACACCAAGGATCTCTGATATGTGTGGCAGCGGACCTCCCCATGGAAATCTTACAGGTCAGGAGGGAATGTGATGACATATTCAAAGTGCTGAAGGACAAAAACGTGCAACATAGAATATTACATCCAGCAAAATTATCCCTAAAAAATAAAAGAGGAATAAAAACTTTCCCAGATGAACAAACGCTGAGAATTTCATCAACACCAGACCTGTCTTACAAGAAATGCTAATGAAAGTTCTTCAATCTGAAAGAAAAATATGCTAACAAGCCACAAGAAATCATCTGAAGGTACAAAACTTACTGGAAAAAGTGAGTACATAGAAAAATACAGAATAATCCAACACTGTGATTATGATGTATAAATCATTCATATCTTTAGTAGGAAAACTATAGACAAACCTATCAAAAATAACTACAATAATTTTTAAAGAAATAGACAATATAAAAAATTATAAAGAGAGACAACATAATGTCCAAATGTTGAGGGGATAAAGTTAAAATGTAGTTTATGTCGTTTTTTAGTTTTATTATCTTTACTAGTTTGAGATTTTTTTCCTTCTTTTCATGATGAGAGTTGAGTTGTCATCAGTTTAAATTTATTTGCTATAAGATATTATTTGTAAATCTCATGATAATCACAAAATAGAAGGCTGTAATAGATACACAAAGACTGAAAAACAAGAAATTAAACATTCTACCAGCTACAATCACTTTAACACAAACGAAGACAGGAAGGAAAGAATCAAGGAAAAGGAGACCAACAAAACAACTGAAAAACAAATAATAAAACAGCAGTAATAAGCCCTTACCTATCAATAATAGCATTGAATGTAAAAGGGCTGAATCCTTCAATCAAAAAACAGAGTGGCTAAATGGATAAAAAATAAGACCTGTTTACTATGCTGACTGTTCCTTTTGCAGTGCAGAAGCTCTTTAGTTTAATTAACTCCCACTTATTTATATTTGCTTTCATTGCATTCGCTTTTGGGTTCTTATTCATGAAGTCTTTGCCTAAGCCAGTGTCTAGAAGGGGTTTTCCAATGTTATCTTCCAGAATTTTTATAGTTTTCAGGTCTTAGATTTAAGTCCTTGATCCATCTTGAGTTGATTTTTTTATAAGGTGAGAGGTGAGGACCCAGTGGGAGATAATCTTCACAATCGATACATCTGACAAAGGGCTGATATCCAGAATCTGCAAGACACTCCAACAAATTAGCCAGAAAAAAAAACAAAAAATCCCATCAAAAAGTGGGCTAATGACATGAATAAACAATTCTCAAAAGAAGATATACGAATGGCCAACAGACATATGATGCTCAACAATACTAATGATTAGAGAAATGCAGATCAAAACCGCAATGTGTTACCACCTTACTCCTGCAAGAATGCTCATAATCAAAAGTCAAAAAATAATAGATATTGGCATAGATGCAGTAAAAAGGGAATATTTCTACACTGCTGATGGGAATGTAAACTAGTACAACCACCATGAAAAACAGTGTGGAGTTTCCTTAAAGATGAAAAGTAGAACTACCACCTGATCCAGTAATTCCTCTACTGAGTATCTACCCAAAGGAAAAGAAGTCATTGTACAAAAAAGATACTTGCATATGCATGTTTATAGCAGCACAATTTGCAATTGCAAAAATATGGAACCAATCCAAATGGAAATGGAACCAATCCATTTCCATAAATGGATAAAGAAATTGTTATATATATATATGTGTGTATACATATGTGTGTGTATATATATATATATATATGATAGAATACTACTCATCCATAAAAAGGAACGAATTAATGGCATTTGCAGCAACTTGCATGGAACTAGAGACTATTATTCTAAGTGAAGTAACTCAGGAATGGAAAACCAAACATCTTATGTTCTCACTCATAAGTGGGAGCTAAGTTATGAGGATGCAAAGGCATAAGAATGATACAATGGGTTTTGTGGACTCTGCGGAAAGGGTGGGAGGGGAGTGAGGGATACAAGACTACAAATTGAGTTCAGTGTATACTGCTTGGGTGATGGGTGCACCAAAATTTCAGAAATCACCACTAAAGAACTTACTCATGTAACCAAATACCACCTGTTCCTCAAACACCTATGGAAATAAAAAAATTTTTAAAAAATTTAGACCTAACTATTTGCTGCTTACAAGAAACACTTCACCTGTAAAGACACACTTAGACTGAAAAAGAAGAAATGGAAAAACATATTTCATGCAAAATGAGCAGGAGTAGCTGTATTTATATCATATAAAACTGATTTTGACACAAAACTATAAAAAGAGACAGAGAAGGCTATTTTATAACGATAAAATAAAAAGCAGTTAATTTAGCACAAATATATGACCATTGTAAATATATATGCACCCAACAATGGAGCACCCAAATATATAAAGCAAATATTTTTAGAGCTAATGAGAAAAATAGATGCCAATAACAATAGCTGGGGACTTCGACACCCCACTTTTATCACTGGACGGATCATCTAGATAGAAAATTAACAAAGAAACATCATACTTAATCTCCTCTATAGACCAAATGGACCAAACAGGCATTTACAGAATATCCAACAGCTGCAAAATACACATTCTTCTGCTCAGCACATGAAATATTCCCAAGGATAGACCATATGCTAGGCCACAAAACAAGTCTCAAAAACAAAAAACAAAAACAAATTGAAATTGTGTCAAGTATCTTTTCTGACCATAGTGAAATAAAAACAAGTGGAAACTTGTTTTTATAGTGGAACAAAAACAACTGGAAACTTGTTTTTATAGTGGAACAAAAACAACTGGAAATATGTTTTTATAGTGGAACAAAAACAAGTAGAAACTTATAGTGGAACAAAAACAACTGGAAACAAGTTGAATAAAATATAGTGGAAATCAAAAACAAGAGGATCTTTGGAAACTATAAAAACACATGGAGAATTAAATAATATGCTCCTGAATGACCAAAAAGTCAATGAAGTAATTAAGAAGGAAATCTAAGAATTTCTTGAAACAAAAGAAAATGATGACACAACATACCAAAATCTATGGGATACAGCTAAAGTAGCACTAAGAGGGAAGTTTATAGCAATAATCACCTGCATCAAAAAAGTAGAAAAACTTCAAATAAACAACTTAATGATACATCTTAAAGAATTTGAAAAGCAAGAGCAAATGAAACCCAGCATTAATAGAAAAGAAATAATAAAGAGCACTCATAAATAAATGAAACTGAGACTACAAAAGCATGACAAAAGATTAATGAAACAAAAGTTGTTCTTTTGAAAAGATAAACAAAATTGACAACTTTAGCCAGGATAACTAAGAAGAAAAAGAGAGAGAAAGAACCCAAAAAAGTAAAATAAGAGATGAAAAAGGAGACATTACAACTGATACCACAGAAATTTAAAGGCTCATTAGAGACTATTATGAGCAATTCTATGCCAATAAATTGGAAAACCTAGAAGAAATTGATAAATTCCTAGATACATATAACCTAATATGACTGAATCATGAAGTAATCCAAACCCTGAGTAGACCAATAACAAGTAACAAGATAGGAGCAATAATAAAAAGCTTCCAATTAAAGAAAAGCCTGGGACATGATGGCCTCACTGGTGAATTCTATCAAACATTTGAAGAAAAACTAATACTAATCCCAACTCAAACCAATCCAAAAAATCAAGGAGGGAGGGTGCTTCCAAATCCAGTCTACAAGGCCAGTATTACCTTGATACCAAAACAAGATAGACACAACAAAAAAAGAAAACCACAGACCAATATCTCTAATGGACTTAGCTTCAAAAATCATCCACAAAAATACTAGCAAACCAAATTCAACAACGTATTTTAAAGACCATTCATCATGACCAAGTGAGATTTATTCCAGGCATGCAAGGATGGTTCAACGTATGCAAATCATAAATGTGATACATTGCATTCATAGAATGAAGAACATAAACCATATTACTATCTTAATAGATGCTGAAAAAGCATTTGATAAAATTCAAAATCCCTTCATAATAAAAACTCTCATCAAACTGGGTATAAAAGAAGCATACCTCAACATAATAAAAGCCATATACAGCAAACTCACAGCTGGCACCATACTGAATGGGGAAAAACTGAAAGCCTTTCCTCTAAGATCTGGAGCAAGACAAAGACAAGGATGCCCACTTTCACTGCTTTTATTCAACCTAGTACTTGAAGTCCTAGCCAGATCATTTAGACAAGAGAAAGAAATAAAGAGCATCCAAACTGGAAAACAAGATATAAAATTATCCTTGTTTACAGATGACATGACCTTATATTTAGAAAAACCTCAAAACTCCACCAAAAAACTATGAGAACTGATAAAGTCAGTAAAGTTGCAAGATACAAAATCAACATACAGAAATCAGTAGCATTTCCATATGCCAAGAGCAAACAATCTGGGAAAGAAACCCAGAAAGTAATCCCATTTATAATATCAACAAATAAAACAAACTATTTATAAATAAACTTATTTAACTTTTTTTCATTCACCCTGAGAATACTTGCTGGTGGTGTATGTGGCTGCAGTGTTTACCAGAGATAACTTTGCCACAAAATGTCTCTTTTATTATTATTTTTGCATCACTCTAGTATATCAAATTTCAAAACAAAAGACATCATTTTATTTATAGCATTCTTGTTTTAGTAGTGGTATTTCCATTTACAAAAGATAGTAATTCTCGATTGCTGCAAATGTCAAATCCTAGAAAAACTTAGCTTTCCTACACATGATGTTAACACTGTTCTTGAACAGTTGTTGGTTGAAGATTCATTTGATGAATCTGATTTTTTCAAAATGGACAATTCTGACATAGTTATGTTTAGAAATAACTGCAAGAACAGTTTTTATATTTTATTTTCACATTGAAAATCAGTCCAATTTGCTTCAGCCTCAAAGAGAGTGTTTATGTAAAATTAAGTGAGCACTGGCAGCAAGCTGCACTTTTTTTCTAAACAGAAAAGGGTTAAAGAGAGAAAGATCTCTATGAGAAAAACTATAAGAGATTGATTAAAGAAATTGAAGAGGCTGGGTGCTGTAGCTCATGCCTATAATCTCAACACTTTAGTAGGCCAAGTCAGGAGGATCAACTGAGCCCAGAAGTTCAAGACCAGCCTGGGCAATATAGTGAAACGCCATCTCTACCAAAAATTTAAAATTAAGCAAGTGTAGTGGCATGCACCTTTAGTCCCAGCTACTCAGCATGTTGAGGTGAGGGGATTGCTTGAGCCCAGGAGGTCTAGGCTTCAGTGAGTCATGATCATGCGATTGCACTACAGCCTGGGTGACAGAGTGAGAACCTATCTAGGAAAAAAAGAAAGAAAGAAAAGAAAGAAGGAGAGAAAGAAAGAAAGAAAGAAAGAAAGAAAGAAAGAAAGAAAGAAAGAAAGAAAGAAAGAAAGAAAGAAAGAAAGAAAGAAAGAAAGAAAGAGGAAAGAAAAAGAAAGAAAGAAGGAAAGAAAGAGAAAGACAGACTGAAGAGGACACAAATCAATGGAAAGATATCCCATGTTCATGAATCGGATGAATCAATATTGTTAACATGTTCATACTACCCAAAGCAATCTACAGACTTAATGCAATCCCTATCAAATACCAATGACATTCTTCACAGAAGTAGAAAAAATTATCCTAAAATTTTTATGGAACCACAAAAGACCCAGAACAGCCAAAGCAGTCTTAACCAAAAAACAAAACTGATCACATTATCTGACTTCAAATTATACTACAAAGCTATAGTAACAAAAGCAGTTTGGTACTGGCATGAAGACAGACACATAGACCAATGGATCAGAATAGAGAACCCAGAAATAAATTTATGCATTTCCAGCCAACTCATTTTTGACAAAGACATCAAAAACATACATTGGGAAAAGGACAGTCTTTTCTTTTTTTTTTTTTTTGAGTTGAAGTTTCACTCTTGTTGCCCAGGGTGGAGTGCAATGGCGCAATCTTGGCTCTCTGCAACCTCTGCCTCCTGGATTCAAGTGATTCTCCTACCTCAGCTTCCCAAGTAGCTGGGATTACAGGTATGTGCCACCATGCCCAGCTAATTTTTGTATTTTTAGTAGAGACAGGGTTTCACCATGTTGGCCGGGATGGTCTCAATCTCTTAACCTTGTGATCAGATCCGCTTGCCTCAGCCTCCCAAAGTGCTGGGGTTATAGGCCTGAGCCACCATGACCGGCCAAAGGCAGTCTCTTACATGGTGCTGGCGAAACTGGATATCCATATGCAGAAGGATAAAACTAAACCTCATCTCTTGCTGTGTGTAACAATCACATCAAAATGGATTAAATGTTTAAATCTAAGACCTCAAACTATGAAACTACTAGAAGAAAACATTGGTAAAACACTCTAGGACTAGGACATTGGTCTGAGCAAAGATTTTTTTTGGTAAGATCTCAAAAGCACAGTAATTAAAGCACCACTAGAGCTGGGAATGGGTCTCAGTCTATAGTCAGCAAAAAAAACATAGACCTGAGTCCTACTGTTGCGAGGGGATAAATTCTCAACTCAAATAAAGAAGAAATGGATTCACCACTTCAGCCTCCAGAAAGGAACCCAGCCTTCCAAAATTTTTATTTTAGCTTTCTGATCTACTGAACTGTAAAATAATGAATTGGTGTTATTTTAAGTCACCAAGTTCCTGGCAATTTTTTATACCAGCAATAAAAAATTGATACAGTATCTCTGCTCCTTTCTCTGTGTTTACAATGCTCTTACCTCTTCTACATTAAATCCTACATTCTCTGTGAAGCAATTCAGACTTCACTGATCTCTTCCTATGTTCTACCTTATAGGCACAAATACTTAGAGCAGCTAGTTATCTGTTCACTCCTCTGTTCTATCTCCATAATGACATTGTAAGACCCATAAGGACAAGGATGTAAAAATGGCCAAAAATCCTTTCCTTCCCTGAATCCGCTCTTGCAATGTGACTTTGAAGATATTCTTACAAAAAGGTGGAGTATATTTTTGTATCCCTCAAATCTGGGTCGGCCCTATGACTTGCTTTGGCCAATTCACATTAGCAAATGTAGCAGAAGGAGAAACTTGACTATGAGACCACCATCATGTAAGTAAGCCTGGGCTAGCACAACTGTTCAAGTGCTAGTCCAGTCAACAGCCAGTGAAATGCCAGGCAGGTATGTGGACCATGGACCACCAGCTGAGTGCAGAATCATGAGTGGGAGACCAGTGGAAGAACCACCCATATGACCCCATTCAAATTGCTAACCCATACAACCATGAGCTAATCAATGATTGTTATTTTCAGTCCATGTTTTGGGATACTTTGTTAAGCAGCAAAAGCCAACTTATATATAACAGTGCTCTGCACTCAGCTGTTGGTGAACATTTTTGATGAGGATGATGATGATGATGATAATGACAATAATGACAATGACAATAACAATGATAAAGATAATAAAGAAGACTGTACTCACTTCTAGTAAAACAAGGTCAATGGAATCATTTCCATATTTTTGTTCTTATAAATTGAGGGGTTTCAAAATTTTTATTCAAGTAAATTGGAAAATGCAGAGACTGAAGATTTTAGGTTTACATACACCAGACTCAATTATAGGTCTTCAACAAATCCAAAATATCTCTGCGCTAGGCTTTTATATTGGTAACTTGTAGTATATCAATCTATCTCTCATGTGTCAAAACATTGGGAAGAGCTAGACTGTCATCGTGCTCTACCATTTCTGAACGTACAAATAAGTAGGCTTTGGCTAAGATCTGCTTGGGACTTTATCTCACCAGAAAAACTTCGCCAGGAACAATTTTCATCAAAGGTAACATTCACATGGAAGCCAGTCATAGCTTATTTCTCATCTAAGCAGTGTTCTGTGAAATCTGTTCAACTCCATCAAAGTCATTAAAAGTGTTATACTTATAAAAGTTTTAAGTTAATCAGGTAGCACAGCAGTCCTCAATATTTAGCTTGAGAAAATCTAAGCAAAATGGACTTCTTTCAGCCTATATTCCATGAAAGGTTTGGGGATGAGGCCGGAACAAAAGGGATATTAACAGGGATAAGTAGAAAGGGGAAAACAGCACTAAGAATATGGTATATTTATATTCCCATGCCCAAGGAGGGACATCCCTAGTCACCTAGGCTTGCTTTCCTATTGCGTGGTATCAGTAAGGTTTTTGCCAAGCGTACTTCTGGCTAATCATTTGAAGTGTTATAGCCCTTGGGCAAGAAAGATTTTGTCACCTCCAAGCGAAGAAGAAATATTTTACAATTATAGAAATTAGACTTGAAAGACATCTCAGAATTAATCTGGAGAAATTTCCCACATAATATAAACATGCTTTCCAGAGTTAATCCTCCACATCCTACTTAAATTTCCTAAACATTGAGGAAGTCACAATCTCCTGAGACAGCCCGTAGTATTTTCAGCATCTATAAAGTTATTTCTCAAATTAAGCTGAAATCTGTCTCCTACCCACTGAGTTAAAAATTGCTTTTATTATTATTATTATTTTAAGACACTGGATCTTACTCTGTCACTCAGGCTGGAGTGCAATGAGGTGATCATAGCTCACAGCAACCTCGAACTCGTGGGCTCAAGCAATAGCTAGGAATACAGGGTATGCCCCTACTCTCAGCTAATTTTTGTATTTTTTTGGGGGGGGGTAAAGATGGGGTCTCACTATGTTGCTCAGGCTGGTCTTGAACTCCTGGCCTCAAATAATCCTTCCACCTTGACCTCCCAAAGTGCTGGGATTACAGGCATGAACCATTGTGCCTGGCCAAATTTTGCTTTTTGAACTTCACACCACACCTTTCCCCCCTCTTCTCTAGTTTGATGTGTTCACAAGCCCGGGCTTTTGAGTCAGCTGGACTTGAGCTTGACTATCATCTCTTTCCCTTGCCAGTGACATTGGGCAAGTCTAGCTTCAAAAAAAATAAGATTTTTGACTATAAAACTGAAATCATAGTATCTCTCTTATAGGGTTGTTGTACAGTTTGATGAGGTAATGTACATAAAGTGCACAGCCCAGTGTCTGACACATAGTATGTTATCAACAAATGGAAGCCAGCATTATTATTCCACTTGCCAGTCTTTCAAATATTTGAAAATAACTTCATTTTTCCATTTAGTCTTCTCTTCTCCAAGCTCATCATCTCCTTTTTCAATTACACTTTAAATATGACCAAAATTATTATTTCCCAGATCTGGAGACTACACTTGTGTGTAGCTTAAGTGTGCACTTAGGGTCTATTTTAAATGATAACTGGGCAAAGCTCCCTGATACAACTGGCAGTTTACCTATGGCCAAAAACTGAGAGGAATTTCCCCTGATAAAACTGGATAGAAAAGCAGGTCCATGGCTCATCTGAGTCCCTCCACCATAAGTCAGCCTGCCACTCCTGACCGCATCCTGGTTCAAAATCACAGGGTCTGTCTTTTGAGAGGAAAATGACATTTCCTCACTTGTCTGGTCTCCACGAAGAGGAATTTTTGCTTCACACCCCTGGCTTCTTGTCCCATGGTTTTTTCATTTTTGTTTTTGATTGTTTGTTTTTGTTTTTGAGACAGAGTCTCACTCTATTTCCCAGGCTGGAGTGCAGTGGCGGGATTTCAGCTCACTGCAACCTCCACCACCCAGGTTCAAGCGATTCACCTGCCTCAGCCTTCTGAAAGGCTGAGTAGCTGGGATTACAGGCGTGCGCCACCACACTCCGGTAATTTTTTGTATTTTTAGTAAAGATGGGACTTCACCATGTTGGCCAGGTTGGTTTTGAACTCCTGACCTCAACTGATCCACCTGCCTTGGCCCCCCAGAGTGCTAGGATTACCGGCGTGAGCCACTGTGCCCACTTGCCCCATGTTTTAATTTACCCCTTGGAGGTCAAGTGAGTTACCTAGTAAATAGAAAGTAGCCATTAGTCCAAGTCTTTCAACAGGGTGGAACTAATTTAACAAGGTTTTGAAGGCAAGAGATGTGGTCTCTCCCTCCTCCCCTCTCCACTTGCACTAGTGACAGCTGGTCAACCTACAACCGTTAGGCTACTTGTTGCTAGTCATTATGCTACTAATCAAATTCTGAAAGCATCTACCTCCAGACTTCTTTCGTGTCACATTTAAATGTCATCGGTGTTTAAAGCATTTTCAGTTAGGTAGTTTGTTATTTGTAGCTGAACATATTCTAATTTTTATGAGCACTAGTGGCAAATACTATCTGTCCCTAGGCCCCACTTTGTAACATCTTCATTAGCTTACACTGTTTTTATATAGGTGAGTATACACACACACATAAAAATACATATGTCAGCATATAATTTCTGATCATAATTATGTACAATTAAGTTTACATAGGAAAGAGTAAAAAGAGTAGGTGAATACAGCAAAATGTCAAGGGTGATTGTCTTTGGGAAGTGGAACTTTGGATGGTATCTTTTTATGTTTCTGTACTTTACAACTTTTCTAGGAAAACGGACTTTAATCTTCAGGTAGAAAAAATAATGTCACTTTAAAAATAAAACTTTCACAAGGGCAAATTTTTGTAGTAATTGCAGATTCAACCATGCCAATATTTCATAGAACTTTCATTTAGCTAAAAGCAGAGTATCTGTTACAGCATTACGATACGAAGGATACTACATACTTTTCTACTCCCTGAAAATAGAAAAATGGTAAAGGAGCCTAATTTATACCAGGAAAGATTAAAAATTAAAGCACTTTCTATCTAATAAAAATAGCAAGGAGCCAGATGATCTCTAGTACTTTTTTCAGGCCGATCAGGCTTTGAAGTGACAAAGAATTGTAAAGACAAAAGACATTCCAGGCCGGGCGCGGTGGCTCAAGCCTGTAATCCCAGCACTTTGGGAGGCCGAGACGGGCGGATCACGAGGTCAGGAGATCGAGACCATCCTGGTTAATATGGTGAAACCCCGTCTCCACTAAAAAGTACAAAAAACTAGCCGGGCAAGGTGGCGGGCGCCTGTAGTCCCAGCTACTTGGGAGGCTGAGGCAGGAGAATGGCATGAACCCGGGAGGCGGAGCTTGCAGTGAGCTGAGATCTGGCCACTGCACTCCAGCCTGGGCAACAGAGCGAAACTCCATCTCAAAAAAAAAAAAAAAAAAAAAAAAAAAAAAAAAAAAAAAAAAACACAAAAAGACATTCCCATAGTTATTTCTCCCAGCATTCTGGCAAATCACCATCACTGACAGCACCAACAGCAAGTGACTTATATGCCCGGCTGATAATCCCACACGGTATTACTCTGGAATATCCTTTGGTAAGATATAAGGTGGGAGCTAGGATTTATTCTTGGGTCTAATTCACTAAGAGAAAAATAAACATTCAAGGGAAAGGACCAAACCTTTCCTTTTAAAATTACTGTCTTCAACTATACATGTATATTAAATATATGGTATATTTCAGAGAACTGGTGACACAAAGATAGAAGATAGTATTTGCCCTTAAAAGTCAAAGGAATTGAAAAATGAAAACAAAACAAAAAACCTTTTCCTATCTGTTTTTGAAGACAAGACATGTACATTGAGAAAGAGATAATAGGAGAAGTGGATATGTGGTCAGAACAAAGTGGTACAGGCAGTTCTTTGGAGGCAGAGCTTATGGTTGTGGTGGGAGCTCTAATGAGGAGACAGAAACTAAATGAGTCTTCCTGGAAAGCAGGATGGAGCCCGGATAAGCGACGAAAAGTTAAGACATCCCAGGAATGTCTTTGGATACCCCAAGGCTCAGACGCAGAACATGGGCCACATTTCAAAGGTAGTGTACACATCAACCAGCCAAGGATGCAAGTACGTACGGGAAAGATGGATTTGGGAAGTTAGGGAATGGGCACATCATGGAGAGAATTTTACTCTTGACTTTAAAATTCTTATTTTATCCTACAGCCCAGTATTTACAGCTTCATGCTCTGGAGTCAAAGATTTGAATCCCAGCCCCTCCATTTAATCATTCTGTGACCATAGGAATGTTAGTTTCTTTTCTTTCTTTACTTTTCTCCTTTCTTCTTTATCTTTTTTTTTAGTTTAGCTTCACTTTTTTTAACTTATCATTATGACAAATTTCAAAGATACACCACAAAAGTAGAGAAAACTATGCAATGCATCCCCATGTACTCATCACTCTCCTTCCACAATCATCAATATCCAACTTCTTGTTTTATATAAATCCATCCTACTCCCTCCTCACCATCCTCCTCAACTATTGCATTAGGCAGGATACGATTAAGTATCTGGGCAAACTCATTGTGTGGCACCTGTTTAAGGAGTCCCTGAAGATGGGAGGGGCTAGGAAAGGATGCCCCGAGAGGGTCTATGTGCAAGCAGTATTGAAAGCAGTATTGCCTTTAGATAATGTGGGAACCCAGCCTGGGTCTCAGGCCTTAAAAACTCTGCTTCTGCCCTTTTCTGGCTACCCTTCCCAAAGGCAAAGAAGTCCCAATGAAATGTGCCCACTCAGAGCCTGTGCCTCCCTCAACAGGAGCCGGTACTTGGAACCCAGGAATTCCACGCCCAAATGGCTCGAGGCCACTCCCAGGGCATGCTCTGGCCCCTGTTTGTGCACCATGAGCTCCCAGAAGTGGGCAAGGTGGCTAGATGAGGGAATGATGTAGGCAGAACTTGGAATTGTGGGCTGAATCATGCACCTATGCATGAGGACCCTTGCGATGTTAAAAGGGAGGGGGGAAGAAAGGGTCCCTCCTCCTTGTTCCTGCAGACTGAGAGCGCCATCTGGAGCTCCACTCTTGGCCCGGCTACCACAAACTTTAAGGACAGGACTCAAAAGTAGGGGATATCTACAATTTTTCTCAGTGTTCTTGAATTTAATTTATGCCACTGATGTCCTTTGTCAAGTCAGCTCCTAGCACTACTAAAGATCCAGATGAGCACTGTCTGAATGCTGGGAGACAGAATGAAGGTCACACATGAGACAGTGAAGTTGACCGATGTGGTTATTATCAGAAAAACAAAGTTGCACTGCCCATGAGTTTAAAGCAAACCGACGTTCCATTGGTAAGCTGATTTTTTCAAGGACTTTCTGTATGTGCGGATTAAAATAAGCCCCTTCCGCCTTCCTCAGCCCCACTCTACCCTCCAACTGGGTCCTCCTGAAAAACAACAACAACAACAACAACAATACCCCCATTGTAGAAATCTTTCCCCATAATTCTGAGACACAGGAAAACTTGTCTGATCTTGGAACTCTCCCTGTCCTGTTTAAAACAAAGATCACCTGTGGATGCTGTTGTGAAAAACAAGTCTTGTTTATTAACAGACTACAATTTGGAAGAAGGAAAGTGCTAAGGGTAATACCTATTACATCCTAGAATTTAGCCATTTAAAATGCAAGGGGGAGACGGGCGGGTGCTATATGTCTTAACAGGCATATATCTAAAGGGAGAAAAAAGCAGAAAAAGCAAAATAGGGCAGCCCACGACAGCAATTAGGATTTTTTTTATTCCTGAGTGGATAATATGTGGTTTCATTTGAACAAAACCACGATCTCTGCTAATTTGTAAAACCAGTAACTCCAACACTCACAGCTAGTGCCCTGGTAAACCATTTTTAGACACATCATTACTACCTTGAAATTAAAAGTGAATCAGTCCTGTGGAGTTAATTATCAGTAAATTAAGCTAAAGTAGGTCTCCCATATGGCATGGAGCCAGTATAAGATGACTCTCAGTGCTAGCCAGAAACATTGCAAGATACCGGGTATACACTTGGAAAGCTGACTTCATATGTGTGGCAGATGTTCATAGGAATAGCGGGGGAAGTCATTCACAGCCACTTACAGTGAGAAACAGAGATAAAGGTCTAATTAAAAGAAGACCTTTTTGACAGAGACTTAGAAAAGCATCCCCGCTCCAGCCCTGCCCCAAAAGGAAAATTCTCAGTTCTCTGTTGTTGTTGTAACCTATTCCCCAACACTTACAGAAAGGAAATCTTACCTATTTCTCTTTAATGCTGGTATGTGGGCCTTATTTCATTATATAAAGTAGAAATAATTTTAGAAACTAAAATTAGATAAAGCCAGCAAGAAGAAGTTACTTTCATCACTAGTGCTTTGGAATACCATATCCTCTGTTATAATGTTCTCAAGGAGGTGTGCAAGGAAACCAGAGACAGAAGAAAAAAAACTCAGAATGGTTGTCTGAACTTTAATATTTGAATCAAGGAAAATGTGAACAGATGAAACCTTAGTAAGAGAGAAATGGTGCATGCACAAAAGGGATAGATTAATAAAATGACAGCTGATTGTTGGTGGTGAACATATTTGTCCCAACTTCCATAATTATTCAAATGTACAACAAGTGGTCCTAATATCCTGGCTTAAATTACCCAGGTGTGCAACAAAGCAAGCTGGTTTTGTTCCTGAATTATGCAGTTAACTGAGGCTGTTTGGGCCCAGATTTTATGTGGTGAGTAGTCAGAATGCTGACATATGATTATTAAAATTACTTTCCTCCCATTTTAATTTGATAAGGTGATTTCACACAATTTTGCCTTTCAAATATTTCTAAGTAAACTTAGTAAACCAAAGATGAATATGACAAATCTCAAATAATATGTTTTAGAATATTTTCCCATTTGAATTGTTCACTATATATGACTGAGTTTATCATACCTCCTTCAACATACACAATATTAATGTTAAATGTCATGGTAATATATATGAACTACATAAAAACAGTGTTGCTTTCTAACGTGTGGCTTGTTTAAACCCTAAAAGAGCACAGCTGGCTTTGCTGAGCCAAACCATATTACTGATCCATCCTGACTGTGATTCCATTTGTGAGCTAAAGTCCCAACTGGGAGCTTTCTCATAAATTGGGTCAAGACAGGAAGAACTCTAGGTAGCCAGAGGTGTCTGTGTCTCTTTTCAAATAATTGAAGGCCATTTCTTCTGGTGTCTGGAAGAAGTAAAATGTCCTTGTCTAACGGGTATCGCTTTAGTATACCACATGCCCAATAAGTTCTAGCATCTAGGAGCATGCAATAGCAGCTAA
This sequence comes from Macaca mulatta, assembly GCF_049350105.2. Lineage (NCBI taxonomy): Eukaryota > Metazoa > Chordata > Mammalia > Primates > Cercopithecidae > Macaca > Macaca mulatta. The sequence continues at coordinate 139,723,818 of NC_133406.1, forward strand.
TATTAGCTATGCAGTCATGGTATTATTAGTGTTTAATTATATCATGTGCATTGAGATATTTTAAATGTTAAAGAGAAAACAGAAGGACTTATTCTTCTTAGCAACCATTATAGTACAGAATGTTCAAAGCTGCAATCACATTCATAAGGCAAATAAATTGGTTACAAAATGAGGGTAGCAACAAGTGTGCATGCTATAGAAAATGTGAAATGGTACCTAAAATAGATAATCACCTTATTTGTTTTCAAAATTCCAGTGCTGACTCCGACCATCAATTATCAAACTGGAAAATTTTCACTTTAACACTCAACGCCAATTTTCAGTCTTAGGAGTGCAACAAAAGGAGCATAAAATAATTTTTTTTTTCTCACTGGCTAAGATTCTACCTCATTTGAGAAAGACTTTATTAAAAACCCTTTTAAGAATAAAGGGCTTGAGGTCTTAATGGCAACTCATACTGGTGGGCACACCTAGGGCTTCACTGCTCCAGGTTAATATACAAAAACTAAATGATAAGAGAAGCATCATCAAAGACAGGTTACTTTCTAAAATACTTTCTACATATTGTTTTCCTTCTTCAATGTTATTTCCTTTGGCTCATGCACACTCAAGGCGCTTCATATATAAGACGATGAAAGAGGGAAGGGTTATACATTATGAAAGCTCTTTTTCAAAAACAAACTATGTCGAAATAAATTAACCGGTTATTTTAAAACGCCAGTTTGCAAGTTCTTGAAGTCCCTGGTGTTTTGATTTAGGATTTCTCTAAAACACAGAAACAAAGGGTAAAAATCAGGTGGCCGTCCAAACTGACGTCGGGCGTCCCACTTAGGGAGAGGCCTTGGTTCAGGTAGCCCGCTGGGGTCGAAGGTCACATTTTCCCCTGATCTACTGGGCTTCGCGGCGGGAGTCTTCGTTCTGGCAGGGGATGCCTTAGGAGGGAAGGAGGCGACGGTGACCAGGGACGTTGGAAGCCGGGGATCTCCGCTTCCCTCGGGCCCCGGCTAGGTTACCAGTGCTGGCCCGCGGCGCGGGTGCCCAGTTGCGCCTGGGACACTGCGGGCACGGCCGTGGCGGCAACCGCAGCGGCCGCCGCGTCGCCGACGCCCGGCAGGACTGAGCGCACGGAGCGGCGGAACTCCTCGTTCCTCCACGTGTAGAGCAGCGGGTTGAGCGCTGACAGGGCGCAGCACAGGAGCCAGCTGGCCGCCTGCACTCCCCAGGGCACCGGCAGCGAGAAGCCGCTGGCCAGGCTCACCCACACCAGCGGCTGCGTGGCCAGCAGGAAGACGCAGCAGAGCAGCAGCACCGACAGGCCGCTGAGACGCCGCTGTGCCCGCCGCGGGTGCAGAGCCGGAGGCAGGGGCTGGGCTTGCGCCGGGTGCGCGGCGCCACCGGGACCCGGCGCGTGCTGGGCGCCCGGAAAGGCGGCGGCGGCGGCGGCGCAGCCGGGCAACTGGTGCAGCAGGTGGAAGTTGAGCACGCTGACCCGCTTGACGCTGACACGCACGCGGCGCACGATGCCCAGGTAGCAGTGCAGCAGCAGCGCCGTCTGCGCCAGCAGAGCCGCGGCGGCCAGCAGCGCCGGGTAGTGGACGCGCGGTGGCGTGGCGCCGGGCCGCGGTGCCCAGGGCGGGAGCAGCAGCACGAGGCCCAGGGCGAGCGCCCAGGACAGCGCCAGCATGCCCGCCGTGTGGCGCCTCTGGTACAGCGCCTGGTAGGTGGCGGGCGCCCGGGTGATGAGCAGGTAGCGGTTCAGGGCCACGAGGCAATGGGAGAGGAGGGACACCGTGAGTCCGAGGCCCAGCAGCCCACCCCGTAGCAAGCGGTAGCTGCCCCCAGCGCCGTCCCAGTCCGCGGGGGGCTCCGCAGAGCCGGCGGGCAGGAGCCCGAGCACCGCCTCTTGCGGCATCCAGAGGGCGCAGACGCTGAGGTCGGCGGCGCAGCCGTTCACGATGAAGGCGTTGCTGGTGGTCTGCAGCTTTCGGAAGGACGACACGAGATAGATGACCATGCCGTTGGCCAGCGTGCCCCCGATGGCCAGGCCCGAATACAGGAGTGACACTGGGATGCGCCGGCCCGCCCACGACTCCTCTTCCTCGCAGAGCAGCAGCAGCGAGCCCCCGGTGGTGGAGGAGGTGGATGTGGAGGAGGAGTTGGTCATTCTGGCCAACTCTTCACACCTCCCTCGCTAGCGTCGGCTTCCGGCAGCTCGGTCCATCCTGACACTTTCCTGCCTGCCAGAAGGGCAAAGACAACCCTTCAGCCCTCTGCCACCGACACAAAAGGCTGAAGCAGAATAATGGGCTGGGGGAGGGGGAGAAAGGGAGCTCGAGGAGGACGGGGGTGGCAGATGACAGGTGCCTGCCTCGGAAATGTCTCCAGAGCCAGGGAAAAGGCCACTTTGCATTGCATTCAGGAGGCATTGGGGAAGCCCTAGGACAGAGCAATACCCAAAACAGTCTCCTTTTCTCCCTCAACACACACACACACACAGAGAGAGAGAGAGAGAGAAAGAGAGAGAGAGAGAGAGAGAGAGAGAGAGAGAGAGAGAGAGAGAGAGAGAGAGAAATATTGCCAGCAGGAGGACCTAGTTCCAGGAGAAAGCAGAGATATCCCAGCTGGGGAAAATCCCATGGAAAAGAGATGAAGGGTACCTTGCGTTTGGGCTGGTCCTTAGCCGGTGTCTCAGAGGGAGGGATGCCAGAAAATACCTCCTCTGCAACAGCATCAGTGGTCCAGAAATCAACAGGAGAAACTCAACTGGGATCAGTGCCAGGAGCAAGTGCCCACTTCTCCCAAGCAGCATCCACACACATGGTCCTGGACAGGAACTAGCAGCTGCAGGGAGACTTTCAGCTGGTATCAGGGCTGGAGAAAGTAAAGTGGCGGGCTGCAAGCCCAGGCGGGTGGGCAGGCAGGCAGCAGCAGCAAGAATGCTTGGCTGCAAAAGCAGAAGCTGAGCTCAAGAGGAGAGCACCCTGTGCTCAGAGGCAAGAGTGGTGGCTGATGTGGTGAACCCACTCGAAGCTCTCTCCTGCTTAGTTATACATCACCCAGGGAAAAGACAGCCTTTCCACGCTTGGCATGAATTATTCAATAGCTTCTAACTTGTAAAAGGAAGAAAAATATCTTGCTCAGAAAGTCCTGTAGTTAACAAGTTTCTCTGTCTTTTCTCTCTCTCAATCACCTTATTTTTCATCCTGCTTCATTTTTCTTTCCTTCCTTTTTTTTCTCCCTTCAATATTAGAATAAAATTTAATATACCCTAGAGTATTTCATCTCAGTCTGATGCATTTTGTGGGCAAGATTTTTCTGAGAGATAACTATATTCCCAGTACCCAGGACTGATTTCTTTATTCCCACATTTTTTAAGGAGAGTTACTTTATGCACTACTTGAAATTCATGTTTTCTTTGGTAAAGTGGAACACAGATAATTATCCACAGAAAATCTCCATTCCTCAATTTAAATCGTACTTTCAGTGTTTTCTCATCAACAAACTCCTTTCCAGAGTTTGTTTTGTGTTTTAGTAATGAAACGGTTAGAGGGTAAAAATGAAATGGGCAAAAGATTTAAGGTAGATGTCAGTGGTACATCTAGACAATGGAATATTATCCAATGCTAAAAAGAAATGAGCTGTCCAGCCACGAAAAGATATGAAGGAACCTTAAGCGTGTATCACTAAGTAACAAAAGCCAACCAGAAAGGGCTACATACCATATGTTACCAACCATGACATTCTCGAGAAGGCAAAACTATGGAGACAGTTAAAAAGACCAGTGGTTGCCCGAGTTTGGGAGAAAGGAGGAATGAATAGATGATCACGGAAGATTCTTAGGACAGTGGAATACTCTATATGATACCATAATAGTGGATCTGTGTCCTCATAAATTTGTCCAAAGTGGTAGAATGTGAAACAGCAGTGTAAGCTATGGACTTTGGGGAATGATGTGTCAGTTGTACATTCAATTGTAACAGATGAACCACTCTGGTGGGGGATTTTGATAATGGGAGAGGCTATGTATGCAAGGGGCAGGGAGTACACGGGAAATCTCTGTATCTTTCACTCAAATTTGCCATGAATCTAAAATTGCTCTAAAAAATAAAGTCAGTTTTTAAAAATGTGTCTCAGGGGAAAGCAAGAAACCTGAATAATCCACAGTGTGAACAAAGATGACTTTTCACTTCAGAACTTTTTGTCTTAAGTCTGTCTTAGAGATTTGCAGTCTGATGTTGGCATCTTCTTTGGTGCAAGCGCTCATTTATCCATTCCATGTGGGCAGTTTTTCAGAAAAGGAATTCTCTCAATTATTCACTGGAAAAGTCATGTATTTGAAAATGTAACTCAATATGGGAATATGGTTACATGGCATAATAGAAAAAAATGTTAGGTGGGGTTGCAGTGCACCCAGATACTAAGCTGAGCATCCGTCAGGTAGCCTTGTGATTGATTATTTTCATCCTGTCAAATAAGATCCCAGTCAATTACTTCAAAGGCCCTTTCTGTTAAAACTGTCTGTGAATCCCTTTTCATGAATTTAGCATTTCTCCTCTCTAGTTACGACACATGGCGTGTACCTCTTCTATCTAACATGCATTGTAGTTCTGGGTCATATGTGTCTAAGAGCAATGTTTCAGGAAAAAGGTCAAAACACAGCTTTTCTGCTTTTCTGGTTCTATTTCTAAATCAATATGGTTAGTTGATGACTTTAAGAACTCTGATGAGGATTAAGGATAAGCATGACTTGATAGATTTGGTCCAGCTAAGCTGTATCTGAATGAAATTGGTTGGCGCAGGGGCCGGGGGGAAGGTGAAAGAAAAGAACCAGTGACTTGCTATTCAGTGGGTTGAAGGTTTCGATATCAGGTTTACTGATGTAAATGAGCATCTGTCATCATCCTTTTGCCTATTGTCATTTGTCTTTATTGAGGCTGTGAGTGCATTAAGCCCAGCAAGCCTGCGTTTCTCCTTTCTAGTTATGACACATGGCGTGTACCTCTTCTATCTAACATGCATTGTAGTTCTGGGCCATATGTCCAGGAGTCTTTTCCATTCTGTCCCCAACAGCAATGTTTCAGGAGAAGGGAGACTCTCCTAATCATTCATAGTGAAAACTTGTCATTGAAGTAAAGTTTTTTTCTCTCACATTAACATAGTCCTAAAGGACTCTCTGATAGAATGTGGTAGGAGGGTATTCAAATTCTGGATCCTTGGTCCCAGCTGCCACTTTCTGTGTTGCCTTTGAGATGAGCAGCATTCCTGCTGAGGGACTCCAGTGCCTGGAGGTCACACACACTTCCTCCAAGACCATGCCTCCTTTAGCGCTGGCCTGACAGGGGCCAAATTTGTGTTTGTTTCTGGATTTGGTTTTGCTTTTTTTTTTTTAAGTTAATGAACTTACACAATATAGGGTGGGAATTTTTCCTATCTTATTTCCAGCACCAGGTTAGTGCCTGGCACATAGTAGATACTTAATCAATACTTACTGAATTAATAAAGGAATGGCAGTATAAATGATTTCATTTATGTTTTTCATGGTGAAACAGTAATTCACTTTTATGAGCATCTCTTTCCTCCCACCTTCAGCAGGAACTTGCCCCGTCAGTCATCTGCTTTCTGTTGTCTCTTGTCAGTCTCTCTACTCTCCACTGGTTGCTCCCCTTCGGACTTACAAAAATGCTGATTTCACCACAACCTCATAAAACTCCCCTGGAACTTCACCTCCTTCTCGTGGTGCCTACGCACAGCTCACTTCCCCTTCCTGGTGGAAGTGCTCATTTTCTGCTTCCACTTCTGATTTTACCATTGAATACCCACCCACACGGCCCTTAGCTCTCCCCGCTCCACGGAAAAAAGCTTTAGCTAAGGTCAGCAGAAGCCTCTCAGTAGCAAATCGTGACTCCTAAATCCTTGCCCTCTTTACTTTGACTCTGTGAAGAACACCCTCCTCATCAGTGCCCTTTCCCTCCAGGTTTCCCTTTGCTTCTGTTCCTCCGTCTGCTCACTTCCAGACTCTGTCTCTGGCTCCCCAGTGTCATGGTTCCCTTAATACAGTGTTCCTGGCTTTTCTTCTTGGTTCTCTTCCTACCCTACTCTCTCCTCCTAATTGATCTCATCTGATTCCATGCCTTCCACTCTCGCCTATGGGTCACCCACAGATTCTTTCCCACCAAGCTTACTTCTTTCCAGAGCGGCAGATGTGTCGGAACTCTCCCTTCGGCTGGCCCCTCTCCCTCCTCTTCCCACTCATTCTCCTGTGGTCACTGATTTGGTTGATAGTCCCCATTGTTACCTTAGAGTTTCTAATAATTCACCGTCAAATATGGCGTTTGTTATAGTTTTCTGATACATTGTTTATAAGTTAGAGACATTTCTGTCTATTTCTAGCGAGATTTTTATATAAAGTGAATGTTTTTTTAACTGTTGATGTAGTAGGTTACATTTGATATATTTTTAAAAGTTGAATCGTCTTTGTATTCCTCCGATAAACCCTATTTGGTCACAATATATTATCCTTTTAAAGATAGACTGTAGGGTTCTATTTGGTAATATTTTATTAAGGTTTTTGCATCTGGCCAGGTGCGGTGGCTCAAGCCTGTAATCCCAGCACTTTAGGAGGCCGAGACGGGCGGATCACGAGGTCAGGAGATTGAGACCATCCTGGCTAACACGGTGAAACCCCGTCTCTACTAAAAAATACAAAAAACTAGCAGAGCGAGGTGGTGGGCGCCTGTAGTCCCAGCTACTCGGGAGGCTGAGGCAGGAGAATGGTGTAAGCCTGGGAGGCGGAGCTTGCAGTGAGCTGAGATCCGGCCACTGCCCTCCAGCCTGAGCGACAGAGCGAGACTCCGTCTCAAAAAAAAAAAAAAAAAAGATTTTTGCATCATAAGTAAAGCCCACTTGGTTTATTTTTCTTGTGCCATCTTGTCCTTTCTTAGTGTCAAGATTATGATAAAATTTCCCTCAGGAGTTATTTCACCACTACTATATCCACATTCCGGCCCACAGAGATGGAGAAGGATGAAGGGAGGGCAACCAGCTTCCTTTTTAAGATTTCAGGAGAATCATAAACATCATCATTTTCAATGCCATCGAGTACATACCATATGCTTTGAGTATTTTTTATCTGTTGTTATATTTATTCCTCATGCCAGGGTGACAAGGTATCCAGCCCCCCCACACACACCCGCCACCTAAGTTTACAGGGCAGAGCAGGTGTTCAAAAGGAAGTTTGCCTGCCAATGCCTAAATACTTTAAAATTGTAAATCCAGCTCTCAAACTATCAAATATGTTCTATTCTCCTAACTTAACAAATATACTTTCACGACAACTGGAGGGCCAGACTCAAATTTAGAACTCTGGCCAGACACAATAGCTCACACCTGTAATCCCAGCAATTTGTAAGGCAGATGTGGGCAGATTGTTTGAGGCCAGAAGTTTGAGGCCAGCCTGGGCAACAGAACCAGACCCTCATCTCTACAAAAAATAAAACTTAGCCATTATGGTGGTATGCACCTTTAGTTCCAGCTACTTGGGAAGATTGCTTGAACCCAGGTATTCAAGCATGCAGGGAGCTATGATTGCACTACTGCACTCCAGACTGGGCTACATAACGTGACCCTGTGTCTTTTAAAAAAAAAAATTAGAATTCTCATCACACTCATGGGTTGTTCTGTGCTACCTGAATGTGACTTCTTTGGAGAGTGTGCCACTGGTCTGCAATTCACCCCTACCTCTCACCACCCTCTGCTCTGTCATCACATGCCAGAGAGGCCTCATGTCTACTGTAGTACACTCTAACCTGCCCATCTGAGTTCCACCCACACCACTGTCCCACAGCCACCCCTTGGCAATATCTCAGACCAAGGGTACCTGGAAGGTATAGTCAGCCATCAGGACAAAGCCAGAAAAGTCCATGCAGACCTTGGAAGCTGGCTCATGGCTACTGGGCAGGGAATTCTAGGCCCTGGTACTGGATATAGTCTAGAAAGGGAACGAGCTGTAGGCAAACTTGTCCCTCTGGATCTATTTAATAGATGAGAAAACTGAGTCACAACAAGGTTAAATAACATGCCCAAGATCACACAGCTCGGAAGTGGGAGAACTGGGATTCAAATGCATGTTATTTGGCCCCATGTACATCTACTATACAATATTGCCTCCCTTGGTAAAGTTTAATTTCCTGAACATGACTTAGCTGCTACAGATTAAGCTGTTGTAACAAACTGATTCAAAACGACAGTGGTTCAAAAAAATAAATAACAGTTTATTTCTCTCCCATGGGGGTAACTGAGCAGTCCATGTAGAAAGCAGATCTACTACACCAGTAACAGACAAACAGAGAGATAAATCATGAGTGAGCTCCCATTCACAATTGCTTCAAAGAGAATAAAATACCTAGGAATCTAACTTACAAGGGATGTAAAGGACCTCTTCAGGGAGAACTACAAACCACTGCTCAATGAAATAAAGGAGGATACAGACAAATGGAAGAACATTCCATACTCATGGATAGGAAGAATCAATATCGTGAAAATGGCCATACTGCCCAAGGTAATTTGTAGATTCAGTGCCATCCCCATCAAGTTACCAATGACTTTCTTCACAGAATTGGAAAAAACTGCTTTAAAGTTCATGTGGAACCAAAAAAGAGCCCATATTGCCAAGACAATCCTAAGTAAAAAGAACAAAGCTGGAAGCATCATGCTACCTGACTTCAAACTATACTACAAGGCTACAGTAACCAAAACAGCATGGTACTGGTACCAAAACAGAGATATAGACCAATGGAACAGAACAGAGCTCTCAGAAATAACACCACACATCTACAACCATCTGATCTTTGACAAACCTGACAAAAACAAGAAATGTGGAAAGGATTCCCTATTTGATAAATGGTGCTGGGAAAACTGGCTAGCCATATGTAGAAAGCTGAAACTGGATCCCTTCCTTACACCTTATACAAAAATTAATTCAAGATGGATTAAAGACTTAAATGTTAGACCTAAAACCATAAAAACCCTAGAAGAAAACCTAGGCAATACCATTCAGGACACAGGCATGGGCAAGGACTTCATGTCTGAAACACCAAAAGCAATGGCAACAAAAGCCAAAATGGACAAATGGGATGTAATTAAACTAAAGAGCTTCTACACAGCAAAAGAAACTATCATCAGAGTGAACAGGCAACCTACAGAATGGGAGAAAATTTTTGCAATCTACTCATCTGACAAAGGGCTAATATCCAGAATCTACAAAGAACTCAAACAAATCTACAAGAAAAAACAATCCCATCAACAAGTGGGTGAAGAATATAAACAGACATTTCTCAAAAGAAGACATTTATGCAGCCAATAGACACATGAAAAAGTGTTCATCATCACTGGTCATCAGAGAAATGCAAATCAAAACCACAATAAGATACCATCTCACACCAGTTAGAATGGCAATCATTAAAAAGTCAGGAAACAACAGGTGCTGGGGAGGATGTGAAGAAATAGGAACACTTTTACACTGTTGGTGGGACTCTAAACTACTTCAACCATTGTGGAAGATAGTGTGGCGATTCCTCAAGGATCTAAAAATAGAAATACTATTTGACCCAGCCATCCCATTGCTGGGTATATACCCAAAGGATTATAAATCATGCTGCTGTAAAGACACACACACATGTATCTTTATTGTGGCACTCTTCACAATAGCAAAGACTTGGAATCAACCCAAATGTCCATCAATGATAGACTGGATTAAGAAAATGTGGCACATATACACCATGGAATACTATGCAGCCATAAAAAAGGATGAGTTCATGTCCTTTGTAGGGACATGTATGAAGCTGGAAACCATCATTCTCAGTAAACTATTGCAAGGACAGAAAACCAAACACTGTATGTTCTCACTCATAGGTGGGAATTGAACAATGAAATCACTTGGACACAGGAAGAGGAACATCACACACTGCGGCCTGTTGTGGGGTGGGGGAGGGGAGAGGGATAGCATTAGGAGACATATCTAATGTAAATGACTAGTTAATGGGTGCAGCACACCAACATGGCACATGTATACATATGTAACAAACCTGCATGTTGTGCACATATACCCTAGAACTTAAAGTATAATAAAAATTAATTAATTAATTAATTTTAAAAAAGGAAAGCAGATCTACCCTACAAGATAATCTAGAAACCCAGGTGTCTCCTCTGTTGCCACTCCATCATCCCCTAGGGCACTAGTCTTCAAAGTGTGTTCCCTGATCAGCAGCAGCATCACTTGGGAATTTGTTAGAAATGGTTCCGACCCCCTGAATCAGAAATTCTGGAGATGGTATCCAGAGATCGGTGTTTTAACAAGCCCTCCAGGTGACTTTGATGCACACTGATGTTTTGCCTGTCTACACGGCTGAAGTTATTTCACCACTACTACACCCACATTCCAGCCCACAGGAATGGAGAAAGGCGAAGGGAGGGCAACCAGCTTCCTTTTTAAGAATGTGACCTGAAAATTCCAAACATCACTTCTGCACACATCTCCACAATCAAAACTTTGGTCTCATGGCTGCTCCTTGCTGCAAAAGAAACTAGGAATGGATTGTCCAGCCAAAAGATCACATGCCCTGCTAAAACTCCAGAGAGCAGGGAAAATGAGACTGGATACTGGAGCAGAGAGATGCAATTTGCAGGCTTATGGCACAAAAACCAAGTCTGTTTTATCATTTGTTTTAAGCACAGTGCCTAGAGTCTACCAGCTTTACAAGACCCTTTTAAAATGACTGCTATTTGGAAAAAAATTACTGGCTCTGAAATACAAAAGGAAAACTTTTTAAAAATTAATGTTATTAAATAGTCACCTGCAATTAAAGTCATCATTATGTATAAATTACTTACGTGGAATTGGGGTGTATTTTAATATGTTTAATATATTGTATAATGGGGTCTCCAAAAGTATCCAGGTCTGCAGAAGCCTTGAAACAGCCCTGCATATGGTCCCACATGACCTCTCTGCCCCATCCCTCCCTCCTGTCACTCTGCTGCAGCCACTTGCAATCCCTGAGTGTGTCCCAGTCTCTCCTCTTTCCCATCCAGGCATCTTTGTTGACAGCGTGCTCGCCCCCTGGCTGCCTCTCTGCCCCTACACATGTGCTCCCACTTTTGCCCAGCTAGTCCTACTCAGCTTCCATGCCTGAGCTTAGACTTCACCTCCAAAGGAGTCTTTCTTGATCCCAGTGCCATGGTTTGAACATTTGTCCTCTCCAAAACTCATGTTGAAGCTTAATCCCTAATGCAGCTATATTGAGAGATGGGGCCTTTAAGAGGGGATTGGGTTATGAAGGCTCTGCCCTTGTGAATGAATTAGTCCATTCATGGATTCATGATTAATGGGTTAATGGATGAATGAGTTATCATGGGAGGGGGATTGGTGGCTTTATAAGAAGAGGAAGAGAGACCTAAACTAACATACTTAACCCCTTCACCATGTGATGGCCTGCACTACCTCAGGACTCTGCAGAGAGTCCCCATCAGCAAAAGGCCCTTGCGAGATGTAGCCCCTCCTCGACTTTGGACTTAGTCTCCATAACTGTAAGAAATAAATTTCTTTTCTTTATACATTATCCAGTTTTAGGTATTCTGTTGGGAACAACAGAAAACAGACTAAAGCTGATGACCAGATTGCCTAGCCTGTGTGCCCCCAACGCCCCTGAGTGTATCACTGCCATGGTCTGACTTCTCTGGCATTGAGTGTCCCCTCTTCAAGCGGTAAGCTGGTCAAGGCCAAGGCTCTCTTTTTGATTAGAGTACATAACATGTTGTAAATATTTAATCATGTGCCGACTGAATATTTCCCTTGGGAACCTTTATACGTGAGATCAAGATTTCAACCTCAATTATCTTTCTCAAGAGATACAACTCACATTAGTAGAGTCATGCCACAGAGCATTGTATTTATTTTTCTAAAACACTTCAAAAGCTTCATGTAACCACATCCTCCTGGTTTATGCTAACAGATTATTTTTAAACAGAGTGTTTGTTGAAAACACGTCACAGAACCCCATACCTGATCCTGACAGGATCCAGTGTGGACTTTCCTGGTACTGAATTTCATGATCCACCAAAACATGATATAGCAGCTGTCTCACATACTTTGGGAAACGAAGGGTATGTAGCAGCAGTGAAAAGGGGCTGATTTCCTGTTGCCTTCCTCCCCTCTGTGCTGTTAGCGAAGTCACAGAGCGACCTCGGTAAGCACAACACTGAGACTGTCTAAAATCCCATTTCTCACCCCAGCTTATTTCTTTAGATCTTGGTCTCTCAGATATTACACAACTGAGAATTATGTTGATACGGGCCTGTTTCAACTCTACGTTTTCCAAAGGAACAACATCTCTATGCTGTTTTATAGCCAGATTTGAGAGTAATTCAGCTGCACGTGAGCATTCACCATCACAAGAAACCCTAGAGGTGGAGCTTTTTGAAATTATGAATTTATAGAATGATGAAGCTGCAATAACATAGCGTATTTCATCCTGAAATTCTTTGCCTGATATATACGAAACCTTGTAATGGTGGTTTTCAGCCTTCTCCTGCCCTACGAGACTTCAGAGGTTCGACAGCCTCATTTCAGCAGCAGCAGCAGCTCACGATGGTAGTGATATCAGGGACTACACCACACAGCAGTGGTTCTCAGATGGGGGTGATTTTTTCCCCCAAGCATACATTTGGCAATTTCTAGAGACATTTTGTGTTTTCAAAATTTGGGTGAGGAGTGCTATTGGTGTCTAACGGGTAGAAGCCAAAGATGTTGCTGAGCATCTCACAATGTCCGCACAGGACAGCACCCTCACAATAAAGAATTATCCAAGTCAAAATGGCAACAGTGCCAAGACTGAGAAACCCTGCCATGGAAGTTAAAGGGTCAGGGTCAAATCCAGGGCCTGCTTGTTATTAGCCATGTGACCTGGGCAAGCTATTTCACTTCTACAGACCTCAGTTTTCTCACTTGTAAAATGGTGATAACGTCACCTACCTTGGAGGAGTCTTCAGTTTCCCAAAGTGGCCAACTTACTCTAAGTGTGTTGCACTCTAAGTGTGTTGCACATATTAGTGACAGCGGTGATTCCTAACACAGGGCAAGGAGTGGAGGATAAAAAGCGACAAGACTCCTTTTATAAGGGGGCTTATAAAACACAGATTCAGATAAACCCCATTTTTCCCTTCCAAGAGTCACTGTCTGTCATATGAAGTTCACAAAGCATTTTAAGGGAGCTGTGACCCTCCCAAATTTGGGTGCAAAATGTGTATTTGTGCATTTTTCTGGAGAAAAGATTGAATAATTTTATTGGTTTCTCAAAGCAGTTTGTAATCTCAAAAAGATTAAGAACGATTGATATTGTATCTGAATACTTATGTCCCTCAAAAATTCGTATGTTAACATCCTACCCCCTAAGGTGATGTATTAGGAGATGGGAACCTTTGAGGGGTGATTAAGTCATGAGGGCAGAGCCCTCGTTAATGGATTAGTGGCTTTATAAAAGAAACTCCAGAGAGCTAGATAGCCCGTTCTTCCATGTGAGGTCATAGCTAGAAGGTACTGTCTATGAACCACAAAACCCTCACTAGATACCAAATCTGCTGATGCCTTAATTTTGAACTTCTCAGCCTCCGGGACTGTGAGAAAAACAAAATCTGTTGCTTATAAGCTACCCAATTTATGGTATTTTGCTATAGCACCCCAAACAGACTAAGGCATTATCTGATCACATTTTATTGGAAAGAAAATTGAAACCCAAAGACAGTGAACTATTTACCCAAAGTCACACACAAAATGATGGAGTTAGGCCTTGTACCAGGTGATCCCACAACACTAAGACAGATGGCTCTATTGGAGTAAGCTAGGACATAGTTTCCCAAACACAATCCCTTGTTCTATCCTATTAATTTATGAATTTCTACAGTGATCTTTTCTGAGTTAATTAAGCTGTGATCTTCAAATCTTCTCGACTTAAACAACTCAGGTCTTGTTTAGATAGATCTACAGGCTGGCTTCCAGAATCTGAATTTTAACAAGTTTTTTGTTAAACAATATTCTTTCCATGCTAGTATTTGAGAATCTTTGAAGTGAAGGATATTTAGGCTGCTCTTGTTAGTTTATGAGTGTTGATTTGTAAAGCTGCCAAGACATTTCTTTTCAGGACTACGTTTCCAGTTTTTCCAGGAAAACCAATTTGAGCTAAAATTACTTTGGCTTGGTCTCTGTCCAGAAGTGACTTTTTTTCCAGTAAGAAGTTTAGTATAGTTTATTTTTTGAATCTGCTTTAATATATTTGTCTGATTGAGATAGGAACTAGATGAGGAGGGTTTTGTGTTTTCAAGCATTTAGGAATTATTTCATGTAATTTACGTGAGGACATCAAATTCATATTAAAGAGGGGTGTGTGTGTGTGTGTGTGTGTGTGTGTGTGTTCTCTCACATATAACACTGATATGAAAAAAAGATCATACACTTTTAAGCAAATAGCCACAATTATCATCCTGAGTTAGAGTTAAGCAGCATTGACAAAATCACAACATAACTAAGAAATATCTAAGATATTGTTCATGAAATTTTAGAGTCAAAATTATATTAAGAAACAACAAAACCAGGAGCTAACATCCTGTTTCTACATGACTGAGGTCATCATTGATGGTGAAAAAAAAAAAAAACTACTTATATTTCCTGCATCTCAGAAATAGTGTATTTGCTCCCGGCTTCAGAGCAAATTGGCACTCTCAATTTCCAGAAACCCCTCTCTCAGCTATAGTCCTTGCAAATTTTGAAATCCTTCTCTGGATACTGGGCACAACCCTCTGAGCCTCAGTGAAAGCAATGGCCAAATATGTGTTAGAAGCCCCTGCCACGGAATTTCAGAGCTACAGTCATCACCCATTTCTGCTGCTTATCAGACATCTCTTAGGTACACAAACAGCATAAACCAAACTAAACTCCCTGTGCTTACAGCTTGTTGGGGTGTGGAGTAGCAGTGATTCTCTGTGTGTTAAACACCCCTCATTTCATCCTAATCACCTCCACACCCCTCATGTGCTGGGAAGTCAGATTGTGCGTACACAGACCCAACTCTGAGTAGAAGCCGCTCCTAAGGTTTAGGGTTCTTTTTCAGGTGGGAAAATGCAATAGTTTGCACCATTCATTTCGCCATTACTCTGTACCATACTGTTTGCCAGTGCTGTCCTGGAATATCTCTGTCTTGCTATGCTGCATGTATGGTAGATAGTTGTTTTGTCTGCCCAGCAAACCCCTTCATCGCATTTTTTTTTTTAATTAGAACCCCTATGGGTCAGAAAACTATTATCTTTCACTTGATTTCAAAGGGAGTTCCCTGTTCTCTTGTGAGCTCAGCCATTCAAACTCCCCACCCCACCCCAGCTATAATTTGCAGGTCCGGAGGTGATTATGAGTCACTTCCCGTTGGTGTGGGTTCAGGGCTGGCAGTCAGGCCAGTGTCCCTGGTGACTGAACCCTAAGTTGCAAAGATGTGGCCACTGTTGGCATCCATGTTTTCATGAGATAGGATGTTTCTGCTAATTTGGAGCTCCTGGTTCCAGCTGTACCTGAGGCCCAGGCACTTACCATTTATTGGGTTCCATACGCTTGTGGCCTACACCAGTTAATGTTGGGTTTCTCAATCGAAAAACACCAGCGAATACGTGATTGTGCCATTTCCCCAAGTGGGTTGTGAGCTCCTTGAAGATATGGATGAAGGCATGGGGAAGACACCTTCTCATCCTTGTTCCATCTATTTGTATTCCCCACAGTTCCTACTATCCCTTGAGCAGGATATTAACTGATAGACGAGTGAGGACTATTTAGCCTATTATTTCTCAACATAAATCTCAATTTTTAAAAGCTATCCTGAAGAATTAAAAATCTTATTTTATTGTCTAAGAGTTCCCCAGGGATGGGGGTGCAGGGAGGAATCCTGAAGAGACAATGTTAAATGGTTGGAAAGTTTGACTCCCCCTACCTTTAAATGACATGAAAGTATTTAAGGAAGGAGAAGGAGAAGGAGAAGGAGAGGAAGAGGAAGAGGAAGAGGAAGAGGAAGAGGAAGAGGAAGTGGAAGAGGAAGAAGAAGAAGAAGAAGAAGAAGAAGAAGAAGAAGAAGAAGAAGAAGAAGAAGAAGAAGAAGAAGAAGAAGAAGAAGAAGAAGAAGAAGAAGGAGGAGGAGGAGGAGGAGGAGGAGGAGGAGGAGGAGGAGGAGGAGGAGGAGGAGGAGGAGAAAAACTAAAACAAATAATTTGAGTCTCCTTTTCTCTGTATAGTGGTTCTTTTTCCTACTGTGCATCAGGAATTACTCTGGAAGCTTTAAAAAAAAAATTAAAAATAAGTCGTTGGCCCCATAGCCCAAGTTTTGATTTAATTGGTCTGGAATAGAGCCTGGGCACCATTTTTTTCCCCCAGAAAACTCTCTGGAATTTTTATTGCGACTATGGTGAATTTATAGATGTAAATGGAGAATACTGACATCTCGTGTTTCATTGGAAGTACCATAAATGTGTTATCCCTTTCTATTTGTACAGATTTCTTCAGCTTTATTGAGGAATGATTGATGTATAATAAAACTACGTATATTTAATCTATAAGATTCAGTTAGTTTGTAGATGCAAGTACCTGTGATACTATCACCACAATCAAGATGATCAACATATCCATTATCTCCAAATGTTTCCTTGTGGAGGAAACACACTTTTATTTTGGTAAGAATACTTCATGTGAAAGCTACCTTCTTAACAAATTTTTAAGTTCACGGCCGGCACTGTATTGTTATCTACAGGCACTAGGTTGTACAGCAGATATCTAGAATGTATCTGTCTTGTAGCTATCTGTAACTTTATACCCGGTGAACAACTCTCTATTTCCCCCGTTTCCTGTCTGTGTTCCTCAGAAAACTGTGAACTTCAGCACAACGGTTTTAACTTTGTGTCTGTTGCTCCACAGCAGCCTTTCAATAAACGTTGCTGAATGAGGGACTGAATATCAATCCACAGTCAACTTTCCAATCTGTGTGGCTAAATATGAGTTCTTGTATTTTATTCCCTTCCCGCTGTCTCAATTTTTTCTGAACCAGCAATGTCCCCCACCAGAGGCAGTAGCCCAATAAACCTCCCCGAATCTTTCCCAATACAGCTTGTTCAAAGTTCTGCTCCCCGTAGGACGCTGTCCCAAACCAGATTTCAGTCAGAACTCTAGATGTAATCGCCAGAGTTCCACTCAAGAAAATGAATCTATGTAACCATTTCTGAAGAACTCAGATAAAATGTGAAAAGAAATACAAAGTGGAATTTTAAAAAAGGCCTAACCTGTGCTTATTATGTTTCAGTTACGTGGGTTACAGTAATAAAAGGCACACAACCCTAATTAAGGATGTCACCGCTTAGTGAGCGGAAAAAAAAAAAAATTATACTTTGCCAAACCCAGAGTGAGAAAGGCTTCCTGAAGAAGGTGGAAAGCAAGCTGATGCTGAGAGGGTTGACTTAATGTGGCATGTGAAAATATTTAAGAAGGTGACTTAAAAGGTAAGAACACATTTTTAAAAACTTGGTTTTTTAAAAATAAAACATAAAAAATAATTAAAAGTTTAAAACATTCCTAAGCAAGAGAGATATGTGTGCAGAGAAAGTTACAGATGCCCACAGGCCTTCCATTTAGCCTAATCCCAAGAGTGAGCTACCCTGGACTCGTTTTGTGACCCAAAATCCCCAGGCAGAAGAGTCTAAGCACAAGGCCTACGAGCAAGACATTTTGTCAGCTCAAAATGATCCCACTTAGATTGACAGCTTGGCATCTGTAGACTTTCAAAAGCTGTTAAGCCTTCGGGGTAACTTTAATTATTCAATTACTGTAGGCCAAACAAGGTACTAAAGTGCTACGAATCTGTAAGTAACCTATATGCTATCTTCTTATTGCCCTAAGATATATTCATTTCTATAAATGTTGTATCATTTTAATTTATATTGTTTTAAGTTTATCATTTTAAAAGCCTCTGTTGCCTACCTTTTGCAATCATTATTTTTTAGCTTTAATTTTTACTATTCTTTTTTTCTTTGTCTTTAAATTGCAGTATTTTAAAAACTGCATTAACTTACATTTTTATTTCTTTTACTCATAAATAACAGGGAAGTGGCATAGATATTGAGAGCAAAATTTTGAGACTAGTTTATCTCTTACAGCAAATATGAGTTGGTTTCTCCTACTCGTTTGGCCTGAAAGAGGTTGGAATATTGTAGACATCGGGTCTACAAAGAGGTTGGAATATTGTAGACAGCAGGTTTACTGTGGCCATTAGAGTGTTCTACAATGGAAAGCTGCACCACTTCCAAATTTATCCATTCGAAAACAAAACAGAAACCAGAGCTCTGGCCCATCTGGAACACTAGAGTCCCAAAAGATAGAGTTCCCGTCTCCTAGATCACAACTCTTCCCTCCACAAACAAGTTTTCTAAAAACACAGGTTTTGCGTCCACAGCCTGAGGGAAAACTGCACATTAATTTAAATGGGTTTTAGTTCCTACGAAATTAGTTGGCTGTGATCTAGGGTGTACAGAAAAGTATTTAAAAATCAGGCCTGAGACTGTCTTGTGAATGGCTTGCTTGCAAGGTTGTCTTTGACTTGTGCCTGAGAACTTGACTGGTAAACGGTTCCCCCTACACTGATATAAAACTTCCTCTGAATGATAAGTGTAGTTCATTGCACCTCAACTGTGTAAACAATATGGTTTATGTGGAATACCTGCTTTCCTTCTGGGCGTCTGGAATTTTGATCGTGCTCTACAAAGGCTGCCCATGTGACCAGCCAGCAGTAGAAACCGAGGATGCTGAGTCTCCAATGAACTTCTTTGGTAGAAAATGCTTCACACGTGTCACACCTCCCTAATGGGGGAATTAAGTGTGTCCTGTGCGACTCCACTGGGAGAGGACTCATGGAAGCTGGTGCTCGGCTTCCTCCAGATTTCACCCCATGTGCCTTTTCCCTTTGCTGATTTTGCTTTGTATTTTTTTGACTGTGATAAATCTTAGCTTGTGGGTATAACCATACGTTGGGTCCTGTGAGTCCTTCTTAGCAAATTATCAAAACTGGGAATGCTCTTAGGGGCCCCCAATACACAGGGCTTTGCTAATTAGATAAATAATTAGATCCTGACTTAGTAACTGACTTTCATCTCTCCTCCAGACCAGATGAGTGAACTTTTTCTCTTTTGGTTTACCTTAAAAATTAACCATCCTAACTACTTGTCACTTAAACAGAAATCCTTAATTAAGGATAATTTGCCCCAACAGATTTGACTTTAAAATAGATCAAAGTAAAGTCACAGTTTGTCAGCTTAGTAGATTTTCAAGGTTGCACTCAGCAGTCCCACTTCTTGTCATGACAGGGCAGCCATCTCAGGGCCAGCATCTCTGATTCACCCTCCAGAGCAAAAGAGAGAAAGAGAACTCCGGGGCTGGTGCTCTATGCGGATGTGATACGAGACCGTTTGAGCCCAGTTTTGCCACCAGTGTCTCTGCTAACAGATGTTAGCTGTATAGTTCCTGCAGTGTTGTCATTTGACGTGGTGCCTGGCCATTTAGTCGCTGGTCATTGAAGGCACCAAAATGGTAAAATAAGCTACCAGCTGGACCTGAAGCAGCAGGAAAAGTCTAGGATTGGAGGCCATGCTTGTGAAACACATTGGTATGAAAAGTGGAGAAGGGAGAAAGAGGAAGTGAATATTACACAAAACCTCAAATCAGAAAAAGCTAGGCCTACCTTTCCAATCCTGCTGGTCACACTCGGTAGATGCTACATTACTTTACAACCCCAAGCTGCTTGAAAAGCTAACTGGTGACCTCTCTCCAGAGTTGATAAAACTGCCTGGAACATGTTTGTTGAAGTATGGTATCCAATTTATGTGTTTCCATTTAAAACAAAATGTCTCTCTGCCTGTAAGGAACCTAGATTTTAGAAAAATGGCTCCCTCTCCTCCACCGTTTTATTCATTTTTGGGTTTTTCACAAAGACCAGCTCCTTTCTTCCCAAGTCTGTGGGACCCTGTGTCTTCCAAGTTTTATTTAACTTCCCAATATAAAAAAGCATATGTTACACTTACATTAGCTCTAGTAAAGCCCAGTTATATGGTAGGTTGGTAGGAGAGTAGTAGGTAGGTAGATAGATGGATTCTCATAGTAATCTGATCTCTGGTTCCAATTTTGTCCTTCCACATACTCGACATAATTATTTTTGGGGATCTGAATATCAAGAATGGCAGTCTCACCTGGAGATAATCTTTTCTTAAAAATTGAGTAAAGTGAGTGCCAATGAAGAGTCCTGGAATTGCCTAAAAGTGCGTGTGTGGCGTAAATGCGCCCAGTCTGGAAAGAAAGGACAGATCTCCTGTGATGTCTGAGAGGCCGCTTTACTTCAGCTTCAAGTCTCAGTGTCAGTTGCCTCGAAATTCAATGTCCAAAGCCCCTATTTACTCTCCCTATGGTACACTTGCTTGGTTCTATGAAGCCACTTCAGATCCTTTTGGAAGACAGCCATAATACAAATAAACAAAATACCATTGGCCATCCATATCCATAGGTTCCACATCCATAGATTCAACTGATCAGGGATAAAAAATATTCAGGGGAAAAAAAAATAATTGCATCTCTACTATACTGAACATGTACAGACATTTTTTCTTGTCATTATTCCTTAAACAATATAATAATGATTTAGGTGGCATTACATTGTATTAGACATTATAAGCAATCTAGAGATGACTTAAAGTATGCAGGAGGATGTGCATAGGTTATATGCAAATACCACACCGTTATATATAAGGGACATGAACATCCTCTGATTTGGGTATCCACAGAGGTTCTGGAACTAATCCCCCATGGATATGGAGGGATGACTATATATTTGATAGATTACTACCCCCAAATCTGAAGTTTTAATGTAAATATCTGCAGCCAGAGTCATTTCTACAGTTATTACCATGCCCCATTCTTCACTTGCAGTACAACTTCTCAAAAACATGTGGTCAACTTGATTCGAACCAAAGGAGATACCGCCAAGTGGTGATGTCATTTACTTTGATTTTGGTGGCATGCAGCTTAAAACAAGGCATGGAGAGTGAAAAGGTCAGCTAATTTATGTTTGTCCACTTAAAACCTGTTCCAAATACGTTTCACATTAAAACTAGTCTTTTAACGTAAGTTTCTACTTGTACTTAGCAAAAAAAAGTTTAAAATTCTCGAGAAAAGCTATTTTTCTCCTTCTTGATATGATTATCATAATTCAATCCATAGAGAGGGAACTGGGTGGGAATATATTAACATTTCAATTCAGCTCAAAATAACTTAATACAATTATTTTCTACTTTCCATTATATGCCATAGTTGTCAACCCTATGCAACCTATGGGTAAATAAAGGAGTTTTCTGCTGTAAATTATATCCTTCTGTAATTGGAATTGTCCCTAATTAATCTTCTGAGGAGACATACAGTGACCAAATTCTTGCTTTGCTAAGTGTTGCAAAGGGGACTCTGCGTTATGACGGTACTTTGGGATTGAGTACAGACTTCTTATATGACATGAAGCCCATGGAGTCCTGTTCAGCTTATATACTAACAACTGGTTTAATCAGACTCAACATATTAATGGTTTAACATGTCACTGAAGAAAGCATAGAAGTAAAAACAACTTTCAAAACACATTTGTGTATAGTTGGTAAATTCATGTTCCTGCTATATTTGAATCACATAGTTTTCCCAGGTGTGTTTTGAGATTTATAA
Organism: Macaca mulatta; assembly: GCF_049350105.2. NCBI lineage: Eukaryota > Metazoa > Chordata > Mammalia > Primates > Cercopithecidae > Macaca > Macaca mulatta. The sequence continues at coordinate 139,745,635 of NC_133406.1, forward strand.
ATCATTTTACATCTAAGGATAAAAAAAGAAACATGTAAACTCAATAGGTGAGAAATCTGTTGAAACCAGCTAATTGATTTGTTTTTTTACTTTCTTTTTCATAAAAACCCAATCTGTACAAAAAGAGATTTCCTTCTTCCCTGTGAAACAGGTTCATTAATTCATAAGAAATCTCCTTCTTTAAGATGTGGTCCTATGAAAACCTTGGTACCCCAATTGTTTCATGCAATGTTGTGAGGACAGCTATTTGCAGATTCCCAATTCCAAATGTAAAACTACCTTCTCATCCACAACCTTTCCTTTGCATTCTTAAAAAAAAAAAAAGAAAGAAAGAAATTAAAGAAAAAAAAAACCTCAGAAATATCATAATGCAGAGAGATCCAGTTTACTATATAAAATATCTCCAATAAATAGTGTAGCTTCTTCCTCCCAAGCTGACTTTTCAGGGCATAGATCCAACAGGTATGAGGTTTGTTCCAACTGATTTATTTCTGTAATTTCTTGTTTAAGAAAAATATCATTCTTTTTCAAAAGAAACTGATGACCAATCATACAATAGTCATCAGTAGTCATAAAGAACTAAGCAGGACCCAAAACACTGTTCAGGATCAGTCTTTATTGACAGAAAAAAAAAAGAGAAAGCAAGCAAGAACCTGACATTATATGATTTTTGTGAAATTCAAAGTGTAAGGTTTCTGTGAGCTCACTGTCGTGTATTTCAGGCAATGGCCACAACCTAGAAAGTCAATAAAAGATAAACTAAAATCCAGAATAGAGATCTTGAAACACTCAAGGCACCGACCACACTGAACCGAAAATAAAATTATAAAGAGACTTCAGTACATTGAAAACTCAAAAATCCAAATTATAAATGCCAAAGAATAAGTGATTGCATAAAACTTTTATTATTTATTAGCAGTGTATTCTTCTACACTTTAAAATAGAGCAAAATATCTTTTTGAAGATAAACTATTCATAACAAAATACATGTCAAACAATTTTTATTATCAGAGTAGAATTACTTTGCTATATACTTTCTATATTATATACATCCACTTCTTGGTGTGTCTATGTATGCACATGTGTAAAGTAATTTTAAGACATATACATGTACATACATATGACATATATACACACATAATTATGGAAAATTTACAGTAGTCAACTTTACAATCATTTTAATAGCTTCACACAAGTTAGTGTTCACAGAACTAAAACTGTCAACATGATTCCCTCTCCCCTACTTCTCAAATGTCATCTGAATTACTTTTTATAACTTGAAAAAAATACTGTCATCTTCCTATACAATTAACCAATTTTTTACAATAACTCATAATAAAATATTTTACTTTTTCAACTTTAGAAAAGATACATAATTCCACTTATTTTAGTTGTTGATTCCTAAATCATACAATTCATTTTTTTATCAGTTGAGTGTAATTTTTGGTACTGCAGTTACTGAAGGTTAATTTAACAAACCTGAGTCAAACATTCATTCAAATGCCTTTTTAAAAAACATAAAACATGAACAAGATGTTTTGATGAAGCATAATATAATAGACTCAAGGTACCCCCCCCAATAAATACATTATAAATAACTCAATGGTTGGGAGTAAATAGCACTTCATATGAATCCATTTCACTAGCACTTTCAGTGTTGAAGCAGTCCATTCTTAAGCAGCCTGGAAGGATATCAGGATGTAAGGCTCCTCGATTCCTCATAGAAATGAAACCTACGGGTTTCTGAAGACCTAAATATCAGATCATACTTACATGAAAGGGCTGTGAGTACCTATAAGGGTCCTTTCATTTTCATATTAGGTTCCAGATATGCTAGCGTGTGCAGCAGGGGGTTGTACCCTGTTTTAAAAATATCTCCTTTAATACAGAGAACTACTTAGCAGCATCTTTTTCAGTTTTTTCTCTCCATTGATTTAAAACTGATGTCAAACCATGTGTGATTACAGGCAACAACAACCTCGTACCCAAAGCAGGATATTCTAATTGGGTTAAGAACTCTTTTGAAAGAAGGAAGGAAAGAAAAACATTTGGAATATTGAGTCACTTCATAGAGAAAAACCATGAAACCATGCTCTCAGAAGAAATATTCAGTGAATTCTGATCTTCCACTGCATGCTAAGTTTTTTAAAGCCCCCCAGGATGCAAAACTAACTCAAATTGGCTCAGCAACAAAAACAATGGGAAAGGGAATTGTCCTAAATAAGTCATCCCATGCCATTATACTCTTGGTAGAGATAAACTTGGATAAACTCAGTGTAATTAACCTGACTTCCCAAAAGAATGAACTGATCTGCTGTATTTATAGTGGGAGCATAAAAATCACTTTCTGAAAACTTTCTCCCTTACTTCTTCTTAATAAGAAGGAATTCTTTATTCATTAGAGACAAAACCATACTAAAACTAAATAGACTTAAAATACAAATTTTTGGTAGCAAACAGCAGGAAAATCTAAATCAAAATATAGTCTTGTTTTTACATAATTTTATATATTTATAAATTTATCAAAATAGTCTTTTAAAGTTCACAATACATATATAATGTAACACTGTACATGTAAATATAATAAATGTATTACCAAAATACATTAAAAATAACCCTTCAAAATACCAAATTCAACATTAAAACTGTCTTTAAAAGTATGGAAATCTCCATAAACATAGTTTCAGTGCATTTATAGTAGTCATTAACCAGTTTTCTGTTTTCAAGTCTCTTGAAGGTGTTATCTTAGTGCTCTCTTTAATTTAAGGTAAGAAGGCAGAGATATTCTTCCAGCAAGAAGTTGCTTTCCCTCTCCACTGCTCGTCCAGATGAAGAAATTGTGTCTAAGAGAGGAACGGCTTTCACTGGAGTGGCAAGGCCTTAGTAATGAACATATTCAGACTGAAGGGACTGTGCAGGGAGAGACATAAACTGAGGTTAAATTCCATCACATGTAAAACTTCTAGCAAGTCATGCAGCTTCTCCCTTCCACACAAGGCAGCTTAGGTCTATTACACCAAAGATCAATGAAATAAACTAAGCCAAAATAGAAACAAAAAGACAGCAGACACAAAGCATTAGCTAAGTAACAATGAGATATTCAATTATGCAAAGTGATTGTAAGAAAACTTCATATTTTAAAAGGTTTATTAATTTATTTATAGTGACTAAAAATTAAGTTTTAATTTAAAAATTGGTAGGTAGCCTAAACTCATCTCTAAGCATTTCTGCAATTAGTGAGTTTTACTTAAAAATATTAAAAGATACTTTTAACTAATTAAAGATTACTAGAATATACTTTGAGATGATTTATCCTTAAATTTAATTTACTACATATCAATGTCAATGGCATGCTTCTAATGCAGAATTAGCAGCCATTTAAATAAATTCCTTAAGAATGCTTGAATTTATAAATATCTTACAAATCCTTTCCCTGAAGGGGACACGAAGTACTACCATTTGATTTGAAAGATCATTTGATTTGAAAGATCAGATTTGAAATCTGATCTTAAGACCCAAAAACATTTATACAGAAGAGTCTTCCTGTCAGAATTTAATAAACAATAGGCAATTTTCAAGTAAACAATACAAGACACCATATTAGATACTAACATGTAAAAGGAGCATGATTGGGATATGTAATCAGAATGCCTGGGACAACAGACATAAAACAGGAAAAGATAAAGAGAGTTACAGAAAGTTTGCCAAATAGTTATTTTTTTTTTTAGCAGGAAACAGTGGTTAGAAAAAGGAACATAAACCAATCTAAACATTAACAAATTTTTTGCTCAATTCTTCCAATTAAATGCCTGAGGACAACAAAGTTTACTTGATTTTCTAGTAAATGCCCTTTTCTCCCACCCGATAATTATTTCTCAAATTAGTCTGTAACATTTTATTAACAGGTCTAGTCAATTACAAGACGGGTTCATTTTGTGATGATATAGGTTATCAGTAAAAAAGAATCTGTCCATTTTCCAAAGAACTTACAAAAGGATTCAAGGTATTTTTTCTCAGCTTCAAAACCGCAGTGAATTTTACACCCTATGAACAGCCATTTCCTGAGTAAGTCCCTATTAACACAGTGTGTCAAAAAGTTACGGTCCCTGACCGCAAAGGGCGAAAGCCACAATATCATAACAGACGTGAAATGAAAAGACAGCGGTGTCAACATTAAATAGTAATACATGTAGTGTAACGTTAACATTGTGCACCAAGGAAGGCTTAGGTGAGAGGTAGTAAGGGAAATGGGTGGTTCTCAAGGCTGCCAGTTTCAAGAGCTGTAGGAAAAATGGAAAAGGTTTGGCTATTAACTTTCTTGTATGTGGTTCATGCTAATACTTCAAAACAGGAGCGAGATTATCAAGAATCAGAGCACTATACTATAAATATACCTGAACCCACAGTGGGAATAAAAGAGGTAAGACCCTGAGGAAGTCCAGTGAAATTGGTCAAAAGCCTTGAAGCTCATATGCATTCCACTTGAGGGACACCAGCTACCACGCTCGCAATTAGAGCATAAAAAATTTTTCTACCTCCTTTTTCTTGGTTTCTTCTAAGTCTGGCAAGCAGTCAGAGGGGAGAGCCAGTTAAGTCCCCAGCTATAAGAATGCCACCAAGGTATGTTGTGTGTGTGTGTGTGTGTGTGTGTGTGTGTGTGTGTGTGTGTCTGTGTGTGTGTGTGTGTGTAGCTCAGCTAGTGCTTTTTTGAGAATATTTAACTTTTACTTTTGTTCCAGTTAGTAAAGTTGTGCACGTTGTCACTAACAGAAATTAGAAAACTCTTCATATTACATATAACTTAGAACGAAGTTGTTATTGCAAGCTCCATCAATTATCAATAAACAGAGATGCAGCAAATAAATATTAGACAAGCGACCTTTGTTAAGCCAACTTTTTTACAGGGTGAAGTATTTCATATGTACCTCAATAAAGAGGGGGCAAATATGTATATGTGCATATATTTCATATATTTATATATATAAACACACCCATATCTATTCATTTATTTATTTACTTATTTAATGAATCATGGTACCCAGTGAACTGGAAAACAGAAGTAGTCTAGAACATTTTAAAGATTTCTATTATGCACATGGAGAATATATTCATTAGTCTTCTGGCCAAAGCCTTTACTTTCACACAGAGCTCACAAGCCCTGGCTGGTGTTTCATCTGGCCTCAGATACAGTTCACCACAAGCCCCACTATTTCCTTTTCCAAACCCCTAATTTGCTCTCTTATGTTGCCTAACTGGCCCTGCAGCCCTCTGCAAACAAATGATGACACCATTTGGCCGACGAATGGACCTTCTGTCCCACCAGTTCAATTCATTAGACAAATAATTACAGAACCATCAGTTGTATCTATTAAGCACTAGGGGATAAAAATATAATACCAAAGTCCTCAAAACAAAACATGTTCCATGGTTTCTTTATATGGCATAAAGGAAAGGGAAATAAAAGATCAGTAAAAAGGGTTTAGCAAATTATTCTGGCATCAGTATTTTGTAACAAATTAACTTCCTTTCATTTTCAATCTAAAATAAAAATCTTAATAGAAATGCACTAAGGGGGCCTGGCATGGTGGCTCACATCTGTAATTCCAGCACTTTGGGAGGCCAAGGCAGGTGGATCATCTGAGGTCAGGAGTTCAAGGCCAGCCTGGCCAACATGGCGAAACCCCGTCTCCACTAAAAATACAAAAGATTAGTAGGGTATGGTGGCACATTCCTGTAATCCCAGCTACTCAGGAGGCTGAGGCAGGAGAATCACTTGAACCCGGGAGGTGGAAGCTACAGTGAGCTCAAATCATGCCATTGCGTTCCAGCCTGGGTGACAGAGTGAAACTCCGTCTCAAAAAAAAAAAGAAATGCACTGAGGGGAGAAGAGAATTGTTCAAGTCTCCAAGATTATTCACTTAACAAAAGCATAACTAACACCGTGAGACCTTTCTATTCAGGGAGCAACAGTGTTGGATGACAGGAATATTTAAACTTCAAGTATCACATGGTTATCCTATGGGGTTGTGCTGAAGGTCTCTCTGGGTCATTTGTACTCAGCCACGGTTGAGGAAACCTCAAGGAGAAACACAAGTACTCTCCATTTGAAATCTTAGGTGGGATAGATAGATAAGCCATATGAGTGCCTGGTTTGACCTAATACACATCGTAAAAAAGCAAAACTTCATGCTTTTTTTTGTAGTCACAGGTAGGACTACCAAACTACAATGTTTTCCAAATGTCCATGTATTGTAAAATTCCTAATATCCCAGAAAAGACAATAGCCAGTTACTAGCATTTTTAATTTTTATAGTGAAATTACATGTTATAGTAAAATTGCATTTGCATTTTGAATTCCATGAAAAATATTACTGCTATTGGTTTTATTATTCAAAAATAGATTAAATACAACTATCTGAAGTTCCTAACAAATTAGATATATTACTTGACACGTCAATTATTCTGAGCTAGATATTTGAGTACTTTCTATATGCTAAGGACAGTTCTAAACAGCTTATACATATTCATATATTAAATGTTTGAGACAACCCACTTTACAGATGAGGAAACTGAGGCACAAAGCAGTAATTAGCCCCAATTCATGTAATTAAGAATTGGTGGAGCTGGAATTTGAACCCTAGCAGTCTGACTCTAAAGCTCGCTCAAACCCTTAGCTACCATAATGTCTCAAGACAGCCAGCATTTGTCTTGTGATCACTACATATTCAATCCAACATTCTCTATCACTGTAACAGAGACAAATAATGACCTTAGGCAAGCTGTGATTCTGAGTGAATTTTAAAAAAGTATTAAAAAATATTTGTTGCATTAAAAGATAAATACATTTTTGGATGATTTTCATCAGGCCTGAATTCAAAGAATTTTCAGGAATATTCTAAATTTAAAAGAAATTTTCATTATAAGAACATCCATGCTTAAGTATTATGATTGATTAAAGTTTTAATTCTGCTTGGCCAATGTTTTTTGTTGTTATGATAATGAATTAAGGAATCTGAAATACAAAACAAATTATAACAATGACAATGAAGATGGTTATAAAGAAAGCGAAACCTGAAGTATAAATATTATGTTAGAAGTTAGCCCTTGTTTATATAACCAAGAGATTTTAATTTCTCAAATATAATATTCAAGCTCATATAATTAGTAAGTTCAACAGAGTTATAGTGAGTTAGGACCCAATCAAGTTTGTCATGAATATGTGGTATTCTCATTGTATGAATACCATAAAATTAATAATGTAGCAATATTCAACCTGAAAAATAAGGATAAAATTGCCTTACATTTGCAGCCCCCAAAATTTTTATGTCAAAATATAAGCTTCCATCAAGAAGTCTTGTTCCCTGAAAGCAGTAAGATTTGACATAAAACAAAGTGTTAGGTAAGGAGATCAAGACAATTTGTTCTGTTCTGGAAATCTGCTACTAATCTGTTTTGGCAGATGTAGGTAGTAACTTTAAAATTTTAGCTATTCTGGAGGTGTTTCTTTTTTAAACAGCCCAGTTACCTAATCATGGTAGGAAAATGTCTAATAATTATAGATATAAATATTGTACAGATGGTTAATAAATAAAACATGTTAGCTATCAAAAACAGCAAATTATAAAGAATAATGAAAGATTAAGGTCCTTGACAGAAATGAATGTAACCATGTCTTAATGTTCAAATAACTTGAACCAAAGGATCCAACGGCCTGGAATGTTAGCATCCTACTGAGGTCAAAATCCTGATTCGAAATGTTCATGGACTTTTTGCCACACTGATATTTTCTTTCCTACATTTTCCCAAGTCCTTTAAGGAATAAAAAATAGTGTACTAGTTATCCCTGGTTTAAGTTATAACCACAGAGGCAAAAAGCACCTAAAATAAAAATGGTTTGTTTTAATGGGATTGAAATTAAAGGAAAAAATACATGCTTGGCAACATGGTATTTTATACATAACTATAGTGTTTTAAGTTTTAATGAACAAATACAACAATGGGAAAAAATAAATACACCTATAACTGCCTCTGTACTCCTATGTCTCTTTATGCCTTTGTAACAGTGTTTTCAGTTTTTGTATTGCTTACAAATTAACACAGAAAATGTGATGTGTGCATTGATACTTATTTCCATAACTGTGGTTTCACAATACTGAAAGTACTTTTTATTTTTTTATTTCAATAGGTTTTGAGGTACAGGTGGTTTTTGGCTACATGGATGAATTGTATAGTGGTGAAGTCTGCGATTTCAGTGCACCTGTCACGCAAGTAGTATATATTGTACCCAATATGTACAATACTGAAAGAATTTGCCTCTGTTAATATGATGCATATTTCCTCCAATAACACTAGATAAAATGTAGCTGGGTATGGTTTTATTGGCATCATATTAAGATAAAAAGACTAAGGTTTGTGATAAAATCAGGTTCAAAAGGCGTGTGTACATTTTCCCATAGTGTTCTCTGTGCATTTCAGGGACTTCAAGACTTAACAAGCTAATTTGGGTTCATTATAATGCTATATAAAATAGTCTTTCACCTTCCTACATGATTTTTAATAGATTCTTTTTTCTGGAGAAATTTAATATATGCTTTTCAACAATCACAAAGAGCTCGATTGTTAGATGACAGATTGTTGACACCCAGCTTGACTCAGCCAACCATTACATGAGTGTTTTCAGTTCATCTGAACACCAAAATTATATTGATGCAAACTCAGTTAAAATTTATTTTCTCTTTAGTGTAAAGCCACATTTCTAGAAAAAAAAAAAACACAACCCCAGAATACCGTATATTAAAGCTAAAGGTGGAAACTTGTTTGTTAGTGCTTCATACGCTAACAGTGAGACCCAGGCTCCTAAGCACTTTAACATTCACAAACCCAGATACATTAACCGACTTTTAGTTCAATAAATATTTATTAGGCACTTAATACTGTACTATGGAACCTCAGGAAACAAACATGTTTCAGAGAAGCTTAAAGGAAAGCAGAGGAGAGAGAGAATCATGTATAACTGACTATAATATGAGAGTGTCAGCACTCCTAGGAGAGCCGAAACAGGAAGAGCCATTCTGTTTAGATGGGTCGCAAATGCTTATCAAAAAGATAACTACTGAGCCAGGTCAAGAAATATAAAACCAAGCAGAGAAAGAAGGGAAAGCAGAGTAGACTGCAAGTGCTAAGGTTCAGGCTCAAGGCAGGTCATGGCACTCTTGCAAAATGCAGGTCAGATGCCAGGTAGAGCTGCTGGAGTGGAGGCTGGCAGGGAGGCACACAGTCCGACAGGGAAGAACCCTGAATGCCAAGCCAGGGGAGCCACACTTGACCCAGTAGGCAGAGTGGAGCCACTGAATGAAGCCAAACATGAGAAGGATTTGATTAGCTCTGTGTCTCCGAAATTTAACACTGACAACAGTATAGAGGAGAGATTAAAGGCAAGAGACAGGAAAACAGAAAGGGCTACGCAATAGTTCATGAAGACCCCAATTAGGGCAGCAGTGGTAAGGATGGAGGGACAGAGAGGCATTTTAGAGGGACTTGATAGGACTTAGTAACTGGTGTGACAGAGGGAAAGGCTGGTAGAAGTAGTGTCAACGATGGCTCCAAATGTCTAGCTTGGATGACTAGATGAATAAAGATGAGATGATTTGGCTAGGAAACCAAAGAGGAGCTGGCAGTAGAAGGAACCTGTACTCTCTCCATCCCAGGTAACACCCAGAGGAAGCTGGGAGTGTAGATCCAATGCTCAGGAGGTTACCCAAAGAGAAAGAGTCAATGTAAGGACAATCATTAAGGGGCAGGCTCAGGAGAAGAAGGACTAACAGCAGCCCATCAGATCTGGCCTTGAAGAAGTTGGCAGTAATCTGTGGGAGAGACTTTCACCAGAATGAGGGGCCACCTCCCAGCTACAGAGCGGAGGAGCACCAAAGAGACAAGGGAGGGGGCAGTGCAGGCTTCTCTTTCCCCAAGTTTGGCCATAAAGGAGAAACTGTGAGAGGAAGACAGGACGGAGGGAAGACTCCTCCCCAGCCCCCACCAGCCTACCAACTTGGATGTGCACATTTGCAGGTGAGGAGACCTGCAAACGGAGGGGAAGAGGCTGATGATATAAAAGGGGAAGGAAGTGGTTAGGGCAACTTCATGGAAGAGTCTGGAAAGAACAGCACAGGTAGGTAGAGTTATCATTGGAAAACAGTCGGATTTCTTTGGATTTAAAAGGGAAGGAAGAAATGGATGAGTCCAGATGCAGATAAACTTTGAGATAGAGAAGAGGCAAGTTAGAGGAAATTACTTCTGATAAATTCTATGTTCTTAGCAGATTTCAAAGCAGGGTCAAAGGGGTTGTGTTGGTGAAAAATGTTAAAAAGTTTTGGAACAGCCAGGTGGGGAAGAGAAAAAGAGCCAAAAAGGGATAAGACAACTAATTAGGAGCACTGAAGGGCCGGGTAGATTAGAAACACATTTGAGATGGAGCCAATTGGCAAAGTTATGGGATTTTCTCCAACAGTGCTCACAGGAGAGAGATGAGGAACAGATACAACAGATGGTTGAATTGATCTAATTTTGGAGGCTGGTAATCAAGTGGTTACAGAATGTCCAAGTAGAAGTGAGAATGTTGGAAAAAGGAAGCAAAAATGACTATGCAGGCTACAGAAGGAAAGAGGTGAACTGAGATGGCTGGGGAAACAGGCAGGGTCAGAAAGAGGTCATGGAGCAGAGTTAGGAGGAGGGGGAAATGTTTACAGGAGGCTGGCAGGATTCAAGATGTCAGAAGCAATGTGCTAAGCAATAAGAAGGTTTACTCAATGAATTTTCAAGTGAACAAAGATAAAAATAACTGAAGTTAAGAAAGTTTAAAATAAGATCACTGTGACACCTTGGGCAAGTTATTGCCACTCTGAGTCTTGATTTCACCATCTGTAAATAGCAGGTTAAATAAGTAAGAGAATGGATATAAAGTACCTAATATCATGTCAGGCACATAGAAGGTATTCAAGAAACAGTGGATGATGATAATGATTAGAAAAATGTTACAGTTGTCCAGAATGTTGGCAGTGCCTAGGCAGCTAAAAAGTGAAAGCAAAAGTCTTCCAGGGATGAAGGGAGGTAATAACAGTGATGAGGACAAAAAGATATGAGTATCCTTGGATGATGTTTGCAAAAGGCAGAAGAGCATGGAAACGAGGTTCCTAATAGGAATTGGGAACACAGCCTTTCCCCTCTTAACCATAAATATTTAGGAGCTGCCAGAGAGTAAGTAATGTGTACTTAAAGAGTAAATAAAGGAAAATGAGATAGAATGGGTCAATCTTATTTTGCTCACTTTCAAATGGAGACTTCTTGATTTTCTCTTACAGTCTACTGCTTTTTCATAACAGAAGGCTGAAGGACTCACAACAGTCTGCCCAACAGAGAAAAATATCTATTTCTAAACTGATAAAAACGGTTCTCTCCCACATATATCAACCTTTGAGTTGGTTAGACATTCACTATCAAGGAGAGCCTGTGTCATTTACCAAAGGTTTCTGTTACGGGCAAATCCAATGACTTTACAGGTAATGTGCACGTGGTGTCTGTGCTTGTTTGCACATGCATGCACGTCCACATGTATGCGTATGTGTGTGTAAGAGGGAGTTGCAATAAAAATATGCCTTTCTAAGTTAAAGATCTGACACACACGTGCGCACACAGTAAAATTCAAATTTTTGGAAGAAACAGATGACCTACATAATATTAGAAAAGGTGCAAGTATGGACTGAGTACACCCACAATCAAACAGGTAAGCATAGCTCAATGCCAGATGCTTCAGAGATAACAAAAATAAAAGACATTTTCTAACCTCAATCAAGGAATTCAGTGGGGATTCAAGGCCCACATCCACAAGATAGGTGACTCTCAATACGAAAGAGGGATGAGGAAGGCCAATAACCAATACAAACAGAAAGACTTCAAAAAACGTCAGGATTGCCATGGTCTGGTGAGGTTAAGGAAGGCTTCACAGAGGAGGAGGTTGGACTTAGGCCAACTCCTGATGGAAAGGAGGTGAGAAGCAAAGGGAGGGAGGACGGGAGACCAAGTTGGGGACCTAACATGTAAGAAAAACACAGAGGTAGGAAGAGCTGCACACATTCCAGGACGTAAGAAACTGCCCGGTAGAAGCAGAAGGTTCATGCTCAGGAGTGGAGGGAAATGAGTTTGGAAAGCTGGTTGGGGAAAGCTGAAAAAGGCACTGAACAGCAAGCTGCAGAGACTGGACCTACTTAATGTCAAGATGGTACACTCCAAACTACCCTCTGTATGCATGTATTAAATATTTTTAAAGATGAAGAAGAAATAAAGGGCACAGCAGAAATTAAAAAGCAAGATCAACACCTTTGTGGCCCAGAAACAATCAAGACAGTGGTAGGACTCTGGCTACACAGCTGGAAGCCTGCAGAGGTGGCTAGGTGTTCCATTCATGTGGGTACATAGGTGAAAAGCCCCTGGCCTGAAATCAGGGGTGGAGTCAGGCTCTCCCACATGGGGAAGGAGGCTGAGAGAAATTGGGACCATTGCTCTTGGGCCAGGGCTAAGGTGGAGCCACATCCCTGCCTGAGAAGCTAGCCTGGGAGGAGCTCACCAAGAGATGGAAGCCTGGGTCATTAAGGTCTCTTTCTAAACCCAACCCAAAGGCCTAGATGATCAGGTAGAGCCAACAAGAAGGTCAGCAGATGAGGAGTGAAAAACAGAGAGAGGAGAGAAACACACAAAAACTCCCATGCACTCTGAAACTACGAACCAAAATTCCCTAACACACAAGGAAAATGAACATTATGAGAACTGACAAAGTCTGCAATCACAAGGCAAACTCTAACGGGGTGAAATGCAAATAACAAGGCAATATCAAAATGCCTTATCACCTGAGATCCTCCAGGTGAAAATAAAAAAAAATACACACACACACACACACACACATAAAAAGAATAAGAAGCCATAAAACAAAAACAGGCGGGCCCAAATTAGAACAGATGGCTATCATAAGGATCAAATTAGAAATGCTGGAAAGGAAAGATATAGCCCCTGAAATCAAAAGTCAGTGGATTGGGGGATATACTCCAGAACTGACATTAAAGAAAATTCATGAATTGAAAAATAATAGGAGGAATTCAATCAGAATACAGCTAGAGCTTAGGAACTGAAAAATATAAAAAGAAGGTAAGAAATATTAACGACAGATTGAAAGGCTCCACTATAAGTTTTGGGGGCTATTGGCTGGGTGCAGTGGCTTATGCCTGTAATCCCAGCACTTTGGGAGGCCGAGGCAGGCAGATCACTGAGGTAAGGAGTTTGAGACCATCCTGGCTAACATGGCAAAACCCCATCTCTACTAAAAATACAAAAATTAGCCAGGCGTGGTGGCATGCACCTGTAGACCCAGCTACTCAGGAAGCTGAGGCAGGAGAGTCACTTGAACCTGGGAGGTGAAGAACCTGAGAGGTGGAGGTTGCAGTGGGCTGAGATTGCACTCCAGCCTGGGTAACAAGAGTGAGACTCCTTCTAAAAAAATAAATAAATGAATAAATAAAAAATATAAAAAAATTGTGGGGCTATTGCAAAAGGAGAAAATAAGGGGAAAGGCAGTAAAGCAACATCCAAAAAGATAGTGGAGCCGGGTGTGGTGGCTCAAGCCTGTAATCCCAGCAATTTGGGACCCCAAAGCAGGAGGATCGCTTGAGGTCAGGAGTTTGAGATCAACCTGAGCAACATAGCAAGACACTCTCTACCAAAAAAAAAAAAAAAAAAAGAATGATGGCTGAGAATTTTCCATAACTAAACATGCAGCCCTAAGATTGAAAGTACACACTGACGCCAGGCAAGATAAATTATAATGAATCTGTATATAGCTGTATTATGGTGAAACTACAGAATTTCAGAAAAAAAAGAGGAAAAATCTTATAATAATTGGTTTTATTCTTCACCCACAGAAGCTGTTAAACAAAGACTTACCTTAGGAAACTGGTATTTTAAGTGGATTCTGGCAGCAGTGCAAAAACAGAAAGGACCAGAAAAACAAGAGCAATCAGTTCCACCGAAGATGCCTGCATGAAGTTTTTAATCTAGTGGAGGACAATGGCTTGTATGTATTTGTCTTACCTTGCTCTACCAAAAAAATACTGGGCTCATGGTAGACACTTACATAAATATTAGCTATAGCTTTATTAATTGGATAAGCTTCCATTTCATTTAATTTCAGTTTTTAAGATATGAGGTCTCTCTGTATTGCCTAGGCCGTTCTCAAACTCCTGACCTCAGGTGATCCTCCTGCCTTAGCCTGCTAAAGTGCTAGGATTATAGTGTGAGTCACTGCACCCAGCCAGCTTTTATAGGTATATAAAAAGCACTTGCTTTCTTTTACTCCTAGCCAAAAAAATAAGACGCAAGATTAAAATAAGACTCTTTTCTATTGACCTAGTAGTATTATTGACACTACATAAGAGAGTATAAAATGAAGCTGAACGACCAAGGTGATTCATAACTCTAATACATTGAGAATATAAATTAATCCTCACCTATTATATATTTCTGATCAACCTTATCACTTAAAGCAAGTTTTATGTTTTTAAGTCTTTTCAAAAGTAGAGTCAAAAATAGCTGACAGGCTTTATACAGAAAATTAACATAAACCACTATTTAACACTGAAAACAAATTATAGTTAACATGTATCTACAAATACTGCAAACATATAAATAGCTTATATGCAAATGTAAAGGCATCATCTGAACCATGCTGACCTCGTAACGATTTGATGCTTTGTCAAGTAACATTCTCAGGTCCGCTTGGGAAGAGAAAAAAAATCGCAATATTGAATGAATGCCAAAGGTGTGGTTCAATATTGAGATTGAGCTCATGTTCTTGATATATAGTTAGTATCCCTTAGCTGAAAAATTACATCAAATCTAAAGTAATGCCACAACAAAGAGGAAGGATGAAAAACCACAGCAACGTAAATATACAACAAAAGAATAGAAAGCTAGTACTAATCTTTAACTGTAATAAATATTAACAAGTTAATATTTAATAATATTAATATGAATTAATAAATGAATATTGATATGGTTTGGATGTTTTATCCCCTCCAAATGTCCTGTTGAAATGTGACTCCAGTGTTGGAGGTGGGCCTAGTAGGAGGTACCTGGGTCATGGGAGTGGATCCTTCATGAATGGCTTGGTTCTGTCCTCCCAGTAACGAGTGAGTTCTCACTCTATGAGTTCACCTGAGATCTGGTGGCTTAAAAGAGCCTCACACATCCTCCCTCTCTCTTGTTCCCTCCTGCCATGTGATACGCAAGATCCCCTTTTGCCTTCCACCATGATTGTAAGCTTCCTGAGGACTCATGCGAAGCCAAGCAGATTACTGGTGCCATGCTTGTACAGCCCACAGAACTGTGAGCTAAATAAACTATTTTTCTTTATAAATTACCCAGCCTCAGGTATTTCTTAATAGCAACAAAAGCAGACTAATAAAAATGTCATATTTAAAATCAGGACAAGATGACCAATTTTTAAAATGGAGAATAGGCAGAGGGAAAAGACAACAAATTGACATCAGCAAACACTACTACGTACCACTAGAAAGTCTTAGCACTTTACTGGGAATGGATATTCACACAATCAATAAGGAGTTTATCACTGTCAGCACCAACATTATTCCAAAGTAAAAATGAACCGTGCTTTAGTGCACTGCCAATCACTCAGATTTTCATCAAACTGGTTATTTTATAAAGCTAGATTCTAATATTTTGACCTCATTCCAGGTCCTACTTTAAGGACCAACAATTCCTTAAAATACGTACGTATTCTGCCTGGTGTTAGAACACAGAAGAACTTAACCTATTCATAGGCTACCAAGGTTGTTCTTACATTGGTCAAATTTGAGATGGAAAACATCCACACAGTCTTCATAACCAAAGGGCAGTATTAACCAACTGAGTATAAAAATGCTACTGACACTAGAAAAAAGAACTACATTTAAGCCAACTTCAACTGTCATATAAGAATGCTAAGGGAAAGTAGGAAGCACACAATATTTCATTTCCATTTTGCTTTCAACTTTCAACCAAATGAGTATTTTAATTTTTACTTCCCACCTGTGACCAGTACTGTGTTAGAAACCATGAACTATAAAAGAATTTTTTGAAATGTCTAAAAAAGGAAGTTTAAATTTGTAGATAATTCTTACATACACAGACAATATGTAAACAAATATAGATGTTCATGTATGTAATAGCATACATGATAAAATAAAGTGTTAATGATAGGGTGGATTCCATTTATTGGGGAGAGCTTCACAGAAGACATGGAAGGTAATATATGTCTTTATTTAAAGATGAAAAATTGATAAGGAGGGCAGGGAGCTTCCAAGAAAGGGCTTCCTAAAGACTCGCAGTAGGCATGAACATAGTGGGAGAAGAGGACAAGAGAATAAGCAAGGTAAATGCTGGTGCAAAGATACAATACTACAGAAATGCAGTACAGAGGGCCTGAAAGCTCAGCAAAGAAAGTCAGTATTTATATTCTAGCACTAGGGGACCACTGGTCATTTCTGAACAGGGAAATAAGATGTTGAAATCTACTTTTCTTATCTGGCAATGCTTTAAAGCAGGGGTTGGCAAACTGCAACTCACTATCCAAATGCAACCGACCACCTATTTTTGTTAATAAAGTTTTATTTAACATAGCCACACCTTTCGTTTATATATTGAGTTGAATAGTTGGGACACAAAGCTAAAAATCTTTACTATCTGGCCCTTTACAGAAAAAGTCTGCCAATCCTACTTTAAAGTTGGAATTAAAGGTGGAAAGAGACAAGTTAGGAAGCTCATAAAAGACTCAAACACAATAGGGATGAGGAAGCAACTGAATGGAGAAGAAAGGAAAAATTCCGAGACAATGAACAGCACCACTGACATTACCTACAACCTTCACTATGAGAATATCCCTGCAAATGTTTGAAGATTAAGATAGAAAAGTACAAAACAAAGCTTATTACAGGCTATAACAAGTTTTACTTATTGTATAGTTTTATTATTAAAGCTATAGAGCATTCATTCATTTATCCATCCATCCTTTTATCTAATCAGCAAATACTTAATGAGTGCCTAATATATGCCATGCACAGGGCATATAACTATGAAAACCAGAGGCACCATCCCTGCCCTCACAAAGCATATAGTCTAGTGGATGGTGCAAATTCCAACTGAAAAAGAGTATTCTGATTTAGACCAAGGCGGGATGTAGAGAGGCTTATGGGAGAAGCAACATGACCTAACTCAGACTCGGGGGTCAGGTAAGGTCAATGTAGATGACTAGTAATCCAGTGATTAAGTGTTATAAAAATAAAGCATAGCAAATATTCAAGACAGATACCACAAGTAATTTCAATTTAATAAAATACTTCCACCCCACCTACACCATAATCACATGTCCCTCATTTCTTAAGCATTTGAAAACTCCTCTCAGTGTCAGGGAGTGAAACTCATTTTTCACAGTAAGTGGGTCAACAAAAATGTAACCTTGTGTGTGCATTGCACAGGGCAGTAGAAACTGCAAGACTAGCAAAAGAGGACAAATGAATAAAAATAAAATCTGACTGTTCCTCAGCATTCTGTCACAACCATAAGGAATCCTTAACATTTGTTCTTGTTTTCTGTGTTAAACGATTTAATGACAGAATAAGGAAATCATTTTTACATTTTTCTGGGGGCTGAACTGCTGCAAAAAGTGAGTGAGCAATTGCAGCTTTCAAAAGAGATGCTAATTGTAGCTTTTAAAATATTAGATTCCCTCTAAATACCCATCACCCCATCCCCTAAGAGTTTCTGGGTCTTTCTTAAAGGTTCTGGGAGGATATTGCCATGCAGACTTCATCTTCCTACCTAAGAATTTTAAAACATTTTTATTGAGTGATTTTTCTAGTTCTTCAAGGCTTTTAATCTCACATCTTCAGAAGTACTAGAACTAGAAGGATGATCTTATTTAGACAATAAACCCAGTATAACTAGACAAGCTGCACTGGACCATAAACAAAAATAACTCATAATCTCCTTATTCCACACAAAATGGGAATTTTCATCATAATTTAGCTTTTTGACCACAAGTCAGCAGAAGTAGGACTTGGAGCTTTCCCTCTCACAGGAGGTTTTCTAAGCAAAGTTAAAGAGGGGAGGGTCTGCTGCAAAGACCTGCTGCTGCTTACTTCCAGGGAGGGTGAGAGGGAGGAAAATGTTGTGCTGATAATTCTATTTATAAATGCTTTTCTTTACAATAAGATGATAAATTTAGGAGAGAGGAGAAGTGAAGTGGCAGCAACTGCCCACACAGACTATTTCTTAAATTCAATTATTTAAAAATCACTCTATTCTAGCCAGAAGAGGGACGAGGAGGAGGAGAAGTGAAAAGAAATAACAAAATATGGAACGAGACCCAAATCAAGTTATGTAAACATCATTAGGGGAGATTAACAATTGTCTAAAGAATGCCGCCATGGTTCTACCAGCAAAGAGGAAAACAAAAAAGTAGAACATTATTCTTGTCAAGCTACCAATGCTACTGGCATTCAGCTATAAGTGTGGATTATACAATACCTTTACGTATGTAATCTATTTACACAGTCATGTGTCACTTAATGACAAGGATACACTCTGAAAATGTATCCTTCGGCAATTTCATTGTTGTGTGCGCATGACAGAGTGCACCTATACAAACCTAAGCCGTAGAGCCTGCTACACACCTGAGCTAAATGGTATAGCCTACTGCTTCTAGGCTGCAAACCTGTATAGCATGTTACTGTACTGAATATTGCAGGCAACTATAACACAATGGTAAGTATGTGTGTCTAAACATACCTAAACATAGAAAATAAACAGTAAAAATATGGTATGAAAGATCTAAAAATTGCACACCTGTAAAGGGCACTTACCATGGATAGAGCTTGCAGGACTGGAAGTTGCTCTGGGTGAGACAGTGGGTGAGTGGTGACTGAATGTGAAGGCACAGGACATTACCGAACACTACTGTAGACTTTATAAATGCTGTACACTTAAATACTATACCAAATCTGTACTAAAAATTTTTCTTTATCAATAGTCAATTAACCTTAGCTTACTGTAACATTTTTATTTTATAAACTTTTTAATTGTTTTAACTTTTGACTCTTTTGTAATAATACTTAGTTTACTATTGTTTAATTTTTTATCAACTCCCAATCGCTTGAAATTAACACTTAGTTTAAAATAAACATTGTATGTATAACTATACAAAAATATTTTCTTCCTTTACATCCTTATCCTATTTTTTTATTTTAAATATTTTTAGTATTTACTTTCTAAATTTTTGTTTAAAATGAAGACATAAACACACACATCAGCCTGGGCCTACACCAGGTCAGCATCAATATCGCTGTCTTCCCCTCCACATCTTGTCCCACTGGAAGGTCTTAGGGGCAGTAACACACGGAGCTGTCATTTCTAACAACAATGCCTTCTTCTGGAATACATTCTGAAGGACTTGCCTGAGGCTTACAGTTAACTTGTTTTTTTAATAAGGAGAAGGCGTATACTCTAAAATAATGATATAAAGTATAGTACAGTAAATACATAAGCCAGTAACGGGTATTTATTATCAAGTATTATGCACTGTACATAATTGTACTGCTAGACTTTTATATGGCTGCAGCACAGTAGGTCTGTTTACACCAGCATCACCACAAACACATGAGTACTGCAGTTATAACCCTATGAGGGTTACGACATCACCAGGCAATAGGAATTTTTCAGCTCCATTATAATCTTACGGGACCACAATTGTATATGTGGTCTGTTATTGACCAAAACATCATTAGGCAGCACGTGACTGTATGATTATCTATATATCTCTAGCACTTTTTCTGAAAATGGAAAGATCTGCATTCTGATCCAAAAGAAGAGGCTGATCCACAGTCAGTATGTGAAAACGCTGACTGAGCTCAACGAATGCTGGAAAGTATATGATTTATACATATAGTTAGGAAAATGTAAATATATTATCTTTTTACATCTAATCCTTAGTTACATGGATTTAAGTTTTTATGATACCTATACACCCAATTCATATAGTGGGATCAGCATCAGATTAAGGGGTAGATGGCTGGCAATTTCCTGGGACCCTAATCTGTAAAGGAATCTAAACTAATGCCAAGGCCAAGCACGGGGGCTCATGCCTGTAAAATTGGACAGGGAAAATCAGATACGCTAGGCTCCTCTTAGGGAATGGGTTGAGAGTCGACAGAGTGGGAACAAATTTTAAAAGAAGTCTGAGGTAGGGATAAGAGCAGTAATGAATCTAATGCACCCAAACATGAACACATACACACACACATAAACACGCACACTGCATTCTCATGTTAGAGAACATCCTCATCCTCATGGTTTCTTTTTCCTTTTTTTTTGAGACAGTCTCACTCTGTCACCCAGGCCGAAGTGCTGTGGCGCGATATCGGCTCACTGCAGCCTCTGCCTCCTGGGTTCTAAGGGATCCTCCTTCCTCAGTTTTCTGAGTAGCTGGGATTATAGGCGAGCACCACCACGCCCCACTAATTTCGAGTTTTTAGTAGAGACGGGGTCTCACCATGTTGGCCAGGCTGGTCTCGAGCTCCCAACCTCAGGTGATCCACCAACCTTGGCCTCCAAAAGTGCTGGGATTATAGGCATGAGCCACTGCTCCTGGCCCATCCTCATGGTTTCTAAACTGCCAACTAAAGAAAGTGAATGTCATTAAGGATGAACCATGGGGCTCCTGTTTTGCTGAGTGGACCATACGCAGCACACTGCCACCAGCACCTTTCCTCCTCCCCTCTTCTCTACAGAAGCAACCACTCCCTAGATGATTGCTGAGGAAATGTTTCAAGAATAGAGAGTATGAAGGGATGCCAGGCCAGAGCCTTCCAAGACACCCAGGGCTTGCTCAAGCCCTGAGTACAATCAGTGTTGCAAACCATGCTTCGTATCTCCTTAATACACAGGATTGATTTCTGCTTCCTATTTGTCCTTGCTACTCTCAAGTCAAAACTCACATTCCTATAGATCTCAATACCCCTAGAGGCAATCAAAACAGGTGATTAAAGTAATTTATAATAGGAGTTAACCAACAGAGTTTACCTTACCAGGTATTGCTGATTGTTAAAGAGAGCTTGGTAACCTAAATAGAGATCTCACTGGTAAGATGTGTTTGGAGGTCTTCCCACCTTTCTCTAGAAGAGTGCTGGCTACTTTTAAACACCTTCCTGATACTCTGCTTGCTCCTCCACTTGCATCCCAGGTACCTACCTATAAGCCCTTCTTAGAAACATCTTCCACTTGCCAATTATTTTATTCTGGGTCAGTTCCTTGCAGGAGGTGAAATATTCAAGGGCCTAATGCTTAGTTCTAGGAAGATAGTGTTCATTCAGCACCTCCACATGTCAATACTCCAAAATTCATTCACTGATAAATGATGTGGAAAAAGCCATAATTTCCCAAACCAGCACACCCCCAGCAAATGCTATCCACTGTATGAATCAGCTCCTGGCTTTGCACCAGATATTCAGAGTGATTGGAAACACAACTGAAAAGTAACTGAAGTCAACAATGTCCATAATCAAAAGAATGAAAGCTATTTCCTTTTTAAGAGAAACTACTTATAAAGGAGTGCAGGGTAGGAAGAAAAAGAAGGAAGAAAACCCAGTTGAAACGTGGCGTTTACTTGAAGAGGAGCTAGCAGAATGTAGTGCATAGACAGTTTCACAGCACAGAGGGAAGGCATCGCTCAGAAGGCTTCCTTGGCGCTATTAAATTTCTTTGGTGGCAGCCTTGGCTGGGAAGGCAAGGCACAGAAGTTGCATTCAGGGTTCTGAGGACCAGGAGGTGGTGTCTGCGAACTTACAGGGATAGAACGGCTCAGGAATCTCGCTGAAGAAGAAGAAAGCCCGGTGTAGGAGGGTCGGAGGATGGTGGTGTGCTCCTCTGTCTTGGCGCTGTGGGGGCCTGGGGGGCTGTTCAGGTTGCCCCCGTTGCTGCTGCTGCTTCTGTTGTACTGATTGTTGTTGAGCTCAGGGTAATTTCTGGTAGTCGGCTGGGAGCTGCCATTCAAGAGGTTGGTAAACGGGCTGGCTGTGAAGCCTGCCTTAGAGGATGAGGAGGTCTTTTTGTTTTCTGGATCGTCTGTTGCAGCATTCAAGTTCCCTAGAGAACTGGCTAGCCGGGAGTTTATGGAAAAGCTGAATGGAAAACACAAGTGAGGAGGGAAAAAACAGACAACAGTGTACACTCACACGGAGCTCATGTTTCTAAAACATACTCATGACATTAGGGGAACATGATGAAGACAATACTGATCAATGTGAATGATGTCAAGATGGCTTCTTCACCACCCTTGGTGTTATGATAATATGTAGCCTTGACTTATACATATCAAGTTTCTTTGTCAAAAGCAGTTAACTAGGACCCAAGAAACTGGCTAAAACACTTTGACTATAGATCTCGAAATAGAACATCAGGGAGTTTTATTTACCCTGGGGTGGGAAGCAAAGGAAAAGGGCCATGTAAGGGGAGCATTAAAAGCAGACTTAAGTACATATTCAATCATATGACTACATCAAACATCCCTACCCATTTTGGTTAGTTCTCCCCTGCCTATACATGTCAACTGAGAAATGACAATACCATTTGTATATGCAACTGAACTCCATTTTCTGGATCACACTAAGCCAGCTGCAGACTCACTAGAAGAAGAGCACGCTCTGCACCACTGCCTCCACAGCCTTGTCTCCTGCCTTCCAAGACAGGAACGGAAGCCCCAGAAGATCACAGGGTCTTCTGTGGTTTCTCTTCTCCCTTATCCCCTGCTCTGACAAAACTGCAGCCAAACTCATTGCCTGCTGCAAGCTTCCTTTACCTCAAACCAGCACCTTGGAAGAGGGAGAGAAAAATTACCTTCTTACAGTGGCACCTGAAGACAAAGAAGTTCTGTTGATCCTCTTGGCTGTCGCTGAAGAGGACAGTGCCATTTTTGATGTCTTCAAGGTAGGTGCCGATCCTTGCAGGGATGAACTTAATCTTTGTGGAGAAAAATGGCAAAGTGTCACCATAAAGTAGTCTTATCTGAAACATTCAGCAACTAGCTAGGACAAGATAAATTAATCAGTCTTAAAGATATCATGACAGGTCATAATAGTGATGACAGCAGCGGCAGCCAACACTGACACAGCACTAACTCTGCCAGGTACTGTTCTGAGAACCTTAAAGATGTCAGCTCAGCTTGTCCTCACAACAACCCTATGAAGGAGCTAATATTGCTGCCCTTACTTTACAAGCGAGGAAATAGAAACGCAGAGGAGAAGTTCCTCATCCAGTCACTCAGTTAGTGAACAGCAGACCTGGGATTCAAACCCAGGAGTCAAAGTCCTGCTCTTAGCCATGATCCTGTCTTCTTGGGTCACTGCCCTTTTTCGCCACTGGTATTCATTCCTCAGCACAACCTTAGATTCCATTTCTTATATTTCAAATCCATCCTTTCCTTTCCACCCTGCAACTACCCTAGGCGAGGCCATCTTTATTTCTTACCCTTGACTATGAGTGGCATCTTTTAATCTTTTTCCTAAACAATTCGAATTGTGAATAGCCTTCAGTGAATCATGTCACTTCACTGTTTAAATCATTTCATCTTTCCTCTGTGCCCATAAGCCTATAGAAACTCTTTGGCTTGGCTTATGCAACCCCTCCAAAACCTGGACAGGTCCTTCTTTCCACGCTCTCGCATTGGACATCTCTATTCCAGCTATACAAAAATGCCTTGAGTTCCCTGAATCGGTAGCGTCCACACATTTGTCCAGTGTGCACAGGCTATTTTCCCTGCCAGGGCATTTACTCATCTCCTTCCCATCCTCTACCTCTTATCTTCCATGTCCATTTGACCCACTCCTATCACACTTAGCCTTTAATGGTCCAATCAGCTGTTACCTCATCAAGCAAGCCTTCTCTGAGTTCCCAAGCAATATACGTTTCAACATATATTCTCATAGTAAATCATAGCTCTTACACCATATTGCATCATCTGATATTTGCCTATCTCCGTTACTTGATATAAGCTCCTTGAGGGCAAAGACTTCTCTCTCATTTCAATTCCCAGTGGCTAGCACAATGCTGGATTCTGAGCAAGTGCTCAATATTTGCCAAGTGGACAAAAAGGAAAAACACCCAAATCTGGATAGCCAGGGCCCAGTCATAATCTGAATACCAAATCTATTTGATCCTAGATAAATCATTTAATGTAGCTGAACTCTGTTTTCCTCTCTACTAGAGAAAAGCTTATTCACTTGTAGACTCTTTCCTTCATTATCCACCCTCCAAACAGCAGCTTAAGCTCATGTTTTGCCTTCAAAATAGAATTCTACCAAGAAGCGATTTTTCTACGGGAAAAATTCGACCAAGAAGCGATTCAAGCTTCTCCAGAAGCTCCGGAAGCTTGAGCCCTCTTAGAACTGCCCTCACTAAACAGTCCTAAACCTAAGAATGAATAAGAACCAGCAGGTGAAGAGCTTCTTTCCCCTATTTCATCAACACTCTTGACCAAACATCTCTACTGCTCTCACCAAGTGCCACACCGGATAGTGGTACCACTCCAGGAGGTTTCAGGGGACATTTTTCCACAGAACAAAACTAGTGTTCTCTCTTCAAAAGGAAGGTAGAGAAGAAAATAAGACTAGAAAATAAAGGAGGAGAACAAATGCATGCTGATTGGGAAAAAACAGAGGGAAAGAGGACAAATAAAAATGGAAACAATGTAAGCTAGATCTATCACTAGATGGAAAGGAAAGATGCAGAGCACCTGTAGTTTCTGAGAGACCCCCACAATGGGCTAAGAGCACAAAATACATTGATGTCTCTACCACCACCACACAGCCCTGTGGGCATACCAGCAAAAAAAAAAAAAAAAATCCTTTTCATGGTGAGCATTAAAAATAAGGCATAAACAATATGGAAAAGAAAGGAAGCAATTTAAAAATCAAAAAGCTGTGTACAGTTGATTTTCATGTTTGAGACTTGGGAAACATGGCTAAAAGGAAGCATATATTTATAAGCTACTAGACATTGAACCTCACTGGCAGTACCTGAAAGGCTGGGACACTGCTCTTGGGTGTCCTTTTGCATCATCCGACCTGCGGAAATCGAAGACAGATGCTCACATATCACCAGGCCACATGTTTTCACAAAGACCACAAGGCACATCAAATGGTATCAAACCAGTAAAAATATTAAATTAGCAAAAGGGAGAAACCTTGCAAATGGATCCTAGATTACCCAGAACCAGGCTTGCTATCCCCTTTTCTCATAATACTGCAGAAAATGATAACCTCATTTTTGAGCAATATGAACCTTTATTCCTTAGATCAGGAACTCAGTAAAGACCCAATCTGACTACAGTGCCACAGTTTCTCCCAGATGACACATGAAAGCTAAATTCCCTGTGAATCTGTTTGGTGTTTGTCATACCGGCAACACATCCTTCTGCTATGTGTGTCTCTTATTTATAAGTCAAAGCAATGTTGTTGCTTCCCATTATATTAATCTGTGGACTGAGGCCTTGCCACCCAGTATATTGAAATTTTTAAAAAATGATGATATTTACAAATGTTGCACCTTTTAATTCCAAAACCTTTTTTTAAACCCAATCTGAACTACCAGCAGGTTTCAAATGTTGTGATCGGAACGCAAGTCCCATCATTGATGGGTCAATCAATCCCATTGATTCCGGTGAGTAGTTTGAGACTTCAAAGTCAAGATGGCTTATAACTTTACAGGCACAGGTAAGAATTGCTTATTCAATTTTCAAAAATAGAAGGTAAAGCTGAAGACTTAGCTTGGATTGCCAGAGACTGGCATACAATACTTTTCCATACACTATGAGTCAACACAAAAGCCTCGGCACACCTGTGAGGATCCAACACAGGACAAGAAACTCATTCACAGCAGAAGGGGAGAAATCCAAACGGAATTTGAAACAGTCCCAGAGATAACTGCTTTGCAGCTTAAGGTAGAATTCCAGAGACTGAGATGCAGCAGTTGCTTTTGGTAAACTTCTAAACTTTAGCCACTCCCAACAGTGATAAAATAATTAATAAACAACACGAAATAGTAAACTTAGAATTTGTAGAACAAAATTCAAAAGAGAAGATTACAGATTAAAGAGAAGATTAAATGTTCTATTCACAAAGGGGAGCACACTATGAACTGAAGTGTTTAAAACAGATCTACCTAAATGCACAGGATGGTGAGGTACGTGGCTGTCTCTGACTTTTTAAGGCACGTAGTTTGTCTCCCTGGGTTATACCATTTTTCATTTCCACATCTTCATCATCTTCTAAGTTATTCTGGAAAAAAATACCCATTCCATAGAAAGGTCAAAATTTGGCTTTATATAGGTTTCTTAATAGATTACATATATAGATACATTTTATACAGATTATCTTAATATAGATTAAGTCACTAGAGGTACTATGAATCAGCATTGTCGAAGTTTACACAAAAGAACACTCAACTATTTGCCAGTTCAACAGGCAACAAGTCAAATTCCAAATCAAAGAAGCACGAGAATAGATGTGGGAGAATATAAAAGGAGCTGTTTGTTACAACGGACCCCAACAGAGGAGACTCTCTCCTGCAGACACAATCATGCATTGGAATATAGCCTAGATACAGAAGGGCCCACAGATGCAGTACAAACATATTTTTAGATACTACCAGGAGCCATCACTGCAAATTCCACAACTTGTTTACAAAAATACAAGATAAAAAATACTTTAGGATATCTATACAGTAAGTTATTAACACAGTAATTATTTTAACACTATTAAAAGCACACAAGTTCTTTTCAGAAGGATTTAAAGGACCTTGTTCACTAGATATTTCCTTCTGAAGTAAGTCTTTATTGTTTGAAAAATAGAAGTACCAGGCTAGTCTCTTCAAATGCTAGTCTCTTCAACAGCGCTGATGCAGGGGGAGACACTGATACCCTTAATTTATTGATGAAGAAAGGACACACTCATGGAAGTTAGGAATACTGCCCAAGCTCCCATAAACTCTTAATGACCTTCGTATGATTTCAAAATTAGATTTCTCGTCCCAAGATGCAATGTTCTTTCTAAAATATATGCCACAGCACACTGTCATTGCACCAGTGAAGACTGTATTTTGCCTTTTTTCCTCAACTGAAAAATCAAAGTGCTTGGATTTGCTAAAATCCCTCCCAGCCATAAGAGTCCCCTCCCTTATTTAAAACTAGAACTCTTGTTTGATGAAAAATATACTTCCATCAGTCACATTTGAGTCATTTCTGATCCCAATACCTCCTCACTCCCTGCCACCTATGTTGGGTTCCACAGGTAACCCTGGGACTCAGTAGGCATGTCCTGAGTAAAAAGACCAAATCTCACTATCACATCTCTGAGTTTATAAAAGAAATAAAGAAACGCAAAGCACAAGGCCAGTGGGAAAGAAAGAATAAGGACAAAAGCTTCCTAGAGGCAATCCCTTAAAGAATGGGTACAAGTGACACAGCCCAAGACCCCAGGAAAAGTCGTCCTGCCCAAGAAGAATACCAGCTCAATAGTCACAGGATCATAGAGTCTTCATGACAGAGGGTTCTCTTAGAGTCTCAAGTTGCACTTCTAAAAAATCTCCAGGAATCAGTTTTACCCTTCAATTCTATTCATACAACCCCAACGGGGGAGGAACTTACTACCATCAAAGGAAGTCTGCAAGAACAGGAATCAGGAAGGTCTGACAGCTAGGCTTGCTAGTGGGATAGTGCACCTGAGAAGGTGGGCTTAGCTTCACCAGGCTGCAGTAAGCACTCAACGTGCTGGGATGTTACCAGTTACTTAGCACAGAGCCAGAGTGTCCCAAATATGAGGTGAGGCCAAAAAGCATATAGGCCCTCATGAGAATGGCCAAGAAAGCTTCTAGGAGCTGACAGAATCCTTACCACAATCAGTTTCATTGTCAACCGGGTGCTTTTGCAGGATTTTGAAAACCAGGAATGCTGGTTGTTCCTCCAACTAGGAGGCTCTTTATGTTTCCCACTAGAAACACCTTCAGAATTCTAAATATAAAATGATTCTCAACCTGTAATTCTAAAATTCAACCTTTCAGGTAAGTATAAAAGTAAAACAGATATAAAAATTTACTACCCATACAATCTTTCTGAGAAAACTATTACAGGATATGCTCTTCAGGAAAAAGGAAAGATAACATGAGATCCAATAAAATTAGAGATCTAACTGAAGAATATGAAGAAGAGTTACAGAATCAGACTATATAGTTCTGATCCTAGGATTTCTCACACACACACACACACACACACACACACACACACACACACGAGGGCTAAGAACAACCAGTCCAAGTTAGAAGGGAGAAATGTCTTCAGGAAAAGAATGGAATTAGAATGGAATTTTGCTGTGTTGAGATTTCAAAAAAATTTAACATGGTTTGGCACAACTTTTTAAAGCATTATCTTTTCCTAAATGCATAGAAAACTACGCAAATAAAAAAAGGCAATTAGGTCTAGGACAAACAAAGAGAGTATCAAAAAAGAAAACAGTCATAGTGTACCACTAAGCTCAACCATGAACAATATTTACACAGTAATAATGTGCACATTATTTGATCTAACAAGTATAGTTATATTGGGAGTAGTGGTGACAGTGAGACAGAAGAGCTGCATCGTGTCTACAACAACCAGGAGGCAATAGAAAAATGTCCAAAATTGATCAATTAAAAAACGGCAACATAAGCAAGGTATTTATAAGAGAAAAATGGCACTAAAAATATTAGTATAATTTTCCTAGAGGTTTCCCCCTTTGGAAGTGGGTCCACAGATACAGAAAGGTGAGAGAGGAGACTGATATTTTTTGTTGCTAGAATTCAACACTAGTTGATATTTTTTAAGCTGTAATCATATATTGCTTGAAAAGAATAAAAGCATTTTAAAAGATATACAGTTAAACAGAAAATTAAATAATAGTACACTTTAAATTATAATTACTTTACATGTATTTTTCTCTCATTCTATTGTGAATCTTAAAGGTCAAATATTTCTGTAAATTATAATACATTTCAAAATCAGAAAACAACAAAAATACTACAATATACAGCCATGCACTTAACTACCCAGATTCAACATACTTTTACTTCCTCCCCTCAAGTTTACTTAAACACCCTCACAGGAGCCGTCGCATTGTCTGCAACGAGCCTCGTGGGCCACCGTTCTCCCCCAGCTCCTCTCAGGCGAGCGGCTGCGGTGGTGACGACAAGGGCAGGGGTGTTTTTTCTTAAAAATAAAAAATAAAAAAGTATTTGGCTAGGCATGGTGGCTCATGCCTGTAATGCCAGCACTTTGGGAGGCCAAGGCAGGTGGATCACATGAGGCAAGGAGTTCAAGACCAGCCTGGCCCACATAGTGAAATCCCATCTCTGCTAAAAATATAAAAATTAGCTGGGTGTGGTGGCACGTGCCTGTAATCCCAGCTACTTGGGAGACTGAGGCATGAGAATCACTTGAACCCGGGAGGCGGAGGTTGCAGTGAGCTGAGATCACACCACTGCACTCCAGCCTGGGCGACAGAGGCTCTGTCTCAAAAAAATAAATAAATAAATAATATAGATATATATAGAGAGAGATGCAGATATATTTATGATACATTTTTATGTATCATGTATAATAAAGTATAGGTAAACATGAAAAAATATTAAAACCACCTATATATTTACAATCAAAAGCAAAACACATTAACATTCTGGCACATAGTCTTCCAGAATTTTCCCTGCGCTATATAAAACCCCCAACCTACTTCTTCCTTACAAAAAGAGGTTGTATTATATACATATGCTGCTTTGTAACTTTTTTAACTTAAAAAACATATTGTGAAAGTTTTTCAGGGCACATTTTTTTAAATCTCTGTCGTTTTATGGCTCCATAAAATTCCATTGTCTAGATATGCCTAATGTTATTATTTAACCGATACCCTAGGTTAGACTATTCTCTGTCTTTCATCACTATAAACAGCCTCAACAAACATACTCTCATATATACCTGGTTTATGAACACTCTCTTATTATTGCCTTAAGACAAATTCATAGAAGTGGAATTCCTTTTAAAGTCATCTTCTACATGATCAAATTGCCCTCCAAAAAGGCTGTACCATTGTAAATTCCAACTAGCAATGTTTCAGAGCTTTTTATTCCCTAAACGTTTGTCAATACTGCATCCATTTTTAATACATTTGATAGGCATAAATAGCATGTCATCATTTAAATTTGTGTGTCTTCCATTTCTAGGGAACCTTTTTTATGTTTACCAGCCAGGAGGGTTCCCATATTGTTTTATTTGTGTACACAGTATTTTGGCGATTTGTAAGAGTTCTTTATATCCACAAAACCCCCTCATTTGTATATGTTGCATATATTTCCTCCCATTGATCATTGTGAGAATGAATTGGAGGTCAAGACTCAGGGGAGGGACACATTTAAGTGGCCTGATGAGAGATAATGGATTGGATTAGGGTATGGGAAACTGCATGGGAGCCCAGACTCGGGGAGAGGGAAGAAGGGGGAAAGATCCAGACAGGCAATACAGGTCTGAAAAAATTTACTAAAATGTAAACCGTATTATTTTTTGTCTAAACTAATCTTCTTTTATTTTGTCTCTGTGGCCATTGTACAAAAGTCTGGGGCATTTTTAGGACTATGAGAGATAGAACATATAAACTATAAAATTCTCAGTGATTAATACATAGCCTTCAAATTCAACAAAAATAGTTAACATTATTCAAAACGTATTTACATTAAATTACAGAATTAAGAAACTAAAAAGCTATATGGAAAAGGACTTTGGCCTCCTGGAATACTGAATAAGATACACAGACATAAATATAACAAGCCTTATATTTATTAGGGGATTGATCCTATAAGATATACCAGGTCATAAGAGCCTGTAGGAGGAAAAGGTTTATTAGCAAATGCAGTACAATATATTGTGTGGCTCAAATCAATCTCATGAGTTGGTAGCCAGGGGAGAGTTTGAAAACTTTTCTCATCAGGTGCTGTTAGGCCTCCTTCCTTATACCAGATTCATTCTTCATGACAACTAAAGAACACATTCACAAATGACAAATGAGGAGAACCCACCCTGGGCCTCCATTCTGCCCTTAGGCTCTAGCCCCTCTCCCTACAAAATGCCAGGGCAGACTCTCTTTTGTCTTAAGCTGGTCCAGGAGAAGCAGATTCCCTGGAATCCACTGAAAAGAAACAAAACCACATGGCTGATGTGCTGGCAACAATGAAGAATCCTACCTAGTCCAGGGAAGACCCTCCTATCTTTGTCCCTCAAAGGAAAGGGGTCTGCTCTCAGACGCCCCATTGCCCTTTGGAGGATCTAAGCAGCAACACTCTTTCTTTTGGATACTGGACTGCCCTACATAAAGGCAAAAAAATGACAGTAAACTAAAATACTGTACCAAGAGAAGTACAATTAAAAAAACAAACAAACAAACAAACAAACAAACAAAAAAACAAGAGTGATGACCTAGTGAAAGAACAAATAACAACATAAAGAATAAATATTTTATTCCACCAGTTGTTTTCTCCACACACAATCATGTCCACAGATTTCAGCTGGATAAAGTAATTGCTGACCAAAATGTAAACAAAATCATGGCACAGTAAGCTATAGGAAAGGCTGTGGAAAGTCCCATTAGGAAGAGATCTATGAGATAGAATATAGCACACTAGGGAATAAAGATGGAAGAGTCATAATAGAAAAATGACATAAATAGACAGTTTAAATAGAAATGAGTAAAAATAGAAGTCCAAGAACTGGAAGATAAAGATGAGAACGGAATTTTTAGCAGATTTTAATAAATTGGCTAGGAAAGGTGGCTGAGTCGTCTCTAAAGTTCTTTTCAGCTCTCAGATGTTGAACCTACAGATTTAAGTGTTGGGGAAAGGCAAAGATGTCCTCTTTATAATAAGCTGCTTCTGATCAATAAAAAGTTTGAATTTATCAGAGCTACCCACATCTCTCTTCTGGCTGCCCCACTCACTGCCACTGGCTGGGACCTTTAAAACCTGGACCTCCCCATCACTAGCTCCCTGGCCTTCCACCCTCAGTCCTATATGACACCATGGCCAGAGTGATCTCCTGACACCATGATTCTGTGTGCTGTCACTCCCCTGCTTAATAACCTCTGGTGGATCCCAATGGCATTCAGATTAGAACTGGTCTTCACTGTCATAACGGGGGAAAGAAAGGTGCTTAAAAGCGGGACATTAGAGATTTAATTTTAATTCATAGATTTTTCTAAGATGCACCCTGCTTATGAGTACTTGATGGATTTTATAAATCACAATATCTCAAAGACGTAATTAAAACAACTACATTCTTGTCTACTTGATTGTTAATTTGTATGAACTTGGCTGAATATTAGTAGCACCTGTATCTAATTAATATCACTAAGTCAAGAGCATCTACCGATTGGCATGCTAATAACGGACTATAGCCCTAAAGTAGAAAGACAAAATGTAAAAACCGTTGTTATTCCAGGAGAAGTTTATTAGCAGGAATGGTTACAGTTTTGCTCAAAATTACTGTATATAATTTACTAAAGCCACAATGAAGACCTCATAGAGAGTTAGCAGAGTATAGTGAGAGGCCTCCTGGGAGGGTGGCTGAGTGCACAGACTTTGGAGCCAGAGCACAGAAGTTCAAATGACCACCTCACCATGTACTCAGGATCTTGGGCAGATAGATGGTTTGACCTCTAACTCAGGTATGTCTCCTGTAAATGGGCCTAGTAACACTGCCTATTTCATACGGCTACTGTAAAGATTAAAAGAGTTCATTAACGTCAAGTGCCTAAAACAGTTCCTGGCACATAGTGCCTTCATGCTAAGATTCTGATTTAATATTTGCACTTTAAATAAAGTACTTTAAATCCCATCTTTAAAAATAACTCCAAGCCATAATGGACCTATAGGCCCTAAATGTTAAAGTGAGCACTTATTGCTAGTACTGTTTTGTATTTGAGCACGTAATGCACTTGTGTAGCTTAGATTATTACCAATTTCATGTCTCTGTCCTTTTTTTTTCTCTGAAACTATAAGCCTTCTTCATCCATTCACATAATACTTATTAAGGCCTTTGGTCAAAAATAGAATCATGATGAAGACAAATAAAAGTCTCTACCTTCCTAGAGAGTATGAAAAGGAGGGATGAGGACTGAGGAGGAAAAGTATAGTGCAAGGCAGGAGCAGGGAGCCTAACCTACACCCACAGGATGGGCTGTATATATTTCATAGTGCCCAGTCCAGCACTGAAGTCCAGGCTCTATAAAGGTGAAGCCCCTATTTTATTTCTCATAACTCTAAGTTGACAAAGAATATTCATTAAAACCACAACCTAGTCCATCACTATGATCCGCATCATTCTGGTTGTTTTCCTTTCACCTATATCCTAAGCACTAAAAAACTGGGCTTTTTTGTTTTGTTTTGTTTTGTTTTGTTTTGTTTTTTTGAGATGGTCTCGCTCTGTTGCCCAGGCTGGAGTGCAGTGGCACGATCTCAGCTCACTGCAACCTCCGCCTCTCGGGTTCAAGTGATTCTCGTGCCTCAGCCTCCCAAGAAGCTGAGACTACAGGCATGTGCCATCACACCTGGCTAATTTTTTTTTTCTATTTTTAGTAGTGATGGGGTTTCATTATGCTGGCCAGGCTGGTCTCAAACTCCTGGCCTCAAGTGATCCATCCGCCTCAGCCTCCTAAAGTGCCAGGATTACAGGCATAAGCCACGATGCCCGGACTAAAAAACTATATACGAATTCTCCGAATCTGGTAATACAGAGCTTCTTGGTAACTAATCACAAGAAAATTACTGTAGGCCTAGAAAGAAAAAAATAATTTTGAATCTCTGCTTTAATCTTTTTTTTCAAGGCAATCTCAAGAGGAATACTGCCTTTTTGCACTTTCTATATATGCAAACTATGTAAATCCAGAAATTCCATGGACTTTCACCCTCCATGCAACCTGAAACACATTAAATTCTTAGAGCATTCTCAATCTATTTTTCCATGTGCAATTTATAAGAACAATAAAGACATCAATAACTCTGTTAAGTCCAATTTTGAGCAAGCTAATTTTCCATATTCATATGATATTCCAGAGCTGGCACCAGATAAGCATGGCAAGAAAAGTGCTTGTAAGAGTTACTTGCACAAACCCATTAACTAGCTAATAAAGTAGTCCAAGAGCCTTATACATGATGCTGTGTAAAATATTCACCATACCATCATTCTGCGGCATCTCTGAATTCCTTCATTTCTGCCCTTGAATTTCAGAAACAATAGCATTTCAATGGCTAAAACTAAAATAATGATGGGGGGTGCTATGGTCTGAATATTTGTAGCCCCCAAAATTCATATGTTGAAATCCCAACCCCCAAGGTGATGGCATTAAGAGTTTGTTTGCTCTTTTTGCCATGTGAAGATGCAGAAGGTGCTGTCTATGAACCAGTAGGCAGGTCCTCACCAGACACCAAATCTGTGATGCCTTGATCTTGAATTTCCCAACCTGCAGAACTGTGAGAAATAAATTTCTGTTGTTTATAAGCCGCCTAGCCTGTAGTGTTTTGTTACAGCAGCCCAAATGGACTAAGACCAGGGAGTAGACTTACATATACTTATATTTAAAACTGACTTATTTTAAATTCCAATCATACTGCATTCCTTACCCTCACAGTGATACATAAATGTTAAGTATTCTTAAGATCGACAGATTGGGGATTAAAAGAGTATGAGAATAAAATGTTCTAACTACCAGATGTTAATTTAATCAAGATTATGATATAGAAAGTACTATGTTCCTGCAAGGTAAATATGTTTCTCAGATAACAGGATTGACTTTATGTTTGTCTTTTCAGAGTTCATAACTCAAAGCCCTGTTTACTTGAACTCAACAAGTAAACAGGGAAGGAAATGCTGACTAGAGCAAGAAAAAGGTATTCTTGCTTAGCTATATTATCACGTTAAAATCTTAGTTCAGAGCCTTTCTTTTTATTTGCTTTTAATAGGTAAGACTGGAACACAGAGACAAGAAAGTCAACAAAGGCTCTAACATCAACATGACCTTAGATAAGGTGTATATTTCATCAGGACAGATGACTTAAATGGGTAAACTTAGTCACCTCATCAGCAGCCATCCTGGAGAACAGAGTACTAGGTTTAAAAATCAGTTCTTCCAACAGTCTCCATCCTTTGTCCTTGAAAGAAAACTCACGCGCCCAATCTCCAAGCACTCTGGCTATCTTTCTCGCTAAAAAGAAATCTGTTTGGGATGCCAATCATTAACCTAAGAGAGCTATAATGTGTTCCTTCCATTCTGGGTTCCTTGTGGGCTAAGCTTGAGCCACAGTATTTGGTTTAAGGCCCTTGTCTGGGTCTAATGGGTCACTGTCTAATAGAATGTAAATCTACATTGTTGCTTCTATATTTTTTCTTTTTCTTTTGTATTTTTTAGACACAGGTTCTTGTTCTGTCGCCCAGGATGGAGTACAGTGGTGCCATCATAGCTCACTACAGCTTCGACTCCTGGGCTCAAACATCCTCCCACCTCAGTCTCCCAAGTAACTGGGACCACAAAGGCACACATCACCCTGCCTGGCTTGTTCCACTATTTTGAACAGGTCCTTTTTTTCTTTTTTTTTTTCCCTGCTCCTTTAGAGATAGAAAAATATAAACCAGATATTTAGCTTCACCTTAGGTATAACGTGGTAGAAAGACCTAAACTAGGAACTGAATGCCCAGTTCTCAAAGTGGCCCCACTACTAAACAACCCTGGAACTTTAGTTTCTTGTCTTTACAACAGTGGAACCAAACAAATGGTTTCAATGTTGTTTCTAGTTCCAAAAATGCTCATAATCCTAATTCTTAGTAAATCTCTTCTATTTTTATTCAGAGGTAACAGGGTATAATATTAAAAAAACACAAGCTTGGACTCAGACAGATATGGATTGAACCATGTTTGACACTGAGGTTAGAACATCTCTGATACACAATTTCCTTCCTATAAACAGAGATAGTATTACCTAACTCACCAGGTAGTTATGAATATTAAATCAGACAATATATATCAACTATTTAAGGTGGTTTGTTTACAGTAGAGCTTTAATTTTTTTTAAAAAAAGTTGTCCTAATCATGTTTTCAAGTTGGCACTTACTTTAGAAATCAGCATGAATTTGAGGCTTTCAAAGCACCACTTGTGGTATGTATTATTTCAATTGTCACATTAAAATTTTTCTTCTTGATATCTATTTTAATTTTCAAATAGAAAGTTTGCTTTTCTGTTTCCTTTCTGTAAATATTCTCCCTTACCAGAGTAGCCTCCTTTATCATTTACTCCTCAAATTATAGCTTTTTTTTTTTTTTAAGGGCAACTGGTTTCTTTCCTCTGCTTCTTGCTATATAGATGGATGACTCTACATCTAAAAACCTGGCACTCTCGGCATCCAGAGAAAAGACACTGCTATGTTATATATGTCCAACTGAGAAACAAATGCAGAACATCAGTTTTAAGACAGAATCTTCCTAGGGAAAACTTACCTCTCCAAATCGTTCCACGTTTTGTATTTTTGAAAGATTTCCACCAATAGACATATCATCTAGGCTAGAAAGAATTTTATTAATACTTCCTTCACTGGATGGTCGATTTTTCAGTTTGGATCGGAAAATGTCTCCTTGGACCCACAACGATGCTTGTTTTCTGTAAAAACAAGCAACAAGAAAAAAAAAGACAAGAAAAAGTTATCTTTAAAACAATCTACTCTAATCTCAAAGGTATGATGTCTTATAAAGGAAAAGATTTAGCAAATAAGCATTTACAAATCAGACTAGAAAATTATATCTTAGAATAGAGAACAATGAAGTCACTTTCAAAAAGCCAAAATAAGGTTCTATATTCAACACAAATGTCATCCTCCAATATTTGTCTGTACAGTTGACTGTTGAAGTCCTCAGATGCTTAGAACAAATTCCACAGCAATAAAGATTATGAGCCTATTTGTCTTTTAAATATAAATTTGAAATCTTCAATTTCTCAAGTAGCAATTTGATATGCCTATTTATAAAAACAGAGAGAATAACTGGACTCAAAACTGTAGATGAAAGAACTTGGGAGATATTACCCAAAAAGTACTACATACCTACTTTTGGGTGGTACCATGAAAGGTCCTCACATATAACTTTAAAAACCTACTCTTAGAATCTAAAAGCAAGGCTTATAGCCTCAATTAGATTGTCCTTAGAAAAGAAAATGTGTTTGAAGTTAATGTATAAATTTTCTTTCATTCATTAAGGCACAATCACAACTGTTTTCAAAGTTATACGAAGATAATTTAAAATATGTAAGCAAAATGACATTCTGAGGATTTTATTTTTATTGATGGAATCACCTTCATACATTTCCTCTAAGATAAACTATCCCATAAAATCACTTTATTTTTATCCTATAACACACTGTACAGAATAGAATTAAACTAAAAACACTGTGGTTCATCATAAAAAATATCAACATCCAGTGAAATAATAGCATTATCAAGGATATGCCACCAGTAAGAACAGATTTTTTTAAAGCAACAGTATTAACTAATACTTTCTCACAAAGATTTCACATACCACATAAAATTCAGGTTAAAACACTGATCATTAGAGAAATGCAAATCAAAACCACAGTGAGATACCACCACACACCAGTAAGAATGGCTATTATCAAAAAGTTAAAAAATAACAGATGCTGGTGAGGTTACGGAGAGAAAGGAACACTTATACACTGTTGGTGGGAGTGTAAATTAGTTCAACCATTGTGGAAAGCAGTGTGGCAATTCCTCAAAGAGTGAGAAACAGAATTACCATTCATCCCAGCAATCCCATTACTAAGTATATATCTTGAAGAGTATAAATCATTCTACCATAAAGACACATATACGCAAATGTTCATGCAGCACTATTCACAATAGCAAAGACAAGGAATCAACCTAAATGTCAATCAGTGATAGACTGGATAAAGAAAATGTGGTGCATATACACCATGGAATACTATGCAGCCACAAAAAAGAATGAGATCGTGTCATCTGTGGGAACACGGATGGAGCCTCCCAAACCTGCACGTTGTCCACATGTACCCTAGAACTTAAAGTATAATATATGTATATATAGAGATATCTATATCTTTTGATATCTCTATATATACATATAGAGAGAGAGAGAGTGAGTGAGTTAGGTTGAAAGGAATAAAAATCATGATAAAAAAAGAGAAGATTCAGCTCTGTCATAAATATTGAGAAATTCAGATAAATGAAACACACAGGAAGGACAGGATATACAGATGAAAGACTGAATCCCTGTCTCTCAAGAAAGGATTTCTAGTTTAGGATGAGAAAAGCAAACATATGAAGTCCAATGTTATAAACTCTACGATCAGGATTTGCACACGACCTCAGGAAAAGAGGCCCCTTACTCAATCTGAAGGAATCAAAGAGAAGTTCCCCAACATTCCAGAAGTATCTGGAAAGATGAGCAGGACTATACAGCTAAGAGTATTGCCAAGCAAAGAAAACAACGTGGGCTGGAAAAAGTGGTATCAAAGAAAACAGCACGTTTATGAACATGAATTGTTTAATTTGGCTGAAGCAGAGGCTATCAGAGATGGGCCCTGCATGTCATCCTAAGGAATTTAAATTTGATCCCCAAAATAAAGGAAAGACCTTTTAAAGGTCTTCAGGAATGAAAAAGTGGAAACAGAGGAGGAGAAGGACCTAAGAGGCTAGTTGAAAAAAACTCCAATTCCAAAAGAAGTTATAAAATGAAAATTCTGATGCTGCTGCCAACCTAAAGATGAAAATTACAAAGTGACAACTTTCACTTGCTTGGTTTGAAAGACGCAATCTGTCCCATCTCTGGAAAGGCTTGATTTGAACCTGAATATTAAAGATGAATAAGGTGTCAGAGCTGATTTGTGTGTTGCTAAGCAATGCTGTACGCAAGTGCTTCTTGAGAAAAAGCAGCACTTCACGCAAATTCCTTTTTATTGAAAATGCAAACCATGCTAGCTTTTATTGTGGTGTCTATTACTCCCTAAAAGCCTCATCTCAAACAAAAGAAGTAAAACATGTATTTTTAAGCATTTAGTATTTAAAAATCAAATCTTATGAAGCTAACACACCAGCTCAAAGTACCTTCTCCAAGAATATAGTGCATTTTCTAAAACAGCATGAAATTTACTGACCCTCTGCTAATAGGGCATGTGCTTTAAAATGACAGGAAGGGATGTGTCTTGGTTTGAATAGAGCCTTAAGAAGTACAGCCAGTGCTGGGGTCATTGTTTTCAGCCATGTCCTTGCCCTGGGTTAGTTGGGCTTAGGCTAGCCAGACATGGGACGTAAGAAAATAACTAAATAATTTGGCTGTGATGAGCCAAGTTACAGTTGATTCTGATCTAGAGCCTTCACAGGTCTTTTTTTTACATCTACTTTTAATATTCCTCTAATGAAATCCAAGCCAGTTGCACTGTTATAGTGAATATTCCTAGTTCTGAGTACAGAACACAATGGCAGCCAGCCATTGTGCAGGCTTCTGTGTGTGGCTGACCTGTCCTCCTTCACCTCCCTAAGCCCAGCCTAATCCCATCTCCACACCAACCAAACTCTTCATCTTCATCCTTCTTCCATCCTGGACACATTTTCCCAAAAAACCCAACCCTGACCACAAAGTCCATCCAAAGCCACTATTTGGTCACTTCAAGTAGAAACATAACCCACTTTCTAGCTTGGCCTAGGCCTACTCTAGCCATGACTTGAGTACCAATCTGTTTTGTGTACCTTCTATTCCACCAGCCCAGAGTTATTATGAAAAGAGAGACAGTTCCTGGCCTAAAGAAGTTGGCTAACAAAATGGTCTAACTTGCTATCAAAGGAAGACAGATTATTCAGCCTCAAAAAGAAATTCTGATACGTTACAACATGGATGAACGTTGAAAATGTGCTAAGTAAAATAAGCCAGACACAAAAGGACAAATATTGAATGATTCCATTTGCATGAGGAATCTAGAACAGGCAAATTCATAATGTCAGAAAATAGAACAGAGGTTTTCAGAGACTTGGGTAGGGGTTGGAGATAATGGGGATTCATTGTTTAATGGGTACATAGTTTCTGTTTGGAATGATGAAAACATTCTGGAAATAGTGCTGATGGCTTCACAACATTATGAACATATATAAAGTCACTGAATTATACACATAATAATGGTTAAAATTGTAAGGTTTATGTTATACATATTTTACCATAATACAAAATTAATTTAAAAATTCAGTCTTCTATCCAGAGTAATAACTGGCATGAGTATTTAATAATAAATTTCTGATGCAACCACTGCCAAATATTCTGATACATACTTAATTATCCTTAATACTTGAACCCATATTAGGATTTTATTTTTGCTTAGTCAGTAGTTCCAGTGTCAACTGGCAGTCAACAAATGGATCAGATAATACAGCAGTAACTCTTGAAAAGAAAATCAGAAACTTCTATAACCGAGTGTTACTACGAAAATGTCATTTTCAATAAACAGTGTAAACTCAAACCTATGCAGTATGCCTGTAATTCTAATAAAACACAGTATCTTGTATTGTTAAATTCTGATTTTTACAGTATTTCAGATTATAATTTCTGTATTTTAGGAAA
The DNA here is from genome assembly GCF_049350105.2 of Macaca mulatta. Taxonomy (NCBI): domain Eukaryota; kingdom Metazoa; phylum Chordata; class Mammalia; order Primates; family Cercopithecidae; genus Macaca; species Macaca mulatta. The sequence continues at coordinate 139,786,470 of NC_133406.1, forward strand.
CACAAAATGTTAAATCCTTAAAACAGATAATTAAAAATCTTTAGCCTATATTCCTTGACCTACTGTATGTATCTAAAAGAAACATAAAAGGAAATGGTACAGGTATGCAAAGGCATACAGAGTGAATATAATGGACTATGGAGACTATGGGCAAGAGAGATTAAAAACTACATATCGGGTACAATGTACACTACTCAGGTGATGGGTGCACTAAAATCTCGGAGTTCATACTATACAATTCATCCATGTAACCAATAACCACTTGCATCCCAAAAGCTATTGAAATTTAAATTTTTTTTAATTTTTCAGAAAAAGAAATGATAGAAGTCAATCTCAGCTAAAACTCAAACCATTAGTGTTAGACTTTTTCAAGCATTTTCCATTTTCTAAACAGATGTTTTTCATCTTATTTTTGGTAATTCCTGAAATAAAAAAGCAATGGTTTAACTATTAATTTCTGATCTAGCTCAATCCAATTGTGAAACTTACCAAATGCTATCGATACCAAAGTAAGATGTAGCCTAAGTTGATATCTACAGCGTAAGGATGAGCCAAACACCCTTGTTATTGAATGTAGTTCAAGGACCAGCAGCATCGCATCACCTGGGAGCCTGTTAGAAATGCAGACTCTCAGGTCTCACCTCAGACCTGGCTGAATCAGAGACTGCACTGAACAAGATCCCCCAATGATTCCTAGGCACTTTCATGTTTGGGAAGCACTGAAGACAATGGAAGGCTTGCAACAAAGTTAGAATTCTGAAAATATCCAACTAAGTAGAAGCTGATGAAGACATCTATGGTACTAAAGTAAAACAGCGGAATTTCTGATATATGGATTTAAGAATGAAAAAGAGTTCAACCATAATATTGTGCTTCTTAAAGATAACCTCGTTCAAAATGGAAGCTCTGCTTTACAGAGACAAAACTTCCTGTAAGAGCCAGGTTTAAGCTTTATGTGAGTTCTCTCTGTCTCAGGAGGAAATGCAAAATAAAAGTAATGCCATATTGGGCCCCATAAGTAAAGGATCTCCATGAAGTGAAAATCCCCATGGGAGCCCAACACTAGTCCCTCAATGATCCCTTTATAATGAATGAAAGCTTTAACAGATCATGATCCCCAAGGACACAAACAGATCTATCTATCTGTGATATACGTTATGTATCACAGATAGATAATGGTACCCAAGGTCAGGGGAACATTCACACAGTAAACATTCAGTAAATAGAATCAACCAAATTGTAAAAGCAGCCTGACTCCACCTTTATAATTCTAAAGGTTGTCTCTGAGGACGTTGAGTCCAGAGTTGGCTCAAAAACAAAAAGATGTATTTTTACATCATTTTAAGAACCTTGAGGATGTTTGATAGAAGACACATTTGGGATTCAGAATGGTATTTTTGGTTTAAGAACTTTAGCTTTAAATAGAAGAAAAACACCTGATGGTTGTTTTGCAAATAGAGAGTTTTATTTATATCCTTTAAAGTTTAAATACAAAATTTCAGACTGTAACAAAGGAGAGGTCAGCCAATATGTAAATTCATCAACAACTCAAAAGGATGCTAATAAACATCTCTCTTACTGCCAGTGAGTAAGAGGGCTGCTTGTTTAAGACACGGCAATTAAACACCTGGACATATTTTGGTCCTCAAGGACTAGGAGGATATGACAAACCAGCCTTTATAAGTCAGAGCTTTGGAATTAACATTCTCTAAAAAGCACTGATTGACTTTTCACCTTTAAAAGAATACCATCACTTTAACTTGTTCAGTCATTTTTGACAGGTGAAAACCTAACAGAAAACGTTTTTACCCTCTTATTTCTTGCTTAATGAACACGTTACTTATTCATGCTTTTGCGTCATCATTGACTTCATACTCTTCGTCTCTCTGATCATTAGTCTTCAAAGCCTTGTATTTTTTTTTTTCTTCTTGAAATGTCCCTGGTACCCATCTCTAACTCTTCAGTCCAACTTCTACCCTCTTTTGATAAGTCCTTGTCTCTCTGAGATGGATGATAATAGTCTCCTTTTTAGCCTCTCTGATTCCAATCTCCATCCACCCAATTCATCTTACACATTGTTGCAACCCAAGCTTCCTTAAATAACACTTAAGTCACACGACTCCTCTATACGCTCTTATTCATCATACTTTCTAATTTGGAGTATTTGGAATTAAATACTCCAAATTAGAAAGTATGATGAATAAGAGAAGTTCAGAATATGCATGTTCATCACTAGGATCTGCATCTCTTACTGTAATATTTGCTATCTATACAAAGCAGATGTATTAATTTCCTAAGGATATTGTAAAGCACTGCCATAAATGTGGTGGTTTAAAAGAACACAAATTTACTTTCTTACAGATCTGGAGTTAGAATTCTGAAATCAGTTTCACTGAGCTAAAGCAGTGACAGTAGGCAGGGCTGGTTCCAATACAGGCTTTGAGGAGATAATTTGTTTCCTAGCCTTTTTCAATTTAGAGTGGCTGCACATATTCCTTGCCTTATGGCTCCTTCCTCCATCTTTAAAGTGCATCAATCCAATCTCTGTTTCAGTCATCATATCGGCTTCTCCTCTAAATGGCTCCTCCTGGGTCCCTCTTCTTAGGACACTGTGATTATATTGGGCCCACCCAAATAATCCAGGATAATCTCCCCACATCAACATCCTTACCTTAATCACTTCTGCAAAGTCCTTTTTTCCATATACAGTAACATTCACAGCTGGCACAATTCACAGGGATTAAAACATGCATATATTTGGGGAGACACTATTCAGACTGCCACAGCAGATTCCATGCCAAAAATTATAGCCAGACTAATTACCTTAAAATATAAGGCAATAATACCATTTCTGGAAAATGAAGTAGATGTACTTTTCCCTATTCTTCCCAATAAGTAAAATTTAAAATCCTATATATATTTTTTAAAAAAATAACAAGACTCTGAAAAATAGAAAAGAAAAAGGCAGAGTGGTTGGAACTTTGAGACCTAAGTAATGAAATGGTGCTGAGTACCTCAAGTTTTCTTTTTGCCTGACTTAGCCCAGTCTTAGGGCTGAAGAAGATAATGATCCAAAATGCGAACAGAGCCGGGGTTTTTTGGTTTTTTTTGGTTTTTTGTTTTTTGTTTGTTTTTTTTTTTTTTTTTTTTTGCAACGGAGTCCTGCTCTGTCACCCAGGCTGGAGTGCAGTGGCGTAATCTCGGCTTACTGCAACCTCCGCCTCCTGGGTTCAATTGATTGCCTCAGCCTCCAAAGTAGCTGGGATTAGAGGCATATGCCATCACACCCAGTTAATTTTTGTATTTTTAATAGAGACGGAGTTTCATCATGTTGACCAGGTTGGTCTCGAACTCTTGACCTCATGTGATCTGCCTGCCTTGACCTCCTAAAGTGCTGGGATTACAGGCATGAGCCACTGTGCCCAGCCCAGAGCTGATATTTTTAAAGCCCAAAGAAAAGCCTGCTCTGTCTAGTCAAAGGAACAGGAAAAGGGTATCCTAGAAGACAAAAAACATTTCAACAACTGCTCTTCTCCAGCCAAACCCCACAGGAAAAAAACTGTGGCCCTAACCCTGACAGCCAGCAAAGACTGAGAGGGTTCCTGGATTTCCACGCTGCCAGGCTGTAGGCAGGCACCCCTATACCCTTTGTCAGTCACTCACCAGAGAAGTGTTAAAGAAGGCTAAGTTGGGAGTCAGGTAATGAGATCCCCCAGTTTCCGCCCCACTCCTCACTAAGGTATTAATGGTGGAACCTGGAAGTTCACCTCAATCAGGCAGTGACCAGCAACCCTCCCTTATCAGCTGGAGTGGTGTCACAGGAGGCCTAGTGGAGAGTGAAGACTTTCACCAACACCCTTCAGCAACAAGGTGACCCCTATTACAGTGTCAGTGCAGACCAGATGGGAAGCTAGAACTCCCACCTCCACCCACCAGCAACAAGAAGTCTCTCAACCTTGGACATCAACAGAGGCTGAGTGCAGAATCCAGATTCCTGCCTCCACCTGGTAGTAGCAATGTGGCAACCCCCCACCCCCCAACCCAACTGCCACCACCTTCCCCTGCTGGAGCATGTAAGAAGCCAGATACAACAGAATGTTTAAGTAAGATCCAGAGTCTCACAACATACTAGGAAAATGTTCAGGTTAACATTTTCTGACCTTGACATTGACTGAAGGAAAAGACATGATCACTAAATGCCAACACCAAGATGACAGAGATGTTAGAAGAATTTGACAAAGATTTAAAAGTAGCCATGACAAAAATGCCCCAACAAACAAAGACACACGAAACAACTGACAAAATAGGAAGTTTCAGCAAAGAAACAGATATAAAGAAAACCAAATAGAAAGTTTAGAATAGTATATAAAAAAAACGTAAAATTCAGCGAGTGGGTTAAACGGCAGAATTGAGAGATGAGAGAATTTGTGAAGCTGAAGATAGAATAGTAGAAACTATCCAATCTGAAAGAGAAAATAAACTAAAAATAAAATGAAGAGAGTCCCAGAGAGCTGTGGGACTTAAAAACCGAACACTCATGTCAACAGAGTTCCAGAAGGAGAGAAAAAAGAGGACAGGGTTCAGAAAGTACTTAAGTAAATAATAGCTGAAAAACCTTCCAAATTTGACAAGGTATAAACCAAAACATTCGAGAAGCTGAGTAAACCTCAAAAAAGGATAATTCCAATGAAATCCACACCCAGACACATTGCCAAAATCCTGAAAACTACAAACAAGCAGAAGGAAATAAATATAAAAACATGAAGCAATGAAATTAAAAATAAACAAAAATATAAGGAGAAAATTAATGAAACAAAGAGCTGATTCTTTGAAAAGATCAATAAAATTGTCAAACTTCTAGCGAGACTGACAAAGGGAAAAAATATATATATATTACTAACATCAGAAATGAAGCCAAGAAAATCACTACAGGCCCTGCAAACATAAAGGAATACTAAAAAAAAAAAAAGCAGCTCTACAAACATAAATTTGACAATTTAGATGAAACTGGCTAATTCCTCAAAAAACAAACTACAATAATTCACCCAATATGAAATGGAGTATTTATCTATTAAGGAAATTGAATTCATAATTTTAAAAAGAAATCCCCAGGCCCAGATAATTTCACTGGAGAATTCTATCAAGCATTTTAAGAATTCACACCAGTTCTCACAATCTCTTCCAGGAAACAGAGAAGAACAATTCCCAATTCATTTCATGAAGCCAGTATTATCCTGACACAAAACCCAGACAAAACAGTACAAAAAAAGAAAACTACAAACCAATGTTACTTATGAATATGGACATAAAAATTTTTAACAGAGTTCAGCAATATATAAAAAGAATTACACACCATGACCAAATGGGGTTTATTCCAGGGACATAAGGCTCCTTCAATATACAAAAAACAATTGACGTAATCTACCATATTAACAGTCTAAAGAAGAAAATCATGTGATCTTATCAATCAATGCCGAAAAAGTATTTGACAAGTCTCAACACCCATTCATGATAAGAACTCTCAAAAACATAGAAATAGAGGGGAGCTGCCTCAACTTGATACAGAACATCTATGGAAAACCTCAATTAACATACTTAATCCAGGTGAATGCCTGGATGCTTTCCTTCCAAGACTGGGAGCACGACAAGGATGTCTGCTCTTGTCACTCTTATTCATTACAGTGCTGGAAGTTTTAGCCTGTCCAACAAGGGAAGAAAAGGAAACACAAGGTATATAGATTAGAAAGAAAATAAAACTGTCCCATTTGTGGTTGAAAAAGCAATCCCCAAGAATTTGCACATACATACACACACACGCCCCCACACAAAACTCCTAGGTTTCAGGATACAAAATAAACATAGAAAAATCAACTGTGGCCAGGCAGGGTGGCTCACACCTGTAATCCCAGCACTTTGGGAGGCCGAGGCGGCAGGATCACCTGAGGTCAGGAGTTCGAGACCAGCCTAGCCAACATAGTGAAACCCCATCTTAAAAATACAAAAAATTAGGTGGGCATGGTGGCACACACCTGTAATCCCAGCTACTTGGGAGGCTAAGGAGGGAGAATCACTTGAACCCCGGAGGCGGAGGTTGCAGTTAGCCAAGATCGTGCCATTGCACTCCAGCTTGGGCAACAAGAGCGAAACTCCATCTCAAAAAAAAAAAAAAAGAAAAAAAAATCAACTGTATTTCTACATACTAGCAATGAATATATGGACATAAATACCATTTATAATTGCTAAAAAAAAAAAGTACTTAGATGTAAATTTAACAAAAAAGGACTTGCATCCAGAAAACTATGCAATGCTGATGAAATAAATCAAAGAAGATCTAAATAAATGAAAAGACCTATCATGTTTATGGATTAGAAGACTCAACAATAGTAAAGATGTCAATTCTCCCCAAATCAATATAGAAGATTAACATACTTCCTATTAAAATCCCAGAAACATTATCTGTAGATTTAGACAGGCTTACTCTAAAATTTATATGAAAAGGAGAAGAAAGTGGAATTGCTCAGAATATTTTGTTAAAGAAGGAGAAAGTGGAAGGAATCACTCTTCCAATGTTAAGGCTCACTATATGGGTTCAGTAATCAAGACAGAGTGGTACTGAAGGAAGGAGACACATAGGCCAATGGAACAGAACAGAGAACAAAGAAATAGATCAACACAAATATATCCAAATGATTTTTGATACTGCTATAGAAACAATTCAGTAGAGAAATTGAATTTTCAACAAAAATGGTACTGAAGCAACTGGGCATGCATAGGCCAAAAAAAAGAAGCTTGACCTAAGTCTCACACATTATGAAATAAACAAAAAACCTCAAAATTCATCACAGACTTAAATATGAACGTAAAACTATAAACTTTTTAGAAAAAAAATACGAGAAATCATTGAGTACTAAGAGTCTTAGACAATATCAAAAAGAAAAAAGTGATAAAAGGGATTTCATCAAAATTTAAAACTTTTATTCTGTAAAAGATCCTATTAAGAGGATGAAAAGACAAGTTATAGACTGAAAAAAAACTTGAAAAACATTTATCAGACAAAGGACTAGTATCTAGAATATACGAAGATAGACCTTAGTCATCAAGAAAAAGCAAATTAAAACTCTAAAGCAAGTTACCACTTTAAAAAATCTAATGGCTTAAATTTAAGAGACTGACAAACCATTGCTGATGAGAACATAAACAGGCATATCTACTTTGGAAAACTGTTTAATAATTCTAACGCTGAATGCACACATACCCAACTGTTTCACTCACAGGTATATCTCTAACAGATAGGTGTACCAAAAGATATGAAATAGCTAATGAAGCTGAATCGCTTTTCGCATGTTTATTGGCCATGTGTACATTCTCTTCTATGAAGTATCTTTTCGTGTTTCTTACACATTTTTTATCAGATTGTCTTTTTATTGTTAATTTGTAGGATTCTAAGTATTCTGGGTACTAGTATGGTGCCCCTTATTATGTGATGCAAATATTCTCCTACTCTTGTGGTTTTCATTTTCACTCTCTTAACAGTGTCTTTGATGAAGAGAATTCTACAATTTCAACTCAGTTATAGGCTTTCTGTGTACCACTTAAGACATCTTCGTTAACTTCAAAGTATGAATATATTATTTTATGCTATCTTCCAGAAGCTTTACTGATTTTTCTGTCACATTTAGATCAACAACTCATCAGGAATTCCTTTAAAAAAAAGGTTGTGAGATAGGAGCCAAGGTTCTTTTTTTCCCCATATGGATATCCAGTTGACCCAGCAGAATTTACTAAAAAGACCTTTTCCTGTTGCTCTATCATGTCACCTTTATCATAAATCAAGTGTCTGTATATGTCTGAATTTGTTTCTGCACTTTATATTCTATTCTATTGGTTAATTTCTCTGTCTTGACACCAATACCTCAACATCATAATTGCTGCAGTTTTAAAATGAATCCATGTCTGGGAGTGTAAACCCTCCAGCTGTGATCTTATTCAAGATAATCTTTATCTTTTCATTTATTTATAACTTCTTTAATTTCTCTCAATAAAAAAATTTCTTTGGTTTTCTGTGTAGAGATATTGCACATCTCTAACCTGAAGTTACTGGATGCACTGTAAATGGTATAATTTTTTAGGTTTTATTTTCTAATTTAAGGCTAGTATATGGAATTACAACTGATTGTGCTCCTGTGTAACCACAACCCAAGATAAGATACAGAACATTTCCAGCACTCTAGAAAGTTCCATCATGCTTTTTGGGGGGGTCAGTTTTCCTTGACACACCTCAGAAGCAATTGCTTTCTGATTTCTATCACCACAGAATAGTTTTGCTTGTTCTTGGGCTTTATCTATACAGCATGTATTATTTTATGTCTGGCTTTTCTTCCCCTCTTACAATAATATGATATTCATCTATGTTGAGTATATCAGTAATTCATTCTTTTTTATCGCTGGTTAGTATTTCATTTTATGAACATATTATGATACGTTCACTTATAAATTGTTGATGGACATTTGGATGATTTCTAATTTTGGGCTATTATGAATAAAGCAACTGTGAATATTCTTGTACAAGTCTTTTTGTGGACAAATGTTTTCATTTTCCTTATTTAAATACCTAGGAATGAAATCATTGGGTCATAGGGTTAAATATAGATTAACGTTATAAGAAACTGCCAAATAATTATACACCAGTTGGTTAACACATGAGAGTTCCAGTTGCTCCATATCTTTGCCAGCATTCTGTAGTAAAACTTCTTTTTTGTTTGTCATTTTGGTTGACATAAAAAAGTATCTCATTGTGGTTTCAATTTCTATTTCCCTGATGGCTAATGATGTTGGATATCTTTTCATATACATATATTACCTTCTGTGAGATATCCGGTCAAGGCTTTTGCCCATTAAAAAATTAACTTTTAAAATTGCTTCTTTATAGTTTTTAATATATGTGTACAAGTCTTTTGTCAGATACGTATACTGTGTGCCTTTTAATTAGCAGAATTTTAAAATTGTGCTAAAATTTTTGAAAATTGACTTTGTATCCTGCAATCTTACAGGATTTCTAAGTTTTTGGGTTTTTTTAATTGCATTGGTTAAGATTTCCAGTATAATATTAGAAGTAGTGAGAGTAGACACCCTTGTTTTGTTCCTGATCTTACAGGAAAAGCATCACCATTAAATATAATTTTATATAATTTTAGCTGTAGAGTTTTCATAGATTATTTTTATCTGAATGAGGAAATTTCCTTCTATTTCTAGTTTATTGAAAGTTTATATTAAAAATGGGTACTAAACTTTGTCAAATTTTTGAACATCTATTGAGATAATCACATAATTTTTCTACTTTTTGTGTTAATGTGGTGAATTATATTAATTTTCTAATACTGAACCATGATGGTCATGATGTACTATCTTTTTTATATAGCTGGATTTGACATGCAGTGTTTCTTTAGGAACTCTGTGCTTATGATCATGAGGAATATTCACCATCTGTACATCATTTTGGAGGAATTTCTGTTCAAATCATTTACCTATTTTATATTAAGTTGTTTTCTTGAGTTTTGAGAGTTCTTTATATACAGCTTAAGTATCTATAAATTTAAAAATCTTTCTTCAGCCTAGAGTGCCTTTGCGTCATAACTCTAATTTCTTCTCTTACTATTTTGAGATATGGCAGAGAGAAAGAGTATAATAGGGAGGTTGGAGGGAATACGCAGCCATGAAACATGAGGGCTGTGTTATCTGACACCCTGAGAAAGCTAGGTGACCCTGACTGGTAGAATTCTCTGCTATATCTCCTCACCTTGCGAGCTGTACTTAGCAGAATGCCTGGGGCAATAGGTACAGAGATACCTATTAAATGACAAGCAATAATTTTAAGATATTGATTAAACGGTTTAAAGAACTAGGCTTAGGAGTATTTGGTTTTTTAACCCTAAGACCATTTCTTCAACTTCAGTAATTAGTATAATAAAAACCTGGCAGATACATGGCACAAAGCTCCAGGCTACAGGCACATAAAATGCAAAACAGAGAAACAGAGGAAGACAATGGCTGAGAATCTGATCAAGAATAAAGCTCCAAAATAACAGAATTATTTTATTTGTACCTCACAGGTAAAAACAGATAAATCTCTGTCTTTGTAATGATCCTGTCCGTGCATGTTTTTCTAACGCATTCATTATACTTCTGCATCATTCTTTTAAGCTAAAGTATAACCGCTCATTTTTCAGCACTTCTTAATCAGTTATTACCTCTAGGATTGGCAACTAAAGTAATTCATTCCTCAGCAGGCTCAAATCCTCTTATTCATTTCAGATGCTAAGAGTTTACTTACGGCATCTTCCTATGAAATTCATGATCATTTCTTTATGAATTCACACATGATCATGATCATTAAAACTGGAAAGGAATAATTACATTTAAATTAGAAATAACTAATTATATGGAAAAGAATGCTATTCTAAAGAGAGCCATCAGTCGGGCATAGTGGCTCACATCCATAATCCCTGCACTTTGGGAAGTCAACGTGGGAGGACTGATTGAGCCCAGGAGTTCAAAACCAGCCTGGGCAACATAGTGAGACCCTGTCTCTACAAAAAATTAAAAATTAAAATTAAAATAAAATAGGGTCAACCCAGCATAAAAAGAAAAAAAAATGAAGTTTCAGTAAAAGATATCACTAATGAATAGTATTTCAGAGCTGGACCTAGATCTACCAGTACTAACTTCATCTTCTCATTTTATTAATGAGTACATTGAGATATGTTCTAACATTCTAAGAAGAAAGGATTGTATCCTACAGTTTAAATCTCTCTATCTCTTGGGCTGAGGCTAGACAAAAAGTTAATGAATGAAAGGCTATGGGAATAAATAAATGAGTGAATAAATAAGTATTCTTCTAAATAATGGTCATAAAGCTAGTTAGTGGCAGAGTCAGAAATAAAACCCAGTTCTCCTCCTTTTTTCTTCTGTGGTAACTTCTTGGGTAAATTCATAAGTTGTATCTACATTAGCAGTTTAGTTAGTTGTCAGGAGAACAGCAATCTTACCAAAATCACTGAGTGACCTTAATTGTGTTTTTCTTTTTCCCATTATGCTTTAAGACATGCAAACAAAAGAAAAGAATGAAAAGTGCCAAGTGGGATGTCATAAGAAAATTGCACTGTAGCCAGATCACACATAGAAAATGACAGAAAAAGGGTAGGCAGAGATGGCTCTGTGATTTTCTTCTCACTCTCACCTGATCTAAGAGATATAAAAGGTACAAAGTTAGAATGCATTAGCTGTCAAATCAACAATATTCTATTAGAGGCACACACTTCTCTTAACAATGGAGCCATTTTATAACCACAGGCTGACATGGTCCACAACCAGGGGAACAAGAGGTAGAAAAGATCAAGGACAGGCTATAATGTGATAATGGGGACAATATACTTACTCTTCCAGAAAGTGCTGTTGGGGTCCTATAATAGAACCTGGCCGGCATATTCTAATCCAAGCAATTATTTCAGCGTGTGTAAACCTGTAGTGTTTCATTACATAACAGGCTATCAATGTCCCTGTTCTTCCAAGACCAGCTGTAAGAGAGGGAAACAGAATAAGAAATATAAAGTCTAGCAAATGCTCCCACAAAAACACTGAAATCAAACCTTGCCCAGAAACTGCTCTGCATTCAAGTGTGATATTATCATCAACAGCTAATAAACATAACTGCTATCATGTAAAACTCATTTTTTCTTTAAACAATGGAAAGGGCAAAATGAAGCTGCCATAGATTTGGGGGCAAGAAAGTGATGGGACAAAAAGCAAATGGGTCTGGCAGCAGCATCACTGGCTGGATTGGAAAAGCCAGAGATGAAAGCAAGAGAGATGAGATGGAAGGCAGGGGCAGGGAAGCAAGGATGGCTGAAGGAGGTTGGGATGAGGATGGAAAGGGATGAGGCCGAGCAAATGCAATAAAGAGGAAAAGATGAATTAGAAATCCATTAGGACTGGGTCACAGGGAAAGTTATAGGTAAGTGACATTTCTGACCTAGAAAACTGGTACAATGTTGACTTCATCCATGAAAACATTTAGTTAGAAAAAGAAATAAGGAAAAAAAAAATGTGTGTATGTGCATGTGTGTGTGTGTGTGTGTAAAACAAAACAAAGTAGGGGAACGTTGATAGTTTCATTTTTTACATGTTCAAGAATCTTTTGCTTTTGAGGGGACCTTTGTCAGCATTCCCTGACCAAACAATAAAGGTGGTTTTCTCTTATCTCCCAGTACTTGGGAGCACACAGTACTTCAGCAAATCTAAGACTACTGTTGTGTAGCATCTAAGTTCCACTAAGAAAGAAAAAAATTAAACTATGACACGCTCTCAATTTTAAGATGAATTCTAATTTCAGAAATGTAAAAATGTGAAAAAGGTATGTCTTTAAATCAGTGTTCCTCAACCTTTTTTACAGTATTGTTCCTTCCAGGAGCCTCTTTAGATATTTTATTCCTAATCAATCCAAATGAAATTTCACTGTCACAGATAGACTGCATATCTGTTTATGTAAATCTGTGCTTTATAAAAGGAAAAAAAAAAAGTTTTTCATCTCACCAAAACAACAATTTTGTCCCCTTGGGGGCAATATTCTTGGATTGAGAATATATATTGAAAATGCAAATTAAAGGACAATCAATCTGATGTCTACAGATGCCTGACATTTCCTTCCCATTAACCCTTCCTTTTTTTTTTTTTTTTTTTAGACTGAGTTTCGCTGCTGTTGCCCAGGCTGGAGTGCAATGGCACGATCTCGGCTTACCGCAACCTCCGCCTCCCAGGTTCAAGCGATTCTCCTGCCTCAGCCTCCCGAGTAGCTGGGATTACAGGCATGCACCACCATGCCCAGCTAATTTTGTATTTTTAGTAGAGACAGGGTTTCTCCATGTTGGTCAGTCTGGTCTCGAACTCCTGACCTCAGGTGATCTGCCCTCCTTGGCCTCCCAAAGTGCTAGGATTACAGGCATGAGCCACAGCTCCCGGCTAACCCTTCCTTTTTAAGAAGTATTCATACTCGGTTTTATTAGATGAGGTGTGTGTATGTTCTGTTTTAATCTGAAGGGACTCTTGTCCCAGATCAAACATCAATGTTCTTTAGAGGGGTGAGGTTTACTTGTGGTCTCAGTGGGGCTCCCCATTGTTTACGATTAAGAGTTCTGAGTAATTTGCCTTCTATTTCACCCAGTGCCTATCATTGTTAATTCCCTAGATGCCTGGCAAGACTACAAGCAACCGTATAAATAAAACATAGGTGACATCCTGGAGCAGAAGCCAGAGCCCAGTGAGTTTCCAGAGTTCTTCCTTCAAGTCACCAATTTGGGTGTCTATCTGGAGAGAAAAGGGCCTTCCTTATGGAGACAACACTGTCTCTCACTGCTGCCCGCTGGGCAAAGACCTGGATGGCTCCCTCACTTAAGTTCCTGTTCACACTCACAACCAAAAAGGAGGTGCAGGAAATTTTCCAATTTCTCTGAAACTAAAGCAGCTTCCCCCTTTTAAAAAAGAGTCTATAATTTTGATCTATAAAAAGAACGTACTTAGCACTCAATAGTTAGGAGCTCTTACCACAACTGAACAGAATAGGAACATTTCACTAAGTTTCTATAAAAACTTTAACAAAATTTTTAAAGCATTTGTAATTAAAGGGCTCCCTGCCACAGCATGACAAGATGTTGAAAAGTGTTCTATTTATACCAAGTCAAACACCAATTGCTTTACAGTTCCAGGCATTTTCTGAAAGCCCTATAGAACATCAATAATCACATACTGGAATATCACAATGTTGCTGTATTTTAGATTATTATTTGTGGTAGAGAATTTCAAGAATTGATAGCCATCTCTTTTATCAACCACAAAGTGAAATGCAGATATTGAAATGTAATCCCCAGCAAATTGTTTTCTAGTTTATCTCTGTATAAAATACTTTATGTTGAGACATGACATATTCATTCCCTTTTCAGTAGCTACCAAAGTTCATCTGACATAGGAAAGATTCTTTCTCCCTCCTTCTTTTAGTTCAATTAAAAGACTGAGTGCTGCTTGAATTCCCAGAAAATTAAGCTGACTTAATTAGGGCAGATGTCAAAATAATTAACAAGCCTATAGTAGATAAGTATGCTGTGAAAAGCAATAGAGCTGTAATTAAACCAAAGGTGTAATCCCTATAAAAGAACCCTCTATGTGTGTACAAGTGTGCAAGTGGAAGAAAATGAAATAACACTCTCAAAAAGACATGACCACATGTAAATGTGACCGTCCTATACAAGAACTGAATTCAATGTTAAATTGATTTAATATAAAAACATCTACAATACAGACCAGGTACGGTGGTTCACACCTGTAATTCCAGCACTTTGGGAGGCTGAGGCAGGTGGATCATCTGAGGTCAGGAGTTCAAGACCAGCCTGGCCAACATGGCAAAACCCCATCTCTACTAAAAATATAAAAAATTAGCCAGGAGTGGTGGCGGGCACCTGTAATCCCAGCTACATGGGAGGCTGAGGCAAGAGAATTGGTCAAACCCAGGAGGCAGAGGCTGCAGTGAGCCAAGATCACACTATTGCACTCCAACCTGGGTGACAGAGCGAGACTCTCTTTCTCCAAAAAAAAAAAAAAAGAGGAAAGAAAAGAAAAAAAAAGAAATCTGCAATATAAAATAAATACATATATTTTTTAAAAGGTAAACATTCACAGGTCAAGGATATAGAGAAAATATCTGTAATAAGAATGTTTAACACCAGAGAGTTTTATTTGCACAAGGTCTCTCAGGTGAGAAATACTATCAAGAAACACACTGAGTTTTAATGAAAGCTTTGCAGTTCTTCTCCTTTGAATTTGTCACTCCAAGATACAGATGGCTAATCCACAGATAAACTCTATGACATAGTAATAATAAAACTACTTGAACTAGGAAATAAGGCCAAATTAATCACAGGAAAAAAAATAATTTTTATGGCACAAAACTAAACTTTGAAAGAGAAGACAGGATTATTTCCTGCTAAACATTGATATAAATGTTCCCATTAGCTCTCAAGTTCTACTGATGTTTAAAATACGTGACATTGTGGGCTTTTTCTTGGACCTGGGCAATACTGAACAAAATGCAATGGAAAAGCAAACAGGGTGCAAATGAATCACATGGGGACAAGCCAACACACTGCCACCCCACTGTGGCCTGAAAGGAGCACCCACAAATGAGCCAGCAAGTAACACCTTCCTAACAGACTCCAAGCCAGAGACAAGATATCCCACAAAGCCAGGGCCCATCCTGCTAGCTAAGGGGGAGGTTAGGGAGGGAGAGCTCTGTCCACCCAGGAGGAGGGAGCCTGGCGTGGGGAGCCCTCCTCCAAACCCAGGCCACGTGCTGCTCATTTCCATCTCTCCGGGTCTCTGGGAAACCGCAGCTTCCCATTTCTGCTCACATGTTCACAAAGTACCTCCACCTACTCAAATCTTAAACATAGAAACAAGGGCCTACAAAACGGCATTTTAATTTCTGTCAGAACCAAAGCCATACTCGTCTGAATAAGTCAGTTACAGCAGCACTAGGCACATGAAAAGAACAGCACCCTCCCCAACACCTACTAGATGATTAGCATAAAATGAGAGGGAAACCAGGTCTAGCTCCAAAACCACGAGCACAGCACCACCCAGCGACACTAGGAGGAGCTGCGTGTGAGGAACTCAAGGCTCCAGCCCAGGGCGGCCCAAGTGATTTGTCCTCGCCGAAATCAAAGACCCAGTAAAATATCTGGAATATTTCCAGTATTATCCATACTGAAAGATCTGGAGTGGAATGGATTTTGAGCCTCCTCAAAGTCTAACAACTAAGCTTAGAGCAAATGGCATGTCATATTTTCTGAGTAGCTGACATGGGGTTGCCAGATAAAATACAGAATGCATGTTCCCTGCAATATTTGGGACACACTTATACTTTTTGTTTTAAAAGTATTCATTGTTTCTCTAACATTCAAATTTAATTAGGCAGCCTGTATTTTTATTTGCTAAATCTGGCAATCCTAAACCTTCTATACTCTGAACAACTCCTGCCCCAAAGTATCCACCTCCAGAGATCAGAGATTTGCAAAACCAACTCTTTAAGTTCATTCCAAGAGGCAGCATCACATCAGCAGCATTGTAAGCTAGCCGATTGTCCCTAGCAACAGGCATGGAAAACACTCTGCTCCATGAAGCCAAAGACTAGCAGGGGAGGGATGGGCAGAGACTGGAATGGGGGTCCAGATAACTGGGTCATAAAACAGAACCACGACAGTGCAAGAGGATGGGGAAGAGATGAGCAATTCTGAAAAAAAAACAAAGGAGAGGGGAAAACTAACAACTCCTGCCTCTTGAGGATTTCACCTGTTTAAAGGTGTTCCTGCAGCCTAAGGACACTACTACTGTAATTTCCCCTCATTGTAGTACGTGGGCCTGGAAAGGTAAGGTCTGAAAAACTGGCATATCAAGAAAGCCACACCACCATCAATTGTCCACACCCAAGCAATCATTTCTTTAAGAAGGGGTTACTAAAATGAGTTTGTGTGCCAGTTGTCTCAAATTAAAAACCTCATTGTGTTCTAAGACACGAAACAGGTTTTGTTTTGTTATTTGCTCTTCTTTGGCCTGTCCCTTCGATAAACGCAGCCACCACCACCGAGGCCTTGCACACACCTTTGCAGTGAACGGCGATGGCCCCTTCAGTGTTCTCACAGATGTTCAGGAACCTTCGCACGATGTTGTCACTGGGTGTGCTGCCATCTATGAAGAAGAGGTCATAGTGCTCGAAGCCAGCGTCTGTGAAGCGCTTTGCCTCATAAATCTTTTTGTTCAGCCTCACAACTGCAGTCACATTATGCTTTTTGAAATAAGGAAAGTAGGCTTCAGGGGCGTGAAGAGGATAACCTAAAGGAAGAAAGGAGCAGTAAGCAAAAGGCATGCATTTCATCTTCCATAACCCAGAAATACAAAACTCTCAACAATGAAGTGTGTAAATCTCAACAAAGCTTGGGAGGAAAGTGTGTTGCGTGAGAGAAAAGGTCACAGCAAGCTCCTAAAAGCATCAATCTTCATAACTGTAAGCACCATAGGAGGTTAAAAAGAAAACTTCTCTAAGTACAGGAAATATATCATTAAAGTTCAAAATCTCAACCTCTAGATTCGAATTCTGGGAGCACACTCTTCCGACTCCCAAAACAAAGGCATTCTTGAAGTACTCGAATGTGCATAACAGACCTAGAATGGTTCGTGGTGACTTTATTCTCCCTTGTGCTTTATTCGCCAATTGACAAATATTTTTCAACTACAGCTAAACCTTTTTTGCCATATGTATAGCTTTAATTTGTAGTACAATGCTCCCCAAAAGCAATTATTATTAAATACCTACTATGTACAAGTCACAATTGCATATCATTTCAAATTCTCAAAACCATCTCTTAAGAAAGGCTAACTCCACTTAACATATTAAGAAACTAAAAGAGGGGGTGTTGGGGAGATATTGGTCAAAGAAAACAAAATTTCAGTTAGAAAGGAGTATGTCCCAGAGATGTATTGTACAACATGGTGACTATAATAATTTGAAAGTCATTTAGAAAGAAGAATTTAAGTCTTCCCACCACAAAAAAAAAAATGTGAATACTTAAGTAAAACTTGACTTAGCCATTCTACAATGTATACATATTTCAAAACTTGTTGTACACCATAAATATATAATTTTTATCAATTAAAATAGAAATATTTTTTAGTTAAAAACAAAAAGAATAACTTTTGTAGATACCTCCTTTGTTTGAGGGAGGAAGATGCTCCATCTTTAAACCCCCTTTTATTTTTGAGCGGCTCCACCATCGTGTGAGTATTCCTGGGAGCTACGCAGTCAGCTGGGTTACAGACCTAGCCTTAGCTAATCAGCCAAGGCGACCACTGGGGGCGGTGGCCATTGCAGGCCTTTCTTGGCAGCTCCAAAGGTTCAGGGGACTAAGTTCCCAGCACACGATGGCCACATCTGTAACCCATTCAGGATTCACTGATCCCTAACATACCAGCTGAGTGAAATTATCTCAGTTGGAACCCATTCATGATGGTAGGTTCCAGGGGTGGTGGCAGCCAGCAAAGTGAATCAGACTGTTTCCGTGCTGTGTCCTTGGCTATATTTCCTGCTGCCTTGGATCCCTGTTATGCTAGTCAGCTCTCAGCTCCAAGCCAACTCTCTTATGTTCTGTGACACTGGGGCTGGAGTCCATATACGTCCTACATTTCCCAGACTACCTTTCTATCTGACTTCCTATTGGTTGTAAAAATGGGAGGCACTAAAGCTCAACCTGGGGAGGAGGAAGGAACTTCTTCCTGTCCTCCTGGCAGCATCACTTCAGCAGCAGAAAACAGGAAGCAGCCAGAGTTCTCAGCTTACTTTGGCTCTCATACCACCATCCTGCTGCATTCACCTCTGAGGCTGGAGCCCTCACAGTCTCCACTCCTCAGCCCCCAAATCCAAACACCAGCTGTGTGGCATTCCCTTCACAGCACCAACCTTCTGGCTCCTCCTCAGAGCTCCCAGGTTCTGCTAACTCCACTTTTGTCCCTTTCGTCCCCCCAGCCTTAAAGGTACTAGCTGTTTTCTCCAACATATTCTGGTTTCTTCAGTGTTGCCTTTTTACTTTTTAGTCTTTTTTGAAACAAACTCCTTGTATTAAATTCTTTATGTTTGAAATGCCTGGTGTGGTTCCCATTTTCCCACTTGGATCCTGTTCATCTTTTAAGCCTAGTTCTCCAGGCTTCTCTTAAAGTCTATGAGCCACCCAACATATTCCAAAAACTGCCTTTTACCAGAGTTAGACAGCCCTAACTGGTACACTTGGCCAGGTCACACAAAGGATGAAGACAGAATTGGAAGGCAGGACCAATTAATCCACAGCTCAGATATGTGATTTTCACAGGCCATGTTGCTTTTGAGCAAAGAGGTAATACAGAGCTTATTTAAAATCTTTTTTGTAGAAACAAAAACATATACAAACATGGAGAAAACATGCTTTTCTAACCGCAAAAATCAAGTCTGTTTTCCCAGTTGGTTTATTTGCTCAAATTATTTCCCTGCAACAGATTTATAGCCTAAAGCAAAAAAAGAACTGTAGTTGGCATTAAGAAATAACAGTTTTTCTGTCATGTTTGGAATAGGGAGGAGAAGGGCTCATAAACACCTGGAAAGCCTGCCCTGCGTGTGGCGGGCTGGTGAGAGCTTCTGCCTCCAGGTTGCTAGCATGCCTGGGACCGCAATTGCCTAGCCCCTTCTTCCCTGCAACAAAGGCTGCAAAAATCTCTCCTTTCACATATGAATTTCCATCATGAGTAAATGGCAGCATAGCTAATATGCCCAAATAGAATATTAAGAGAAACGATATATATCTCTTTTGAGAAAAAAACACTGGACAGAAATTGTCCAAATATGGCAACAGGGCACTGAAATAACAATAACAACAATAATTGCACCTAACATTTATCAAGCACTCACTATGTGCTAGCCACTATGCTAAGTGCTTTATGTGGATTATCTCATTAAAACCTGCAATTACTCAATTTCTGATGCCTGGAAAAGCTGGCCCATACACATACAACTAGTAACAGGTACAGCCAGTATTCCAGTCCTGACAGATTCCAACACCCGTGCTGGGGCTAATTTCAAGTAAGATTCAACTTGATTCTATCTGTTAAGGCTCCAAATAAGAGAACATGATATGAGCATGAGCGGTTAGAGTTGGTGAGCAGGTTTTACAAAAACCCGTAAAACTGTTTAGAATAAATTATAAAACAGTGGAAACGTCCTATGACCTGTGAACAACTGTGTGTGGCTTTTACGGATGTACGTGGGTGCTTTTTGTGAGACTGGTTTTAGCAATGTGTATAATATGCCGACCCAGAGCTGATGGAGCCTTCATCCGACCCTTACTCCATCTGGCCACAAGATGGTGCGCCGGCATCACTGAACCACAACAAAGTCGTGGAGGTGAGCTGACCAAACACATGAACAGGGTATCAGAGTCAAAAGAGATTTCTTTATTCATCTCTTCCCAGGCCCTCATTTCAAAGTTCGAAAACTGACGAACAGCAGAGTCAAATGACTAGTCCGCTCAGTCATTATTAAAAGTAAAAACTACAAAATGAGCAGGCAAATGTAGAAAGACATAAAATCTGTTGATTAGGCTAGTTAACGATAAAAATGTAACCATAATACCTGCTATCTAATAAACGCCTCTTATGTGTGCCCGATACTCTGCAAGGCACTTCATATAACATCTCTAATCCTCACTAGGTGCCTGCAGTGAGCATCATATTTCTCCCACTGTGATATACAAGAAAACTGATGCTCAAAGAAGTTGTGGAACTCACTGAAGCTCACGCAGCCAAAAAGGAATGGAACCAGGCTTCAGCCTGCCCAGGCTCTTTACTAAACAGGACACTGGGCTTCTCTCTTTAAAGGAGCAGGCTAATGCCTCGAATTGTTGGGATTCTCAGTCTGAAGCTATCTTTCTGTGTGTGTAAGTGTGTGTGTGTGTGTGTGTTTAAATGGAAGTGAGAATGACAGTGACACTTAAGAGACATTTTTACAGAAAATCTGAAATCCAAAGTATCTGTTTCATTCTGTTGTTATCCATCACTTATCAATTCAAAATTGTTTAACAAAAAAAAAAGTAGGGTTCTTCTCTTCCCCACTGTCAAAACAATGTGAATCAAAATGGCTAAAAGAAACTCCTAGTGTTCCCTGTTGACACAAACACACACTTAAGGCTCTTATAATACATTCTGCCCAGATCCCAAGATTTTACAGCTTCCTTTAGCTACCTCCTAGCAACAGCTTTTTGATCATTTCTTTAAAACCTCAGCTTTTCTACTAACGAGCCTCTAAAATGACTTTCAGCCTCCTCAGAAAAACAAAGGTTTCTCAATTCAAAAAAAAAAAGAAAATTACCAAGATGTCACTGTAATTGGATCAGGTTTCTTAATTCCATCACAAAATTATTTTCTCAACTTCAAAAAGAATTTATAAAGTTAAAGTCCTTTACAAAAAAATATAGTGAAGCTTCTAGTGAATATCAGATCTTAAAATGGAAATTCCAGTAAAATAGCAGTATTTTACCAATGGCAGCCTTAAATGAAATTGTTCTAGGCATCATAAAAGCTAACAAAGATAAAATAAATGTACTTTCAGACTTTTTTATGTCAATATGAGAGGGCACAATATATGCATAGAATAAAATACGCATATAGAGCAATATCTTAAAGTGATTATTTCTTGATTATGTTTTTAATTATTGCTTAAACTTTCTAGAGTGAGTGTGTACATCCTCTGTAATAAAATTTAAAAGAACACAGAATTCAGAATTAAATAGACCAATGTTTGAATCCACACGCCAACAATTACTGGCCTATGAACCTGGACGAGTTAGGTAATTCCTGTACGCCTCCAGCTTCTTTTCCATAAAATAGATCCCACCTGCTCCAGAGGGTTGTTCTGATCATTAAATAGATGATGTGTGTGCAAGAGACTTAGCACCCTTCCTGGCAGGTAAGTGAATGGTAGCTATAATTTTTCCCCATATTAAATACAGGACCAAAAAATGTTTTAAATATTTTTGACACTTACAACTTATATACAAAATATGCATATCCTTCTATCTAGTGATTGATTCTATTTCTAACAATTTAGAGAAGAAACTACAGCTGCAAAAAGATGTATGAACATCTATGCCAACCACAGCAGTTTTTAAAAAGTGAAAAACTGTTCATCTGGTTAAATAGATGATGAAATTTAAAAAGAAAAAAAAGAATAAGAATAAGTGAAAAACAACCTAGATCTCATTCAAAAATAAATTAACAGGCTGGGCTCAGTGGCTTAAATCTGTAATGCTAGTGCTTTGGGAGGCAGGAGGATCGCATGAGCCCAGGAGTTCAAGATCAGCCTGGGCAACATAGAGACCTCATCTCTACTAAAAATTAAAAAAAAAAAAAAAAAAAAAAAAAAAAAAAAACCTGCCAGGTATGGTGGGACGTGCCTTGTAGTCCCAGCTTCTTGGGAGGCTGAGGCAGGAAGATCATTTGAGGACAGGAGTTCAAGGTTGCAATGAGCTATGATCACACCATTGCACTCCAGCTTGGGCAACAAAGCAAGAGCCTGTCTCTAAAAAAACAAAAGCAAAAACCAAAAATAAATTAACACAATATGGCACAGTCATATGGTAGAATAATATGCAATGCAATCATGGAAAATGATTACATGGATCTACATTTACTGCTATAGAAAGAAGTCGTGATATGTTAAGGGAAGAAACCTGGCTGTAAGATAGTAACTATGTTATGATCCCACTTTTGTTAAAAAAAAATAATAATAATATTTTCAGCCAGGCGCGGTGGCTCAAGCCTGTAATCCCAGCACTTTGGGAGGCCGAGGCAGGCGGATCATGAGGTCAGGAGATCAAGACCATCCTGGCTAACACGGTGAAACCCTGTCTCTACTAAAAAATACAAAAAAACTAGCTGGGCGAGGTGGCGGGTGCCTGTAGTCCCAGCTACTGGGGAGGCTGAGGCAGGAGAATGGCGTAAATCTGGGAGGCGAAGCTTGCAGTGAGCCAAGATCCGGCCACTGCACTCCAGCCCGGGCAACAGAGCGAGACTCTGTCTCAAAAAAAGTAAATAAATAAATAATAAAATTAATATTTTTAAAACGCATGTATCCATAGAATACACAATGTCTATATACATAAAAACATTTTAAATGGCTTTTACAATTATACCTCTTAATTTCTCATTAAGAAAACATAGTCAAACACATGAATCACAAATGGTGAAAGTCTTTTGACCTTGCCAAATACCCGACAACAAAACTACTACTGAAACAATATCCCTACTAACATTTCCTGGGCCTGAGTCAGGTAATTTGCACAGAAAGCAGGTTTAATCAGTCTTATCTTGAAAGGCCAACTGTCAGAAAGCAGTTTCCTCGGGTTCTCAACATGTAATTCCTAACAACCCAAAATGACAGACCAAAACAGATTATTTAGCAAGCTTATAAGTGAGAAGATCAAATTCTGGCTTCACCATCGAGGTATCCTGTTTGTGAGCTTAACTCTCTAGACCTGGATTGCCCATCCACACAGTAAAATCATGATTCAAGCAGAGTTCCCTATTAGATACGCCACAGGTATGAAAGGATAAGCATATTTATGAAAGCTCAAATTATAAAACCTAAATGCATAAATAACAATGTGCAATGGAACTACATTCTAGAATATTACGATTAAAGAAAAATAAATCTTTTTTTTTTTTTTAAGAGACAGGGTTTTGCCATGTTGCCCAGGCTGGCCTTGAACTCCTGGCCTCAAGCAATCCTCCCACCTCGGCCTTCCAAAGTGCTGGGATTGCAGGCACATGCCATCATGCCCAGCTGAAGAATAAATCTAGACGAGGGGTTTCAAGTTAGGTTCCCTCAGAACACTTGTATTCCACCTCTATGATCAGATAGAGAGAGAGAAAAGGGTGGGGAGTAGGGCGGGAAGCTATTCTGTTCATGGATATTTTTCAATTTTATGTACTTCTCTTATAAATTATTCTTGAACCTCTGTTGTCTATCATTACTTGTCTTCTAGGGAATGTTAGTAGATAGAAAAAATTAGTAAGTAGAAAATATGTATTAATGGGAAAACTTGCATAGCTGATCATGTTTTATTCAAAAGGTTTATTTTTAGTTTTGCTTTTATTTTTTTCCTAAATATGTATGCCCATGGCAATGAAAATGCTGCAAACAAGTAGTTTAACCACTGTCAGCCGGAAAATTGTACCTAGTTGTCACAATGGAACTAAGTGTATCAGTGTAGTGGCAATGTTTAGGAGCCCTCCTCTGGTTTGGAGTACTAGTTCTGTCTATTACTTTGTTACCTTGGGCAAATTCCCTACTAATAAGGCTCAGTTTACTCCTCCCTAAAATGGAGATAACAATATCTATATCTCATAGAGTTGAGTGTTAAAAGAGATAATGCTGTAATTTATGTAATTAACACCTAAGTATTCAATAAATGACACACTGTCTTCACCATCATTATTCAACATGGTGTTACCCAAAGAATACCTTCATGTGTAGCACTCTACCAACAAATAAATCTGAGAACCACTGAAAGAATACAGCAATCTGCTTATAAGTTTGACCAGTTTGTTTCTCAGATTCTTCTCTAATAATTGGGGGTCAGGTAAAGTGAACATCCTATTTATGGCAAGCTAAAAATTTGTTAAGTTCTAAAACAGTGATTATAGCTCCACCTACTGGAAGTACAATATTTAACACACTAGTCACCACTGTTCAATTTTTTAAATTGTGAATAAATATTCTTTGGAGAATATTACCAAAGAAAATAATTATCTGAGGAAGTTAAGAAACTTAGAAAGATAAATCAAAATAAATGTTTGGATGGTAAAGGAAAAAAAAACCTACCATTTTCAATTTTGCTTTTAGGATGTGGTCCACTAAATGCTAAAAATTTTCCTGGAACAATCCAGTTGAAGTCACCATTTTCAACTCGCTGGCAGAATTTTGTAAGAAAAGAGAAGAAAAATATTTTATAATTCTTATACAATTTAGGAAACCCTTACAAATTAAACCGCTTTTCACTCTTAGTACTAATTAGACATACATGTAGACAAATATAGCTTAAAATAAAAACATGCACCTGATTCTCAAAATGCTATTTTGGAATTCAGTCTACTTTAGAAAAACTTGTGTCTAGACTGTATGAAACATTCAGAAACTTTTATTTACGGCAGAGGTATTTTGCATAAAATGTTTGTTTCCCAGCCACTCTGCAAAGAAATGAAATGAAAACAAACATTGCTTGTCCTAGCAATAAATAAGAGAAAATGGGAAATATGAATACTTTCCATGACTGTAGTAAACGTGTTTTAAACAACGAAAAAAAATCTGTAAATATCAAGCTCATGATGAATACACTTCCAATTTTTTTTTCTCTTTTTATAGAGCTGATATCTCTTGTCAATGCCGATTTTTAGAGGGGGAAATGGCAAAAGGCAGGAGCGAGGGATACTGGCACATCCATTCCACAAACCAGAGTCAGACAAGCTGTACTCTGAGGGCTAACAAGACTCAGACAAGTGACATACACAGAGTCAGGTGCTCCTCCACTCCAGCTAATGAGACACCTTGCAGGAAAGCCAACTGGACACAGCTGATCTTCCAATTGAATTTTCATCTCTCTTTTTAAAATGTTGACTTTCTAAATTAAGTTAACTCCTATGAAACCAAAAAAACATGCTTGTTGGCTGACTTTGAGCACCAGTTACCAGCCTCTAGTCTATACATGCTAAGAGATCCTCAGAAAAGGCTGAAAGACCAAGAAAGTGGCCAAGCACCTTCCCATGGCTCCATCATCTCCCCCATTTTCTTCCCTTCCCCATGTGCCTTTGAACCATGGGACACTGGGGCATGAGTAAGGTTACCCCAAATTTTGCAGTCATTGGGAGGCATTTGTGCAATTCATCACAAAATACATGTATCACCTCTTTACTTACGCTGTCTTTACCACCACCACCCCCTCCCCACCTACCCCTACCCTTGCCTCCTCATCTCCATCCTCAGGGCAGGGAAGCAATGTTGTTCTCTTCACTGGGCCATCCATTACTATTCATATAAAAAGCTTTCTCCCCCATTACATGGCAAGGACCTTAATAGTACAAAATTGACCCAAATATAGACTCTGTACTCTACCATAAGTACACAATAAATATTCGTTAAACAAATTGGAATATGGCCATCAAAAAAAACTGCAGCCACTACTTTAACTACTTAAATTGCCCATTATCATTTCCATGAAAATCAAAACTTGGTTATAAAATATAATTGTCATTTTTTAAATGCAGATGTTTCTTCCCAGTTACAAAAAGTTATATGTGACACTGTGCATACCATTTTATAAACATCTGAACTGCATTTAATCTAATTGTAATAAACATAATATCTCCAGCCGGGCGCAGTGTCTCACGCCTGTAATCCCAGCACTTTGGGAAGCCAAGGTGGGTGAATCACCTGAGCTCAGGAGTTCAAGACCACCCAGGGCAACATGGTGAAACTTCGTCTCTACTAAAAATACAAAAAAATTAACTGGGTATGGTGGTGTGTGCCTGTAGTTCCAGCTACTTGGGAGGCTGAAGCAGGAGAATTGCTTGAGCCCCAGAGACGAAGGTTGCAGTGAGCTGAGTTCGTACCACTGCACTCCAGCTTGGGCCACAGTGAGACTCCATCTCAAAGAAAAAAAAAAAAAAAACTCCAAAAGGCCCTAAGTAAAATCTAAGTTATTTTATGAGTGTTATGAATGTTATGAATGCACATGTGAAATTAAACCTCAGGCATAGCTTCTATTTATAACAAATAAAGAATCTAATTATGGCAATTAAACATTTGCTTGTTTAATAAAAGTCTCAAATTAATTATCCAATATCTCTCAAGTAATTATTAAGCTTAAAATAGTATTTGAAAATCCAAGAATAAAGGTATGCACTAATCATCAAGAGACTAAAACCAATTCTTTATGAACAATAAAAGAAAACAGGTTCTACAATCACTATTTCTGTATCCTTGACCATCAACCAAGTAGGTTAGATAAATACACTGTGCAATATCTCTTATTTGGATTACAGAAATCCATTTGGTTAAATAGCAACCTTTTATAATTAATCATATGGAGAGAGGCAAGGGACTCCCTAAGATACATTCATTCACAGAACCAAAAGAATATGTTTGCAAATCCTCCTACTCATAAAGATAAATAGATAATATTGGGTTATATTCAGCAGCCAGGATAAGGTTGATGGAATAAACAAAAAAGATTAGGTCTTAGATCTAAATCTGAGAAAAAAATTAATAAGAAAGTTATAGCTTTTTACCAACCTAATATAATATATGCTTACTGTGGTAGTCTTCCAAAGTTAATATTTGTGCCTTTATTCCTAGTGAATGACACAAATGTCAATATTTATCAATAACAAAATACTTTATATGACACAAATTGGTTTTTCTAATTAAACACACACATACACTTCAAAGAAATCTAGATCAGACAGGAACTTAAGGTACTTTCCAACCCTACCACATTTTATAAACAAATATCTAAGCAACGATGAGGCAAGAGTATGATTTCACCACTTCTGATCTAAAGCCTACTACCTACCAAATACTATGCAAAAAAAAGACAGATGTTCTTCACTGTAAGAAAAACCCAAAATAAAAAAATCTGAATTCCTCAAAGTGATACATTTAGGTGTTGTTATTCACTGTGCCGTAGGATTCTCCAGTCTACAAAAGATTCACAGCTTTCTTTTGAATAGTTCACTCTCTTGGTGCACTCAAAATATAATTTGACTAAAAAACGTGAATTTTTTACAATTCTTTTTTCTTTTTTTTTTTTGGAGATGGAGTCTCACTGTGTCACCCAGGCTGGAGTGCAATAGTGCAATCTCAGCTCACTGCAACCTCTGCCTCACGGGTTCAAGCGATTCTCCTGCTTTAGCCTCCCAAGTAGCTGGGATTACAGGTACAAGCCACCAAGCCCAACTAATTTTTTCATATTTTTAGTAGAGATCAGGTTTCACCATGTTGGCCAGGCTGATCTTGAACTCCTGACCTCGTGATCCACCCACCTCAGCCTCCCAAAGTGCTGGGATTACAGGCATGAGCCACTGCGCCCGGCCAATTTTTATGATTTCTACAAAATGCATCTGTGACTCTAAAATAGTCGTCACAAATATATTTTTCAGTCCAAACACTGAAAACTATTTGACCTTTTTACTACTGTAATAAACCTACAGTAATATAGAAAAAATGGTCTTTGAGGTTGACGATTACAAGATTGATTCCCTTTATCAACAGATGTGTTTTCTAGGAAAACATGCAGAACAGTTTTGAAGCGCAATTCAACATTCATTTAAACATTTGCTGAGCCTTTATTATATATCTAGGACTGTAATGTAGCGTCAAACATGAAACAATACAAAGCATTCTCTGTGCTTTTACAGAGTCCAAAGGCAAGTGGGAATGACAAATAACAGTAACAAAAATGGCAGCAAATATGTGGATACCACTGACTCTTTGTTAAGCACTACTGTATTCTATACAACTTAATTCTCATAGCAACCCTACGAGGTAGGTGTTATTCTCATTTCCATTTTATCCATTAAAGAAAAAGTCACATTACACTTTGTAAGTGTGATACTAAAAGTACATAAGAGGAATGACAGTGGCACAAAGACTATTTTGAAATTTAATAAGGTAGAACCACAATGGCTTTTTAAAATCCATATAAGAAGTGCCTTCTTTATATTTCCCTAACTTCTAAAACAACAAAACAGTGTTGACAGTATAGTTGTATCACATAAACGCAAACATGCTGTAAGGATGGGCACTTTATGAGCTTAAAGCAAAGTAAATATTTGAATTATTTCGTTTAAGTTGACATGCCATCTGGCTTTAAATAATAATCAAACTCTAGATTATTAATTTAGACTTGCTTTTGAGGGAGACGGTGCGGTGGAGGGAAAAAGGAGTGTCCCATGTGGATGACTCCTTCACCTCTGCTAGCATCAGCTGCACCAGAGAGACGGTAGGTTGGAAAACATGTAGGGTCCCATTCCAACAGTCCAGATCAGTGAACACTTCTGCTGGTACAACAACAGCAGGGTGCAAAACTCCTGTGCACATTTGCAGATGCCACTCCAATGCTCAAGACGCAAAGATGATTTGGAGTCAGCAGCACATACATGGTTGTTGAAACTTGGAACTGGATGCACTCAATCATACAAAGTGTGTATAACCAGAAATCATGAGGCCCTAGAGAACCCCAGCAAATCAGGGTGGGCAAAGGAAGAGAAAGGACTTGAGAGGGAGGCTGAAAAAGATGGCTAGCCATGGACGGAGAAGAAATCCAAAAGACAGCATATTATAAATCAGGGAAGGAATGCGAATTGGAGAGCGACCACAGAATAAACCAAGTAGGAAGAAGAACAAGCATAGCCACTTGGTTTTACGAACCCTTGTGTCAGCAAGAACAGTTTCAGTAGAGGCCAGACCATAATTAGTTAGGGTCGAGACTGCTCTCTTAAGAAGTTTGGAGATAAAAGAAGGAAAAGATACCAAACAATCATGAAAGAGGAAGAAAAAAAGCCATGGGGAATTGTTTAGGACAGGGTAAGTCTCAAAACATTTTATAGACTTAACCAACGTGATCTTTGAACCAGCAATGGGTGTAAGATACGGAAACACTGGGTCCCCTCACTTTTGCAATTGCAGTGGCCAGGAAGTAATTTTGCTTCCTTAAACGTGAGGATTTAGAGTGGTGTAATGAACGCTACCAGATGGCTGCAGGAGAATGCTTCTTCTAATAGTTCTTCCAATATTCAAATCACCAATGGGAGGCGCACTTCCATAACTGCTTCAGGTGGTGAGGACATGCCCACATACTCGCATTCTGGGGACTGCTTGACCCCAGTCCTATGGCAGTCCCATATTTCCAGTTCCATAATCCACCAACATGTAAAGAAGGCAGACCAAGCAGCATCCAGATTACATTTTAGTTCGCTGTACAAATTCTAATCCAAAGTCTTGAAGCATCATAACTTCAGTGTTCAACAACATTGACTCCTGCTGTTGACCCGATGTGACTTGTTGAGAGATGGGAGGCCTAACAAACTTTACTGTTTCTCAAGGTAGGTGCTAAAGAGCAATTGTTAGGACTCTACACAACCTAGTCAATCTGGAAATTTACTTACACAGTGAAGGGTGACAGAGTCAACCTGGAGATAGTCCCCAGTCACATATTAAACTAAATTGATGTTGCATACAGAACTGGTCTTAGATTAAAATATCTAGCAATCTGTATTGTAAATAAGTGACTTAGAAACAAAAAAAGTCACTCTTCCAGCATAGATTGGCTGCTGATAAAAGAAATATCATTTGAAGAAGTTATCTACCGTGGTAAATTTGTCCCTTGGAATATTACTGCAAAATCAGAATGGATTCTTAATTAACATGTTTTAGGCACTTTCCACAGAAAACAGATCATATAAAATATCTTGAAATGTGCTATACTCCTGTTTTTAGTATTTATTCACACATTTATTCATTAGTTCTTTCATTCCACAAATAATGACTGCCCACTATGAGTGTACTGTGCTACTAGGTTACTCATTCAAACAAAGAATAATAAGACACAGTTCCTGCCCAAAATTACCCACAGATACAGGAAAGACACAGATGTGTAAACAGAGTACCACACAAGGCTACATTAGAAGAGCTTCCACGGGGTTGAGAAGGACTTAACAGTCAGCCGTGTAAATACAGTGGACCAGAAAGAAGAGTTGACCGGCAGGAGGAGGGAGCAAGAGCATGTGCAAAAGCTCAGAAGGCGCCACCTGGTTAGCTGCATGGATTTGGGTATGGGAAGGGAGTGGAAAAGGACAAGGGTGGAGAAGAAGGACAAGCCCATGTCAAGAAGGGCCTTCTGTGCTATAGTAAGGAGTTTGCATTTCCTCCACACCTTTAGTCAGTGTGGAGTCCATGAAGGGGAAATGATAAAACAGGGGAATGATATAATCAGACTTAATTTTTAAAATCTACACCCTGATAGTAATGTGAAGTCTTGATCGAAGAGGCCTAAGATCCAAGAAAGACCCAATCCCAGGCATCCAGAATGAACCCATGCTTTTTCACAAACAGTTCCCAGATGGGCTACATTGTAATGTGGCCAAAATAATGTGAAATCACTTTCTAGAATAGAAATGGTCTTTCCCCAAAAGAGCACCCTTCAGGTGAAGATAGCAATAATGATAAACTGAATTGCTTGAATGTCTCAGGAACAAAATAGTCCACATTTCAGCCTGTCGTTGATCAGTGAGAAATTTTGTATCACAACTAAATTGATAAGCATAAAAATGGGGCCTTGGGGCAAGACTCAAATATGGCAACTTCTGCAGAATGAGGCACAAGAATACATGGATTCTATGATACCAGGTGACAAGAGTAAAGGCTTTAACCCTACACATGGAGAGATGATATTACTGGTAGCCTCCTAAAAAACAAAAAAGAAAAAGAAACATTGGGCCTAGCAAATATATGGAGCAAACAGGAGGCATTTAATATCTGTTCAACAAATGAACTGAAAAGCTATAAGAATGCGGCCACAAGGAGCATGGTGTGGCTACTTGACTCTCAAATAACAAATGTTCATCCGCACACCATTATTTCTGTAAAACAAAGCTTCCTAACCAGTGTGACCAGAATGGAGTTGCCTGGGCAGACTGGAACAGCCAGAGTCCCCAGGCCAGTTGCCAACAGCTATGAGCTATAATCACAGGGTGTTGAGCAAATATTATCATTTTCTCCATGTGCCATGATGAAAAAACAAAAGGAAGCCCTGTGCGGTGACTGTTGTAAAGGCAGTAACCAGTGCCTCTGTCATCAGGCCTGCAGGCCAAGTGTGGCTCTAACTTCTGTCAAGACAATGGTAAAGAAGTGGCCTGGATTTTTCACATTTAAAAGTATAGGATCAAGGCCACAATAGTTCGATATTCTGGAAAATATTCTCATAATTTTGTTTTTCACACCCAAAAAAGGAATGACTTATGGCAGGGGGCAGATAATGGCAGCTAGAAAATAGCTCAAAGAAAAAAGTCAAAGTACTTTCTCAGTTTTGAAGTCGTTTTTGAACTTTTAGTTTCACCTAATCCCCAAATAGATATTTAAGGAGACTCCTCGAAATTGCATGGGCTGAATTTTGAATGGGGTAATAAATGTAAGCCACAGTGATGAGGAACCTCCAATGTTGCCACTGAAGCACCATTTCTCTGCATTTCTTCTCCCAAACCCAACTAAGGATACTGCTACCGCATCACACTTCCATCATCAAACATGGCAAGCTTTCTGGTAAACAGTGGAAAGCCCTTTGGGACAAGCAAAATAACAAACTAAAGACACAACTTCAAATTCTCTCTGATAAATAACAACTGCTTACCAGTAGCATCTTGAACGATCACTGGTGTTTGGGCAACATCTTGTTTGGTAAGGACAGCTACCCCCCAAAAAAATAGAAGAAAGCTGACTGAAGGTAGACTCTGCATATGGGTGCCACTTCCAGGTCTTACAAGCAGAGTATTAGACTATACTAGCATTAACCATTAAACTTTACTATTGAAGAGCATAGTTCCTCACATACCTACAGCTACATAATTTAATTGAATGTTCAAGCTCTATCATCTTCATTATTTTTCCCTAGGATAAAAGGTCAACTTTTATTTTTCTGAACTAGATTTGAAATGGCTAGATTTCAAAGGAGTAAAAGTTCTCAAGGTTCTCAAAGTATGTATTCTTTGAGAATACCTTAAGAAGCTGTTGGAGAAGCATAAATGTTTTGACACTGATTCTTAGAGGAAGGTTTTAGACCATCGTCTCACAGTTACTTTTCTGGACTTTCCCAGCATACCTGCCCAAATTTCATGTCTGATTGGGGCAAATGTAAGGACAACAGCTTGGTAAAGGACCTGGAAAGACCACATTTTGGAAGATACTTTTGCAAGATGGAAGCCAGCACCTGGTGTTGTTTATCAATACTTAATACAATGGGCCATTTTTAAGTCACACGAAAATAAAGCAAGAGCCTGAGGTATCTCACCTCGAGCTTTCGAAATAGAACGGGGCTTTGAAATTAACTCTCATGTGAACAACAGATCACATGGAGCAAGGAGATATAACCTAGGCTTCACGTCATACTGATGGACTACGACAGTACATTGGCTAGCCTGTCCTTGCAGAATCCACACTCTAGCTACATGTGGCTACTATGCACTTGAAATATAGCTAGTCTAAATTAAGATATGCTATAGTATAAACTACACACTGGAGGCCAGGCGTAGTGGCTCACACTTGAAATCCCAGGACTTTGGAAAGACAAGATGGGCGGACTGCTTGAGCCCAGGAGTTTAAGACCAGCCTGGGCAACATGGCGAAACCCCATCTCTACAAAAAATACAAAAATTAGCGGGACAACGTGGCATACACCTGTGGTCCCAGCTACTCTGGAGGCTGAGGTGGGAGGATGGCTTGAGCCCAGGGGGTCAAGGCTACAGTAAGCCTAGGTTGCACCACTGCACTCCAGCCTAGGTGACACAGCGAGACCCTGTCTCAAAAAAATATAATAAATAAAAGAAATAAACTACACACTAGGCTTCCAAGGCTTAATTCAAAAAAAATGTAAAATACATACATCAATAATTTTTATAGTGCTTACATGTTAAATGCTATTTTAGGTATATTAGTAAATATGTAAACAACATATTTACAACAAGTAAAATGTATTATTTATTTCACTTTCATATTTCTATTGGACAGCACTGCTTTAGACCCTGGAATTGCAGGAGGAAGATGGATATAACCTTTTGCAGGATAGGCAGAGGTTTATCTGTAGACTTTACACAAGTGTTTCCCAAATTCTGTTGACCTCATCACTAGAAGCATTTATAAGTAGCACTCTTTCTGTAAGATTCCCCTTTAATCTCACATAGAGATACAGTCTTACTGGTTTAGGCTTTTTGTTGTTGTTGGGTGTTTTGGGGTTTTTTTGTTGTTTTTTTTTTGTTTTTTTTTTTTTGAGCCATATCATTTACTAAACATACTTTAGTAAAGAAGTGCCTTTGAAAAGTTGCATCTTGAACATCCCCTAATCATCTAAGGTTCACAGTCTCACCAACTGCTGTCAACAATGAAATTTTGCTTTGAAAACTACACTGCCTTCATTGGAATACTGACTTTACTGGAGCTAATAAAATGTATGAATTCAGCTATTCCACAAGTTCACCAAATATCATACTCACTAGAACAGGGCAAACAGCAAGAGAAATCTGACAGGAAATGACTGGGCCCACAGATTGTCAGAAAAGAGTTCCTTTATTCATTTATTCCTTCAGCAAACATTTAAGAAATCAAGAAATTAAAATTTAAGAAATACCTACCACCTGCCAATCACAATAGTGGTTTTCTATTTTACAGGCTTTATAAAAGAATAGATAAATCACTCTCAAAAAAAGAAATTGTTTGACAACATTTTCCAAATGTTCACCAAAACTGACTGCTCCCCTCCCATCACCTAAATGGTTGTTGTCAAGGTGAAAGCATGACTACCTTCTTGTCAGATTTTTGTTTGTTTGGCTGGTTTGTTTGCAAGAATAAAATTGTACTGTCTGCTTAAGGTTTTTCAAGATTTTTTTCAACTAACCCTCAGCATCACCATTAAAGTTAGAGAAAAAGGAAGGAAGGAATAAATAAAAATTCCACTAGTTTTCTCCTTGAATTGCTCCTTCTTCTCTCTCACCCCTTCCAACCCCCTCCCACCTCCGTCTCTGCTTTAATTGGCTTTAGTGTTTGGCTGTATATTTAATAATTAATACAATAGGCCATTTGCATTCTTCATGCTCATATACATGGGGCAGAGATCCAGGTTTTGGGGGGCTCTGAAACTTACCTAATTTGAGGGTCCAACCTAGAATAAAAAATTATTAACACAAAATTGGGTATAGGACTGTAAAAGGTGCCCATACAAGTTGGGGGTTGAGGTTCTCTAAAATTTAAGCTTCGTTAGTTTCAAAGTAAGTCACCTCTGGTCATATAATGTAGATACCTACATGTGTGGGCTAGGGAGCGTCTTACTATCATTTGTTTTATTACAAAGATGGATTTTATTAAAGCACTCTTCCATATCCTTTCTTTTCAACAAACATTATAGAAATCATTCCAAGATAACTGGTATAGCTCAATTCATTTTTTAAAATGACTGCATAACATTCAATGATTCAGATGTACTACAAGTTATCTGACCTTCTTTCTTATAAGTATATATTCCCTTTGTTTCTAATTTTGGGATTTTAGAGGAGAATGGGTTTTTTTTTTGTCACTACTAAAAATGCTTTTATGGTATTTTTAAAAACACTCTTTGGGTTTTTTTCATAAATTGCATTAAATGTATTAATTTTGGGAAAAGTAGCAGCTTTATGATGTTAAATCTTTCTATCCAAGAACAAAGTATCTGTTTTTCTATTTGGTCATAATTCCATCCATAGGGAATTTGCAACCTAATAAGGAAAATAAGGCTTGTACGCAAATAGCCATGATGTAAGAAAAATGGAAAGTACAAATTGTAACACATGAAATTGGCCGGGGGTGGGGCAGGAGTACTCCAGAGCCGAGATCTAATCTGTGCAGGATTTTAACACAAACGAAATGGAGGAGGGGGAGGTTCAAGGGATGGGGATCTGGGAAAAAGCAAGCTCAACCAGGCAACAGGGATATTCAAGAAACAGTAACTAAGCAGTTCAGAGGAGCTGGAACACAGAGTACGTACAGTGAAGAAACAGGAGATGCGGCTAGGAGGGTAGGCTGGAGCTCATCACAGCTAAGAATGCCAGGACAGGAGAGTTTATCCTCATTTCAGCAGGGCAATGGGAGAAACAGCCAGTTTGCAGCCAAGAACAAGACAAGCAAGATGAGAACCCTATTTTAGGATCACTCAGGTGTGTGTAAGGCAGCCTGGGAGGAGAAGGGCCGAGCTCAGTTAGAGAACTATTAAAACGAAAGGTCCACAGGAAAAGACGTGAGACCTGAGTCAGAGGGAAGGAAGTGAGAACAGAGAGGAAAGACAGATATAATTAATACATCCTGTGGCACCAGTAGAAGTGATCCAAATACTCACTAGGTTAGGGAGGAAAACAAAGCAATGTTTCTAGCCTTGAGCCTGGGTGCTCAGTAGGATGGTAATGCGGTAACACACACAAAGCAGAGGACCATGTTTGGGTAAAAGATGATCAGTTTATTTTCAGATATGTTGCATTTAACATGGAAACAGAATATCCAAATAGCCATATTCTAGACTAGGGCCCCAAATGTGAGGGCTGTCCTTATCATACTAAGGATAGAGATAAATCGTATTACTCCTCTGGGGAAACCCAACAGATGAATTCACGTTCCAAGAATGTTGAACCTACTCACATTGTACAGGCTTCTCATCTTTCAGAAAAAGTTAACGACCTCTAGACTCCTTATCCTACTGTTCTTCAATATCTCCTTATAGCACAACCCAGCTTGGAGATAGCCTTTGCCTACATTTTGAGCGGTCAAGACATTAATCAAAAGTTTTGTAATGATGCCACAGGGAAAAAACATTCAGCCAACTTTTAGAACTAAGTAAATTCAGCCATATTTCAAAATAAAATTTATACAATCAAAAATGTTATAAGGCGGCTGGGCATGGTTGCTTATGCGTGTAATCCCAGCACTTTGGGAGGCCAAGGCAGGAGGATCACTTGAGCTCAGGAGTTCAAGATCAGCCTGGGCAACATGGTGAAATCCTGTTTTAAAAAAAAAAATTAGCCAGGCATGGTGGCATACACCTGTAATTCTAGTTACTTGGAAGGCTGAGGTAGGAGGACGGTTTGAGCCTGGGGAGGCAGAGGTTGCAGGGATCCAAGATTGTGCCACTGCATTCCAGTCTGGAGAAAAGAGCTAGACGCTGCCTCAAAAATAAATAAATAAATGGTACAAATTGTTTTATTTTAAATAAAATCTGATTTCTAAAATAAAAGTAACATAATTTTACTACCCTACTTAGATTTTTCTTATAAATTTAAGGTGCAAAGGGATTGTCAATAAATATTTGATGACAGAATATATATAGACATGTTGTTTTCCCAAAATAAAATTTTGATGACTCCTGATTCAAAGGAAATAACCAAGGCTGAAAGGACAAAACTGACCACTATGGAAAACTCCAGAATGCTTTTATTTAGCACCCAATCAATTTGCGTGTGACGGGGGAAAAAAAATTAATCAACATGAAATTATGTTTTGTAAAAAAAATTTAAATGTACAAACCTCATAATGTTCATATTCATCCACATCAAACGTCTCAAAGTCAAAAAATCCATGTTGTAATCCCTAAAAGCAGAATTTGAATTAGTTTTTCCACGCTAAATTGATAAACTCTACTCATCATTTCTGGAACTCCTACTTGCAGAAATGATCCTCACTAATCTGAAGAGATCGCTTAAACCTTTGATTTTTA
The DNA here is from genome assembly GCF_049350105.2 of Macaca mulatta. NCBI lineage: Eukaryota > Metazoa > Chordata > Mammalia > Primates > Cercopithecidae > Macaca > Macaca mulatta. The sequence continues at coordinate 139,823,642 of NC_133406.1, forward strand.
ATGCATATCTAGAAATCTTTTTATAACACTGGTTATACTGCATTAAGACTGTCTTAGAAGTGGAACCAAATAAACACTTAGAATAACATGAAAAAAAGCCCCACAAAAGATGCCTTGATTTCTAATTTACATCAGTTTTGTATGTAAAATTATATGTATAAAAAATGAAACAAAACAAATTCATATTTAGAAATTGTTGGGAACTAGACATAACTATAACAGAATATATCATAGTGATTAACTTCTTTGTTAGGAGAAGAAAAATCAATTACTCTTATGAGTTTCTGTTTTCCTTTTATCATATGAGATATTTAGCCCCCCAAAAACCCTGCATTTTTTACCTTTTTTTTTCTTCCAACCCGTAAAACTCTTAATATTTCCACTTAATAGGCCCTTATTTGTTCCTAAAACTCTACCTTGGGAGAATCTGTTTCATGATGATAGTTTCTGACAAAGTAGGATTATACTTGACTGCTCTTACAATTTAAAAAAAAAAAAACTTGGTATTTTTATCACAAAGAAAAACTTCATACTCCTTTTTGTAACTAATGACTTAGAACTTTTAAAAACTATCCAGCTAGCTCAGATCTAATATTTTAAAGAGAACAGAGAGTCTTTTATTTTATAAATCATGAAGCTATACGGATTACAACAGAACACAAAACCACAGGTACATTTAAAAGTTACATGATCAAGTCATTAAAAATAGAAAAAGAAACTAGCAAGCCAAGCTCCAGTACATCTATCAGTGTTTTTTCAAAACACAGAACATGCACCATCTGCATCAGAAACACTTAGCGTAATTCATATTAAAGAAGCCGACTCCTGGGCTCCACCCCAGAACTATTAAATCAGATTCTCTTTGGTTGGGGCCCAGGATCACCTTGTCAGCATAGCTTCCCAGGTGATTCTTATAAATGCAAAATTCTGATAACACTGGTTTAAACAACCCCCACAGAATAAGCAGAACAAATTATTTAAATTAGTCCATCCTTAAAAAAAAAAAAAAAAAAATGAGTTCATCCATATGCACCTTTCCCGACATAAATGTGAGAAAAATATACACTCTGAAGTTTTCTCTGTATTTTCAAAGTGTTTGCTTATATCCATGTATAGTAGTTCACATAACATGGAATATAAACTATACTTATGACAATGCCAATACATCAAAATCAGAGAAATGTGCTCCCTAAAACGGCAAAAATGTCACCATACTCTGTATAGGTTCTTAGAAGGGTACTACTCGTTGCCACACAAAAATAGCCCAGAACATGGTGCCTTATGTAAGAGAAATGTCTCAGATGCTTAAAGACATGCTGCACAATCTATCAGATCCTCCAAAATGTCATCTATCTTTGAGTTAACCCCAACATTTGACGAAACAAGTTTACATACCTTTCCTCTACAACAGGAGGGATGGCACAACTTTCTATACTGAGTTATGGTAGTTATTACCATAATTACAGGTAGCGATATTCCAGTCTGAACTCTTTCTAAATTTTTTAAGTATTATAAAACAAATAGCCTGTACCAGATGGTACAAAATAATAATAGTGATGATAAATAAATTATTTTTTCCCTCAGGCATATTTTCCAAATGCTATAATCAATGGTTTTATGTTGGGTAATGTCTCCATAAGAGCTCTTAACTGGTATTACTGTAAGTGTATTTTGGCAATATTGATGCAAGAGTGAGCTAGAGTATCTCTGTAGTTGTTTAAGTGGAAAGAAAAATACTTGAAAACTATTTTAAAGTTTGATGGGGTTTAAATTCATTTTAAATGAAACAGAAACAACCATGTATAAAATGGGTAGCACATTTATCACACCAATTTTCTCAACTCAAAACACAGCAAAATCAGTTTTATATTACATCTGAGAAATGAACTAGAATTGCTACTGATAATATACTTATAGTCCATGTAACATTATTATGCATGTCCTATGATCAACAGGTTATGTAATATGTACATTTCTGACTGATAATAAATCATGGTTATATGTTTGAGATGGAATTATGTACTTTGAGCCCTCATTAGAATTTACAGGATAGCTTGTATAACTTCTCAGATTGTGAATTAATGTTTCTAAAACATGTTCCAAGAGCTCTCAGAAATCTTCTAGTTTAACTTCTCCATTATACACAGAAATAATTAAATAACTCTGACTTGGTTCTCAAACTTTGGAGTGCATCAAATCACCTGGAGAGATTCGTCAAATACAGACCGCAGGGCTCCACCCCCGGAGTTTCTGTTTTAGTGGGTCTGTGGTGGGACCAAGCAGCATAGGAGAACAGTGGCTTAAATAACGTCCTGACTCTCCCACACCAAGATCAAGCCTGACAATGAAGCTAAGCATGTGACAAAGCAATGTCACAGGCACTGCAGCTGACAGTGGCGATAAATCTGCCCTGGAACACAAACAGTTTAAATGACAAAGAAAGGCCCCTTCCCCTCCCTCCTCCCAGCTTTTCCTGGTGTTTGTATTTTACAAATCAATCATCCTTCAGGAAGTGAAAAGCCTTCTACTTACTGGTTCCCCTTTCTTCCCTCCAATAACAAATAAGGATGTTGAGATTATTCCTTTCTCATATTTTTTTAAACTACTGTATCAAATACAGCAAGGAGAATTGTTATTACCTTTCTGATTCCCTGCAAACAGTCGAGAATGGTGAGATTGTAAGTGCAATTTCCAAAGGAAGCATCCCTATAAACATAAATAAACTCAACATTAAAAACTTGCATTTAGAACATTCAAATAATAAAATATAACACCAAAGTCAGCTGGAGATGTGCTTGTTTGGCTTCAGAGCTATCAACATGGTAAACTTATATAATACAGTAGATCATACTAGGTAACTACCACACTTAACTGAAGCACTTCTGAAATTGCTTTAATCCAAGAGGCTGATTTAAGAGCCTGCATTCCTGAGTCTGACTGCCTTGGTTCCAATTTGGCCAGGTACTGCACAGGAACTTAAGCAAGTTACTTTACCTCTAGGCTGAATCTCAGTCTCCTCATCTGTGAAATGAAGTTACTGATATTAGCTAGCACTCATAGGACTGTTGTCAGATTATGTTTTTTAAAATATGTAAAGTCCTTCATATAGTGGCTGGTACATAGGAAGCATTTCATAAATATGATGCCTATTATTATTATTATTATTAACAGTGAATTGGACTGTTTGATTAAGTAAAACATTCATCATTGCAAGAGGTATTCTGGCAGAGGAATAACCTCCTGTGAGGAACATGATAAAAACAAGCATAAAAAGATAGGAGAGACAATGTATGTAGGTCAACAGAACCTAGCAGGTGTTTGGATTAAATGCCATCCCTCCCCTACAAATAAGAAAAGAAAAGAAAGAGAACAGAAAAATGTACTTGGGCTTCCAAACAATCTCCTCTGAGTCACTGGGATCCATGAGAGCTTCTAATGCACCATGAAGAACTCCTTCAAAAGGAGTGGGAACCTACTCTGGTGAAAATTGAGTGCTTCATACTTTATTTAAGTTTTTAGAGCAATTTAGCAGACCTGCTTTAGGCAACATAAAACTAATGTATCAAGTTCAGGTCAGTTAAGCAAGAACTGGCATCAGAGCTTTAACACTACAGTGTTCCAAGGTGTCCGAGGTAGGAAACTTGACCTCAAGGCTCCAGGCTCTCTGCCCAGCCTCCACTGCTGACCCAAGAAACAGAGCAGGCAGACACCTCTCCAGACAAAGTCAAAGGCACACACGGCAGCCATCAGCAAGGGGCCAGAAGCCATTCCAAAGGCAGAATAGACCTTCAAGGGCTTTAAGGTATAATTAACATAAAACCAACTTTTACAACCATCCAAGGTCACTTGAACCTATTGCTGCTAACCCATGAAGTAAAATGTAACTTCATCATCCCTGAGTTTCAGCATCCCGAAAGCCTAACATAAAACTAGGAAGTTAGCAAAGCAACGTAACAGAATGCTTAAGTCCTGAAACTTCAATTATTCCAAATATTTAGGTCTCATTTCAAAAGGAGGGTTCTTTGTTCTTTTGTTTTTAAATATCATCTGAACTCACATGTCAGCGAAAAATAAAATAGCCCCCTTTTCAAATATCTTATAAAAATGATAACTATATGTTAGAAAGCAAAATTTAATGGGCTATGCCAGAGAAAAGAGTGACTAGAGATCTAAGAAAAATATTAGTTTATATAAACAATCATAAATTCCTTTGCAGTCACTTGTCTTTGGGGTTCAGAATCTCTGTGCCATGGACGCTCAGCAACCTGAGGAAGCCTGCAAACCCATTTTCTCAGAATAATGTTTTTAGTGCATAAACTAGGATTAACAGAAAACTATTTCAATTACATTTAAATAAAGTTTAAATATGTATTTTAAATATATTAAAATACAAATTTACAATATCCCAAAAGGTACTTTTTAAATTAATATGTTATATAACAAGATCTAGTGGCAAGTCTGATAACTGCTACTATAATTTTAGAAAGGAATGAGCATAAATAATATTTTAAGAAATAATAACTATAATATGATATTAAATTATCACTTATATTGCTAATGCTACTACAGTTTATTTACAACATATATAATTGCATGTAACCTTATAATTGATAAGGTAAGGTCAGTAAAAATAAAGATATAATTTTTTTCTCATCTAAGTTCACTGACTCCCTGAATTCTCACCACAGACCCTAGATTAAAAACTACTGCTTTACGTTTTTTAAAAGGGGGTAAAATTTTCTTTATATTTAAAAAGAGTAAAAAAATATTACGAGAAGTAGAGGTATCCCTTATTCTTTCAAGTATTATCTTCCCACCCCTAGACTCAGCTAAACAATCACTAATGTAAGTTACCAGAAAAAAGTTCCAGGCCTGTTCTTTCTGAATGTCTGCAAAGTATGGTGAGGCTTTCATGATACCTCCTACCCCATCACAGCCACAATTGTTACCAGTGACAAAAAGGAGAACTCTGGTGACCTGGTGGTCAAATCTGCAGGCCTCCAAAGCTGGGAAGGAGAGTTAACATGCCATCTGACAGAACTAGGCTAGTCAGTCACCGCAGGCTGGAAAGGCACACAAGTTTACAAACTGAAATCTAATAATGAATGCAACAGAATTCAGTCATATCCTCCAGACTGAGAAAAGGAGATGGCATGCCTTTTTTGAGCACCTACTGTGTCAGGTAATTTAGATGCATTAGCACATTTAATCCTCATGACAGCCACGTAGTGCCAACAGGTTCCCAAAATCTGCCCCAAAGACCAGACAAGAAAGAAATGGCTTATTAGCGGCATGTGGCTCATACATAGTCACAGGAGAATACTATAACAGTGAAGGGACACAAAAACATATTATATATTCTCTGGGGGAAAAAAGCGAGAGAAGGTAAAGATGGAAGATGGAATCCATGCATCTACCAAACCTCACTAAAAGGGTATTTTTTTTTTCTTTGAGACAGGGTCTTACTCTGTCACCCAGGCTGGAGTGCAGTGGTATGATCTTGGCTCACTGCAGCCTCCACCTCCTGGGCTCAATTGATCCTCCAGCCTCAGCCCCTGAAGTAGCTGGGACTACAGGCACAAGCTACCACGCCCAGCTAATTTTTGTATTTTTTTGTAGAGCCAGGGTTTCACCATGTTACCCAGACTGGTCTTGAACTCCTGAGCTGAAGTGATACACCCACCTCTGCCTCCCAAAGTGCTAGGATTACAGGCGTAAGCCACTGCACCTGACCAAAAGGTGAATTTTTAAAGGCTTTTCTTTTTTAAATGGAAACCAACAAAGACAAGGAGAATAAAAGAAGAGACAAAACAATAAAATCTTGAAAGCTAGAAATCATTTGGATGAGTGGTAAATAAGTTAGAAGACCAAGAAAACTGAATGCTAAACTGATAATCAAAAAACTGAGAACTAGTTGGGCACAGTGGCTCATGCCTGTAATCCCAGCACTTTGGGAGGTCAAAGCAGGTGGATCACCTGAGGTTAGGAGTTTGAGACCAGCCTAGTCCAACATGGTGAACCCCTATCTCTACTAAAAATATAAAAATTAGTCAGGCATGGTGGCAGGCACCTGTAATCCCAGCTACTCAGGAAGCTGAGGCAGGAGAATCACTTGAACCTGTGAGGCAGAGGTTGCAGTGAGCCAAGATTGTGCCACTACACTCCAGCCTGGGCAACAGAACGGGACTCCATCTCCAAAAAAAAAAAAAAAAGAATAAAAACAAACAAACAAAAAACTGATAAACAACACAATTAATACCAGGGAAGTCTCAAAAGGCTTAGGAATTGGCAGCACTGCGTTCTCCTGGAAGTGAGGATAAAGGAAATTACTAAAATAAGATTGAAAGTCCATTTAAGAGGAAACATTGCCTCCCATTTTGTAAGTCAATTTTCCCTGTTGATTTTCCTCAACTCACCAATATAGTCAGGACCATCACAAAATAGAATGGTAGGCCCTAGGAGGCAGAAAGATACCTGCCCCACATGATGTTCAAACTTGGAACTGGAAGATCCCTTCTGAGGAATTGTTTTCACCTGCATTATAACATGAACTGGAGGTCAGGAGTTAGGAAAACAGCAGACTACTGGCCCCAAAAGTCCCCTCCTACTCTGAGGTTATACCACTATTCAACACCATCGATCATCTCTTTATCTCTCTTCTGGATCCTTTCCAACACAATTTAAACATTTTCAGATCCTTACTAGCTTTAAAAATAACAAGTCATCCAAAACTTTCCAAGCTCCACATCTTCCTTCAGCTTCCATCCAGTTTGGACTCCTCTTTAAAACAAGATTTCTCTAAAGAATTACTCATTTTCCTTTTTTTTTTTTTTTTTTTTTTTTTTTTGAGACGAAGTCTCACTCTTGTAGCCCAGGTTGGAGTGCACTGGCGCAATCTTGGCTCACTGCAACCTCCACCTCCTGGGTTCAAGCAATTGCCCCCACCTGAGTAGCTGGCATTATAGGCGCCTGCCATCATGCCCGGCTGATTTTTGTATTTTTAGTAGAGACGGGGTTTGACCATGTTGGCCAGGCTGGTCTTGAACTCCTGACCTCAGGTGATCCACCCACCTAGGCCTCCCAAAGTGCTGGGATTACAGGCGTGAGCCACCACGCCCAGCCTCATCTTCCTTTTTAAAGTGTACAATTCAGTGGGGTTTGATATATTCATAATGTTGTATAACCATCACCAGTAATTCCAAAATATTTTTACCACCCCAAAGAGAAACTCTGTACTCATTTGCAGTCACTCCTCATTCTCCTTCCTCCAGCCTCTGGCGATCCACTAATTTATTTTCTGTCTGGATTTACTTATTTTCAATCCAGAGAACATTGTCCATGCATCATCTTACCTAATATGTCAGCAACAAGTAACTCCCTACTTTGCTCTCCTGTCTTGGTTCCTGGATTTTCCTTCTACCCTCTAAACACTACTTCCAACCTCCTTTGCAAAGTCATCCAACCTTCACTTCTCAGTCTTTAGAAGTCAAACCTCCTCAAGGTTCAACTCCAGACCAAAATTTTTCTCACTCCATACTCTCTCTAGACCAGGGCCTCTAAAACTTCAGTGTGCATTAGCATCACCTGGACAGTTCCACAAATACAGGCTGCTGGGCCCCACCTCAAGTTTCCAATTCAATAGACCAAAGGCAGGGCTTGAGAATTTGCATTTCTAACAAGTTTCCAGGTGGAGCTGAGGCTGCTGCTAGAAAGACACATATTTTGAGAATCATTGCCCTAGATATCTGCATAAATTACCATCTATCTACCAATGACCCTCAAATTCATCTCTCTAGCGCAAACTCCTCTTAACGCTTCAAAAACAGCACAGCCAACCACCTACATGGCATTTCCATTCGGGTGTCTTAAAGATATCTCAAACTCACTATGTAAGAAGAATCTCTTGAATCTGCTCCCACCCCTAGAAAAAAACAACTGCAACGATAATCCAGTCTTGCAGCACCCCCTGTCTGGGTAAAAGCTCCCACAGTCACTCAAGCTACAGCCCAGAAGTTCCACCTTTCTCCTTCCTCTTATCCTATCCCTCACTACGCACCATTGGTTTTGCTTCTTAAATATCTCTTGAATGCATTTCACTTGCCAATTCCATTGCCACTGCCTTCCTACACCCACTCTTAGACTTTCTAACGGTTTTCTTAACTGAAGCCAGAGTGATATTTTTGAAAGGCAAATCTGATCTGGTCGCTCTTCAGCTATAACCCCTCACTGACTTCCCATTGCTATCAAGGGAAAGTTCAAATCTTCACTGTGGCCACAAGGCCTGGGGGTATCTGGCCCCATCCTCCCTGAGCTCCCCAGGTAGCCACTGGGCCCTTCCCACAGAACCTGTGCATCTGCAAGTCACATGTTCTTCCCACTCACCCTCACCTTAGGTTACCCTCCTCAACCTTCAAACCACTGCGCCCGGCCACAATTCTATCTTTCTAAATGTGACTTCTGGCATACTAGTCGACTTAACCATACAGCTATTATACAGTGATTATAAAAATCCACAACTATGACCATAGGAGGAATCTGCAGTCAATAAATAGTTCTCGAATGAAAAACTAAATGGATGAATGAATATTTAAATAGAAGGAGCAACTGGGACTTGTTGTTTATTTTGTGTTTAGTGTTTATTTTGCAGAAAAACAGCAAGAAAAAAATTAAGTTTAAGAAAACTAGAATCAACATCCACAATTAAATGTTAAAAGAAAGAGCTTGTTTCATTGGTGTCTCAGCACTCAAGAGTCAACTGTTAAATATTCAGAAATTTTGAGAGCCCATATCAGCAGTAGTAAAAGTATTTGTATCATGGAAATCAGCAGATACTTTTTATTTATAGAGCCAATTTACCAACATACCACTGCTTGTAACCTGAGAATCTAAGAAATCACTCAGAATGAAGCAACCTTATAAATATTAATAATGAGAGATGAAACCAGAGATGAAAGAACATATTTACACAAAATAAGAAAGCATTTCTTATTATGAATAATGAAGTTACTCAAAGAAGAAAGAATGGAGAACAGAAGCACAGCGTCTACAATGTGGAGACTACATTAAAAAATACAAAAAGAGCTGATAGAAAAGGGACTAAGAAATTTTGGAAATGACTATGATCTACAATTATCTTAAGTCCATGATTCTCTAAATTCTCTGGGTAACAAGTAGTGAGGAGGTATGCAAAAATTGCAGAGCAATGGGTTGGAAAGGATCATGAAAGTCATCTAAGCACCCTTATAAGCACCAAACTGAATCCTATCCTCACAACCTCCACAGGATGATGAGCTTCTTAAGGACAGGAAACATGTCTTTTATGTCTGTTGGCCCAGAGTATAGTACAGTGTTGGGAAAATTAGTATGTTATAGATGTTGCTGAATGAATTAATACAGGAATAAATAAATGATCATTACCAAGAGTTCATTCAACTTATGCCTAAACACCTCTGGTGGCTAAGAACTATTGACCTTTTAAAGCAAAAATGTGGCCAGGCATGATGCTTCACACCTGTGATCCCTTTGGGAGGCCAAGGCAGGAGAATTGCTTGAGCCCAGTAGTTTGAGACTAGCCTGGACAATAGAGGAAGACCCCTTCTCTACAAAAAAAAAAAAAAAAAAAAAAAAAAATTTTATTTAGACAGGAGTGGTGGCAAGCTACTCAGAAGGCTAAGGCAGGAGAATTGTTTGAATTCAGTTCAAGGCTGAAGTGAGCTATCATCTGGCCACTGTACTCCAGCCTGGCTAACAGAGTGAGACCCTATTTCTAAAAACAAATAAATAAAGCAGAAAGTATATAAAACAATTTTAAATTATGAGCTATGTACAGTAGCAAAAACACTCTAGATCATCACTGTCCAATGGAAATTGAATGCCATCCTCAAAAGAGAGCCACATGTATAATTTTAATTTTTTTACAACCATATTAAAATAAAGTTACAAGAAAAAAGTAAATTTCAGTAGTGTGTTTTGCTCATCCAATATATCTAGAATATTCTCATTTCAGCATTAATCAACATAATTATAAATAAGATATCTTACATATTTCTTTTATATTAAATATTTTTATTTTGAGAGATAGGGTTTCACTATGTTGTCCAGGCTAATCTCAAACTCCCGGCCTCGGCCTGGGACTACAGTTGTGAGTCACCACACCCCACCTTTTATACTACATCTTTGAAATCCAATATGGATTTTAAATTTACAATCTATCTCAATTTGGACTAGACTGATTTCAAGTGCTCAGTAACACATGTAGCTACTAGCTAACATACTGGACAGTTCAGCTGCAGACTATATTGTACGTGTACTTCAGAACCAGACAATGCCCAAAATACTCTATACAACTGTCCAAAGTACATCCTAGCTTCCAGCCTCTGAACAAACCTACGACATATATGCACCAGCTACAGTAAAAGAAAGAGCTTATAACATTGAGACCTGCAAGATGAAACTGTACTGGGAATTAGTAGAGGACAAAACCATCTCCCATTCATGAAAGAGCAAAACCACATGCCTCAGGAGGCAGGGTCCAAAGTTGAACGTGACCTGTACCAAAAAAAAAAAAAAAAAAAAAAAAACCAGAATCTCAGCTTTTCAGATTTAACATAAGGCTACACATGAATCATTTTGCTCATCTAAAGAAACAGAGATATGTGAAAATTCAATTCTAAGTCATGGCTTAAAGGATCACCTGAAATCAGCAGAATAAAATCTGTCTAGCACTAGCAATAACACCAGAAAAATAGACCAAGACCCGTACTCTGGGCATTTTATCAACATCTGACTGGCACCCATTTAACCACTAATTTTTCTATTCTTTTTTTTTTTTTTTTTTTTTTAATTTCAGAGACAGGGGCTCATTCTGTCACAGCGGCACAATCATAACTCACTGCAGCCTCAAATTGCCAGGCTCAAGCAATCCTCCCACCTAAACCTCCCAAGCAGCTAGGACTACAGAGGGGTGCCACTACCCCCGACTAATTTTTATTTGTATTTTTTTGTAGAGACCAGGTCTTACTATGTTACTCAGACTGGTCTCTAACTCATGGGTTCAAGCGATCCCCTTGCCTCGCCCTCCTAAAGCACTGGGATTACAGGAATGAGCCACCCATACAGTCAATAATTTTTCTTTAAAAATAAAAATAATGGCAAATTGGTTTTAATCCAGGTATTTAAGAGCTTTTCATAATATTCAACAAAATAATAACTATTACTATGTTCATTAAGGTAAGTGACTGCAATCTTATTCAAAACCATCTTTATCAACTAAGGCTACTGGAAATACACCATAAAGAGTACAAAAACTTTGGCACCAACCCTACTTCATTAAGTTTGGTAAAACTGATCTGGAAACCTAAAGGTAGGAATAAAAAAAAAAAAAAGTAGTCTGAGCGAATTTTCGCAACACAAATCACTGAAGCACCTTCTCGTTCCAGCAGATAAAAAACAGAATAAATATAACTCACCTCCATGTGAGTACTTAATGGGTCATGGAGACATCGACACTTGTTTCTCTTCTCAGATCCTGTATAGCAGTGCTCACTTAGCACTTTAACAAGAAAACTCTGACAAAGAGTCTTTTTCACGGGGGTACGACTTATTCAAAATATGCCCCAGCTGTTAAGAATGGATCCAACAGTTTGGACTGGAAAAGCCATCGATTTTCAACACTCAGGAAATTGGCGCATCCTCACTAGTCAAAACTAATGCGAATTAGCTTCCAGCATACCAAGCATCAAAAGCAAAAGTTTATTAAAGATCCATGGGGCAGAAATGACCCCAAAGATCAAGACTGAGAAACAGCAAGGAAAAGCTGAGAGTGAAAGGAACATCTTAAAACAGGATGAAATATTGTTTCCATAGTTTGGATACTCAAGAGGAAAGCAGGAAAGAGGTAAAGAGAACTTTCCCTTTGAAGTACAGTTAATTGCTAAACAAACTTCGACAAAAATCACAATATCATATTTAAGCTAATAAAAATCTGGTTCAATGTTTTATGTAAGGGAATATATTTTATGATTACATCTAACATCTGCCAGCACATGTTTATGAAAAAGGAGGCAGCCTGATGCCAAGTCCTAAGTGGTTGACCTTTTTGAGCCTTTGTTTAAAGACCTACAGTGATTGACCCTTTTGAGCCTTTGTTTCAAGACCTACAAGTTCTGGCATGCCCAGAAGATCTAAAATAATTACCTTTGAGATTTCCCATTAAGACTCAGCCACAGAGCTCAGCGACTGGGATATCACTAAGGGTCATCCCCCAAAACACAACAAACACCTCCCTCAATACAAACACTATGCATCCATTTTAACGACAGATGTCATTAAAGGATTGCCAGTGGGAGGTGTGTGAATCCTGTTAGAGAAGATTGTCTGGCTTCACAACTGCAAGAAAATGTGCATATTCCTGTTCACATTAAATAAAATACCATTATTTGATAAGCCATCTATTTCCAAGACTCTCAGGAAACAGCACCAAAAAAAAAAAAAAAAAAGGTTCCACAAAATGCTAGCGTACTATTCTAATCCCAAGAGATGTTTTTTGTTCCACACAGGTGTGGATCAGGAAATATGCCTCAGAGTGTTTCAGAACAGGAGTTCTGCTGGATGTTAAAGGAAAGTATGGGGCAGAAGGAAGAAAATCAGTACTTTGTAAAATTCTGGGCCAGATGCAGTGGTGCATGCCTGTAATCCCAACTACACAAGATTTGAGCTCAAGAGTTCGAGCCCACCCTGGGCAACAAAGTGAAACCTCCATCTCAAAAAAACAAAAAGAAAAAAGAAAATTCTGGGTTTTACAGAGCTAAACAGGTTACTTCATTACTCAGAACCATTCAGAATCTTTAAAATGGAAATTTGCTTTGTAAATCTCCAAGGCAGAGAGTTTTACATTTACTTTTTTTTTTTTTTTTTTTGCCATGACACATCTTACAGAGCAGGAGTTCTCAATCTTGACCACACGTATTGGAATCATATATGTAGTTTTTCAAAATCCCAATACTCTGACTTCACCCTTGACCAATTACAGCAAAATTTCTGGGCACAGAATCTAGGGATCAATAGTTTTTTAAAGCTCCCCAGGTATGTAGATAAGTTTGACAATCAACATAACTTTGAGAAACACCTGTAAATTCTAGCCTCTTCTCCAAGCTTTAGGAAAAAACTAAAGGCACAGGACATCCAATGTTCAACCAGCTTTATTCCATTAATGTCAGCACATTACCGTACCTAACCTTGCCTCCAGACTTAGTCATTATTTTTCATGCCATGCTTTCTGTATATGTCTTCAAAACTAGGTCCCTGGATGTTATTCATTCCCTGTTTAATTGTATATGTCATTTTATTTTATTTTATTTTATTTTATTTATTTTGAGATGGAGTATTGCTCTGTTGCCCTGGCTACAGTGCCGTGGCACGATCTTGGCTCACCACAACCTCCGCCTCCCGGGTTCAAGCAATTCTCCTGCCTCAACCTCCGGAGTAGCTGGGACTACAGGTATGCACCACCATGCCTGGCTTCTTTTTTTGTATTGTTAGTAGAGATAAGGTTTCACTATGTTGGCCAGGCTGGTCTCGAACTCCTGACCTCAAGTGATCACCCCCCTTGGCCTCCCAAAGTACTGAGATTACAGGCATGAGGCACTGCACCTGGCCTATATGTCATTTTAAAAACTGGCTTTCAGCAGTTTAGGAATCATCACCAATACTAAAAAACTTACCAATCTGATACATGTGGACCAATGAGCAAAGAAATAAGTATAAAATGAATTTAAAAGCACAAGAGACATCTTAAATAAGTTGTACAATTTAGATTGGTTATCTTTTCAATGTTTTGTGGGACTTTAAATTTTCACAGATACTGTCTTGTGAGCACCCAAGAATGTAGATTTGAAAACCCTGCCACTGACTGCCATGAAAACAATCTGGATATTCCACTAAGGGTCACTGGTCTCCTGGGGCTTTAGATAAGCTGAGATTAATATGACTTTGTTTGCTCAATAGCATACACTGTAATTTAGTAGTACACTGAAAGGAAGAGAACCTAAAAAGATTCATACCTGGTTTGTCAATTCAGACTCTGCTGAGTCTGACCCCAGAACTGAAAGGCCTCTTGTTCCCTTGAAGGCCAGCTGCCAAGCCAACATTGAAGATGGATGACTCAAAGAATTAAGGTAGATGAAAAACACCTCTTTCCCCTGATTTTCAGCTAAAGTCACTTTTAATCAACATATTGGCTATTCTCAGTAAAAGTGAATACAGTTTCTGACACAACTACCCTATAATTCAACGGAACACCCTAAGACTGACTCACAAGTGACATCACAACACTCGTTGCCGTCACACAAGCCAGAAATTCAACTATCTCTAAAGTTGACTATACTTAATTTAATCAAGAATAGACAGTAAAGCTACACACTTCTCTTTTTTTGTTAATTTTAACTAGGTAAATAGAATCTAAGTAGGAATAAAATCAGATCATCCTTTTGGTTATAATAATGTACCCATACCATGAACTTCATATTATATATCCTACCTAACATAACATTATACAAAAAAAACCCATGCCATACTAATAAATAAATATAGCACCTAAAATCAGTGCCTGAATTGCTGTTCTCCAGTTTTCATTCTAACATGAAAAGCATTCCATGGGGCCTATCCCTAACATCTTCTCCCACCCCCCATTTCAGAGTTAAACCTCCTTCCTCAGTATTCCCATAACACCTCTCTCCTAACTCTAACAAAGCACTGTAACTGTTTTACACACCTATACATGTATACAGACTATACACTGAGCTCTTCTGCAGCAGGTACCAAGTTGTTCTAAACATCTTTAAATCCATAGGACTATCACAGTGACTGGCACCAAAAAAGCAATAAATATATTTTAATATACTTGCTACCTCAGGACAAAATAGGAAAAGAACCAACCACAGCCCTCAAGAGAAGAGTCAGCCATGCAAACAAATAATTAAAATACAAGGTATTGGCTTTAACGTTGTATGTAGCTTTATAATACATAAAATGTAATAGGGAATCACAGGCAAAGGACCTGCCAAGCCTCTCCGGAAAAATGAGGGAGGCTTTACAGAAGTGACTGCTCAGATAAATGTTTGCAAAGTGAAAAAAGGTTTGGAAAACAACATTATTTAAATTCACAGTAGCCATAAAACTCTTTTATTAGAAAGAAACTAAAATATATAGCACAAATGGAAACACAGACATTTCAGTGAAAAGTGTATATGAACATACCAACCACACCTTCAACAAGCCTTCAAATCATCATTTTTTTATTATTAAAATCAAATTTTAAATAATAAAACAATTACATTCAAACAGATATTTATTTAAGGCTTCTCATTTTTAATTAAAAGTGCTAATATATCAGCAGTTGAAACAATTTAGACAATGAAGACAAAAGTGTAATTTCATAAGAAATGAGATTTTTTTTTAAAACCTAGTTATAATAAAACTCAGATTATAATGAAGGTCAATGCAATGATGGCTGCCCGGAATTTAGTATGAGGATGATTCTTGATAGGAGTCCATCAGTCTTCGTTGGTCTGAGCTGTAGACTAAAAACAACTCACATCTTATCTTAGCATAATAAAAAAATTAAGTTTTCAGAAAACTAGTAGTATTCTTTCAACTAAATTCTTCACTGAATTATAAACACACTACTTTGCGGTATTTTCTGTTTCAAATGTATGGTTTATGAAGAGTATAGATTTAGAAATGCAGCTTAATGTAAATACAACTCTTGGTATCCTAAGTTATCAAAAAGATAGAACTTAGAGTTACATTCAAGTGCATACTTTTAGTAGGAAATGGGTGCATATCTTCATTTATTTATATATGCATAAAGAAATTCTAGGCTGATATCAAATCAACTAATACCAGAAGTTACCTGGAAAGGACTAGACAGATGAGGATCAAGGATGGGAGGGAGAAATTTGACTTAAACCTTCCTATAGATTTTTTAAGTTTCTGAACTGTTAACGTATTTATATTTTCCAATAATTTGAGTGAAAAATATTTGAAAAAATAGGCTATCAATTTACTATTTATGTAGAATTGAAATCAATTCTATGTTAAGTAGTATTAATTATCTTACTATCTTTTCTTCTATTCTGGTATTATTATTTAAAAATTCTAGTTCTCAACCGGGCGCAGTGGCTCACACCTTCATCCCAGCACTTTGGGAGGGTGATGCGAGTGGGTCACTTGAAGTCAGGGGTTCTACAGCAGCTTGGCCAACACGGCAAAACTCCATCACTACTAAAAATACAAAAATTAGCCAGGCATGGTGGTGAGGGCCTACAATTCCAGCTATTGAGGAGGCCGGGGCAGGAGATTCTCTTGAACCCAGGAGGCAGAGGTTGCAGTGAGCCCAGATTGTGCCACTGCACTCCAGCCTGGGCGACAGAGTGAGACTCTGTAATAATAATTATTATTACTATTATGTTATTAACAGTAATAATAGTACAATGCTAACAACAAGAAAAACAAAAACCAAATATTGCACTAGGCAGAAGGATAAATTCATGACTTCACTGATCCTTAGTTTAGACCTGAAGCCATTTTACAGATAAGGAAACTGAGGCTGAGGGAGGATAAGTAATTTGTCCAAGATACTTATACTTACTACAGACAGCAAGAAGCAGAATGAGGCTTCGAACTGCTTCAAGTGTCTCTGCCTCCAAAGTACGTACTCCTAACCACTTTGCTTAGAACTTAGAATTATTAGCATTATTACCCCTTTCTGAAAAAATAGGATTATATTTTATAAAGGACTTTCAAAGTATAGGAGCCATTAGAAGTGGAAGGAAAAATAAGCTTTGTCTTCACCATTAAAACTCTCATCTACATTATCTGTCATTTCTCATCTGCCCTTTCACAGCTGATTACCTCAGACTCTAGGTTGCTTCAGGATAGTTTCTTCTCAGGGTCCAAATCCCAATGCCTTACTCCTTGACTTCACTTTAATTAAACACAGTTGGTGTTGCTTCTTTCCTCCCCATGTCTTACCCTAACAGTTACCTCCTGTGATCTCAGAAGCAGAGTGAGAATCCTTTGACTCTTAAGGGATTTAGTCTTAATGTATTCATTCAAATATTTACTAAAAGTGCTTTTAAGTATAAGGCACTGGGGCCTGCCCTCTGAGACTTTATAGCAGAATGAGGAAGACAGACAAGCAGAGTCTTCTCAGTCACTCCCATTCCTTTCCCTAATTATGGTAATATAACAATAATAAGCAATAAGCAATACACATGCTTGCAGATTTGGACACACAAGCAAAAAAGGCAAATATATTAGAATCATTCACAATTCTAGCAGAGGTAAGTGTTATGGGAGTTTTGATGTATGGTCCCTTCTACTTTATTTATTTGAGAAAGAGTATCACTCTGTCACCCACGCTAGAGTGTAGTGGGGCGATCTCAGCTTACTGCAGCCTCGACCTCCCAGGCTCTAGCAATCCTCCCACTTCAGCTTCTCGAGTAGCTGGGACTACAAGCATGTACCACTATGCCTGGCTAACTTTTGTATTTTTAGTAGAGACAGGGTTTCATCATGTTGCCCAGGCTGGTCTCAAACTCCTGGGCTCAAGTTATCCACCGGCCTCAGCCTCCCAAAGTGCTGGGATTACAGGCATGAGCCACTGCACCCAGCCCCCTTCTACTCTTTAAATGAGCTCAAGTTCACCCCAAATTTTTAAAAGATCTTCTTTTGATGATACTTAGAAAATACGGTAATGAGAGAAAGGCTTCCTGGGGATGTCAGTCAGATTTGTGTGCCAAACTGGTGATTTAGGGTCCCCACTAAACAGTGCTCCTGAAGAATCTTAGAAGGTCTCATTCTATATCCCCAGCCTCTGACATGTGGCCAGAGCTCAATCACTGCTCATGAAATGGAAGAATAAATGAATGAATCAATGATGTAGATTACTGAAATCCAAAAAATCTTGACATGGTTATTAGCTTATACATCGGGCACTCTTTGTACTTCACATAAACTGTAAAGATATAGAAAGGATTCAAGGAAAAAAATAAATTCCTACAAGAGGAAAGCTATTTTATTCTTGCTAGCTGGGGGAAAAAACTTTACAAAATGAAATAATAAAAACTACCATCTCATTTCATTCCATATAACATCACCGTTATCATCTTAAGACAATTAAAAAACACTACAACCCAACTCTAAAGTATCCAGCTCTGTCGCAAAAGTCTAACCCAAGTCTCACCAGGAGTTATACCTGAATGGAAGATAGGGGGGCGTTGAGCCAGATAGGAGTGCTCTGTAGGCTTCTTCTGGTGTCTTCTTTAAATAGATTACCTAAGACAGATAAATAGCAACATTTAGAACACCAAAGAATGACACAAAACTAATTACTCACTAAATTCGCATTTCACTTCCTCCACTTTGAGTGACAGCTGTTACGGTGAGAGTGTTGATCTTTAAAAAGCAATAATTTACCAACATTTCCTTTTCAGCATGAAGCTGAGCAGCAGCCTTTGTCTTCTCCATGGGTAAGCTTAGAGACAGAGGGCAGATCCATGAAGAGGCCATTCCAGGCTCTTTACAAAGGCATGCTGAACAGACACAATGGCAGGGACAGTTGTACCCTCATAATATACCATGTGCTCACCAAAGACCAATGCACACCTCCTTGACCTTCATCAAAGATCTGCCCTGAGTTATTTCAGTGCCTGGTAAATCCTGAAAGATTTCTCACAGTGAGCACAATACCCATGGGGTATCTACTGAATTTTCTGCCTACTCTGAGGAAAGCCAGTGTTGCTCTCTAAACACTCAATAAAATCACAATAAAAATGGGGGAAAATGTGTATAGGTAAGAGTATTGGAAAACAGATTATCTTAGATTTTGATACCAAAGCTACTTAAATCCCTCTGGTCCAACAAGATAAACTAATCGTAAAGACACAAACAAAAAAGGAGCCCTTAAAACCAGTGAACAACTCCCAGGTAATATACACAGATACTGAGTATATAATATATGCCAGGCACTGTATCAGGTACTGGCACCTCCCTTAATAGAATTTACCCTTGTGGGTCAAAGACAATAATCAACAGAAATAAATACAGTCTAAGGTAAGTGCTGAAAAGGAAATAAATAGGGGCCTGGAAAGGGGCTACCTGAATCAAGGTATTCAGGGAGGGGGTGTCTGGGTGATGTTAAGGGTAAGATCTAGAGGGGAAGAGCCATAGGAAGAGCTAAGGGGAAAGAGGAAGGGCTATCCAAGCATGAGAATGACAAAGACAAGGCCCCTGAGGCGGGAAAGAGCTTGGTGAGTTGGAGAAAACGAGGTCAGTGTGGCTAGGGCTGAGAGAAGGGGAGAGGGGGCAGGAGAAAGCCAGGCAGTGGCCGGAATGTAAAGAGCGATACAAACCACCGGGAGAGCTCGGTTTTATTCCAAGAGCAATTTAATTTTTTAATTCTGAGCCGATGGCATTGGTCGTTTTCCTCTATAGTCAGAAACGAGCTTAATTCCTACAATCTTCTCTACCTAAAATTAGTAACACTATTTCTTTAATATGTCCCAACATCAAAACCCTATGCATTTCAATGACAAGAATGGCAGTGTCTCGGTTCTTAACAGTAGGGTTTTCCTCTACTTACAAACCTTCTTTGAGCTTTAAGCTATTTCACTAGGAATATATTACACGTTTACTTATTAATATTTCAGGACTAGAAAACGAGTCCATTCTGAGTTTTCTAAAGAAAGAAAAATAAAATAGATTAAAAATACTAACTTTAGTAACAAAACCCCATATTCATTTGGCAAGTAAACATGCAGCTCTGATAAAGCACACACCAACCAAAACTTATTGAATATGAAACAAAAAAACAATAGAAAGGAAATAACTAAAAGTGCTGCGAGACAAGAGACACAGATTCTAAAAATGGAGAATTGTCACTCTAGTTGCAGCCCAAATAATTACAAAATTCCATTTAAACCAACACTAGCTCTAAAGACCATTTTCAGTAACCAACGTTACAACAGGTTTTACTGTACCCTAAGGGGTAAGTTATATAACAGAACTGGTTATAATGCAGCGATTTCTTAAGCCTAAAGATGCTGCAGTATTTGAATGGTGACTGGTTGCTAAAAGGAAAGGCTGCTTGTAGAAAGCTTCTGGGTGTGGATTAGATAATTAAAGCTTAGACAACAACCTTTGAAAAGCAAAAATACATTTTCCTCCTCAGGAGCAATTATATTAATTCCCTTTAATTTTGAGGGAGTCATTCTGCAAGAGGGAAGCACCAGCCCACATGGAATTCTTCTTTAGACTGGCTACCACACAGGGCTTTGCTCCTCATCTTACCTGCATGACTTAGCACACATGGCCCATGTTCTCACATTGTAAGATGATACCCTTTGTTTTTATTTTTATCCCAATGCTCAATTATTAATAAGTGCAAAGTGAAACCCAACAGAGGCCATCTAAATTCCAGGAAGATTCCTGGGGCGTCTTTTACAGGTTGACCTTTCACAACCTGAAGGTAGGTATTTGGGCAAAGTGGGGCAATGTTTTCCTGATGAGTGAGTGCATTACCGCATGAATGTATGCTGGGTCATTAAAATACCAAATTTAATTTTTCCAGGATAAAATATGCCACATATTCTTATGCCAGATCTTCTTAGACATGTCTCCTTATTAAAAAGAGAGAGAGGAGAGAGACAGACTAGGCTAGATTAAAGCTCAGAAGAAAAGTGACATTTAATAAGAAAGGTAAGGAACTTCAAACTCTCATTGTTGCTCTAGGATGAAAATAGAATTTGAACAGTGGGCTGACTCCAAAGCCCACAGCAATTCCATCATATCCTCCTGAAAATATAAACTCAGTTGGTAGCATAGGTCTGGAAAAAAGGTTTCCATTCTTCCAAGTTCCTAAATGCCATTTCATTCCATTTGATTTTAAAACTTAGATGACTTCAAACTGTTAACAGTTTGTAGTCATATTTGAGGAAAAGGGCTGGGGAAGGATCAGAAGGAGAAAGAGGAACTTTCTACCTTATATTTCTACTATCAACACATTGTCTTTTTCACAGACATACACAAATCTGTTTTTTAAATGTGAAGTAAATTAATTATGCAATGTTAAATGTGTACTCTTTCTAAAAATAAAATCTATATTTAATGCTCAATAATTTGCTACCAGATATTCTAATATTTCTAAAAATATTTTTGCCTTCTCTCAGCAAAATCATAAAAATATTTTCTGAATGAAATTAATTTCAAAGCATCTTCTAAATATCTTTTTTTCCTCTTGTGCTCCTAAGGGGAAAGAAATAATATGCTGTCTACTTTTCTCACTAGGTATTAACATACATAAACCCAAACCAGAAATTTCCCCAAACTTCTGACTAATACAACTTAACAAAAGCATTTGCACAGATAATGTTCGGTGTACCACATCAGTTTAGTGGGTGGTACACGCATGACTTTGATAAAATTGCCCTACTTTTGCCAAGAAGTCCTAGAAACCATATTAATAATATAGCATTTAACATATACTTTTATTTTTAACTGAGCAGGAGTCACCCAATTAAAGTGACGTTTTTCTGTTTAATTCCAGGTATCAAGAACCTCAATGACTTTTTGTTTCTTTAATAAAAGGTTCTTAAAGAGCCAGTATCTTAACATATATATTATCAATAGCTATGAGGTTTTATTAAACAGCATAATAAAATTTACCCTACTACAAACCAGCACAATTTATATTGTTTACCAGTAAGCCAATGTTGCCCATCAGTTAATCACGCACTTTCCCAACTTCTGCCATAGGTACCACCATGTACTACCATTCTTTTAAAACAGACATTTACTTTTGACTTAAATCAATTTGATGTAAAATGTTTTATATCACTGCTATAAATGGGAAAACCTGCCACTGAGTCTATACATAAATGAATTTTAAAATGCGTAACTCTTATAATTTTAAATATTTGTGTTTACTACACCGTGAGAAACAATGTAAAAAATAACAAGTTTGTACTTATTTTATAGAGGAACACCAGACCAACATAAGAAGTTATATAGAATCCTCTTAGAATTCATCTGCACATACTTCTAAATCATTTTTTAAAACTAAACCCTGCAGTCATTGAATCCTTAATGCCTGCTCCAAAATAATATGTGAATTTCTGAAGCATTTTGGAATTTACAACTATATTTCTCTACTCAGATAATTCAATCTCTCTGATACACAAGAGGAGATTCTTAAAACAACAAATGGCTTCATAGAGAAGTCTCAACCAGACTCGGGGTCATGAATTTGCTAATGATCTTTCTCTGGGGACATTTGCCTCAAACTTTACTATGTTTTTAGATTTGTTTGTAGGTGCTATTTTTCCTCAAAAAAAAAAAAAAAAGCCTTTTCAGTAAAGCACAACACACACACACATATAAACTATATATATATATATTTAAAAGTGAAATCTGTGCCCCTACATTAATTATATTTATATTTTGTGACTTGGAAAGTGAAAATACTCTTGAGGATTCAATTTGGCCATCTGAAAGAGTATTCTTCAATTTTATTTGTTTAATATTTTTCTTGTGTGAAAAAGAGGAAACAAATGCTGACAATAGACTTTCCCAGACAGGTGCTGCCACTGGAACATTGGCACGATAGCTTTGAAATTAGCATTCCAACCACATCTGAGTCAATTAAATTCCTTCAAAATACAATTTCCAGAAAACAGATGTTACAACTTTAAAATAGTCTTAAAGCACTATGATTTACCAAATATGGAAGACTTATACCAAAAAAAGAGAGACTTCCTTTACAAGTTTCAGACAACTAGGTTTAGCATACACAGAATAGTAACTGGACATTACAAAGACGTCACCATGTTGTGTGCTTTGGGCTGTAGCCCATTAATCAGCAGTCATGCTGAGTCCTTTCCTTAGCACCATGTAACTTACAATTATCATGCTTGCAAAACTGCAATTGAGGATGGGGGTGGGCAGATATAAGAAGAAAATGTTTCTTTTACTGGTGAAGCTAACCAGTGCAGAGCACTCACTTGGCTTGAAACTGTTGCACCCTAACTGGCTGCTCCCAACATTCCCCTTTCTCATGAGGGGTTCCTCCCAGTCAGCCAGACCCAAAATCTCAAAAGTCATCTTTGACCTTGGCCTCTCCATCACATGATACCCACATCAAGTCAATACCCAGACTGATTCTCTCCGCACAGTCACAGTCAGTATTCTATTCTATTCTACTCTACTCTACTCTACTCTACTCTACTCTACTCTACTCTACTCTACTCTACTCTATTCTATTCTATTCTATTCTATTCTATTCTATTCTATTCTATTCTATTCTATTCTATTCTATTCGAGACAAGGTCTGGCTCTGTCGCCCAGGCTGGAGTGCAGTGGCGCAATCTTGGCTCACTGCAACCTCCACCCCCAAGGCTCAAGCCATCCTCCCACCTGAGCCTCCCAAGTAGCTAGGACTACAGGTACATGCCACCACGTCCAGCTATTTTTTTGTATTTTCAGTAGAGACAGGCTTTCGCCATGTTGGCCAGGCTGGTCTCAAACTCCTAGTCTCAAGTGATCCACCAGCCTCAGCCTCCCACAGTGCTGGGATTACAGGCATGAGCTACCGCTCCTGGCCATCCACAGTCTCTTTCAATTATGGGGTAGATCCAGGTTTGGGAGCCTGAAACCCATCATTTGGGGAGCGAAGATGGAGCATACAAACATCTTTTCACATTTTACAAAAATTTTTCCCTCCAACAGCTTGAGAGAGGGAACTAAGCAAGAAAAGGCCCTGAGTCTTAAGTTTCATTAGCTCCCCAGTGAACTACCTGGACCTTTCTTCCATGACAATCATCATCACGTTATTTCAAACCCTTCTTACCATACTCTAGGACTAATACCATTTCTCTCCGCCTCCACCTCCTGCCTACTCCAGTAGTTCCAGAGCAGGGCTCGGAAAGTCTCAACCCTGCTCCAAAAGCCCAGCCCAGACTGCCAACCCTCCAACAAGATATTGTCCCAGCCTGCCTTTTCAGGTGAATTTGTCATTTTTCCTCAAATGAATCCTACCCACTAGCCTGGACTCCTCACCCTTCCCTAAACATACCTGATATCTCTGGTATTTGAGGTGGTGGTGGTTGTTTTTCTGGAATACTTTCCTCACCATTTCTGCCCATTAGACCTATATTTCATTAGACCTAAACTCAAATACTATGTCCTATGATGCCTTTCTTCTCCAACTCAGAACCTTTTCCCTTACCCTTTAGACTCCAGAATATGACACTCAACTATAAGTGATAATGACCACGATAATGACAACAATAAAAACAAAAAGTTAACAGTATGTACTATGTGCCAGGCACTATTCTAGGCACTGTACATAAATCATTAATCCTCACATCACCCCGAGTTAGGTTCCATTATTATTCCCACTTTCATTTTACAGGAAAAGCACTGAGAACTAGTTGCTCAAGGTCACACAGTCAGTCTGGCTCCCTCACAGAAACTCATAGCACATCCTGATGGGCCCCTCACAGCTCTTTTGTAATTAGTTTCCTTCAGACTGAAGTGGAAAGCTTCTGGAGCTCAAGTAACCAAGCTTCCCATAGCTTTATAAGCCTTCAGATGCCTCCTGTCAGATAGATGCTCAGCAAAAAAATCTATGTGTAATGAACAGTTACTTTAAACATATAAGGGTAAGACTGCATCTACCCCAAAGGGTTAATTCAGCTTAATTAATAATTGGTGAATGAGATTTTAAAAGACTGTATCACTACAACTTTAGTGGGAATGCCGGGAAGAGGAGTAAAATTAACTTTCTCAGCCCAATTATATGAAAGCATCAAGCCAAATAGAGTCAATTCACCAATGATGTGCTTCAAGAGAAAGTAATACACTAATTTTAAAAAATAAAAGCTCAAGCTCACATGATTTGTATTTGCTTATAGAAAGTATTTAGTCAAGGCATACTCCCTGATCCAAATATTCACTCTTCTACTTCCCCTGTGTCTATTCTGAAGCCACACTCAGCCACTCTCAATATGGGATAAAAAGCAGCCAGCAGGAGGTGGAACAGAACACAAATCACCACAGATGACTGTAATTCAATCAGCATAAGTATTTATTTAACACTTACAATTTGTACAGGAACCTGCACACATACGAGGGCACAGGGAGAGTCTGCAATCTCCATTATGGAGCTTAAAGACACTGACTTCAAGGACTCTAAAGGGGGCTGGGAATGGCCCATAAAATGACCAGACTCAACCTGAGCCTACCTTGCATCATGACAGTGTTTAGATGCCACCTCCTCCCCTTCCTTGGGATCACAGTTCTAAAGTGAGACAGTCTTTTTGGCAACCCAATAAGATCAGGCCCCTGCCTTATGTTCTCAAAGCTCTCTGCCCTTCTTCAAATTCATACACCAGTTTGTTTCTGTGGTTATTTAATTGAGCCTGTCTCCTCAAGTAGGCTCTAAAGCTAATGAGAGCAAGGTTTCCATCTCCTTTTTTATCTGCAGGACTCTACTATGCCTGGCATGTAGCACATACTCAAAAATGATGGATGATTGCACAAATAGTGGGCATTTTATATGAGGGGAAGCATGACATAGACACAGGTCCTTTTCCCATGAGTAGCATGAAACTAACCCTGTATGCTTCCATTGCCTTAGGTATAAACTGAGGATAACAACTGTAACTATCACATAAGGTTGTCTGTTGGGAAGAATAAATAAATTAATAATGTATGTAAAGTGCTCAAAATTACATCTAGCACATAGCTCTTCTATAGTAAGGGACAACAAAAAGGAGATAAACTTTGGTCCCAAAATGTTTTTCTTTCCTTTCCACCATCTGTCTCTGGGTGAATCTAGATCTACACTGTTATTATTTCTCACACCTTCACCCTAAAGCCCATCTATGTATACAAACATCGGAACATGAGGTTATAAATGTCCCTAATAAGACCATGATTTAGTTCAACCCTATGATTTTAGAGTACAGATTATGATCCTACTCTCAGTTCTGCCTCTTCAAACAGCCTCCCTAGTCTCCTGATGCCTTAGTATCAACATCCATAAAATAAATGCCACTGGCCCCTGCTTTACCAAACCCATTATCAAAATATCAGAAGATCCCTGAGGTGGCCCATGTCTTTCTGCAACAAAGTACGTGAAAACAGAAGCGAGTTACTGTTACTAGCACTGTATTCATTTTTTCTATTTGAACTTCTCATGAACAAAAGAATAAGATTACCAAGCTGGATTTGTTTTTAGGAAAGGAAAGCAATCACCAGTTACCTGCAAAGAATGAACCACAGAAATCCATGAA
This sequence comes from Macaca mulatta, assembly GCF_049350105.2. NCBI lineage: Eukaryota > Metazoa > Chordata > Mammalia > Primates > Cercopithecidae > Macaca > Macaca mulatta. The sequence goes on from NC_133406.1 coordinate 139,849,993, forward strand.
AAGAAGTCCAGCATAAAAACAGAAGTCCAGCATAAAAACACACTGCAAGGCAAAAAACTTTGCAAAAAGCTGAAACATAAAACTTTTAAAGTCTCTTCCTCGGCTCCCAAAACTTGGTTCTCAGACTTCTTAAATGTCAGGGCACTTTAATTTATAAACTGTTTTTTTCTAAAGACAGCATTAATTGTGATACACAAACACAGACAACATGTTTAATTTTCTTATTTTTAGCAACATTATTTTCTTAATCATTTCCTCCCATTATATCCAGTGACTCAAAAACAATATCTACATTCAACTTTATAATGTTTTAAAAATAGGACAAAGTTTTACGTTTCTCAAATGCATAAATAATTCTACTTTGTTTTAATTGCTTGTGGAAATAAGAAATACTCAATGTTAATCACATATGAATTAGATAGGTCAGTCTGATTACAAATCAGAACCACAACTGTATTTAAAACTTGTATGATAATCAGTCTATTTTAAATCTATCATGCTAAACAGTCTAATTAAAACAGAATAAGAATGAATGTGTTTTGTTTCCTACAGTCTTTGGTTGAACACGTTGTAAAAGAAAGTCACTCTTCCTGTTCTTCAACTTTTGAGTCCATTATAAATCACAGATTATGAAGTCAGCAAAGCATAAGACAGTATATCTGCTTAACAAATATGGAGGCAAGGCTAATCGTAGAAGTTAAGCAGAACCTGACATCAGGTCTCTATCTCCATCGCTCATTTCTACCCTAAAAATCCTTAACAATTTTCAGTATTTGAATCTTTATGAGAATGAAGTCTAGAAATGACTATGGTTTTTGTTTGAGGTGCTGTTTGCTCTGAAATACCCTCATGTGACATCTCTTTACAGTTTAAATTGAAGCTGGGAATTAACATTCAGTCAACAAAGAGCAGACTTTATTTATTTGACAATGCGTTTAGAATAGAAATACTCTCTCACCCCTCTCATGGGTATAATTAGAGTGAAACCAGTGGGAGCTTTTTGATGGGCAATTTAGGAGAATTGCAGACAATATTAGCCATGTGTGTCTTCCCATCTAATTTGATTACAACCAGAATTTTCACAATCAGCCTAAAAAGATATCCTTGCAGAACTGACAGCTACAGCCAGCACAAATGCACATCTCTTGCTAGCATTGTCTCAGTGACACAATGGTTCTCTTCTGCCTGAGGTGAGTTCATGCACCAACATAGACCTCACTGAGCTGGCTGTGTGACAGTAAGCTAGCCCAACCCCTTATAAAGCAAACAAAGGAAACACCAAGCCAACGTTCTTAATACACAGAAACTTAAAAAGACACGTTAAAGGGGGAAAGAAGAAAATGTGTGGCCCCAAAAAACCTCAGTCCCTTAGTCTCACACAAGCTGAGCAAACTACTGTTATGTTACAACATGCAGCTAAATATAACCCTGTAGAACATTTATCATTCATCATTAAAAGGTAGTCCTTATATAAAACACAAAAACAGACTCACTCCAGAATATCACTTGAATAATACATCTCCCAAACTGAATGGTTTCATGTCAAAAACTCCTGGTGCTGAGTTTCACTGCTTACTTCTGGGTATAGCATGAACTTCATTTCATAAAACTTTCCAAACGAAGAAAGAAAATGAAAAAAAGTATGTTATTTAAACCCAGGACTGAATTGGATCAAGTTTAGAAGGCAAAGAACCATAACTTTGTAATGAAGATGGTGATGCAGATCCACTGTAACAGACCAGGGCTGGATGTTTAAATCCTCTTAACACCTGTTAGCAATTATAGAAAGTCTTTAAATAGCAAATACATTATACTTCAAACATTTATTTGTAAAAGATAATATGGGTTTTTGTTGTTGTTGCTGTTGTGTTTTTTTGTTGTTGTTTAAAGTAGAGACGGGGTCTTACTATGTTGCCCAGGCTGGTCTCGAACTCCTGGGCTCAGGCAATCCTACTGCCTTGGCCTTCCAAAGTATTGGGATTACAGGCGTGAGCCATTGCGCCTTGCCAAGGATAATATTTTGACTTCTGGAAATGTTTTCCCAAAGACAAAATCTTAAGATTTTAAGTTTCCTAAGCTAGTCCAAAAATGATAATATATTCAGTATTATCATTAAAATCATATATCTAAAATAAAATGTAGAAGACATTATTTTCAATATTAAAACTAAAATAATTAAGTAAGTGTGTTAGTTTTTTAAGTTAATTATCTTCCCTTGATGCTAATACTTGAGGGAAAGCTAAATTAGAAAAACTTGAAGAAATCAAGGAATACATCTATAATGCCTTTAAAGTGAACCCTGAATTATTTCTAATGTTTTGATTGGTACTTAATTATATACCATTCTGCTTCAAAATGCATAACTTTCCTCAGTATTTGGCATTATGATTACAGCTGATTTCAAATCTGAGGCAGTGGAAAGCAGGGCAAATATGAGAGGAAATTTTCTTGCTGTCACTGGAAGGAAAGTAATTGGGAAGAAAAGTGAACAAGAAAGATCATAAACTTTCTGGTAATGCACAGGAGGAAGCCTGCCAAACTTGCCAGGGACGGAACCCAACTTGGGTGTGGGGGGTTGCTTCTCATGTGCTTATGGCAACTTTAGGCAGTCTGCGATCTCCTAGAAGAGAGAAGGTGGTAGACCAGCAACCCAATGTATTAATTTTAGTAACTAGAGTATATACCTAAGGAACTGTACATAAAATTGTTTTTAAAATTAAAATTTTAAGAAGCCTTTTCAAATATAGTCATCTTATTCTTTTTCAAATTTCAGGAAGTTTGCAGGTGAGATGTTATCCAAACTTCTAACACAAAAGTCACAAAGCATGTGAACTAAATCTCAGGTCTAGAATCATAGTAACTTGTAAGTTACTGTTCTTTGAACTCACTCAAGAATAGAAAACTAACAATGCACACAAACAAGGAACTGGTTGTTCTCTTCCATTATTTACAAGAGTTGTTGCTTAGAGAAAGCAGGAGAAACAAGAGCTTTGCCCATCAGTGAGGTGTTTGAAGAAAAGATTCTGTGGCAATTTTTCTGTGCATTAGCCCCAATTGTTCAAACATGTGCCACATGCCTGTATTGTCCTTCGAGAAGATAACAGAATTAATCATTCTTTTTTCTTTCTTTCTTTCTCTCTTTCTTTCTTTATTTTTGAGACAGAGTTTCATTCTTGTCACCCAGGCTGGAGCACAGGGGCATGATCTCGGCTCACTGCAACCTCCGTCTCCCGGGTTTAAGCGATTCTCCTGCCTCAGCCTCCCGAGTAGCTGCAGAATTAATCATTCATAATTATGCATAGATTTTTTTAAGTAAACATGTTCCCTACATACTTTAGCTTACTAATTTCCACAGACATCAGAACTGAAACAACTACAGCTTAAATAAAAATAACTTAAACCCAACCAACAGATCTATTGCATACATACCCTATATATATATATATATATAACATACAGGAAGTTCACCCACCTTCCCTGGAGTAACTGGGAATTTCCCTCCTATTCTGGCTCACTACTGTAGGCAGACCTCACTACTTCCAGAAAACAGTCCCCCTTCACCCTGGCCAGCAATTTCTCACCCCCATCATCCTATGAGCAACAAGACTTGCATGGCAGGTTTACTGGTAGTAAGGAAAATGAGGAAGGAGGAAGGAAAAGGAGAAAAGCAAAGAGCTTTCCACAGTTCTGCACACCAGGTAATTCATTTCTTCATTCAGCAAAGACTTACCAGTACCAGGCACCATGGATAATACCAAGAACAAAGCAAGTATGTTCCTGACCTCATGGTACATCCCTTGTATATCATTTCAGATCTAATCCCAGGAGTTCCTCACTTTAAGTACTCCTCACAAAAATCTTTAAAGGTTAAGTAATCAGAGCATTATGGCAGAGTAGCATAAGATAAATCGGAATGATACAGATAACTGTACCATGGAGAGCTTCAAGTGACATTCTAAAAGGTGAGTTTTTAAAGTGTTTTTAAGTGTACATCAGGTCATTTCAACTCCCTAAGAGACCCACATGTCACGAAGAATAAAATTCGAGTTTGCTCTCAAACACAAGCCCTGGCAGAGACTTTGGCCTCCTCACCTGCATTACAGCCTTTTTAGCCACAGCAGCTTTGTCTTGGTTCCTCAATCTTTCCTAGTTCATTCCCACTCTAAAGTCTTTTTATGTGTTGTTCTCTGCCTAGAATGTTCTTCCTCTTTATCAGCATCACCACCCCAAAGAGGGCATCTCTGAACTTCCAATCTGAAGTAGCCAGCCAGTCACCAGCACATCACCAACTTGCCATTATCACTAACCTCTTATTTGTTTGTTTCTCCCAGCAAAATCTAAGCTCTGTCAAGACAGGGATTTTCTCTCTCTTGTCCATTGCTATATCCTTAGAGCTCAGAAGGGGTGTCTGGCCCAGGTGCTCAATGACTATTTGTTCAATGAAATAATGAACAAATGAATCACACAAAAGGAGAGGGGAAAATACTATTTCCCATTAAAATGAATAAGGAGGCTTTTTCAGAAGGGAAGGCTACAGCAGCCCTCTACTACCCTTTTTTGATGAAACTTCCAGAAAATTCATTAGTAAGTTTTGGGCTTCAGTAAGTCACAGTCAATTTCTGTTATACACACCCAAAAAACTCCGACTATAATGATACTGCTATTCTACATATCAGCCAACTAAGAAAGGAGGAAAAGGAAGGAAAAACAAACCAATAGGAGATTCCTTTCATTCTTGTCTGAAGAAAAACAAACGTTTTAAAGCAATAGGACAGAAGTAGTCAGAACAGAGGAAGGAGAAAGAGATGGAACCAGTAGGAAAAACAAAAACAAAAATGGAGAGGGAAAGGTACACAGAGACAGCAAGAAAGAGTGATGAGGAGAAAAGAGGTAAGGGGTTATTCACACAACAGTGTTCCCTTGCACTATGGGTGTCTAAGTAAGCTGAGGGCTGCGAAGGTAGAGGCAAACGATTGGAATGCCAATGATGTAGGAGGTTCTTGGGCCTGTCAGTTCTGCCTCCTGTGACAAGTTAATTTCTCCAGGTTTACCAGTATGGTGAGGATGGGGAGTGCAGAGGGGTGGGGTGGATAGGTAGGTCAGGGAGAGATCTTCTCTAAGATGTATCTGTTCCTATAACTCAACAAAAAAAAATCACTATACAGCTCTATCAGAGCAGTTCTTCAGAGGGGAAATTATTCTCTGCATTGCTAGAGAAACACGGTAAAAGCCAGAGACCTCCAATCTCATCCTGAAGTTCTTATACTTAACCTGAGGTCTAGATCAACCAATGTTCCTTAATAAAAAGGGCCGGGGGGGGGGAGATAAAAAAATTGTTAATTGAATTAATAGAATTCTGTGATCAACATCATGGTTAAATACCCAAAATTAAATTTTAATTGTAATAAAAGGATCTTAACAACTTAAATTTAATTTCCTCTATTAATTCAGAAGTAAAATATTTTCATCAGTATGCGTGTAAAATCTAATATACTTTTTAAATACAGCCCAATGCCAGGATATTCTAAATCTTTCTGGGTTTTGTTAAAAATGTATATATCTGGCCAGGCACAGTGGCTCACGCCTGTAATCCCAGCACTTTGGGAGGCTGAGGTAGGCGGATCACAAGGTCAGGAGTGTGAGACCAGCCTGGCCAACATGGTGAAACCCTGTCTCTACTAGTAATACAAAAATTAGCCGGGCATGGTGGCGTGCACCTGTAATCCAGCTACCTGGGAGGCTGAAACAGGAGAATCGCTTGAACCTGGGAGGCAGAGGTTTCAGGGAGCTGAGATTGTGCCACCACACTCCAGTCTGGGCGACAGAGCAAGACTCCGTCTTGGAAAAAAAAAAAAAAAAATCATACATCTAACTTGGAGGCAGTAAAACAAAATGATTTCAGAAACTTTTAAAATGTTATCCCCATTTTGTTACTATTTTTATTACACTTCAAAGATATGTTTCTTGGAAAAACAACTAAAATTTAAAATTTTTTTTTCTTTTTATTTTTTTTGAGCCAGAATCTTAGTCACCCAGGCTGGAGTGCAGTAGCACAATCACAGCTCACTGCAGCCTCAAATTTTTGGGATTAAGCGATCCTCTTGCCTCAGTCTCCCAAGTAGCTGAGACTACAGATGTGCCCCACCATACCTGGTTAATTCTTTTTTATTTTTTATAGAGACAAGGTTTCACTATGTTTCCCAGGCTAAAAACTTAAAATTTGACTCTGTATAAAATATGTAGCTTGCTGCTAAAACTCCAACTCACTTGCAAGTACTGACGATTTTCTCAAAATTTCAGAAATTTCTGAAGGGAATATAAATACTTTACCACATTCAAACTGATGAGATTTAAGGATTTTCCAGTTCCTATTAGGAACTGGTAACTATTAGGAGCGTTACCACATATTCCTACATTCTTTGAACAGGATGGGTCCATTCCCATGTTTTAACAAGAAGTTGATTTCAAATTGAAAGCCTTGCAACTACAACCTTGGTGACAGGAGTCAAGAGCAGGACTGGATGTGAGATATGGAATCAAAGGAGATCATTTTGGAGCTTTAAGATTTGACGGCCCTGCCGTACTCTGAACTTGCATGAGGCCTGTGGCCCCTTTGTTTTGGCCAATTTCTTCCACTTGGAATAGCTGTACTTACCCAATGCTGTACCCCTTTTGTATCTAGGAAGTAACTAACTTGCTATTGACTTTATAGGCTCATTGGTGGAAGGGACTTGTCTTGTCTCAGATGGGACTTTGAACTGTCGACTTTTGAGTTAATGCTGAAATGAGTTAAGACTTTGGGGGACCGTTGGGAAGGCATGACTGGTTTTTAAATGTGAGGACATGAAATTTGGGAGGGGTCAGGGGTGGAATGATATGGTTTGGCTGTGTCCCCACCCAAATCTCAACTTGAATTCCCACATGTTATGGGAGGGACCCAATGGGAGGTGACTGAATCATGAGAGCAAGTCTTTTCCTTGCTGTTTTTGTGATAGTGAATGAATCTCACGAGATCTGATGGTTTTAAAAAGGAGAGTTTCCCTGCTCAAGCTCTCTTCTCTTGTCTGCCGCCATGTGAGACGTGCCTTTTACCTTCCACCATGGTTATGGGGCCTCCCCAGTCATGTGAAACTGTAAGTCTATTAAGCCTCTTTCTTTTGTAAGTTGCCCAGTCTCAGGTATGTCTTTATCAACACTGTGAAAAAGGACTAATACAGGGGATAAGGAGATATTTGTTAAAGGATATAAAATTACAGCTATTAATAGATAGGATGAATAAGTTCCAGTGCTCCATACCACCGTAGGATGACTACAGTTAACAGTAATATATAGTTTCAAACAGCTAGAAGGAGGATATTGAATGTCCTCAACATAAAGAAATTACAAATGTGTCAGATGATTGATATGCTGATTGCCTGGATCCATTCTGATCACTATATATTACATGTAGCAAAACTTCATTATGTGGGCAAAGGACATGAACAGACAACTTTCAAAAGAAGACACACATGCGGCCAACAAGCCTTAAGAAAAAGAGCTCAATATCACTGATCATTAGAGAAATGCAAATCAAAACCACAATAAGATACCATCTCACACCAGAGTGGTTTTTATTAAAAAGTCAAAAAAAATAACAGATGCTGGCAAAGTTGCAGAGAAAAGGGAACACTTATACACTGTTAGTGGAAGTGTAAATTAGTTCAACCATTGTGGAAAGCAGTGTGGTGATTCCTCAAAGACCTAAAAACAGAAATACCATTCAACCCAGCAACCCTATTACTGAGTATATACCTAAAGGAATATAAATCATTTTGTCATAAAGACAGATGTGCATGTACATTCACTGCAGCACTATTCACAATCATGGAATCAACCTAAATACCCATCAATGGTAGAATGGATATTTAAAATGTGGTACATATATACCATGGAATACTATACAGTCATTAAAAAGAACAAGATCATGTCCTCTGCAGGAACGTGGATGGAGCTGGAGGCCATAATCCTTAGCAAACTATTGCAGGAACAGAAAACTAAATACTGCATGTTCTCAGTTATAAGCTGGAGCTAAAAGATAAGAACACATGGACACAAAGAGGGAAATAACAAACACTTGGGCCAACTTGGGGATGGAGGCTGGCGGAGGGAGAGGAACAGAAAAAAATAACTATTGGGTACTAGGCTTAGTACCTGGGTGACTAAATATTCTGTACAACAAACCCCTATGACACAAATTTACCTCTACAACAAACCTGCACATGTACCCCTGAACCTAAAATAAAAGACTTTTTTTAAGTAAAAGCATTACATATACATTTTTAAAAAATATCAGTATGTACCCCATGAATATGTACAATTATGAAGTCAATTTAAAAAATAAAAATAAATTTTAAAAATAGCATAGACAGACACAATATTAGGTACTGGAGATACAAATATGAGTAAGACACCACTCCTATTTAACATAGTATTGGAAGTTTTGGCCAAGGCAATCAGGCAAGAGAAAGAAATAAAGGGTATTCAAATAGGAAGAGAAGAAGTCAAATTATCTTTGTTTGCAGATGACATGATCCTATATCTAGAAAACACCATCTTCTCAGCCCAAAAGCTTTTTAAGCTGATAAGCAAATTCCACAAAGTCTCAGGATACAAAGTCAATGTGCAAAAATCACTAGCATTCCTATACACCAACAACAGGTAAGCAGAGAACCAAATAGTGAATAAAGTCCCATTCACAATTAGGATACAAAGAATAAAATACCCAGCAATACAGCTAAAAAGGGAAGTGAAGGATCTCTTCAAGAAGAACTAGAAACCACTGCTCAAAGAAATCAAAGAGGACACAAACGAACAGAGAGACATTCCATGTCCACGGACAGGAAGGATCAATATCATGAAAATGGCCATACTGCCCAAAGTCATTTATAGATTCAATGCTATTCCCATTAAACTGCTACTGACATTCTTCACAGAATTAGGGGAAAAAAACTATTTTAAAATTCATGTGGAATCAAAAAAGAGTCTGAATAGCCAAGATAATCCTAAGCAGTAAGAACAAAGCTGGAGGCATCACGTTACCTGACTTCAAACTGTACTACAAGGCTATGGTAACCAAAACAACATGGTACTCATACAAGAACAGACACGTAGACCAGTGGAGAGAATAGAGAACTCAGAAATAAGACCACCTACCAAACATCAGATCTTCAACAAACCTGAAAAAAGCAAGCAATGGGGAAAGGACTGCCTTTTTCTTATTTTTATTTTATTTATTTATTTATTTATTTATTTTTATTTTTTTTTTTGAGACACAGTTTCGCTCTTGTTGCCCAGGCTGGAGTCTAATGGCATGATCTCGGTTCAGTGCAGCCTCTGCTTCCCGGATTCAGGCGATTCTCCTGTCTCAGCCTCCTGAGCAGCTGGGATTACAGGTGCCCACCACCACACCCAGTTAAATTTTTTTTGTATTTTTAGTAGAGATGGGGTTTTACCATGTTGGCCAGGCTAGTCTTGAACTCCTGACCTCAGGAGATCCGTCCGCCTCGGCCTCCCAAAATGCTGGGATTACAGGCATGAGTGAACGAGCCTGGCCAGAACTGCCTTTTTAATAAATGGTGCTGGGAGAGCTGGCTAGCCATAGGCAGAAAATTGAAACTGGACCCCTTCCTTACATCTTACACAAAAATCAACCCAAGATGGATTAAATACTCAGATGTAAAACCCAAAACTATAAAAACCCAGAAGAAAATCTCGGTAATATCATTCAGGACATAGGTAGGGGGCAAAGACTTCATGATGAAAATGCCAAAAACAACTGCAACAAAAGCAAAAATTGACAAATGGGATCAATCTAATTAACTAAAGAGCTTCTGCACAGCAAAAGAAACTATCATCAGAGTAAACAGACAACCTATAGAATGGGAGAAAAATTTTGCAATCTATCTATCTGACAAAGGTCTAATATCCAGAGTCTACAAGGAACTTAAACAAATTTACAAGAAACAAACAAACAACCCCAGTGAAAAGTGAGCAGAGGACATGAACAGACACTTCTCAAAAGAAGATATTCATATGGCCAACGAAAATGTGAAAAAAAGTTCAACATCACTGATCGTTAGAGAAATGCAAATCAAAACCACAATGAGATACAATCTCATGCCAGTCAGAACGGCTATTACTAAAAAGTCAAAAAACAACAGATGCTGGTGAGATTGTGGAGAAAAACAGACATGTTTACACTGTTGTCAGGAGTGTAAGTTAGTTCAACCATCGTGGAAGACAGTGTGACGATTCCTCAAAGACCAAGAGGCAGAAATACCATTTGACCCAGAATCCCATGACTGGGTATATACCCAAAGGAATATAAATCATTCTATTATAAAGATACATGTACTCGTATATTCACTGCAGCACTATTCACAACAGCAAAGACATGGAATCAAACTAAATGCCCATCAATGGTAGACTGGATAAAGAAAATGTGGTACATACACACACTGTGCAGCTATAAAAAGAAACAAGATCATGTCCTTTGCAGGGACATGAATGGAGTTGGAAGCTATTTTCCACAGCAAAGTAACACAGGAACAGAAAACCAAACACTGCGTGTTCTCATTTATAAGTGGGAGCTAAATGATGAGAACACACATGAACGCATAGAGAAGAACAACACACACTGTGCCTTGGAGGAGGGAGAGCATCAGGAAGAATAGCTAATGAATGATGGGCTTAATACCTGGGTGATGGGATGGTCTGTGCAGCAAACCACCATGGGACACGTTTACCTATGTAACAAACCTGAACATCCTGCACATGTACCCCAGAACTTAAAATAAAAGTTGAAGAAAAAAAATATATGAGTAAGAGTTATCCCTTTACTCGAAAAGCTCATTCTTACAAGGGCGAGTGTGCAAAGCAAGTAATCACAAGGAGCTCATCCTAGTGGATCAATATTATGTGCAATTAATTGCAAAATGAGGTAAGAAAAGCTATAAATGAGTCATGTTCTAAGTCAGATAATAAGAAAATGACAGTGAACAGCTGGGAGGCAGTGAGTGAGGGGTAGGCAGAAAAACTAGGGAGAAAACATCAGGAAAGGTTTATCAGAGAAGGGAATTATGGTTTCTTAAATTAAGAAATTTCCCAAAGCAGGCCCACTAAATGACTCGCACACCCACTCTTGAAAGAATTGTCTGATTCATCCTACAGTACATATATTCACATGGAAAAGCTTGTCTGTCTGCTCATTAATTTGAAACCATGAACCACAAATATTATTTCCTATTAAATAATTCTATGAGGTACTGCAGCCCTTCTAAATATTTCTTTGAGGTTGAGGTTACACTTTCCCAGTCCTACTATTTCCCAGTCCTACTAGACAGCAAATTCCCCATGAATTTGCTGTCTAACTACATCCCTGGCTTTAAGTCCTCATCAATTAAAAGTCTGAATTACCATAATGAAAATTCAAAGCCCCTACAAGCATTTGTTATGGAGGTTTGGGAAGACAGGCACAGAAAAAGCAAAGCTAAGGCAGAAGAGCAACAAGGAAGAAAATTAAGAAAGACACAGAGACAGAGCGCTGCTGACATGAGCACCTAGTAGTTGACATGGCCACAGTCTGTTTTTTAGCATGGCAACCCTATTTTGAGCACTAAAAATCTTAGAAATAGCTGAACACACAGCAAATTCAACAGCAATTGCGGTTAGCTCTTCTTTTTGTTTTTTTGAGAGGGAGTCTAGCTCTGTTGCCCAGGCTGGAGTGCAGTGGTGCTATCTCTGCTCACTGCAAGCGGTTAGCTCTTCTTTTATTTAAAATTTCAGAAAGTGCTCATGAAGAGGGTTTTAATGAATTAATTCACTTTCTAAAATAGGGGAAAGGCCACAATTTTACTCACTGTATCAAACAGAAAACATTTCTTGAAATAAAAATTTCTATAAATTAAAATTATTCAATCAAGAAAACTCTTATAAAGTTAAGGTTTAAGATTTGATGTCTTGAGGTGAATGGGACATTATAACTTTTCAGCCCACACTTAGAAACTAAGCCCAATGAGATACTAAAATGACAGACCCAGTGAGGCAGGCTCAGCGCTGGCTCCTCAGGGCCCACAACGTTGACCTAGCTCCAGGCTTCTCATTCAAGGTTCTCCCAAACTGAATCAATGCACATTTTGGTTTCCAGGAAGAAGGGAGGAGTATGAGGGGGCTTTACGGGTAATACAGTGATTCAAATGAAAGTGAGATAAGAAAAGATAAATCGTATTATTTCAAGGCTTAAAACAAACTCAGATATTTCCAAAAAAAACCAAGTATCAACTGAATAAAAACCATCCAGAGACAGGTATACATCTTGATGTTTGGAGACAGCAGTCTTTAAGGAGTTCAGAATACTTTCTGTTTTCCTTAAGCCATTCATGTTAATTGCAAACTAGCCTAGATGCAGAGCAACCAAACAATCACCTGCTCATTCAATGCCAAAATCAAGAACCTTCTGGATCTCAGCACAATAAGTAGATTCTTCAACGGCTATGTTTTGCAGTCTGCAGGTTATAATCTATTAGTGAGCAGTGCAGTCAATCTGATGGGTAAAGACATATTTTTAATAAAATAGAACAGAATATAAAATATCAGTATGCTTTACACCTTGTAAGAATTATTTCATGAACCTCGTTTCAATTATACATGTAAATGGCGTGTGTGTGTGTGCGCGCGCGCGCGCACGCGTGCGTACTAAGCTGCAATGTAAAATGTGTTTCTTACGGTGAATTACAGTGAATAAAGCTTGGAAAACTCTGTCCTAAGATACCAGCCCAATTTACTTTATATCATTCCTTGCTTCTCCTATTCCCCATCACTTACTTGTTGCACTTAGACCTACTCCAACACATCCATGGACATCACCAAAGTAAACATGAGAACAACCGCCATTGTGCCTGATTGGTACATGAAAGTTTTGGGGGTGTTAGCCCCAACAGCCAGAATCAAAGCTCAGAAGCTACCTGGAAAAGAAACTGTATGACTAGTGTATTTGAAACACTACAACACTGCTTTCTAAATAGAAAATTCTACTCTTCCACACTGCATGCTGTTTCTAATCTTTTTGCAGACTACTATGGTTTAGATGTAGTATATTATACCAAGACTAGCAGTACTCGGTGACATGCTATATGACTGGATAAAGCTCTCAGCTAGAAACTTAGGGATCTGGGTTCTAGTCCTTCTCCATTAGCTGGGTTTGATCTTGGACAAGGTACTCGACCTCTCTGGGTTCAGATTCTCTGAAATATGACAAAGCAGGACTGCAGAAGGGTTCTTCCTAGTGAGTGTTCTGTGGAGATACTTCACCAGTCTTGCAAAAGTGGGTCTTTTTTTTTAATTAAGATGTTTATTTTTAAAACTAAAAGAAAACGGTAAACACAATCAAATACATTCAATATCAAATTTTAACATGCTGCAATTACCAGGCAGCCAAATAACCTCATTTTTCATAAAAATTAAAAGAATTACCTTCAGTTTCTGTATATATTCTGGTAAACATCTCATTGATCAGAAGCCTGTAGCTCTCTCTGCATGGGGGATATGTCTAAATGTGAGCCTGCTCTGTTCAGATATTTGTATAAAATGGAACTCTGATAGTCCTCACTCGGGTAAATGCCAGGTGAAGCCTAGGTAGACATGTATAGAACATGCTCTCATATCAGGCACGGCAAACAATTTCAAGTCATACTCTGATAATGGATAATGTCTTCAGGGCTTTGAGTACCTCCTTTCCAATTTTTTTTTTTTTTTTCATAATGAATGCATGCAGCTAAAAATTTTTAAGATCCAACTCTAATTAAAAATTTTCTAGTACTCCTCTTTCAAGCATATGAATTATTTCTTTTTTTTTTTATGGAGTTTTGCTCTTGTTGCTCAGAGAGTGCAATGGCGTGATCTCAGCTCACCGCAACCTCTACCTCCTGGGTTCAAGTGATTCTCCTGCCTCAGCCTCCTGAGTAGCTGGGATTACAGGTATGTGCCACCACGCCCGGCTAATTTTGTATTTTTAGTAGAGACAGGGTTTCCCCATGTTGGTCAGGCTGGTCTCGAACTCCCAACCTCAAGTGATCCGCCTGCCTTGGCCTCCCAAAGTGCTGGGATTACAGGCATGAGCCACCACGCCTGGCCCCATGAATTAATTCTTAACTGGAAATTATCCTGAGACTGCAAGGATGGCTGTTAAAAAAAAAAATCGTTGACATTTAGTAGCAAATACTTATATGTATAAATAAGTAGTTTCACTTATTGAGAAAAACAGAAATAATGCTGAGGGTAAAATTAACATTACCATCCACAATATTAATTTCAAATGTTTGTATGTACAGTATTAACAAAGCCCATTTCAGTTCTATATAACACACTTTGTTTTACTCAATAATTTTATGAGAATTAGTTAATGCTTTGCAACACTGATTTTTGTCGTTATTTTTATAATTAGTACCGACTTAATAATTTATCTTTAAGCACATCACAGGTTTTAAATTACTCCATCTTAAATTTCCACAAAACTGTGGAAGTCAATCAACTAAGACTTATTTGTCAATTAAATAGGCATTCATTTCACAAACAGGTATTGAACACTTAGGATGTGTCAGACATTGTTCTAGATGCTGGGGCTATTATGGAAAACAAGACAAAGTCCTTTCCCTTAAAGGGAGAGATAATAAACTGGCAAATAAATAATTTCAAGTGCTAAAAAAGTACATCCCCTTAATTCAGTATATACTGTTGAAATAGCAAGAACCGCAATTACTTTTGCACCAACCTAAAATGAAACAAATGGATGTTAGCTTCTTCACACAGAAAGCATATGTTATTCCAAGGCTACTGATAAGATTCAGAAATTTGTGAGTAAATTACTGTAAACATACACAGTGCATCGCTACTAAATATATAGTACTAAACGCAGTGAGTATGTATGCCTGTGTGTGCAGTTGTGTATGTGTATATAAATTTGAGAGCTTATTTACAATACAAAGGAAGTTTATTAACAGGATGCCAAAAGAAAAAAAGAAAAAAAAACTGAAAAGATTGATGCACCTTAACTTGACAAGTCTTCCACTAATGAAAAGCAAACAGCTAATTTTCCTCACCCACAGCTAAATGAAACAGGCAAGAAAAGTTGAGTAAGAGGCGACACTGCTCTACCCATACGCAGAAGGCTAATAGAACGTCCAATCTCAAAGAGTCTCAAATTGAAAATGCTGTATGATTTTAAGGAGCGTGATCTGTTTCAAAGCCACCAAAAATACAAGCCTACAAAGATAAAAGACTGTCTGGCCCACTTACAGGCAATATCACAAAAGAGCTGCCTATCAAACTATAAAAGGAAGAAACTGCAAACAGGAAATTGCCCAGTCCCAGCCATGTGCCGCCCCTCCCTTCCTCTCCACTAACTTCTACAAGCAGAAGCAAACACTATTGTTAGATTTACCAAGAAGCCACATACAAGGATGACAGAACACTAGTAGCTGACATCTAATATATTATTGGATTAATAAATATTTAAAGTAAATGCCTTTATTATTTTGAACCAACTTTTTTGATAATTTTACCTATATTTTAAATGACATTTGTTTAATCTACAGATTTTTAATGTCAATGTAAAATAGTTCTGAAATCAGAATTTACAGAATTGTGAGTTAAAGGATAAGCAAAATAATATACTTGGTCCAAACAATAAAAACAAAAACAAAATCACAGTTAATTGTCTGGGTATATCAGTGTCCCATGACGTAAACACACACACACTAACCACTTCTAAATAATACTGTTCTGTTAAAATTTCTGTATATTCAGCAGACAGCTTAATGTTCAAAAATCAATAGGTCCATTACCAGCAGTTCCAACTAAGCACATTTATATTCAGGTATGCAGAAGTACTTAATAAAGCATTCTGACATTCTGAGGAGTAACAGCAGGAAAGGTCTATGGATTTCCTTAGTTTTTACAGAAACCTGGACTGATGGGCATGATTTCTAGTAGTCTGTATCTATTGAAACAAATTAAACACAGATAAAATGACTTCATCCTTTTTTTTTTTTTTTTTTTTTTGAGTCTGGGTGTGGGCTGGAGTGCAGTGTTGTGATCATAGCTCACTGTAACCTCAAACTCCTGGCCTCAAGCAATCCTCCAGCCTCAGCCTCCAGGTAGCTGGGTCTACAGGCTCTCACCACTGCACCTGGCTAACTTATTTTTTAATGGAGGCTAATAGCACTTTTCCACTCTTAAATGGTCTAAATATAGGAAACAAATTTAAAAACACAAAGTTTTCAAAAAGTTAATAAATCTATAAAGAAAACTATGAGAATAATCAACCTCATTATTAGTCAAAATATGATTACTAAAACAATGAGGTAGCATTTTTCACCAATTAAATTTCTAAAACTGTAATGTTCATACCCAACATGCAAAGATTATATGAAATTGGAGTATAAACTGGCTTAAGTATAGCAATATGCTCCAAGAGTCTTAAAAACTCTGAAATTTAAAGTTATTTACCCCACTTCTGGAAATCTAAAGACAATAATCCACAAAAAGAAACACTTACAATATAGAAAGAGGTCTGTCACATTATAAAAAAATTTGAAAGAAATCTAAAATGTTAAATAGTATTCTCTCTAAATGAAATATTATTTGGTCACCTGAGTAGCAAAATGGCAAAACATACATAAGCTAAATTTCAAAAGGCTCAAAAAACTACACGGCAATCACACCTAATAAATAGTTCAGGTTTAGAACTGCAGGAAAATTTTTCCACATTTCTTCTACAATGTGGTTACTCCACTTTTTAAAGGTTTTTTTTAATTGTAAGGAAAAAAAGACCCCCATCTTCTCATTAGATTATCCCCTTTTCACAATGGACATTTAAAATTAAATTAAATTAAAAATTTAAAATAACTAGTTTTCTTCCAGCCTCCCTTCACTCCCCTACCACCAGAAAAAGCATCCTCACCGTCACACTATTCTCCCTGTCCGATGGTTCCTCAGCAACTTGGCTTGCTGGGATTGACCATCTTGGAACCTCCCCTCTCTCCAGGTCTGAACCCAGCCCTCCACACCCACATCAACAGGTAGGGGAGTCATTCACCTTAGTATCCTCAACTCCGGGAACAAGGCCTGTTACACGAAAACGCCTCAAAAAAACATTTGTTAGATAAATTCATATTTACCCAATTATACCTATTGCCCACTTTAAACAACTGTTTATCTCTCATCTGTCCCACATTTTAAGCTAGGCATTGTTTATATATATACACACACACACACACACACACACACACACACACATATTTTATTCCCTAGAGCCTACCATAGTGCTAGGCCGGGCTCATAGTAGCTAAACAAAGATTTACTGAACTAATGAACACCTGACTACAGATCTCACAAATTCATTTGGTTTAAACAGACTATTCCATTAAAATAACATCCTTGGAGAGAAATATACTCATACTTTCCAGTGAATTATACTAAGCAATAATCAGATTAACAACCATATGAGTGTTGTTACTGAGCCAAGGAAGGGTTTAAGTGAAAAATGTGATGGACAAGAGGAAGACGAGCAGACAGAAAGTGGGGAAGTAGCCATCAGATCTTCAGGGAGGTAGCCTAAAGGGTCTACGCACAAAAGTGAGTAATAAGAAGTAGGAGATTGGGTCAGAAAACTTTGTGGAAGGTCACATAGCTTCCCTGCCCAGGGCCACCAGACATTCCCAAGTGCATACAATGTCAGACACTGCACCGATGACACCTTTATATAAATGACCTCCTTCAGTCCTCACCACCAGTAAAATAGGGTATTATTATGCCTATTTTAAAGATGAAAAAAACAGCAGTTTGGATAAGTTAACTTACTCAGGGCATACAACTAATAATTGGATTCAAAGCCCAGTGAGCCTGTGGCTATGTTAAAGTCATTGCTTACAACCACTATGCCAGATGGAGAATGGCTTCTTTGCAATTAGTCACAGACTTAGGAGTAGAGTATAACTACTTAGGCCTTAAGTGTAGTCTACAAAATAAATAGCCAACACAGACATGGTTAGACAGTCTAAAAACCTCAGGCTTATTATCCCCAATTCAGACATGACATCTGGTTCAGGATGGTCTCAGTTAATCCACAATGTAGACCTCTAATTTAGCAATGCAAAGACTTAACAAGTAGGTAAGGAAAGTATACAATGTGGCTACCACCTCTGTTTAGCATCCTCCACATAACAGAAAAAAAATTGTATTTATTTAACTCTGAACTTAATTTTCCAAGCTAAACAGTCACACTTATTTTAACTTCTTCTCATACACATTATTTTCCAATTCTTCAGTTACGGTGACCTGATCCAAATTCTCCTTCACCTTCTTGCCATAGGCCTGCAAAACTGAAAACAATATAGTAACACAAGTACTAGTGAAGACTTGGTCTTTAAGCACATGGCAAGAACCTAATTAATTCATACTCATAATTTTTAAAAGCCATCTTTTTCAAACTCATATCAGAGTGTCTTAGATGCTACAATGATCTAAACATCCTAACTTCAAAACTGCACTGAGTGTTGTCCTGGAAGGCAAACACCTTTCTGACAAAGCTGGTCTCTTCTTAAATCTAAGCCCTCCATCTCAAGGAGCACAATGTCACAATGTAGGAGGTGAAGAGATGCTTCACTAGTACAGACATCCCTAAAATGGGTGCCTATCATCTGCTAAGTGTCACTGTGGTCTCCAGTGGCCACATCATTCCAGCAACCCTGGCTTTAAGATCACTGAACATGATGGTCTATATCAGGGTGTCTAATCACTTAGCTTCCCTGGGCCACCACTGGAAGAAGAATTGTCTTGGGCCACACATAAAATACACTAACACTAAGGATAGCTGATGAGCTTTTAAAAAAAAAAAAATCTCGGCCGGGCGCGGTGGCTCAAGCCTGTAATCCCAGCACTTTGGAAGGCCGAGACGGGCGGATCACGAGGTCAGGAGTTCGAGACCATCCTGGCTAACACGGTGAAACCCCGTCTCTACTAAAAAATACAAAAAACTAGCCGGGCGAGGTGGTGGGCGCCTGTAGTCCCGGCTACTCGGGAGGCTGAGGCAGGAGAATGGCGTAAAAACCCGGGAGGCGGAGCTTGCAGTGAGCTGAGATCCGGCCACTGCACTCCACCCTGGGCGACATAGCGAGACTCCGTCTCAAAAAAAAAAAAAAAAAATCTCATGTTTTAAGAAAGTTTATGAATTTGTGTTAGGCCACATTCAAAGCCAGCTGCAGGTTGAACAAACTTGGTCTACATTTTATCTCCTTTTTGAACCTTATGACGGTTCTATGAAAGAAAGCATAAAAAGTCTCCCCCACATAGATATAAGGAAATAGAAACACAAAAGCTGTGAAATACCTGAAGTCATTATCTAACAGAGAAACCACAAGTGCCACAAGATGGCACACTCAAAAGTAAGCCATGGTGCTGGTGGCACAACAATTGGAAAGTAGTTAATACCACTGAGCTGTACATTTTAAAATGGTTAAGACAGCAAGTTTCATGTTACATGTATTTTACCACAAAAAAAAATTGGGAAAATACAAATTTTTTTTTTTTTCTTTTTTTGAGACGGAGTCTCGCTCTGTGGCCCAGGCTGGAGTGCAGTGGCCGATCTCAGCTCACTGCAAGCTCTGCCTCCCGGGTTTACGCCGTTCTCCTGCCTCGGCCTCCCGAGTAGCTGGGACTACAGGCGCCCGCCACCTCACCCGGCTAGTTTTTTGTATTTTTTAGTAGAGACGGGGTTTCACGGTTTCACCGTGTTAGCCAGGATGGTCTCGATCTCCTGACCTCGTGATCCACCCATTTCGGCCTCCCAAAGTGCTGGGATTACAGGCTTGGGCCACTGCGCCCGGCCCCCACAAATTTATTTTTTTAAAAAAAGGCTAGGTAGTGATGTAATTTTGTATACTGGTTACTACCCTTGATCTATGATCTTTACTTTGATCCTGCATCTTTAAAGACCAAAGTTGGCTCAGTCATGACTACAAATATTCTGGTAAAGGGGAAGACACCACTTTATACCTTACGTCCAACTTCATTATTTTCAGGAGTTTCCCATATATTACCTTCTTTCTTTCATGTTTTGTCATCCCATTATTCATTCACTCAAAAGATATTTACAGAGCACCCATTATGTACTAGACACAGCTCTAAATTGATAGTGTTCAATTTAGAAATAGTTGTATAGCAGTCGGTAAATAGCTGCAGCCCACAACACACCACTCCACTCCACAAAGGCCATCCTAGTCTCTTTGTTGGGATCCACCCCCGACCCCTAAGTCCTAGACTTCCCCATGATTCAGCAAAGCAAGAAGCTTCCAGGACCCTGTCCCAACTTCCAACTCAATGGGTGAATGCCCAGCCTAACCCCTTGTTAAATATTTTATCACCCTCCACACACAGCAACAAACAAAACAGATAAAGTCCTTACCCTCTAGTCTGGGAAAGAGATAATAAGCAAGTAAATGCATAAACAAACAAAGTAATTTCAAATAGTAGCATGCTGTAAAGAAAATAAAGCAGCAAAGGTCTAAAGAATGAGCAGGGGTGGAGGTAAAAGGGTAGAAATTGAAAATCTCTCTGAAAAGGTAACATTAGAAAGAGCCAGGCATGCAGAGGTCTGAAGCAAGAACATTCCAGATAGAACAGAAATATCAAGGCTCTTTGGTAGGAACAAGAATGGAATTTCAGTTAGAAGGCCAGCATGAGGGGAGCATCTTGAGCAAGGAGACCACAGAGGCAGAAAGGGTCAGATCAGAAAGGATCTTAATGGCATTGGTAAGGATAAATTTTATGCCAAGATCAGTGAGCAATCACAGATTTGAAACAGGGTAATGATGTGATCTAATTTACAATTTTGAAAGATTACTCTGACAGCTATATGGCAACTAAATTAACGGGAAGCAAGAATATAAAAAGAGACAACATATAAAGCTGTGGTCATAATTCAGGTGAGCAATGATAGTGGCTTGGGCTAGGTGATAGCAACAGAGATGGAAAGATGTATTCTGATTCAATATGTTTTAGAGGTAGAGCTGACCAAACTTACGAATAAGTATAATGTGGGATCAGCAAACAAAAGAAATCAAAATGACTACTGTCTTTTGATTTAGCAAGTCACTGACGGTAGTCCACTTACTAAAAAGGGAATGACTTGGGAAATAAATACATTTAGGGAGAGAAGGAATACAAACAGAAGTTTTGTCACAATAAATTTGAGGTATCATTTAGACTTATAATATGGAGCTATCAAACAGGGAATTGAATATTTGATCTTTACAATAATCCTGTGAAGCAGATAAGGAAACTCAGGTATTATCCAAATTTTACAAAAGAAAAAACTAAGGCTTTGAGAAAAAGGTTTGTCTTAGTACAAAATATTTTTATTAGTCAATGCCCCTTAAGAGAGGGCTGATTCCACATTTTAAGAACAGGAACACCTTCACGGTTAAGCACTTCTGTCTGATAAAATATACCTACCTACCTAGCTTGCCTCATGTAAGTCACATGGCTGCTCCGAAGGTAAAGGTCTTTTGTGTCCAGAGAAGATTCCCCAGAAAACGGGCACTTATCAAACTAGCAACATTTAATATATGTAAAATTTAACTGAGATATATTTATAATGCATAGTATTGACTATCTTCTTACAAGACTGTCAACAACTAAATACGTACAGACAATAAAAGAAAGGCATAAAATTCTCTTTAAGGATCCACTGCCAATTTTTAGTTCCATTTGTATTAAGGGTTTGTGTCAAAAAGCCTTCTGGGGAATACAGTTCCAAAATTAGAAAAATCAATTGGGACATGACCAGTTCAGGAATAATCACTTCACACTGCTTCTCAAGACTATAACTAGTGTGTAAGACAAGCTCATGCTGGACTCAGCACTTCTTCCACCATGCTAGAACTGCTTTTTCCACTTTTGGTTGCTTTAAAGTGGTGGAAACTTCTGCATTAGAAGACATATTTTTATCACAGAGTATTTTATCACAAGCTCAACACATCTATTATAATCCTTTCAAAGTTCTAGAGGCACCCTGCTGAAATGAAGAACCACACTAAACAAAACAGGAAGAATAGGTGTTAAAAAGGAAAGAAGAAGTGGGGTGTGGTATCTCACATCTGTAATCCCAGCACTTTGGGAGGCCAGAGCAGGGGGATCACTTAAGGTCAGGAGTCCTGAAGCCAGTCTGGGCAACAAAGCAAGGCACTGTCTCTACAAAAATAAAATGAAATTAGCTGGGTGTGGTGGCACACACCTGCAGTCCCACCTTTTAGGGAGGGCTGAGGCAGGAGGATCGCTTGAGCACAGAAGTCTAAAAATACACTGGTCTACGATCGCACCACTACACTGTAGCCTGGGGGATAGAGCAAGACTCATTCTCAATAAATAAATAAATAAGGAAAGAAGAGAGAGAAGATGCAAAGGAGGGAAAAGGGGGTAAAGAAACCAGAAGAGTAGGGCAAACCTGAGGTCCCCAGAATGGCAGGCACGGTTTTGGTGGCTGGAGAGGTTGTGGTGGATGCACAGCTGTATTTTTTTTTTTTTTTTTTGGGATGGAGTCTCGCTGGGTCACCAGGCTGGAGTACAGCGGTGCGATCTTAGCTCACTGCAACCTCCCCTTCCTGGGTTCAAGCAATTTTCCTGCCTCAGCCTCCCAAGTAGCTGAGACTACAGGCACATGTCACCACGCCCAGCTAATTTTTGTATTTTTAGTAAAGACAGGGCTTCACCATGTTGGTCAGGATGGTCTCCATCTCTTGACCTCGCGATCTGCCCGCCTCAGCCTCCCAAAGTGCTGGGATTACAGTCGTGAGCCACTGCTTGATCGATATTGACCACTTGATCCATATTTTGATCAAGGTTATGAAGCCCCTGGTGTGCAGGAAGCGGCTGCAGTGCTGGTGGAGAAGGAAACTTGCAGATACCAACCTACTATGAACTACCTGAGCTACCTGACAGTCAAGAATTATTCTGCTTTTGAAACTGACATAATGAGAAACGAATCTGAAAGACTGGCTGCTTGACAACCAACTGAATTGCTCAGTATGAAACGACATGAACTTCCAGCCCCTTCCTCTGGTCAAAAAAATGGCATTACTGCATGGCAAGAATGTGTAAACAATTCCATGGCCTAGTTAGAGCATCAAGCAGTTAGAATCAAGAATCTGAAACTAATATCACAGCATAGATGTAATGCCTGGAAAGTATACAATGAAAATCTAGTTCATATGACTGAACATGCACAGAAAGAACTTCAGAAGTTAAGAAAACATATTAAAGATTTAAACTGGCAGAGAAAGAGCATGCAACTCACAGCTGGATCTAAATTGAGAGAAAGGGAGTCAAATTGGATATCCATGGTCAGTAAGAATTATGAGATTGAACAGATTATTGCTCAGCTAGAAAATGAAATCTATCAAATTAAGCAGCAACATGGAGAGGCAAACAAAGAAAACATCTGGCAAGACTTCTGAAAAGACAATTTCACGGGTAGAAAAGTTGGGCTTTCACAAAAGGCATCTGAACTTTTAATGAACTGTGAAGGACAACAGCAACTTCCCAAAGTCACTGACGTTTAAATGTTTAGAAATCACAGAATGTGTGGGCTGCTGTGGTAATTCTATTTGTATATCTCAACAGAATTAAAATGTCTGGCTTGGTGGTATTTTTACAGCCATTAAAAAAAAAAACCTTTAGGCTTTCAAAATAAGTATGACTTTAGAATAATATTATGTCACAGAATTAATTTTGAGCCATGTGGGTCATGTTTTGTGTCCAAGGATCTTTATTCAAAGCTTTCAACACGTACAGGAAGTTGGAACTTGTGGTTTATGACCTTGTCTAATAAAGAGAGAGTTCTAAACACATTCTTGATTACCAAACAAGACTTCAGAAACACAGTGACCATACAGAGTCATCGTTACCATCATCATCATAGATAACTGCTACATCAAGCTTCATATGTGCTGAACACTGTTCTGAACACTTTGGGTAGATGAACAAGATGTATATGAATAAAAATCATTTGGTCCTCACAAAAAAAAAAAAAAAAAAAAAAAAGACATGAGAAGAGTGGCAAATGACCTCTTCCTGATGGCAATCCTTTATGAGAAAGGATTCACAAATAACATGCTTACAAAGCATCACAAAACCCTGCAGGAAAAACACATTTGTTTATAGGGCTTGAATCCAGAAATTACTACAGTCTCTTTCCATATTTCAATCACGGTGTCAATCATCAATTTCAAATGAGTAGTCATTATCAATGTAAGGTAAAAAAAAATTCAGCTTACCAGAACTTCACTGAACCTTCATGCTAACTGCCAGCTTTTCATGTATGCGCTTAAAATAAAAGTAATAGCCTGGTTGGCACTACAAATAATCTGAGTATTCTAAGAACTGAAAGAAAATGTAGGGGTCATTACATCCAACCCTCTCATTTTGTGGATAAGGAAACAAAATAAAGCTGAGAGAGATAAAGTGCATCATCACAGAGCCCTTCAAGATGAAAAACATGTTTTTCTGACTCTTAGCCACTATTCCTTGTGCTATACCATGCTATCTACAGAGCAAGAAAGATGCAGCCACAAGGGGTAGCCCAAGGCTTTACTGCAGCCACATCAAGGGACAAAAGGTGGGCAGGGCTGGGCACCTGAGTGCTAGAAGCAAGGCCCCAGCCCGCAGCCTGGCTGACAGCCTGCCACTCTTCTCAGCCTGCACCCTGCAACAGCCGACAGCTTTTCCAGCAATACTGCTGGGCTTTTTCACCCCGAGAGCTTTTGGGTTGATGGGGCAGAGTTTGAGGTATAGTAGCTGGCGCCCTCTTCCCAAGGTCCTTAGAATGAGGCCCTTGAAAAGTCACTCAGCAGGGTTGCTTCCATGGCTTCAGAGGAGCACGACCCCTCCCCAAGGATGAGGAGAAATGACACCTCTCTGCTCCCTGCCTTTAAACAAGCATATTCCCAACTGGTTATCATACATATCCCTGCAAGTGTGTTTTAGCCCTGATGGTTTCCGCTTTCTAAGCTTTTGCTCGGTCACAGCATATATAGAAAATTCCAGAATCACCATTCTAAAACTCCATAGCATGGTCATGTGGAATTCATACTGACATGTTAGTGACTGAGGAGAACAAAATTTCTAACTGAAATTAGTCTGGGTAAAGTCTTATGTAGTTATTAGGGAAGCTATAATATATGCAGGATTTATATTGTTTGCCTACTGCAAACAATTGTATAAATGAATGGATTGATAAAAATAATAACAGTCCTCCCCTGTGCAATCCAGGATTTCCTCTTCTCCCAAAAAAAGAACACTTCAACAGTCTTTTAAAATCTTCCATAATACCATATTTCATTCATTTAAACATACATATACACACACATATTTTTTTTTCCTAGAAATGTCCTTGGTCGGTATTATTTTTATTAAAACACCTATACAACTGTGGAATTCAAGCTACATATTGCAGTTCCAAGATTCTCTCATTAACCAGTAGAAAAGAAAATCCAAAGAGTAAACACCCCACCACTGCTAGTCCATACTTCCCACTACAGGTCAATTCCCAAACTGCTAATAATCTCCACCATCTCTCAATCCCACTGAAAAACTCGTATGGATTTTCTCTGACAGTGTTAGCATTTCACTGGCCTGATTATAGAAAATAATCATGAAGAAGGTACTTACTGCATAGGCACCTATCAAAAATGCTGCATTTGCTCTTTTCCGTTGGTCAAAACAGGTGTAGTGCACTATTTTCTTTCTTGACAAACTGTATGACTGGAAAGAGGAGATTAAAAAAAAAAAATAGGGTAACCACAGAGACAATGTTAACATATACAGAAGGCAAACATCATCTCTTAACCTTCAAGATGTGCCACAACCCATAAAATTTAACAACTTTCAACTTTAATTGCTATGGCATTTGAGGGTTAGAGAATTACTAGCTCAGACTTTGTACAGCCCAATCATAATGTAAGAATCAACAATATAATTAATATCTTTCTCTCCAAGAAAAGAAACTAATATGGTGGAAAATAATTAAATTATTGGCATCTCTATTACGAGGAAACATTTTTGATGATTTATTCTTAATCTTCTACAGAAAGTCTCTTCACCCTTTGTTACCCTCTACATGCCACTGCCACTCCCAGGAATGTTATCTATAGTTTTCATATAACACAATTTTTGTAAATGTCAACCAGTCTACTGTGATCTCTAAAAAGTCTTATTTTTAAAGACCAATATTAATATTTTCTTTCTGGGATGTTCTGTAACAACCCCCTTTTAATATCTGAAAATACATGGTTAATGGAAAAAGACCATTAAAAAATTACATCAGCAAACATCTTAATACAACACATTACAATAGCCATCCATTAAATTCATGAATTCAAACAGTTATTAAGCACCTGTTATATGCCAGGCAATATGCTGCATGCTCAAGTATTTAAGTTCAAAATAATCAACATGGCATGTTGTACACATGCTAAACATGAAAAAAAATGACAAAACGATCTTGTAAAATGAATTCAAATTATTAATCAAAACTCAAATAAGTATAAGACAATGGGAACACAATGCAACTCAATGAAATCTGCTTGATTTCTTCACTTTTCAAAATTTATGTATTTTAACAACTGATTTTCAAAATATAGGTACATAAACCATCTTTAATGGGCTAGCAAAAAAAAAAAACACAGGCACAAAAGTACATTTCAATATTCGTCTATAAATTCACATTGACTATAAAAGCACCTTTTTCCATCTTATAAATTGACTACAACACACAGAAAATCCCTGCTTTTAGAACCTCTTTTAAAAAGGTAAATAGAGCTCAACTATGTACTTTTCTTGATCCTGCTATTGTCTACGAGGAAAAAAAAAAAAAACCTCTTCCATCTCTGAAGCCTGTTCTAAGACAAAACTGCAACACTCTGGCTTTATCATGTAACCACAGAAAGGGTATCCCTCCAATGAGCCAAGAAATCTTCATCACTCCAAGTCAGACACTTCTTTTATAACCAAAAATCATTTGTCACCCAGGCTGGAGTGCAGTGGCATAATCTCAGCTCGCTGCAACCTCCGCCTCCCAGGTTTAAGCCATTCTCCTGCCTCAGCCTCCCATGCAGCTGGGACTACAGGCGCCCACCACCATAGCCGGCTACTTTTTGTATTTTTAGTAGAGACGGAGTTTCACCACATTGGCCAGGCTGGTCTCGAACTCCTAGAATCACATTATCTGAAAACAGTAGTACCCTCTTATCTTTTACCTTTTTTTTTTTTTTGAGAAAGGTCTAGCTCTGTCACCTAGCAACCAGGCTGGAGTGCAGTGGCATGATCTTGGCTCACTGCAGCCTTGACCTACTCGCCTCAATCGATCCTCCCACCTTGGCCTCCTGAGTAGTTGGGACCACAGGCACATGCCACCATGCCCAGCTAATATTTGTATTTTTTGTAGAGGTGAGGTCTTGCCATGTTGTCCAGGCTGGTCTTGAACTCCTGGGCTCAAGCAATCCACCTGCCTTGGCCTCCCAAAGTGCTGGGATTACAGGCGTGAGCCACGATACCCGGCCAGTAGTGCCCTTTTTATTAAACTTTTAAAAATTAGTATGTGAGGACAGGCCTGGTGGCTCATGCCTGTAATTCCAACACCCAAAGTGAGAGAAACACTTAGGGTAGGGAATTTGAGACTAGCCCAGGCAACATAGCAAGACCTCATCTCTACAAAAACACTGGGTAGGAGTATCACTTAAGCCCAGGAGATAGAGGCTGCAGTGAGCCATGATCACACCACAGCCGTCCAGCCTGTGCAACAGAACAAGAATTTGTCCCAAAAACAAACAAACAAAAATCAAACAAAAAAAATAGTATTTGACTCAAAGAAAGTCTCTTATTGCCAATGCCCTTATTTCCTGACAGGTTTATACAGATACTCCTATGAAATAAAGAGAGAAAAAAGGCACAGCATTTAATTCAGCTCAGTTGAGTTGATGCGTTGAAGTTACCTAGGGATGTAAAGGTTACAACCAATGGTGCTGACACTTGATTCCTCACTTTCTTAATTTGGGACTACTGACTGCCTGAACATTTGCTTTTTCTGTTTTATTTCATTGTCTCATTGTCTGTTGGGTGGTTGGTTGGTTTTGCCACTTATTTGTTCTCCATCAATAAGTTATGTTTGATTTACCAAAAAGGAAATAAAGTCTCTTCAAACCTAAGCATCTCCCATCATCTCTGAATTGCAAATATCTAAATACTGCCTTACACAGGCCAGGCTCTCAATAAACATGAGTCAGACTGAGCATAGGGACTCAACGCTTTCCTGGCTCCCAGCCTCTCACTATTTATGTTTCCTAATTCCCTAAAATACCTGTGGGGAAGAAAATATCAACAGTCTATCTTCAAGTCTGGATTCGCTTTTTTGATGCTCTTTTCTACTAAGAATTTAGGTTTTATGACAAACTACTGCTATTGTTTAATAATGTGAAACTATTTATTTTACAAATCTACTTGCTGAAAGGGACAAGTCATAGTGCTGTTCTTTCATCACTGATGCTGATTTCTTCCTTGGGTTTTTTGGAGGGGGTTGAGGGGAGTAGAATCTTTTGTGTTTGCCTGGTTTTGTTTTATCTCTCTCTCATTCTAAAGTATATAGAATACAGAGACTTATCCTGGAACATGAACCATAAAACTAAAGGACAGAATTCTGAGGAAGACTTTCTTTTCACTGTATAGCTATAAATATTCTTTAAGTAAATATAATACAAATTAACACTTTAAATATTTTAGAAGAATGTTTAAACTTTATAAGCTTTCATAAATCACATCAGATAAAGAATAGTCTTCACAAAATCTTCCTAGAAACTTTATTTAAAAATATTTCCTATGAGAAACTGCCCACAGGAAGCAAACATAACTGACTTTTTTTTTTTTTTTTAGAGCTTTCTGCCTGATTTTTAGGAAAATGTTTAAAGCTGCTAGCATTTACTTTGCTTAGATATTTTTGGAATTCAGTTTCCTCAGTTAAGTTTCAAAAGCACTCCAACCAAGAAATGATTTCCTGCTTAGTGAAGCTTGGCCAATATCTCCAAGGCCAAATCACTGAGAGTGGAGTTCTCTCACTCGAGGAATCAAAAGAATTCAAAGTGAATGAGAGCAGAGAACAATCTGCTAATCTCAAAATTAGACCTTGTCCTAATTTCCTAATTAATTTCCTAATTAATCTAAAATTTGCTAATCTCAAAATGAGGCCTTGTGCTAATGTCCCTTCCTTTTCACAACTGGGCCTCCCTCTTACGGTCATCCTGGCCCATGGTTTTATACCAGTGATGTTGTTCAACAGAGGAGACATTTTGGTATTGGAATAAAAATTTGAGGGATAACAACATATTTTGTCAATTTTTTAGCTGATGTTTTGTATGAGTGGGCTGATTTTAAAAAAAAAAAAACTCTTTAATGTTTTTCCCTCTCAAATTTTAAGCACGTCCCCCACTTAAAAAATACTATTACATAATCAAAGCACCCTAGAAGAAGCAATACTAACACCCAGTGGAGACACTGATGACTGAAGTACCCGCTATGGAACATTAACTTCTCTTTTGAGATCTTTCATGGAAGAACTTTACCATGCAGACAAAGTCACAGTTTGGGGACAATAGGTCAGGACTCTATGTATGAGCCCAATCGATGTTTTCTCAGATTCTGCCCTAATATCAGGAGAATATCATGCCTCTAAATTGGACAGTGGCCTCTTCCTTACTCCGGTCTGTCTCCTCTGTAGCTCGGACCACAGGAAGGTGTCACCACGCCTGGCTCATTTTTGTATTTTTAGTAGAGATGGGGTTTCACCATGTTGGCCAGGCTGGTCTTGAACTCCTGACCTCAAGTGATCTGCTCACCCCAACCTCTCAAAGTGCGGGGATTACAAAGCAAATACCCTTCTGAACTTTCTAGACTGAAGTGGACACAGCCAGCCCTCTATAATAACCATAAACAACGGCTTGCATTTATTGCTCACTTGTGACATTTTACCATTTCCCAAAGCAATAGAAATGGCACCAGAGGGGTCTAGTTTAATCAGACACATAATGTCTCCCAGACTAGGGGTCCTGGGCAAGGCTAAAATATAATAAGCATACTGTGTTTTACAAGGAGAACATAAGCCCAGAGCCAGAGAGGGCCTTTGAGGAACATTTACACGGTAAGAGTAGTAAGCAGGATCAATCCAGAACTTTCTCATTGAGCCTGATAATTTGTCTAAATCTTAATTGTGAGGCCATAACAAGTTTCATGCTTCAGAATTTAAATAATTCTCAGGTTGAACTGGTCAACAGTACTAAGATTTTTCAGAAATAACTAAATCTAACTCTAAATTGTATTATATTATTATTGTATTGTATCTCATTCTTTTAACAGATTGGTTCAGAATCACCTGCAGGGCTTATATAATAAAACACAGAATGTTGGGTCTCACCTCCAGAATTTCTGATTCAGTAGGGCCTGAGAATTTACATTTCTAACAGGTTTTCCAGTAATGCTGACACTGTTGGTCCAGACATCACACATTGAAATCCACTACTCTAAGAAATGGCTAAATTTTGGAGAAGCACTACCTAAACATGTACCTGGTTCCACCAATGGGAATCTTTTATATGGAAGCTAAAACGCTGTCCATCTGGTCAAGATGTCCCCAAAGAACTCTACATTCTCTTAAAAAGGAATTCTAAATCATGCAATAAGCCTTTTAAAAGCATTTTACAAAAAACACATTTCCCCAGATTCCTCAGCAAACCTTATTACAATTTGTAAATTCATGCATTCCAGGTGATAACACTTTAGGAACAAGTCCCTTTAATGATTCCGTAATTAAGCTGCCTTAAATGTCATTATTCCAGAGGTTCCAAATTCAGACATTCTCAGGTGCCAAGAATCTGAAGTGGGGCAGCTGGTAAACAAGAAAAGCATTCCCTATCCAAAGCGCACTGAGCTCCAACCTGCTGCTCATGAGGGAATCTAGGTGCAGAATGGTCAGATACTGCAATATTTCAAAAAAGTCAAAAGGGAAGCTTTCATAAACTGCAGATATTGACTATGAATTAAAGTTTTTTAAACAGTGTTTATGCTCAAGAAAACATGTCTGTGGACAGAATGCAAGCCACAGGTGACCAATTTGCTAAATCTGGGTGCCAGCATACTGCCGCTGAAGAAGATTCTATGGGTTCCATCAGCATGAATTGAGCAGCTGTTGTGTGTCAAACACATGGCTGAGCAATGCAGTGACAAGGGGAGAAGAAACCCACTCTCTAACCTCAAAGGCTAATGAATATTTAATGCAAAATATTGGCCAAGGCTTATTACAGAGGAGAATAACTGTATAGGGATGCATTTACAGCACACAAGGACCAATAAAATGATACTAATTACAGGTACAGTAAGTGTCTCATTTAACAAGGCAAAAAAAATAGTAGATAAAAGGTGGAATTTAGTATTGACTAT
Organism: Macaca mulatta; assembly: GCF_049350105.2. Taxonomy (NCBI): domain Eukaryota; kingdom Metazoa; phylum Chordata; class Mammalia; order Primates; family Cercopithecidae; genus Macaca; species Macaca mulatta. Next base: position 139,881,562 of record NC_133406.1, read on the forward strand.
CTATCAATTAACATAATCAAACCTACAGAAATTTCTGTATTGCTTACCTGAGAGTCAAAGTTTTGCCCCTGTTATGTAAATCATAAGTGTATATCATAAATACTAAATGTACTTATAAACCAAAGTACAATGACTGCTATGATAGAACAATACAAATTAAGATAAGGGTATTGACCCCAGACATTTTCCATCTTGGAAAGAAAAGCTATGTGAAAGGTTATATTCTAGTGGGATAACACCTTGCAAAACACAAGCCACAGCAACTTGGAGAGAGAAAAAAATAATGACAAGCTGCACAAATAACAAATAGCTCAGGCTACGCTCAGATTATGGCAACAAACACAAATCATGCACTTGTTCAGCTTCAGTCAGGAAAGCACAAACTACTTAACCATTCAATAACAAAAGGTGATACAATTAGGCTCAAAGCCAAAGGCAAAAAGGAAAAAAAAGAGTTAATGGTCAATTTAAAGAAACACAGAAAAGTAAAATCTTCAAGTTATTTGGTTAGAACGCTGTGTTTAATTAAGCTGTATGAATCAGTCTGACTGAGCTAAGGAAGACATTAGTGCAGCCTGGATAAGATGCTGTTTAATAAAAATAGAGCCCATGCACCTCCTAAACATGCAAGTTCTGTCAATGATCATGGTCACATTAAGGAGATCACAGCACAGAGACCGCAATGACCAAGGCATCATTCTCTTACAGGTGGCTAGGCTAGACCAGTAATGGCCGCAGCAATCAGCATCTCCATAGCAATCAGTGGTCATCTCACTGCAAAAGCGATAAAATGAGCAGGTCTTCCTGTGAGCAGCCATGACCTTTACAAGTTTTACCTCCAACTTTCTCAGGAAAGGAATACTCTGGAAAATGTTCTTTGGCTGTACAAAACAAAATACGGTTTATGTTTTTATTTAGTGCCAAGATGAAATAGATTGAATCATTCCTTTAAAAAGAAAAAGGTGTCTCTCTGTGTGGCCCATTTTGTTACAAACCCAACACATTTCATTAATGAAATAGCACATTTGATTAAAGCAGAAGTCAAAATGTCAGAGAAAAGTTCCTCATAAAGATGATTTGATCGTGTTAATAATCAATAATTGAAGGCCTGTGGGATTCTCTATAAACGGGGTTCTTCCTGCCTGAGGATTCCTAACAGGCATAAGTGTTTCTTGCCTTGCAAACTCTGTTTATGCTCGCTCCCATGGGAGATGACATTGCTCTGGAGCCCCTAGAACCTCTTTAAACTACATGAACTATCTCCGGAATGTAGCTTGCTTTTCTTCCCTACAAACCCAAGAGCCAGAAACAGAAGAGAACCACATGAAGAAATCTCAACATGTTTTTGTAGTTATAATAGGGTGGTCTAGTCATTATATCAAAAGAGTTCTTGTGTATATAACCACCTGATATGGTGGCAGGTGCCTGGTTTCCAGGATAGGATTATGGCACTGATTCATTCAGCAACAAGGACATTCCCTAAGCCCCACCATCTGCCAGGTACTTCCAATGCTTCAATATAATCGTTGGTTTCATCATGACCACCCCCTTCCCCTTTTACCCTGAAAGGGCTATGTGGGATGTTTTGTAAATTTAAAATTACATTTCTGTGACTATTCCCTTAATCCTTTTTTGAAACAGTCCTCAAGATTACTGTAATTATCCTGTTGATTCATAACAGCAGGTATTAAAAAAAAAGAAAAAGCACTGCCCTAGAAAATGTCCCCTTTTCTCAGAGATTTTTTTTTCCTCCAAGCTGAGGTTTTATTTTTCTCAGAGGAAAATGAAATCAATAATTAAAACTGTATTGATGGCCAAGCACAGTGGCTCATGCCTGTAATCTCACCACTTTGGGAGGCTGAGGCAGGAGAATAGCTTAAGCCCAGAAGTTCAAGACCAGCCTTATCAACGTAGTGTGTCCCTGCCTCTACAAAAACTGGGAAGAAAAAAAAAAGTTAGCTGGGTGGGGTACAGCAGTGCACACCTATAGTTCCAGTTAGTCAGCTGACTGAAGTGGGAGAATCATCTAAGCCCAGGAGTTTGAGGCTGCAGTGAGCTATGACCGCACTACTGCACTCCAACCCAGGTGACACAGTAAGACCCCATCTCAAAAAAAAAAAAAAAAAAAGAATAGATTGAGGAAGGTATTCAGTTTTTTCAAAATATCACAACTTTGTCTTTTGTTAGTAAAGTCTTCTTTTTCAGAAGACGTTAGCCCAGTGTTCTTAGCATTGTCTGTGTCAAGGATCCCTCTGAGAACCTGAAGAAAAGCCATGAATCCTCCCAGAAGAAAAATGTAAATGCATACAAAATTGTACATATAATTTCAAGGGTTTATGGATCCCTTGAATTACCAGAATAATAATTTCGGCTCTAGCCTATCAATCATTGATGACATTTAACATTAAATAGCATACACAGTTTAACAAGTTGTTCTCACTTCAATGTATCTTCCCTCTTTTGATTGCTTCCCCTATCCTAGGGGAAATACCAAAAAGTAACCTATTACTGCCTAAATCCTAGTACTGACAATTTTTTAAAGCAGTTTAAATAAGCAGCAGGTTTTTCGTTGGTGATGATGCCTTTTATGTTTGGATTTTTAATCTAAGCATACATTTGATGGAATAATTTTCCATTCTAATTGACATAATTAAAATAAGGCCATTAGGGATAGAATGCGTATGGACACATACACACAAAAATAGCGATAAATCACCACCTCGAATCATCAACTGGAAAAAAAACACCTTCTCATTTCAAAAATGAGAAATTTGGGATTGGAATAAAATGTACAGCAAAATATTACCTATCTATATAAAGCATAGAATAAGGAAGAAAAATCATACAAGCTTTCTTGGAAGGAATAAAAATTTCCAAACTAAAAAATGAAATGTGCCTAAAAGAATTGGGAAATCACACAAGAAAAGAATTCTAAGAAGTTGTTACTGGTTAACACAGTGTGAAATTACTCAGAGAAGTAAAGGAGTTTGAGGATCCAGCAAATGCCATCAGATTCGGCATTTAAGATGCTATTAGAGCAGTTTCAGTAGAGTAGGTAAGGCAAAAGTGAGATAACAAAGGGCTAAGAAATCAGCGCACAGGAAGGATGGAGGCAGGCTCTTCTTCTGCAACCTCTGGAAGCAAAAGGAGAAAGCGGGATCTGCAAATAAAGGGGACCATGACAAAGTCAAAAGACGTCTCTGTGTGTCTGTTGTCCCTGCACTGGGCACTGAGAACACAAAGATATATTATATCCCCCACCTCCCACCCTCTAGGAGGTCATAGTCTAGCGAGAATGACAGGTGAAAACAGGTCATCACAATTCATCAAGGATAGAGAGCTGCACAGAGAATTATGGGAAAACAAGGGAGGCACCCTCAATCCAGTCCAAAATGACAGGAAGATGCTTCCTAAAAGGTGGTGGCTGGACAAGGTATTAAAGAATGAAGAACTATCAAGCCAGAGGGTAAGGGCATCCCAGTCAGACTGGTCTTCATGAGCAAATGCATGGAACAGCTGGTATGGCAGAGTAAAGTGCAAGGCTGGGAGTGGCAAGGGTACTGCTGCTTCCCAGTAAATTAGTGCATGAAATCATCCACTGGGAAGACACCAAGGGTGAGAGCTGACAAGGCAGAAAGACAAGAAAGCAAAGTACCCAAGACCTTACTGAAGTAAGTGACCATGGGCTGCCGGCAAGAGACATCAGCAGGGTGCCAGTGGACTGAGAGAACAGGGAGACTGAAAGTCTAGCAATCCCAGTAGTGTGAGAGGGACAGAATGTGCAAGGTGAGTAACAAAGGCATTTTCCAAAGGGGAGAATCTGGAGTCTGGGTTCCTGGAAGTGAAGCAGACAGAATGGCCCTAACCTTTACAGGAATGAAAGAGGCAGAGAAGCCTCAAAGTTAGCGTGGGACAACAAGGTGAGGTAGCTGGGGCAATGCGAAGAGTGAACAAAGGGTGACTGTAAACCAGAGGCTATGGTTGCTACCAAAGGTGGAAAGAAGGACAGGAAAAATGCAGTCGAGAGCCATGAAATCTAGCACTGACTTTACCTGCTGCATTGGGCAAGTCACACACCTTTCCCAGGCCTCCCTTTCTGAGTCTTGCCTAAATGGTCATTTAGATTCCTAAAATTATATTGGACAGCTTTCCCATATAGAAACAACAGCTTTAAGGCTGAGAAGCGGGTGTTCATCAATTTTGTAGAAGAATTGTCTTTATTATATTCCCTATCAGAATTCACAAATGTTACATTGGTAACTTTATTATGTATAGGACTTTAAAATGTACAAAGCTTTTACATATTGATACACTTTGGATATTTGTCCTCTCCAAATCTCATATGATCCCCAGTGTTAAGAGGTGGGGCTTTGGGTCATGGGAGCAGATCCCTCATGAACAGCTCAGTGCCATTCTGAGGGGATTGAGTGAGTTTTCACTCTTAGTTCCCCCAAGATTTGGTTGTTAAAAAGAGTGTGGCACCTCCCTCCCCTCTCCCTTGCTCCCTCTCTCGCCACATGACATGACTGTTCCCCTTCACCTTCTGCCTTGAGTGAAAGCTTCCTGAAGGATTCATCAGAAGAAGATGTTGGTGCCATACTTCATGTACAAAGCCTGTGGAACCGTGAGCCAAATAAAACTCTTTTCTTTATATATAAATTACCTAGCCTCTGGTATTCCTTTGTAGCAAGGCAAAACAGACTAAGACACATATATTTTCTAATACAATACTAACCACCACCCCGTGACAGTTCTATAATTCCTGTTTTACGGATGAAGAAACTAAGATTCCACAAAACTGAAGCAATTCCACCTTTGGATTGGTACAGTAAATCTTTTTCTCCTAATTAGAGATTCTATTTAGTACGCTTCATTGAGATAACTCACGACTTATCAACACTTGAGTTTTTAAAACGCAATCATTCAGCAAGTAATACAGTGCCCATTAATTGTCCTAAAGCTACATATGTCATTCCAGACATCCAACAGATTACCTTACCACTAAAATGAACCACGTGGAGTTTTAATAAAGTTTAAACTTTATTAAACTTCCATAATGTTGAAACAAAGCATTATAAATGAAAGCAAATAGAAACAAGTTTACATACGTACACTTACCATACTGTTCAGTGTAGAAAATGGTAGAAAAAAATAGTCTCAACTCAACCCATCTAATCTCGTGCAACTGCTATGAGTAGAACACTGAGTCACACCAGTGATTTTACTTTCCTGATAATGACTCCTTTCTCTTTGGCTACCCTAGATAGTACTCAGTTCCCAGATTAATTATAACACCCAATTCATTCCAACTACATACTAATGACTAATCAAGACAGCAAAGAAATTCCTTGGTCTTCAAAAGAAAAAAAATAGACTTCCATTATTTATTAATTTCCTTTTCTTGTTTATTCAGCCATTAAAAGTTCATTTTATTTAAAAAGGATATTATTTACTTCCTTAGTGATTGCAAAAACCTCTATTTTACTTTCTAAAATACGGGTTTCTTTTCTGAAAAACAGATCTGGCTTAATTAAAGGAATTTACATGTATCTTTTCAAGTCAGACTACTTTATAAGTTAATTCCTATAAAAGTTGAGTAAAACAGATTTTATTGGGTTGGTTCAAAAGTAATTGTGGTTTTTAACATTAAAAGTAATTGTAAAAACCACAACTGTTTTTGCACCAACCTAATATGTTATATGATTATTGATTCTTTTTGGTATAATTCCATGTCCACCTCTCACTTTGAAATCAATGGCAAAACTTCAAATTCATAAGGATACAACATATTCTACGGGAAATTCTCCATCAGACTGCTTTTTATACCTAAGTTCATTAAAACCCAATCAAATCAAAAGACAATCACAGAACAGTTAACATGTCCAAGGCATTCTACTATGTAACACTAGTAACATTTTACCCAGCAGAAAGAGTAAAATACCTGAGCACTATAATTTATTATTTACCCTTAAGAGTCTGCTGTATAGCATTTTGTCTTTCTTTTTTTTTTTTTTTTTGATATTTTTTTAATTTATTTATTATTATTATACTTTAAGTTGTAGGGTACATGTGCATAACGTGCAGGTTTGTTACATATGTATACTTGTGCCATGTTGGTGTGCTGCACCCATCAACTCGTCATTTACATCAGGTATAACTCCCAATGCAATCCCTCCCCCCTCCCCCCTCCCCATGATAGGCCCCGGTGTGTGATGTTCCCCTTCCTGAGTCCAAGTGATCTCATTGTTCAGTTCCCACCTATGAGTGAGAACATGCGGTGTTTGGTTTTCTGTTCTTGTGATAGTTTGCTAAGAATGATGGTTTCCAGCTGCATCCATGTCCCTACAAAGGACACAAACTCATCCTTTTTTATGGCTGCATAGTATTCCATGGTGTATATGTGCCACATTTTCTTAATCCAATCTGTCACTGATGGACATTTGGGTTGATTCCAAGTCTTTGCTATTGTGAATAGTGCTGCAATAAATATACGTGTGCATGTGTCTTTATAGCAGCATAATTTATAATCCTTTGGGTGTATACCCAGTAATGGGATGGCTGGGTCATATGGTACATATAGTTCTAGATCCTTGAGGAATCGCCATACTGTTTTCCATAATGGTTGAACTAGTTTACAATCCCACCAACAGTGTAAAAGCGTTCCTATTTCTCCACATCCTCTCCAGCACCTGTTGTTTCCTGACTTTTTAATGATCACCATTCTAACTGGTGTGAGATGGTATCTCATTGTGGTTTTGATTTGCATTTCTCTGATGGCCAGTGATGATGAGCATTTTTTCATGTGTCTGTTGGCTGTATGAATGTCTTCTTTTGAGAAATGTCTGTTCATATCCTTTGCCCACTTTTTGATGGGGTTGTTTGTTTTTTTCTTGTAAATTTGTTTGAGTTCTTTGTAGGTTCTGGATAATAGCCCTTTGTCAGATGTGTAGATTGCAAGCATTTTGTCTTTCAAACTGAAATCGTTAAGATCTTCATTTAGAAATTGGAAGAAAAAGAGATACATATTGCTTTCTGTGTGATAAAATAAGTTTACTAAACTAGGTATATAGATGAGTTTCCTCATATGCTTGAAGAAGAAAAAAAAAAGCCACATGTCAAAATCCACATAAAAGTACAGAAAATGAAACCAGATACCCATGTGAAATCAAAAATATAGATGAATACTAAATGTATGACCAGAATGCTATCATCTCAGGTAAAATTCCATTCTCTGTCGCTGCTGGTTCATCAATCTCACTTGGCTGTTAACTACACAGAACATTTAAGAAACATGCAAAAAATTTCAATCTTGACCAAACAGAAAATGTTATGCACACAGCTCCAGCCATGATGAGCCCTTTTCATCACTTGGAAAAAGGGTCTACAGGCATATCTGAAAGTTTCAGAAAAATTATCCTAGGAGGGAATTTGATAGACTCATTAACAACAGCCTAAAAGGATTTGTGCTTTCTTTCTTAGATCACTATTCCAGTGACTTCATTCAGCTCATATTGCAACTCATTCTGAAAACTGAAAGAGGTTAGCATGTCCTTTGTGGTATAATCAGGAGGATCACTTTCAAATTCTAGGTGAACTACTCACAGAAATTTCCAGAGATCAAGATCATCTGACTAAATATTGCATGCACACCAACCCCACTGAGCAGACCCTATGATTCAAATATTTTAATTCCAAATTACAAATATCACTACAATACTCACTTTTAGTTTCTTGTTTAGTTTGCAGCAATATCTGTACACCATTGCCAAGTTCAGCGGTCCAAAATCTGCATAGAAACTAAGATAAAAGAAAAACAAAAAAGTTAGTATTTAGTAAAAGTATAACTTTCAGTAACATCAATGTTCATCTTTAATTTCATTAAATTCACAATCAAATTTCAATTATCTTACAACCAATCTGATCCATGGTATAATCCAAATAACTAATGGTTTCATCCTAATGCCCTCTAGTTACTCTAACTAGTCTCTATTTTAACAGGGAACCAGTGGCTGGGCGCGGTGGCTCACGCCTGTAATCCCAACACTTTGGGAAGCCAGGGCAGGCTTGTGTCTTTATAGCAGCATGATTTATAATCCTTTGGGTATATACCCAGTAATGGGATGGCTGGATCAAATGGTATTTCTAGTTCTAGATCCTTGAGGAATCGCCACACTGTCTTCCACAATGGTTGAACTAGTTTACAGTCCCACCAACAGTGTAAAAGTGTTCCTATTTCTCCATATCCTCTCCAGCACCTGTTGTTTCCTGACTTTTTAGTGATCGCCATTCTAATTGGTGTGAGATGGTATCTCATTGTGGTTTTGATTTGCATTTCTCTGATGGCCAGTGATGATGAGCATTTTTTCATGTGTCTGTTGGCTGCATAAATGTCTTCTTTTGAGAAGTGCCTGTACTTTTTAAAATCTCTCTCCCCTTTCCTTTCATCCTGTATTCCAAGAAAGACATTAGTCTTCATAAAGTCTCAGTTCTCACATATCCTCCCACTATTCAAAAATGTTTAATAACCCTATAATGGCCTCTCAGTGTTCAAGTAAAAGGAAAAGTTGCACATGGTTCACTTTAAATCAAAAAGTAGAAATAATTAAGCTTAGTGAAGAAGGTATATTGAAAGCCAAGATAGCCAAAAGCTAGGCCTCTCGATCCAAACAGCCAAACTGCGAATGTAAAGAAAAAGTTCTTGAAGGAAATTAATAGTGCTACCTCAGGGAACATATGAATGATATGAAAACAAAATATCTTTATTGCTAATATGGAGAAAGTTTTAGTGATCTGAACAGAAGATGAAACCAGCCACAACATTCCCTTAAGCCAAAGCCTCATCCAAAGCAAGGCCCTAATTATCTTCAATTCTATGAAGGCTGAGAGGTAAGGAAGCTGCAGAATAAAAGTATGAAGTTAGCAGAGGTTGGTTCCTAAGGTTTAAGATTTATGGGAGGAGGTCAACATACTAACATTCACAGGAGTTTGCAAGATGTTGATTCCAACCCTCATGAGTAACACTGAGGGGTTTAAGATGTCAGTGATGGAAGTAACTTCAGATGTAGTGGAAATGGCAAGATAACTAAAATTAGAAGTAGAGCCTAATTGCTGAATTCTCATAATAAAACTTGAATGAGGAGTTGCTTCTCATTCAACTTTATCATGCTCACACGCTTTGCTCATGAATGAGCAAAGAAACTGGTTTCTTAAGATGGAATGTACTCCTGTTCAAGATGCTGTAAATATTGTTGAAATGACAACAAAAAATTTAGAATGTCACACATACTTAGTCGATAAAGTAGCAGCAGGGTTTGAGAGGAATAACTCCTATTTTGAAAGCTCTACTTTGAGTTAAACACTATCAAATAGCATCTCATGCGACAGAAAAATCTTTCATGAAAGGAAGAGTCAGTCAATATGGCAAAATTTCACTGCTGTCTTATTTTAAGAAATTGCCACAGCCACCCCAACCTTCAGCAACCACCACCCTGATCACTCAGCAACCATCACATTCGGGCAAGGCCCTCCACCAGCAAGAAGATTACAACTTGCTAAAGGCTCAGATGATCATTAGCATTTTTTAGCAATAAAGTATTTTTAGTTAAGGTATATACATTTCTTTCTTAGACACAACCCTATTACACACTTAATAGACCACAGTATAGTATAAACATAACTTTTATATGTACTGAGAAACCAAAAAAACTTGTGTGACTTGCTTTATTGCAGTATTTGCTTTATTGCAGTGGTCTAGAACCAAACCTGCAATATCTCCATGGTATGCCTGTGTATAAATACACACCTACCAGTATTGATTAAGGTAACCTTTTTTCTATATAAGATATTTTCTTATCCTTAGGTTAATGGAAGCAACACTTTTGACTAATATACCTTGTTTTTCTACTTGAATATGAATATTGACACTGGTAGAATTTAAAGTTAAATTTGGGATTTTTAGCTATGGTTATTTCAGCTTTCTAAACTCACTTTGAATAAATTTTGAGAAAGCAAAAATAATTCAAGTTAGCCACAAAAATCCTCAACAAACCAAATCCAGCAGCACCTCAAAAAGTTTATGCATCACAACGAAGTAGGCTTCATTCCTGGAATGCAAGGTTGGTTCAGCATATGCAAATCAATAAATATGATGCACCACATTAACAGAATTAAAATTTTAAAAATGTGATCATCTCAAAGACACAAAAAAAGCTTCTGATAAAATCCAACATCCATTCATGATAAAAAAAAAAAAAAAACCTTAAACTGGGCATCAAAGGAACATACCTCAAAATAATAAGAGCCACCTATGACAAACCCACAACCAACATCATACTGAATGAACAAAAGTTGGAAGCATTCCCTTTAAGAACTGAAGTAAGACAAGGATGCCCACTCTTACCACTCCTATTTAACATAGTACTAGAAGTCCTAGCCAGAGCAAGCAACCAAAGAAAAAATAAAAGGCATTCAAATAGGAAAATAAGTCAAACTATCTCTTTTCACTGACAATATAATGATATACCTAGAAAATCCTAATGACTCTGCCAAAAGACTCCTGGAACTGATAAACAACTTCAATAAGGTTTCAGGATACAAAATCAATGTACAAAAATCAGTAGCATTTCCATACACCAATAATATTCAAGCTAAGAGCCAAATCAAAAATGTAATCCCAGTTACAATACCTCAAAAGAACTAAAATACCTAGGGATACATCTAACCAAGATGAAAGATCTCTGCAAGGAGAACTACAAAACACTGCTAAAAGATGTCATAGACAACACAAATGAAAAAACATTCCATGCTCATGTTATTGGAAGAAACAATATGGATAAAATCACTACATTGCCCAAAGCAATCTACAGTTTCAACACTATTCCTATTATACTACCAATATCATTTTTCACAGAATTAGGAAAAAAAACTATTCTGAAATTCACATGGAACCGAAATAAGGCCAAATAGCCAAAGTAATAAGCAAAAACAACAAACCCGGAGGCATCGCATTACCCAAATTAAAACTCTACTTTAAGGCTATAATAACCAAAACAGCATGGTACTGGTCAAAAACAGACACATAGAACAATGGATCATTATAGAGAACCCCGAAATAAACCTGCACACCTACAGCCATCTGATCTTCAACAAAATCAACAGAAATAAGCAATAGGGAAAGGACTTCCTATTCAATACATGGTGCTGGGATAGCTGGCTAGCCAAATGCAAAAGAATGAAACTGGTCTCCTATCTATCACCATACACAAAAATTAACTCAAGATAGATTAAAGATTTAAATGTAAGATCTCAAACTAAATATCCCAGAAGAGGCCAAGAGCCGTGGCTCATGCTTATTAAACAGCATTTTGGGAGGCCAAAGTGGGAGGACTGCTTGAGCTCAGGAGTTTGAGACTAGCCTGGGCAACAAAGAGAGACTCCATCTCTACAAAAAAAAACTTTAGGCTAGGCGCAGTGGCTCACTCCTGTAATCCCAACACTCTGAGAGGCTGAAGCAGGCCAATCACTTGACCCTAGGAGTTCGAGACCAGCCTGGGCAACATAGCAAAACCCCATCTCTACCAAAAAAATATAAAAATTAGCTGGACATGGTAGTTTACACCTGTAGTCCCAGGTGCTTGGGAGGTTGAGGCAGGAGAATTGCTTGAGCCTGGGAGGTCGAGGCTGCAGTGACTTCTGATGGTGCCACTGCACTCCAGCCTGGGTGACAAAATGAGACACTGTCTCAAAAAAAAAATTTTTTTTTTTAATTAGCCAGGTGTGGTGGCATACACCTATAGTCCTAGGTACTTGGGAGGCTGAGGCAGGAGGATCACTTGAGCCCAGAAGGTCAAGGTTGCAGGGAGCCATGATTATGCCATAGCACTCCAACTTAGGTGACAAAGAAAGACCTTGTCTCAAAAAAAAAAAAAAAGGAGAATTTTACAAGAAAATCTAGGAAACACCATTCTAAATATCAGCCTCAGGAAAGAATTTATGATTAAGTCCTCAAAAAGCAAACATTGACAAGTAGGACCTAATTAAAGAGCTTCTGAACAGCAAAATAAACTATCAACAGAGTAAACAGACAACATGCGGAAGGGGAAAAAATATTTGCAAACTATGTATCTGACAAAGGTCTAATATCTAGAATCCATAGGAATTTAACAGTTGAACAAGCAAAAAATAATCCCATTAAAAAATAAGCAAAAGACATGAACAGACATGTCTCAAAAGAAGAAATACAAGCACCTAATATATGAAAAAATGATCAACATCACCAATCATCAGAGAAACACCAATCAAAACCACAATGAGACACCATCTCACACCAGTCAGAATGGTTACTGTTAAAAAGTCAACCCAGCAATCCCAGCAATCCCATTACTGGGTATATATCCAAAAGAAAAGAAATCGTTCCACCTTCGCAGCAACATGGATGCAGCTGGAGGCTATTATCCTAACTGAATTAGTACAGGAACAGAAAACCAAATACCGCATGTTCTCATTTATAAGTGGGAAGTACACAATTGAGTACTCACGGACAAAAAGATGGCAACAATAGATATGAAGGACTACTGAAGTGGGGAGGGAAGAAGGGAGTAAAGTGTTGAAAAACTAACTATTGGGAACTATGCTCACTACTTGGGTGACAGGATCATTGATACCCCAAACCTTAGCATCACAAAATATGCTTGTATACAAACCTGCACATATACTTCTGAATCTAAAATAAAAGTTGAAATTTTTAAAAAAAGAATTCAAGTCATCAAATTCCAGTTTCATACTAATCATTACAAGCCAACTTCAATCTCAAATTCAAAGATGTACAATTTCTAACAATCAGAATGGCTTAGCCACGTGTACTTTTGAAAGCAATATGGTTCATATATGAACCTATTTCACCAAACACTAGGAAATAAAATTGGTATACTACAATAACACAGGAGAAAGTAAATCAAATACAAACATCATCCTTAAGTTGATCTGTACTCTCCAACATGGTAGCCACTAGTCATGGCTATTTAAATTTAAATCAACTAAGGTGAAACAAATTAAAAATTCTTCAATTATTTCAAATGTGTTCAAAAGCCACAGGTAGCTAATGGTTACAGAATTCAACAATGATCTGCACTGATGGACCATACTGATCAAGATGAAAAGACATATCAAAATAACTATAAAAGATAAAATGACCAAGTACCATAAACGAAGTATAGATAAAATGTTTGAAGACAATATCCTTTCCCTACAAGGGCCCAGTTATTTCCCAACAGTGAGATTAGGCCCTGGTAATTTTTATCCTGTTTTGTTCAAGAGGGTCATATTTCCAAAAAGCCAGTTGGAACTTAGAACATGAGAGAATGGAAAAATAGGTGAGGATCTAGTTCCCACCCTCCTTTACTGTCTCTCAAAAAGACAGGCTGTTTTAAGAGCAGGCTGCTATCCAAAGATAGCAACAATGAAGCAGTTATGCCTCTTTTTTGGCAAGAGTCTCTGGTTAAAGGTAGAAAAACAATAAGCAATCCAAACCCAGAGGACTTCCCACCCCACAGTATGTTGAAACTCAGTGGGCCAGTCTTTATATCCCACAAAAAAACGGATGAGCTTCAAGTTGCACTAAAAAAATTCAGTCAAAAGTTTTGCACAACCAAGAATAATTTTGAACAAGTCTTCAAAAGTCAGAATTGTCACAGAGAAATATAAAGTCAACAAGCTCTATCTTATCTTAAGGTCATTTGATACAATACACTAATAAGACCATTTATGTATTTAAAATAATATAGTCTTACACATATAGTTTTCTAGCTTACTATTAATAAATACATTTTTTAATGTCAAGATCATTGAAAAATTGCTGATAGTTGTTCACACCATGCTGGGTTATCACCAACTTTGGTATAATGCAATACTGTGAATAAAGCAGACATCTTCCAACAACATGCTCCTTTGTAAGAACTTTCTTCACCAGAGTTGAGGGAAAAATGAAAACATACCTATAATACGTACTATTAGCTAGAGGGAAATTCAATATAAAAATTAATTGATAATCAATTAAAATGAGTCAAATGTGCTAGAAAGTAAAAATATATCTATTTGGGCAGCTTAGAACAAAAGCAGAGTGGAAGAGGAGAAATGGAAGGTCATCAACCCAGAGACAGTGAAAAGGGAGGAGATGGTAGAAATAAGCGCTTCAGAGACTATTCAGAAATCTGAAGGTTAAGTGCGCTCCTAAACTTGAAGTTAATGACAATGGACAGAGTCTTTTCCACCCTGGCATTTCCTAGGAAAAGGCCTCCAGAGCCACAGCCAAGCAAGGGTCCCCACTTTGTCTTTCGGTCTCATGTGGCCAGGGAAAAACATGGACATTTTATTATTTCAGGGTACCCATGGCTTCATCTCTAAATGAATGAACAAACGAACAAATGATTCTCTCCACCTATTTGCAGATTTCTTCTAAGAAGGTTGGCAAATTATGAGTCAAGGCCTAGAATGAAACTCATGCACTATTAAGTGAAAATCGGTCCATCCATCTTTTATTCAGTAAGTGTAAATAGCTAAAATCAAACCCTTTTCTGTTTTGACAGGAAAGAAACTAAAAGAATTGGAGCATTTGGAGTCATGCAAGTGGAGGAGGAAGGAGGTTCATCTCCTTACCAGGAGAACAAAGAAACAGGAACCCAAGTATCACAGCAAACGTTCACAAGGGTAGGATCACCCACCACCCCACAGGTGCTGGTCCTACAAATTTGAAGGGACATAGAAGCTAGGCCTAGAAGCCTTGCTATCATACTCAACATGTGTATCTCTTCTCACAAGATTTATGAAGTTTATGATGTACCATTATTTTGTCTTCGGTTTTTCTAATAAACTATAATTTAAGTGAGTCAATTCACAGAGGAATCATTGTTTGAAGTATTGTTATACCTTATTCTATACATTAGAAGCTTCATGTGAAAATTCCCAACTCCTCAGCAAAAAGATAAGCTACATTCTAAGAATTACCCATTTATTCTACAAGATTTATGACTACCTATTCTGAGCAAGGCATTACAAGTTAGCATATTCATCACAGAGTACTTGCAATACAAAAAAAATTAACTGCTTTAAAAATAGGATGAATAAATTCTATCAGATCATTATAAGGCATGCCAACCTTTCAATGTTTTACCAGCACTGCTGACATTTTTTGTCTCTTCATTCACTTGCTCACTCAAATAGTTACTAAAAGCCTATTGGTCACCAGTCCCTATCCACAAGGAGCTCACTATCTTCTGAGAAGACAGGTAAAGATATTACAATGTGATAAATGCTAAGATAGCGGTATCCTCCAAAACACAATGAGATCGTGTGTGTGTGTGCGTGCATGTGTGTGCATGTGTGTGTGTAAAATTTTGTTGAAATTGATCAGCAATGCCTCTGGGCTGCACATTACCTAACAGTTTCCCTATCACTAGAATACTATCAGCACCCCTCCAGTCAGATGATAAAGTTTCTGTATGAAATGTGATCATTATGGCTGAATTCATAACGATCACGTTTTATTTTTTTTTTTTTTTTTTTTTTTTTTAGACTGAGTCTGGCTCTGTCGCCCAGGCTGGAGTGCAGTGGCCGGATCTCAGCTCACTGCAAGCTCCGCCTCCCGGGTTTACGCCATTCTCCTGCCTCAGCCTCCGGAGTAGCTGGGACCACAGGCGCCCGCCACCTCGCCCGGCTAGTTTTTTGTATTTTTTAGTAGAGACGGGGTTTCACCGTGTTAGCCAGGATGGCCTCGATCTCCTGACCTTGTGATCCGCCCGTCTCAGCCTCCCAAAGTGCTGGGATTACAGGCTTGAGCCACCGTGCCCGGCTACGATCACGTTTTAAAAAGGTCCTAAAGCATAACGAATACCAACCTCAGATGAGGGCACTAGTCTGAGTTTTTGCTCAAGCCCTTTAGCATAACCACCCACAGTCACACTGATGCCAACTTCTTGGGGAAGAGTGGCTGCACATCTAACAAGCTTCCCACGCACGAAGCAGTCTCATGTAGAACTAAAGATCACTGGGTGCCAAAAGGTTCCAGTCCCAATTTGGTCACTCACTATCCCTAAGCTGGTGTCGCAGCCTCTCTGGGACTCCACGTCCTCATCTATCAAATGAAGCCACTGAATTAGATGGCTCCTAACGTTCTTTCCAGCTCTTATGTAACATCATATATCACAGTTCTAGCCATTATATAGAGTCTACAGAGTCTACGACTCTAGTTATCCTTATTGGACAAAGCCATTCAACTGCTCAAATGTTTCTCAAGGTCTACTTGCCCTATTTGATTTACTCTGTTCTATCTGTCCTCTCAGTGCATTGGGTCTGGGTACAGAAGACATTTCCCTTAGGGTGTCTCCTCTTTGGGGAAGGAAAAGAACACAGCTTTTTCCCTGAAATTCACTGTTTTCTGCACAGCCAGAAAGCAAACCCACAGTCTAGAAAGCAGCTACATGTATTAGGAAACTTGACATCCTTATTACTTACTCATCTGCAAAAAGTTTGACATTTGTTGAGATCATAAAGGAAGGAGAGAACTCCAATATCAACTATCAATCCTGTCCCTTGATGTATTGTCCAGGTTTCTAAGAAAGTTCAGGTTTACAACACCAGGGTGTGAGGAACCATTCTCCACTTATTACCTTCTTAACCCGAAGCAAATACCAGTCAGGTCAGGTGTCAGCTGCTGTTTCTGTAAAATGGGTGAGTGCTTTCACTTTGCCTTAAAGTCAAACAACAGACCAGATGGTATCAAGAACCTTTTCAGTATCAGGGTCTGTAATTCTAACATCCCTCGTTAGAGAAAGTCAATTAATAAAAACTCCCTTCGAGACTCAGATTAATGAAAACAAAAGACTTCTTCAGGAATGCACTGGGAAAATTAAAATTCACTCCCACAGAAACATTCTCAGCAGTATAAATTAACCCCATTATTCAAAGGCTAGTACTGAAGGCAGGAGAGCTATACAGACAGTACATGCAAAGCTTTGTTAGAAAACAGAATGATGAGTGATTCTCCCATACACAAAAGGCTAACCCTCACATTTCATAAAGTGACTGAGGCTCTCAAAAGGAAAATAATTACTCTAAAAGTTGTGGTGAGGATCACAGGGCCAGGGGCAACGGCTCATGCCTGTAATCCCAGCACTTTGGGAGGCCAAGGCAGGTGGTTCACGAGGTCAAGAGATTGAGACCCTCCTGGCCAACATGGTGAAACTCTGTCTCTACTAAAAAAACAAAATACAAAAATTAGCTGGGCATGGTGGCGTGCACCTGTAGTCCCAGCTACTCCGGAGTCTGAGGCAGAAGAATCACTTGAACCTGGGAGGCAGAGGTTACAGTGAGCTGAGATTGTGCCACTGCACTCCAGCCTGGCAAACACAGCAAGACTCCATCTCAAAAATAAAAAATAAAAATGATCATCCATAATGATGAAGTCTGTGTATGACAGAAAAAAAGTAAATTGCAATCAATAAATTATTTTTTGTGTGTGACAGGGTCTTGATCGTCATCCAGGCTGAGTGCAGTGGCACGCTCATGGCTCACTGAAGCCTCGACCTCCTGAGCTCAAGTGATCCTCCCACCTCAGCCTCCAGAGCAGCTGGGACTACAGGCATGTGGAACATGCCTGGCTAATTTTTGTATTTTTTGTAGAGACAGGGTTTCAGCATGCTGCTCGAGCGATCTGCCCACCTTGGCCTCCCAAAGCGTGGAATTACAGGCTTGAGCCACTGGGCCTGGCCAGTAAATTCCTTAAGGTAGAAATGTATATTCATTTTAGAAAGGTTTCCATAAATTATTTAAAGTATAAAACTTTGATATTTCAGAATGTAATTTTCCAATTCTCCGTAGAATTTGTCTCACTGAAATGCCACATTTCCAGACACACAAAACTGAATAAATGTATTAAAGTACATCAATCATAGGGACCAAATTTGAAATAAACTACCTTTTCCGGTTCCCAAAAGAAAATTAAATTTTATTTAAAAAAAAAAAAAAACTCTAAACCGGCAAATTCTTCAATTTGTCACTGGGATAAAAAGACCAAAAAATTAAATTAACAACAAAGGAGATATCTTATTCAAATTTATAGTTTACACAAAGTATTTCTTATAAAGGAATTCACTGTCAACAACAAATAATTGTGATCATTTGCCAGATGTTTTTGATATAGGAGTTAAAAAGAAATTACTTAGGCAGGTAGTGAGGGTACAGGAGACCTCGGTAAGGTTTTCCTTTTAATGAAAAGCAGACGTAAAATCATTTTCTCTTCTAACAAAGAGCAGCCTGTAAAATAGAGCTGCACACGTAAACAAGCATGCTGGAAACTTGCACAGGTGAATGTCGGCAGTTGTGCCAGTAGGAATATTACTACCTGGGACTAAGCATGTTCAAAATGGCAGCTCCATCTTCTCTTTTTGCCAGCCACATGTACAGTGAGCAGCAGACAAGATGGCACTGGCCGAGTGGAAAGTCCACTTGCATAGAAAGACTGGGGTGGGGTGACCAGCCTTCCCCTCCCACTACGTAAACGTCACACCTGGTTGAACCAATCTATGGGCCCTATGTAAATCAGACACCGCTTCCCCAAGCCAGACTATAAAACCTGTTGCAGTCAGGTGCAGGCCCACCTTTCCCTTTTGGACTCCTGTGTCTCACAAGAAAGGGAAAGCTGCTCTCCTCTCTCCTTTCTTCTGCCTATTAAACTTTCTGCTCCTTAACCCACTCACGTGTCCCTATTGTTAATCTTCTTGGGTGAGATGAAGAATCCCGCGTATTTACCTCAGGCAACAATGCTGCTTCATTTTCAAGTGTCAAGAACTGGGAATGCTACATATTTTGAATAAATACAGCAATATTTTTGATGACTCTCAATCCACATAAAATTCTTTGGTGCTCCTGGAAGTATTTCGTTGATTAAAACAAACCACTTTTTTTTAAGTAAGTTAAAACTAAAGCTTTAAAAAGAATTATTCACAGCTCTACTTTGCCTCAGTAATGTGAATTGGAACAACTTAAAATGACAAGACATAGGAAACAACCAAAATGACCAAAGAGAGGAAAATGTTCAATACAGTATGGTATATCCTTTCCCTGAAATATTATTAATATAGAGACATTTATGGTGATTTTGAAAAATGGCATAGGTTTACAATGCTCATGTATGATTTTAAAATATTAGCATTTAAAACTGCATATACAAAATTATGCCAATTAAAAATTTATAGCACTGTAGGTTTGAATTTCTTCGTTGTAGAAAAGCAATATTCTTTGAAAAATTTTTTTTAAAAAATCTAAGCACAATGAATTTCACAATTAAGTATAAAAAATTCAGCTCAAATCACAAAGCCAGAAAGGAACTTGAGATCAGTTGTGCCACTTACCTCCCCACATTTTAAATATCCAGGACAGGCACGGTCTATTTTCTGCTTAAAGATCACAAAAGACAAAGACTCCATTATAATGATCCCTTTTTTGCTTCCTATCTCCAATCCTCAAAACAAAACAGAATAGCAAAAAGGCAGTTTCCTTCTGATTTACATACCTCACCTACTTAAAGGTGTCACCCTCTCCCAGTCACCCAAGCCAGAAACTGAATTCACCTTTGCTTCCTCCTCCCTACCCTCATCTGGTCAGTCCCAAATCCAGTCAATCGATTCTTTCTAGCCTCTCCCCATCTGGCCTTTCTGTTCTCCACTGCTACAACCCTAATCCAATTCTGCCATAGCCTAACTGACCCCACCTTCGAGCGATGGCAGCACTCGTCCTAAAGTAGAGCCCTGGTCACTCTCTGCCATTTACCAGCAAGCACAACTTACTGACATCCAAACAGTTTTCCACAATCCACTCCCCAACTAAGTGACTGCTGCTGTGACCTGTGACTCCTCTCCATTCAAATATTATTACACCTCCTCTAACAGAATCTTGCTATTCCCAAACACCTCTTGTGCCTTTTCTCCGGACTCTGCCTGAAATCTTTTTCTTTCCTTTCTTTTTCACTCACTCACTGACTCATTCATTCATTCAACTAAAATTACTAGAGCCCCATATCTATGCCAGGCACAGTGCTACGTGTTGGGACATAATGGTGTGCAAAAACAGGTAGTACTGGTCTTCAGAGAGATCATAAAATGTACTCTTTGCTATTATACACCCTTCAAAAACTAGCTCAGTGCTTATCACCCTGGGTAGCAATAATCTCTTCCTTTCTTGAACTCCTAACACATACATTTGCAGTTTTGGTCATGTATTATCCTGTACTGTATGTGTTTCCACTTCCTTCTTTACATATACATATCTCCTAAGCATTAGCGCAGTGTTCTGCATCAAAATCTATCCCATCTAAATACTAAGTTTCTTGTAGAGCAATTTCAACCAGTTATGAAAGTTTTAAGTTATGCTTTTCACTTCCCATAAAAATTTTGTGTTTTTGTTTTTGAGGTTTTTGTTCTTGTTTTTGTTTTTTGGTTTTTTTTTTTTTATATAAGCACAAAGGTGTACTGAGCTGTGGCTAAGTAAAAGTCATTTACTTCTGGCTTGGGAATGTGTTTATGAACTTACAAATGAGAACATCTGATGTCTTAGGAATCTACTTCAAACAAAACAATGAAGCCGCCCTGTGGTGACCTGGCCAGAAAGAACTTGGAAGGCTGACAGCTCCCCACTGGGATCTCCTGCAGCCCACTTGGAGCTCTCTCTCAGGCTGCATGATTACGACCAGCCCTGTTAAGATAACTCTCCTTAGCACCTTGGCTAAATTTCATGTTTTCACAGCCTTATCTCAAGCAAACTGAAAGAATGGAGTAATAATTTATCATTATGAAGATTAGAGATCAACTCTACACCGAATGCCTAAGAGGTCAAAACAGTAGATATTTAAATAAATCAGTATCTAGAAGGTAAATTTGATTCCCCTGGATTACAGAATTAAGAACTGTGGGCCAGGCACGGTGGCTCATGCCTGTAATCCCAGCACTTTGGGAGGCCGCGGCGGGCAGATCACTTAAGGCCAGGAGTTCAAGACCAGCCTGGCCCACATGGTGAAACCCTGTCTCTACAAAAAATACAAAAATTAGCGAGGCATGGTGGCATGCACCCATAATCCCAGCTATTTGGGAGGCTGAGGTGGAAGAATCGCTTGAACCCAGGAGGTGGAGGTTGCAGTGAGCCGAGATTGCCCCACTGCACTCCAGCCTGGGTGACAGAGCAAGACCCTGTCTCAAAAAAAAAAAAAAAAAAAGAACTAACTGTGAATGTACACAGATATATCTACTTCCTCTTAACATATACTACATCATAACATTGGCTGTCATATGCTCAAAACAGAAGGTGAAAAAGGCTAGGCACGGTGGTTCACGCCTGTAATCCCAGCACTTTGGGAGGCTGAGGCAGGCAGATCATGAGGTCAGGAAATCAAGACTATCCTGGCCAACATGGTGAAACCCCACTTCTTCTAAAAATACAAAAAAAAAAAAAAAACAATAGCTGGGCGTGGTCAAGCGTGCCTGTAATCCCAGCTACTCAGGAGGCTGAGGCACGAGGATCGGTTGAACCCAGGAGGCGGAGGTTGCAGTGAGCCGAGATCACACCACTGCACTCCAGCCTGGGCAACAGAGCGAGACTCCAACTCAAAAAAAAAAAAAAAAAAGAAGGTGAATAAAAGCAGCCCTGAACAATTTTACTTTTCCAAGGTTTGGATGAAGAGAAGAAAAAGGGGGGAAGAAACTATAAACTACCATCTTTTAAAAACTAAACAGTTTTCTGAGGGTTTTTTTGGAGAATACCACAAAAAAAAAGAAAAAAAAAATCACGTTAAGTTACACCAGGTAAGCAGCCAGAACATTTGACCAGACAGTCTACAAAAGCAGTTATCTCAGGCTTATAAAAACTGGGCTTCTTTCGTTTTCACATGTCCGACAATTAACTCAATTTCTTTCCTCTCTTTCTTTTTGGTAATGCACTGATAGGAAAAAAAAAAAAAAAAGGCAAAATTACACCCCCCAAAAGTGAAATTACAAAGAAAATTTTTAAAATTACCACCACACATTCCCAGATAGGAGCTGGTCATAGTTTGTGCATATACTGTCAGTGGCACATTTCCCCCAAGAGCTGTCACCACCCAAGTTAGAGGGATCAAGTCTGTCAGGAAGGGGCAAAGGTGTCCTACACCCTCCCCATTGGCCTCAGTCTCAGGCCAACTGGGAAATGCCTGGACTCCAGGGCGGACTGCCTCTGGCTTACATCCCTGCTCTGCCTTACCAGCTCAGTGACCTTAGGCAATATACTTCCCTTTCTGGGCCTCTGTTTCCTCCTTTGTTAAGTAGTGATAATAACAGCATCTAACTCCTAGGCTTGTTCTGAGGATTAATTGAGTTAATGTTTGTGTGTAAACCACTTAGAACACTGCCTGGCACAGGGCTATACGTGTTAGCTGCTGTTGCTGTTGCTGCTGTTGCTGCTGTTGCTGCTGCTGCTGCTGCTGCTGCTGCTGCTATGGCTTTATTATTATTATTCCCACAATGAAATTTGTCTCGAGATTCAACCAAATCTCCTCTTCTGTCTACATCATAATAATTTATAATGAGACTGAGGTTCTAAATGATGACCGTAAGACTCTATAAGATCATATATATGTGTATGTGTGTATATGCTTAAGTGGCATTCAACCTTCCATTAAATTATCCTACTTGCTACACATTTCATTTGAAATAAAAATTTAAAAACCAAAAGGGTTTCTCCTGACCTACCTCTAACCTAAATACTCATTCCCACAAATATTTCTAGGCAAGAGTAGTTTTTCCATACTTCTCTCAAAAATGTTCTATGTTCACATTTTAACTCAAAACTATGCTATAGACAAGATAAAAGAAATCATTTTTCTATAAATTATTTATCCAAAACTTCCTGGATACATTAATATCAGGCTGCTGTAACTAAGTTTAAATGAAAATTGAATGTTTTAAATTATTTAAATCTTCCATTTAGCTAATTAGTTCTCATTAGAGGCTGCTCATTCTTAACATGCTAAAACATTTGGTGAAATCCTTTAAGTCACTTCAGAAACTGCTTAAAATTCAGTCCCTAGAGTTTCTCCCTAAAGAGCTCTTTCCTGCATTTTCAATACCTTTCCTTCACAACTCAAAAAGAGAAGAAATGACAATGGACAGGCTGAAAATGAAGACCCTATACACTATCCTTCCCAGCAAACTAGCTTTCTATGCCATCAACATCCAAACCTACACCCCTGACCAGCACTAGGAGGGGCACACAGATGTCATAACAATTAATATATTTGATTTCACTAACTTTTTAGCCACACAAAAAGTGAGCCAAGTTGTTAAAAGTAAGTATTGACATGCACACGTATGTTTATTGCGGCACTCTTCACAATAGCAAAGACTTGGAATCAACCCAAATGTCCATCAATGATAGACTGGATTAAGAAAATGTGGCACATATACACCATGGAATACTATGCAGCCGTAAAAAAGGATGAGTTCATGTCCTTTGTAGGGACGTGGATGAAGCTGGAAACCATCATTCTCAGCAAACTATCACAAGGACAGAAAACCAAACACCGCATGTTCTCACTCATAGGTGGGAATTGAACAATGAGATCACTTGGACACAGGAAGGGGAACATCACACACACCGGGGCCTGTTGTGGGGTTGGGGGAGGGGGAAGGGATAGCATTAGGAGATATACCTAATATAAATGATGAGTTAATGGGTGCAGCACACCAACATGGCACATGTATACATATGTAACAAACCTGCACATTGTGTACATGTACCCTAGAACTTAAAGTACAATAAAAAAAAAAAGAAAAAAAAAGAAAAAGTAAGTGTCTATTTGGATTACAGGGCCCAATTCCAATACCAAAGAACAAGCCTTTCCAGGGAGTTGTGTGTTATTTGTAGTTTAATCACATGCAGATAAATCTTCTTTGAAAGGCTCCCTTTTTGTGGAGTTATTTTTGTACCACTAGTGTGTTAGCCTATACTCTGATTTTAACTCTGACCTGTGAAATCATAACCCAAGGACAAAGTATGATTTCGTATCATCCTCATTTTATTAAATCTGCTCAGGCGTTTATAGTAATAAGTTCTGTTTTAAAAAATCAAGCAGATAATTCAAACGTTCACTCTTAATAGCCCTACCTCATGAGGCCACCTCATTAAATTTTCTCCACCAGCATCTCAGAAGGTTGACATTTCAATCATGGAATGCTGTCCTCCTTTCATAACTAAAGAAACAGCTGCACAAAGCACAGCTGTGCCCAAAATATCCACAGCCTAATATTTAAAGAGTCTACTTCCTGATTCAAAAACAATCGCTTCTAAGGTGATAATTTAGCCAGAAAAGCAGCATTTATTTCTTTTTTTTTTTTTTTTAAGAGATGGGGTCTCACTATGTTGCTCAGGCTGGCTTTTCAGTTCAACTGCGGGCCTCAAGCAATCCTGTCACCTCAGCCTCAAGAGTAGCTGGGACTACAAGCACACCCAGCTGGAAAAGCAGCATTTAATTTAAACATTCAGCAAATAATTACACAGTACAAAGTCCTGTGGGATAATGAACATAAATATATCCCTCTCCTCAGAGACATGCACATTATGATGTGACAGTCAAGATCTTTCTCACCGTAGGACATCCTCCAGACAGAGCCCAGGTTACTAGAGGTCCTTCTAGGGGCTTTGCAGTCTCTCTCATTCTATACTTCCCCAACGTGGAGCTGATGAGATGGAGTCAGTCCTTCTCCCTTTCTCCTCTCCCCTTCAGTGTTTGTCCACCTCTTTGTTGCATACTTCCACCCTCCCTTGCTCCTCTCATCCTGGCCCTACCTGTGAAATACAGACCTTGAGGCCTTCTCTGTCTTCCCAGAAATCACATCATTCTCTCAGCTTTATTGTCTCTTTGGGAAAATTACCAAATTTAAGAACCTCAAATATATGTGATATCTAACAGTGATATAAATATCCCTTAAATTTCTTAAATTCAATCTGACCAAAATGGAATGCCTGATCTTCCCACCAAACCCAATTATTCCACCCTCCTTCCTTATTTCAGTTAAGAGCTCCAGCAGGCTCACCACAACCCAAGCTGTCTTAAGGACTTCTTTGACTCCCCTTTTTCCTCAGCACCCTTCCACCCCACCCTCCTGTGTTGCCAGGTCACATGGCTTAAGATTCCTTCTGTCCATCACCATTGTTACCATCCTAATCCAGGTACTTGTTTCTTCCCCCTGAATTTTTTTTTTTTTAGACATAATCTTGCTCTGTAGCCCAGGCTGGAGTGCAGTGGTGTGATCTCAGCTCATTGCAACCTCCACCTCCCGGGTCCTGGTTCAAGCAGTTCTGCATCAGCCTCCGGAGTTGCTGGGATTATAGGAATGTGCCACCATGCCCAGCTAATTTTTGTATTTTTAGTAGAGATGGGGTTTCACCACATTGGCCAGACTGTTCTTGAATTTCTGGCCTCGTGATCCACCTGCCTCGGCCTCCCAAATTGCTGTGATTACAGGCGAGGGCCACCATGCCTGATACCCTCTGAATTTTTTTAAGTGGGCTCTTACCTCCTCAACAACCCGTCTTAAGTGATGCTACTGTATTAATTTTTTGAGAAGGATATATGTCCTCTGCAACTAGATGACTTGGTTTCAAACTCCAACTCTGCTACTTTTACTTCTGTGACCTTGGGCAAGTGACCCAGCCTCTCTATGCCTTTTTGTACAATAAGGATAATAGTGCCTGCCTCAATAGAATTGTTGTGAAAACAAAATGAATAGTTACGAGCACCTAGAACAGTATATGGCATACATTTAAATGCTCAATAAATGATTCCCATTATTTGTAATTAGCACAGATGAAGTCATACCATGGCTGCCCCAAATCCCTCAAGAGTCCCATGGTGTACCAAAAAAACTGCAGGTTTCTCAGCCTGACATTCATTCTGTCCCCAGCCAACCTTTCAACTTCACATTCTCCATGCCCTACATGTTCCCTGAATACACACCAGGCAAACTGGAGGACTTACTGTTCCCTGAACACACGTCCCAAGGTTCTCCCCTCCTCACACTTGCTGTTTTCTAAGATCCCTCCTCTCACATCTCTGCCTGATAAGACCTTGTCCATCCTTCAAGCCGATCTTAACTCTTCCACGAAGCCTTTGCTGAACCCCTCCACCAGATGTGCCCCCACCCCCCTGTGAATTCCTCTCCTAGCATAGAGATTGTACTTCTCTTTTGGCAGATATCTTTCCTATACCTCAAACTGCAGTTCTGTTATTTTCCCTACAGGCTTGGAGCTCTTCGAAGGTAACATGTGCATTCAACATTGTTTTATTCTCTGCATCACCTAGCATCATGTAATACGTCGGGGTAACAAAAAAGATGGAGTTGGAGGTTTCAGAGCCACAGCCATTACTGTGGCACAGAAGGGTAAGTTCAAACTAAGAAAAGTACACACTCTGCCCAGGCTGGAGTCCTCATCATATTTCAAATGTCAATTCAAACTCACAATATAAATTGGATGGTTTCTCCAGCAAGTCTTTCCTTGTAAAATACCAGAAAAACAGTAGACTATAAGAGGAATATGATTTGTAGGCCTATCCCAAAATACCAACATGAAAATCACATTAAACATTTTCCTCATCTATCAATACTAAAATCAAAAAGCCATCATGCACAGTGTTTAGTTGGCTTAATTTTCTGCTAGATCTATCACCTAGCAATCCCAAGAGAAGTGACTCAGATCTCCATGGCTAGAGCTCATTCAATGACATATTAACATATTAACAACCTCTGGCATGTGAGTTACTATAGAATTGAACATAATGACATATACACCATTCCCACTCTCAGACTCATGAGAGACCCCCAAACCCTAAAATCACAAAAACAGAGGCACAACAATGCACATTCCCAACAACAGAGTGAACACTCAATAAACACTGCTGGCAGTGACATCATCCAGGTACACAGCCGCACATAACTCCATTCTGTCTAGAAGCAGAGCTGTAATCTGACACCAGAGACTCAGACCTCTTTGCCTCAGCAACTCTGGGCATTGATGAGCAGCAGCAAAGGGCTCTTTCATTCCCACTCTTACTTTAGCCATTCAAGAAGCATCCTCCTCCCAGCACCACTAAGAGAAACGTCGCAGACCTCAATTTCAAGAACCTCTATGATGAAGTGACAAAGATTGTTTTCCCCCAAATAAAAGATATGCTGTTGAAGGTCCAGAACACTCACTCTTCGGAGACCTGGTAGTACCCACAAATCCTTAGGCAAACTGCCAATAACCTTTCTAACAACACAAGTCCAAGGAAGCTAATTATGATTCATTTAACTATGTTCATTTATCTGCACATTTGGTAAAGACAACAAGAAAGAAACTTTAAACATTTAAAATAGAATATATTAGACTCCTCTGAAACACCAGCTCTTTTCATAAAAGTACATAACCAAGTCAATTCAGCCTTATTTCTTATTATCTGATACTTATATTGAATAAAGATTTATCTCTGTTCAATTAATGTTTTGCTATACCTAAAGTATTAAGATATCTTTTTCCTGTAGATTAGTGGTCTTTTACAGAAAACAGTTCCCTACTTTTATTTTACACTCTCAAATCCTAATCCCACAGAAGCAAAGTAGTCAAAGAAAATAAATCAGGACTGCTACATCATTTCATCAGAAGCAAAGAAAATAATATCAAAAAGTTTGGGGTACCCAAATAAAAGAATCAATAATATGTCAGATAAAATGTTAGTCATAGATGTGACTCTGATACAGCTCCCTGCAGTTAATGTGTCCCACTTTCTGAAAAAGAGCTGCACAAACAAAAACATCCTGAGATAGAACAGAAGCCTTGTAAACTATAAAGCTCAAGCACCTGTAATACACGCACTGCCCTGTACCCTATGGCCACTCCATAAATACTTAGTGACTGATTCACAGGCCAATTACAGAGTCTGGCAATGATAGTGTGTCTCCCTGGTCCTACTCTGGGGAGTGTTAGGAATCTCCAGTTGCTGTTTGCTGTGGTGGTAGGAAGAACTGAAACAGATAGATGTCTAAAAGAACTGAGGTGTTGAAAGGTTCAAATTGTCCATTTTCCCTGAACTTCTCCCCAGGCACCCGAGCCTTAAAACATTGGGATTGTTACTCAAATCACTGGGGGAAAATGAATAAAAGTGCATAGTGTTTCCTCGTCAAAGAACAAGCTGAATGGCCAAGAGAAAAAAAAACAAAACAGAAACTTACTTTTCATAGACCAGCTCCTCATCGATGGAGAAATAGTGGGTATTTACTGTGCTTTTTGGTCTATTCCTTAAAGTAGCAAAATATAACCGATCTGAAAGACAAGTTTAAAAGACAGAAAAAACATATGAGAAGTAGGGAAGTGGAAGTGAAGGGGGGTGATAACATACGAAGGATTCAATTTAAAGACCCCATCAACACGTGGAATTCTTGCAGAAACCTCATCTCTCCCAGAAAGCTAGAGACTCAAGAGCACAACAGTTAGGCAAGAGGAAGACCTGACCGAGGAACTCAGCGGGGTGCAGAGCACCCACATTTCCCTTGTTTCAGGCCAGCGGAGTAGCCAGGAGAGGGGGGTACCCGCAGAACTGGAGGTGCAAGTTTGGTTCCCAAATCTCCAGACCTCAGCAGCTGCGAGAAGGGGAAGAAAGAGGTGAGCCTCCCCCATGCGGCTTCGGAGATTTGAAAAAGAGGAAAGGAGAGAGACTTAGGGGGTGTGGTTGGGGGTGTCCCGAAAACCGAAGCCTGCGATGGTGGAATAAAGGCGACCGGTGAGCAACCGGAGCAGGCTCCCCATGAACTGCTGAGTGCCGGAGTCCGGGCAGAGAAGCCAGTGCTGTCCCATTACGAGGCCGAGAAGCCATCCGAGGGAACTGCAGAGGGAGCAAGGGACACAAGAACGAGAAGCCGGAAGCAGGGGGTCCTCGGAGAAAGGAGAGTCCCGAGAGGGGACGAGAGCGCGCGCAGCGGCTGCAGGACACTGGCAGCCTCAGGAGAAGGTGGGGACAGTGGCGCGGGAAGTGAAGAGTTGGGGGCAAAAGAGCGTTGGAAGATGCGGGGCGGCTGCTCCTCACCTTTCATGAACTCACAAGCCCCGATTAGTTCCCCTGACTCCGCTGCCATCTTAAGCGAGATACGCACTGGGGAGGGCTGGGTCGTGGCCAGCTGAGGTCACTCGCCTCCGGGGGCTTCCCCACTGCCCAGAAGCCAGAAAGCTCACAGTCCCGAACACCAAGCCTGGCCGAGGGAGGCAGCAGGCGCCGAAGGCGGAGGCGGCTTCTGGGTCAGCGCGCCGGGCGCCCCGGGGACATTCCGAGGGGAACCCGAGCCCGCTCCGCGCGGGGCGCACACGCCCCTGGCTGTGGCCGCTCCTATTTGGACCCGGCTGCTGCAGCTGCTGCTTCGCCGTCGCCGCGCCTGGGAAACGCAGACCAGCTCTCACGGCAGGGCAAAGTCTTCCCCCGGCTTCCAAAGTTATCATGGAGGAGGAGACGTCTGGTCTTGATCGCGCCCGTGGCTACTCGAGCGGCTGCCGGCAAGACTTCAGTGCCCGCGGGCTGGCAGCAGCTGCTCCGGCTCCTCCTTCGCCACCTCCTTTCAGCAGTTACTCTTCCTCCTCCTCCTCCCCCTGGGTCCGCCCCCAGACCTTCCTCCCCGCCCTCCCTCAGCCCCCTCCACTTTCAGGACTCCGCGGCCATCCCTTAAAGGGACAGCCCGGCTCCTTTCTCCGCAGCAGCCCCAGTTACCAGGCACCCCGCGGGTCACTAGGAGCCGGTTGCTAAGGCTTTGTTGCCGTCCACCAATTGCTGTTCAGGAAATGGGGCCCTCGGCCCAGGGGAGCGGGCGGGGCCTCTAGGCCAGAAACTTATGAATGAAACGGCGGCGTTGGAAGTGGACATCGCCAAGGGCTCTGTCGCGGCCTCGGAGGCTAGGATGCGCCGGCGCCCCCTTTCTTTTTGGCACCCACTAAGTCTTGTCCCACTCCAGATTTCTTTTTTCTCTCTCATTCTCTTTCTCGCCCACTCATCCATGCTCTTCTAAACTCCTGCAGCGCGAGCGCGCGCGCACACACACACACACGCACACACGTAAAAACCTCAGATCTCCGTGACCTGCCTCGCCTCTAGCTAACATTTCAACCACCCCCCACGCCCAACACTGAGGGGGTCTGCATCTTTATAAAAAATACAATTGAAAAAGAAGCCCCAGCTCCTAGCTCACAGTACATGTATTGGTTTCCTCTACACATACCAGACTCTGATATAACTTGTACTTTGTTCTCACGGGAAAAAAAGTTTCCCATCTGGTTCTCCGCGCCCTCTCAACTGGGCCGCCACTGTGAGCGCAAAAGCATCACAAATGCCTAATCTTTACAGAGCTCGGGTCCCGGAGGGGCGGGGCGAGACCGCAGTGCAAGCCTGGGCGGGGGCGGAGGGAATAGGAGAGAGAGCAGAGTCCACTGGTCCAAGGAGAAGGTTAACACAAAGGAATTTCTTCACATAGTCTCAGCTGAAGCGCTCCAGGCAGGAGTCCCGCTAAAAGAGGCCCTTGACTTATCTCTGCGAGGCTCCAGATACTGTTTGAACAACTTGAACGCTGGGCGTCCTACGGCTGTGCCTAATCAGCGTGCCGTCCCTTCCATACGAAAATGGCGCTACAGACCCACTATCCGAAGAGCATGCGCTCTGAGTGCTCTCTCCAGAAACGGCAAGAAACTTGTGGCGGCCTTTTCCTTCGCAGTCGCGTGTTGACCTCTAGGGAGAAAGGGAGCGCACCCGTGCAGAGCTGACCGAGGGAGCGAGCCCTTCGAGGGCCAATTCCAGTTTTTGTTAGTGGGGGTTTTTTTAATGTGTGTTTTCTTTGTTTGAGACACTGTCTCGCCCTATCACCCAGGCTGGAGTGCAGTGGCCCAATCTCTGCTCACTGCAACCTCCACCTCTCGGGTTCAAGCGATTCTCGTGCCTCAGCCTCCCAAATTGTTGGGTCTACAGGCTTGCGCAACCACGCCCGGCTAATTTTTGTATTTTTTGTAGAGACCGGGTTTTGCCATGTTGGCCATGGTCTTCAACTCCTGAGTACAAGCAATCCGCCCTGCCTTGGCCTTCCACAGCACTGGGATTACAGGCTGAGCCACCGCGCCCGGCCTCAAATTATTTTATTGAAAAAAAAAAATCTAGTATTTCTTATATGAAAGATAGAGAAAAACGAAGTATATGAATCTTTCAATAAACTTATCCACTTTGTTTAAAAGGCTAAATAAATCCAAAGATTCTGATTTAAAATTCTTCCAGAATCTAAACTCAAATTCCCCAACAATTTTTCATGAGTTTTGTGTTAGAAAAAGGGCATTAGAAATAGAAGTCAGAGTTCTCATCCAATTCATGAACTTTTAATTTCACAAAGTAAATAGTCTAATGAAAAGAACTCCAATCTACACTTTCGGTGAAGCCAGATATAATTGAACACCCTCTTGTTATTTTCCAAAATGATCCTTTACAAAAATCTTTTTTATGTAACTCTCCTGCTTAAAATTTTGATCATGAGGAATGAATTATCACCTAACAAATACAAGTCCTTAAGTTCAAATGAAAATGTTTATTTTTCCTTAGCATTTTTACAAAGATAATAAAACTCTAAGTAATGTTTTTTAAAATATTGCTTGGGGCTGGGCATGGTGGCTCACACCTATAATTACAGCACTTTGGAAGGCCAAGGCCTGCAGATCACCTGAGGTCAGGAGTTTGAGACCATCTTGGCCAACATGGCGAAACTTCTCCTCTACTAAAAAAAAATACAAAAGTTGGCTGGGTGCAGTGGCTCACGCCTGTAATCCCAGCACTTTGCGAGGCTGAGGCAGGTGGATCACCTGAGAGCAGAAGTTCGAGACCAGCCTGGCCAACATGGTAAAACTCCGACTCTACTAATAATACAAAAAAATTAGCCGGGCATGGTGGCACACACCTGTAATCCCAGCTACTAGGGAAGCTGAGGCAGGAGAATCGCTTGAACCCGGGAGGCAGAGGTTGCAGTGAGCCGAGATCGCCTCATTGCACTCCAGCCTGGGTGACAAGAGCAAAACTCTGTTTCAAAAAAAAAATTACAAAACTTAGCTGGGTGTGGTGGCACACGCCTGTAATACCAGCTACTCAGGAGGTTGCAGTGAGCCAAGATCGTGCCACTGCACTCTAGCCTGGGTGACAGAAAGAGACTCTGTCTCAAAAAAATAAAACAAAATTAGCCAGATGTGGTGGCTGACGCCTGTAATCCCAGCTACTCAGGAGGCTGAGGCAGGAGAATCGCTCGAACCGGGAGGCAGAGGTTTCAGTGAGCTGTGATTACATGATTACGCCACTGCACTCCAGCAGTGCAGTGTCTCTGGGCGACAGAGTGAGACCCTGTCTCAAACAAACAACAACAAAATTGCATGGAAGGAAAGTGTCAGTATAATCAAATCTCTCTAAGCCATTCTAAATGGTATAGAAAATTCTACAAGAAAAATATGAAACAGATAATGCACACACAGCACACGTATAATACATAACAAGGTTCTAATGAGATCATAAAACACTTTATTCTCTCAATTACCATGAGGTCAAAGTTCCTGTTGGTTGTAGTTTCATAATAAAGGCATACTTTTACAGTCTATGAGGGAAGATAATAGAAGAAGCTTTTCCAACCACCCAGCTTGATATAAATTTAAGGAATGAACTTTAAAGAAACAATAAAGAAGGCATTTCACATATAAAGGAAATACTAAGAGATTTTAAATATCGCTCAACTGCACAAAAGTGTAATACTACACACAGAAATTCAGCAGGTAAGTGTCAAAAGTATCGAGTTTGAAAACAACAACTTTTTTTTTTTCTTGAGACAGAGTCTTGCTCTGTCGCCAGGCTGGAGTGCAGTGGCACCATCTGGGCTCATTGCAGCCTCTACCTCCCAGGTTCAAGCGATTCTACTGCCACAGCCTCCAGAGTAGCTGGGACTACAGGCGCGTGTGCCACCCTGCCCAGCTAATTTTCGTATTTTTGGTAGAGACAGGATTTCACTATGTTGGCCAGGCTGGTCTCAAACTGCTGACCTCAAGTAATCCGCCCACCTCAGGATCCCAAAGTGCCGGAATTACAGATGTGAGCCACTGCACTCACCCTGAAAACGACAAAATTTAAATCTAACTCCTGCAACCCATGCTTGTGTGCCTGCAGTTCTAGAAAACTCTCTGCTGGAGGCAGCTCTAAATTATGTCAAAAGCCACTAGTTCTAATTCTGCCTGGAGGCTGCAGGACCTCTGACCACCCTTACTTATGACAGGTCTTCAAAAATGCAAAGACAGTTTCCTTGACCACCTTCCTTTTCTCCTTAGTCTTCCCCAGACAAATATCTCCATTTTCTTCAACATTGTCTTATATTACATGGCTTTAAGTCTCTCAGTCCAGTCTCTGCCAATTTGTCCAATTTCTTATAAAGTGGGTCCCAGAACTGAATGCAGACTAGTGATAAACTGGTGTGGCCAGTTCTGAAAAAAGAAAAAAGAATGGATGGAAGATTCAGATGAGAGCAAAACAAATGAAAAACATGAAAGAATCAAATTTTGTCATTTAAACTGGTGTGGCCAGTTCTGAAAAAAGAAAAAAGAATGGATGAAAGATTCAGATGTGAGCAAAAGAAATGAAACACATAAAAGAATTAAATTTTATCATTTAGCTTCAAGAAAAAGAAAAGGAAAATATTCTTTTTTTTTTTTTTTGGAGATGGAGTCTCCCTCTTTCACCAGGCTGGAGTGCAGTGGCACAATCTCGGTTCACTGCAACCTCTGCCTCCCAGTTTCAAGCAATTTGCCTGCCTCAGCCTCCCGAGTAGCTGGGACTACAGGCATGCACCACCACACCCAACTAATTTTTGTATTTTTAGTAGAGACAGGGTTTTGCCATATTGGCCAGGATGGTCTCGATCTCTTGACCTCGTGATCCGCCCACCTCACCCTCCCGAAGTGCTGGGATTACAGGCATGAGCCACTGCGCCTGGTGGAAAATATTCTTTCTTGCTGGAAGAGGGCAAGGAAAAATGAGCTCAAGATTGTCAAAGGCCTGACAGCTATGTGGTTTACATAGTGTATTCTTTTAAAATTATCATAATTTCTTATTAGAATGTATCATTAGAACATACTCGTTTAGTTGTTTATTCAGTAGTGATACAAAGTTACCAAAGAATGTAAAGAAAATATAGAATACATACTTCGAATTATTTCTGGAAATTAATTTTCAGATTAAGTATGAAACACGTAGTAGAAACCTGTGCTGCTGAGTGATTTGATATTCAAGGTAATTTGAATTATTTATTCATATACATATTTTGACAATTTTTTGATCCCAAAAATAATTTAAAACAGCTTTTAGTAAAATACATATAATAAAAAAGTTATTACAGTAGAACCAGAATACCAAAAATAAATAGCGTGACTCAGAAGCGGTTCTGTTCCAGAAGCCTGCCCACAAATGATAAGACCTTAGCCTAACCCAGCCACATTCTGTATCAGACAAATCACCAATGCCTGTTTAAGAATTCCAAACCAAAATCAAAGAAGTAAAAACCAGAAGGGACCTGGGAGATCAGCTAGTTCCAGTTTTCAAACAGACTCCATCCAACTCAAGGGATTTAGCACAAGACCAATATGGGGGTGGGAGTGGAAGGCAGTGGATGAGCACTCAAGGCTTCTACAAAATAGTTCCTTTATAAACAGTTATATGGCAAAATAAAAGAGAAAAAAAGAGAAGGAGGTCCACAGTCGGTAACTGATTTCCCAAACTCACATAACTGGTGGAAATAAGACCAGTATTCATTATTTGCTGTAATATCAACAACCTTTTCCTAATTTTTCCCTAGTTAGTTTAAATTACATTATTTAACTTATAGATTATTACACTTTAGCCATAAAGTGTCAATAATAATGTATGCATAATATCTACAACTATTTTCTTCAAGATATTTAGAGGAAATATTGAAATAATCTCCAAATGAAACAATATAAGATGGTGCATTATCTGCCATTGCTATTGTTCTTGTGTGACTTCTATAGAAATTTGAATTGTTTTCAACCCTGTGATTTATTAATCGCATACCAGCATTCTACAAAATACAGTTTAGAAATACTGGTATAGTGAACATTAATGTTCACAATAAAACAAGTCAATTCAATATTCATCTTCTTCTTCACTAATGCAGTCAATAAAGAATGGTACAGTTTTAGAAGGTAAAAGAAAGTTCCATGAGTTCACAATAGTCAATTTATTGTCCGTTTGCTATACTTACCAAACAAGTTAACAACTCAATACATTTTTTAAATTTTACAGAATTTATCCATCTATATTTATTTGTCATTACTACTCTTTTTTTTTTTTTTTTTTTTGAGACAGAGTCTCACTGTGTCACCCAGGCTGGAGTGCAGTGACACCATCACAGGTCACTGTAATCTCAACCTCCTGAGCTTGAGTGATTCTCACATCTCAGGCTCCAGAGTAGCTGGGACTACAGACATGAGCCACTGCACTTGGCTAATTGTTTGATTTTTTTGTAGAGACAGGGTCCCACTATGTTGCCCAGGCTGGTCTTGAAATCCTCAGCTAGAGCCAGTTTCTCCTGTCTTGACCTCCCAAGGTGCTGGGATTGCAAGTGGGAGCCGCGGCACCTACACCATTCATACTCTTTTTACAGAAAAAATAAGTGAACATTTTTACTCCAAAAATAGATAATATTTCCCACACCACTCCTCTCCAACCATCACCATCATAGCCATGCTGAGAAATACTAGTGAGCTACACATTGTAATCCAAAGGTTTTTTGTTTTGTTTTGTCTTGTTTTGTTTTGTTTTTGAGATGGAGTCTTGCGTTGTCACCCAGGCTGGAGTCCAGTGGCGCGATCTCGGCTCACTGCAAGCTCTGCCTCCTGGGCTCAAGCAATTCTCCTGCCTCAGCCTCCCGAGTATCTGGGACTACAGGTGCCTGCCACCACGCCCGGCTAACTGTTTTTTGTATTTTTAGTAGAGACGGGGTTTCACTATGTTGGCCAGGCTGGTCTCGAACTCCTGACCTCATGATCTGCCCGCCTGGGCCTCCCAAAGTGCTGGAATAACAGGCATGAGCCACCGCACCCAGCCATAATCTAAAGTTTTGAACGTTCACTTCCATGTTCACATTTAATAATGTTTCTACTCTACATATTTCTAGCAGGAAAATAATAGTAGTTAATAGTTCGGTTTCATCTAAAACCAAGCACAGTACAAGCACCAATTCACAATACAAGTGAATAATGTAACACATACATAAAAATAATGTCTACTTACCCTAAAATGTATGTATCTCAGTTCTCACATTGGTTGCCTATCAGGTAGGTATATTATTATTTCCATTTTATAAATGAGGAAACACACAAAATACATGCTCAGTGTATATCTGGAGAATGGATAAATAAATGAGTAATTAAAATGTGAGGAGATGAACTCATGTGAATCACCTGGA
Organism: Macaca mulatta; assembly: GCF_049350105.2. Classification (NCBI taxonomy): domain Eukaryota; kingdom Metazoa; phylum Chordata; class Mammalia; order Primates; family Cercopithecidae; genus Macaca; species Macaca mulatta. The sequence goes on from NC_133406.1 coordinate 139,918,137, forward strand.
TTCACAAATCAGTTCCTTTGCAGCCTGAAGTAGTGAAAAAATGCTAGATTTGTAATCAGAAGCCTGGGTTTCAGGCATCTCTCTCTCACCACCTGTATGCATTGTTTTGGACTCAGTTTCCTCTGATATTAAATAGAAATTATAATAATTTCTAACTCACAAGAATAACAGTAAAATTAAATGTGAGTTTCATGCTGTGATGCTAGACACTGTGTACAAATATGATGCTGTACAAAGACAGCCTAGCATTTGTATTAATAAATACAAATATTTAGTAATATTAAGCATAGATTAAGAAATACTAACTTGTTTCCAAAATCTAATTTTCATAAGTTTCAAATGAATACAACTATTTGGATCTAAGTATTGTAATTTAATTGACTCCTAGCTAACAGCATAATTAAAATATACACTCACAGAGAAGTCCTTTTTATCAACCGAAGACAACTCCACAGGGTACAAATTAATGTCCTTTTTCATTTCTGATTGCCTCTGACCATATGCCTGTCTCTGGAGTGTGATCAGGGCCAACAAACCCATTCAGGCATCCTCAACGGATTCCTAAATTCCCCTGCTCTCACTCACGTTCTTTCGGTCCTTAGTGTTCCAGAAGCCTGGGACACAAATGTTGTGCCCTGTGGTTTCCATGGCGACCCTTGACACACTTTTGGAACATATGTTTTCTGATGCCTAGTCCTGTGTAGAAACTCTAGAAGAAAATTATGTTTTCAAACCTTTGATTTCCATTTTTTCAACCAAAAATACTATATATGTATTGAACATATTATTAATGGTTGTTCTTGTTGTTATTAACATCAATAATTGCATTGATTCCCATGGGAGAACAAAAATCACACTTCATATCTTCCACATACCAAGCCTTCCTACATGGAGTCTATGTTATTCTTCAAATGATATCTAAAGTAGTAGACCTGTATTTGTTAATGTAGGATAACAGCGATGTGAATAATGTAACACATACATAAAAATAATGTCTACTTACCCTAAAATGTATGTATTTTAGGTAAAATATTTCTCTTCATACCTATGTTTTATTTCCATAACATCAAATATACATTTTCTTTATATTTGTGTTTTCATTCATTCAGTAAAAATTTACTATCTACTATTTGCCTGGCTCTGTGCTAGGTGCTAGGATTGCAACTGAGAATAAGCCAGAGTTCTATTCTTAAGGAAGTTACATTCTAGAAAGGGTTATAGATGAGCAATCAGGTTCCATAAGCAAGATACATGCTAGGCTGAAGTGAGCACAGAGCAGAGGCCTGTGTGGGCTGCATCAGACCTGAGGCATGAGGAAAGGGTTCCCTGCAAAATCCTTGCATAGATTTGAAGGTTGAATAGGAGTTAGCTAGGGGGAGGTAGCCAAACAGTAGAGAGATCAAGGCGGGAGGGTACGTGGAAGGAGGAAGACACACAAGAGAACCCCAGGCAGAGGGAACAGTCTATACACACAGGCCAGGAAACAGTAGAGAGAAAGGCCAGTTCAGGATTTGAAGCAGCTCCATTTGACTCCAGCCCAGAGTATAAAAGAGAAGAGGAAGAAGGATCTTGGTAAGTTAGTCCAAAAATGTGGACTTTATCCAGAGGGCAATGGGGCACCAAAATGAAATACAGTTGACCCTTAAACAACACAAGGGTTAGGAGCACAGTTGCATATCCACATACAACCAAAAGTTAACAGTCTACTGTTTACCAGAAGCCTTGTCCATAACATAAACAGGTGATTAACACAGATTTTGTATACTATATGTTATATATATGTTGTATTCTTATGATAAAGTAGGCAAGAAGAAAAGCAAGATTTTTCCAAATTATCACAAATCTCCAAAGATTTTCCTATATTTACTGAAAATAATCCATGTACAAGTGAACCTGTGCAGTTCAAATCCATGTTGCTCAAGGGTCAACTGTATACGAATGAGGAAAAGCCTAAAATCCCCAGGCGGGGATTTTGTTTTTTTGTTTTTTTTTTTCTTTTTTGAGATGGAGTCTCGCTCTGTCGCCCAGGCTGGAGTGCAGTGGCGTGATCTCAGCTCACTGTAAGCTCTGCCTCCCGGGTTCACGCCATTCTCCTGCCTCAGCCTCCCAAGTAGCTGGGACTATAGGCGTCCACCACCACGCCCAGCTAATTTTTTTGTATTTTTGGTAGAGACAGTGTTTCACTGCATTAGCCAGGATGGTCTCAATCTCCTGACCTCATGATCCACCTGCCTCGGCCTCCCAAAGTGCTGGGATTACAGGCATGAGCCACCGCGCCGGGCCCTAGGCAGGGATTTTTAAAATTGACAGAAAGAGCCTTCAAAATCGTTTAACTAATTGTAAATAGATTGGACTTTACTCCATGAATCCCCCCAAAATCCGAATTACAATGGGAATGTAGACAAAGGCCCACAATAGCGTGTTTCATTCTTTCTTTTTACCTTTCACCATTAAAAAGACAAAATGCAACTTGCCCAGTTTTCGCAGAACATGATTAAGTACTTAATGGGAAGAACCGTCTAAGATTCCTGAAATTTAATTTGCCTGTGTTGGCAATAAATGTGGATAAGATAATATAGATAACTTCTAAATTGTAACTATTTTGAGTAAAAGGACCCTAAGCAAATGTAAAAAACTAGAATATATAAGAATTACACTTTAGGCCAGGCATGGTGGCTCATGCCTATAATTATAGCACTTTGGGAGGCCAAGGCAGGTGGATCACCTGATGTCAGGAGTTGGAGACCAGCTTGGCCAACACGGCGAAACACCGTCTCTACTAAAAATACAAAAATTAGCCGGGCGCAGTGACAGGCGCCTGTAATCCCAGCTACTAGGGAGGCTGAGGCAGGAGAATCACTTGAACCCGGGAGGCGGAGGTTGCAGTGGGCCAAGACTGCACCATTGCACTCCAGCCTGGGCAACAAGAGTGAATCTCCATCTCAAAAGAAAAAAAAAAAAGAATTACACTTTAAAAATATATTCTAATTAACTAACAAAAGGAATTTGGCGTATGTAAGAAGTCAATTTCTGAAAACCTTCTTTAAAAATTTTTAGAAATAATAAATTAATGTGAATGATTTGATTAGTTTACATCGTAGAGGGCAAGTTAATTGTCCTTAAGGTTTATGGAATAAAAAGAAAAAAATCAGAGCAGCACTACATGACATGTGCTCTGGGTCCCCAGAGGGGCAGCCAATCCCAGCCTTGCTCATCTCTTAAGTGAAAAACCATTCACCAGTGTGGAGATGTAATTCTTATCTAACATGCTCTATCTGTCTATGTATCATGGTGCCTTTCCTGGTGCTCTGGGATAGTTTGCTTAGTAGGTTTTCCTAATGGACTTTAGCTCATCACTGCCATTTAAAGCATTTCTCTGAAAGTGACTTTAGTTCATGGAGCATCATTAACCAAATATTACCCGCTTGCTGGCAGGGAAGACACACACACATAAAATTTGACAAGAAGACTGCTGATTTTCCAAGCTCTTTCCTATCACTTTAACTGTTCCTGGGCAGAACTTTGATTTCTGTCCCTAAACCTCTTCCTCCTCCAGACTTCGCCAGGTCAGTACATACTACCATCATTCATCCAACTGCTTAAGCCAACTCCAAGTTAAAAGTCACCTTTGGCCGGGCACAATGGCTCACACCTGTAAACCCAGCACTTTGGGAGGGTGAGCTGGGTGGATCACTGGAGGTCAGGAGTTCGAGACCAGCCTGGCCAACATGGCAAAATCCCGTCTCTATTAAAAACACAAAAATTAGCCGGGCATGGTGGTGAGTACTTGTAATCCCAGATACTTGGAGGCTAAGGCAGAAGATTCGTTTGAATCTAGGAGGCAGAGGTTGCAGTGAGCTGAGATCATGCCACTACACTCTAGCCTAGGAGACAGAGCTGTCTCAAAAAAAAAAAAAAAAAAAGCCACCTTTAATCTAACTGCCACATCCAGTCACTCCACATGATTTGCCTCCCTGCCTTCATAATGTATCCTGAATTCTTCCAATTTTGTCTCCTTGGCAAACATCATCCCTTCCCCTGGACCTCTGCAATAGCCAAGAGCTGCAAAACTTTCATTTGTGTTTTGATCTGCAGGTAGGTCTCAAGAACTGTGGTCCAGTTGGAATTCTTCCACTGTTAGGTCCTTTAAAGGTCAGTGGGGAGGGCTTATTTATTTTAGTCAGTTCTTCCCTTCATAATTTCAAGAAGGTATCCTGGAAAGAGTTACCTAGGTGTCCACTGCCTATGGTTAGTATGTGATATGAAGTCATTGCCAAGTCTGGCTGCCTCTCTTGCCTTGCCTTACACATCCCCAACTCTGAATGCTGGGGCCTTGTGAACCCAGACCCACATGCTGTCATGTGAAGCATGTACTTGCTTCCCCCTTCCTTTCCACCATGATTGTAAGTTTCCTGAGGCCTCTCAGTCATCATTCCTGTTAAGCCTGTGGAACTGTGAGTCAATTAAACCTCGTTTCTTCATAAATTATCCAGTCTTTATAGCAGTGTGAGGATGGACTAAAACAGTTCCTGATGAAAAGATGACTTAGTTCTCTCTCTCTTTCATGCTCTCTTTCTCCTTCTACTTTTCACTATGGGATGATGCAGCAAGAAGACCCTTGCCTTTGGACTTCCCAGCCTTCAGGACTATAAGAAATAAATCTCTGTTCTTTATAAATTACCCAGTGCCAAGTATTCTACTTTAGCAACACAAAATAGACTAAGACAGAGGGGCTTATTTACCAGTTCATCAGATGTAACCAACTATGTATGAAGCACAATGCTGGGCATGGTTTATGCACAAACTGGAACCCCTGCTACTTGGTCATTCAGGAAAGAAATGATAAGGATAGATGACAATAGGCATAGAAAGCCAAATTCAAGACATCTGTAGGAAATACAATTGACAGGATAGGCAACACAGGCGTAGGTAAAAGTTAAGGGGGAAATGAAGAGCCGAAGATAACTTCCAGAATTGTAACTCACTGACCGGCTGGTGATGCCATTTTCTAAAACAGCAGTACAGGCTATTCATGGAGGAAAAATGAACTCAGCTGTGCTATCGAGAATTTGAAGTATTTGCTGGACAATGAGATGGAAATACACATTAAGCACTTTAATATATGGATTCCATGTTCAGGAGAGGCAGATGGGCTTCACTGACAGGTTTCAGATTCTCCAAAGATTAGGCGCAATCTACATTGCGGAAAAGACAAGATAAGCATAGTGAGGTGATGAAGCGAATGTCCTCTAGAGACAGACTGAGTCCAAGTCCTGATCTCTCCACTTACTGGTTACTTGGACAAATGATTAACCTCTCTGTGCTTCAGTTTCCTAGTCTATAAAATGAGGATAATAAGAATACCTACCTCATAACATCATAAAAATGAAACCAGTTTGTTTGTAAAGTGTTTAGGTCAATATTCAGAACTTAGTAAACATATGTCTATCTCTTCCAAATAAAAATTTTCTCCAAGGAAGAGAGTATGAAATGAGAGATGAAGAAAACTGGCATTAGCCATGGAGAATATCAACGCCTTAAGATGTAGGTAAAGAAAAAGGTATTCTTGATGTGGGTAAAGAAAGAGGTATTCTTAGAAGAGAATGATAAGCAGCAGCTCCAAACAAGCTTTTTTTCCTCAAAAGACACCAAAACTGAGACACTGAGACACAGAGGTGATAAAATATCAAGAACTAACTCCTGGTGCAAGATTCTGTACAACTTTAATGGGCTGTCTCTCAAGTAATTTTTATTTATTTTATTTATTTTTATTTTTATTTTCTTGAGATGGAGTCTTGCTCTGTCACCCAGGCTGGAGTGCAGTGGTGCAATCTCGGCTTACTGCAACCTCTACCTCCTGGGATAAAGTGATCCTCCCACCTCAGCCCCCAAGTACCTGGGACTACAGGCACATGCCACTGCACCCAGCTGATTGTTTTTTTTGTTTTGTTTTGTTTTTTGTTTTTTGTGGTTTTTTTTGCAGAGACAGGGTCTTGCTATGTTACCCTGGATGGTCTTGCCCAGACTGGTCTCAATTTCCCAGGCTCAAGCAATCCTCCCACCTGGACAGTGCTGGGATTACAGGTTTGAGCCACCATTCTCAGCCTCTCAAGTAATTTTGCAAGTACAGTGTAACATTTTTAGGTTCTTTAGCAGTAGAAAAAGGAAAGTATATCTTTAGCTACATTAAAGAGGGAGTATTCAGTAATCCTCATCTACTTATAAAGAAGTTTCCTATTTTAATAGTAATTGAGTGTGTTGTATTGGGAGAAATCATTCTCTCAAGAGAAGTTAACTACTCTGACCATAAAATAATCTGTCTGCCTTATAGATTCTAGGTTGCATAATTAACATTCACGAAGTATTTTAAAAGGAAAATCACTTATGAGCCCTAAGTATTACTATGTAATTAATAATTTCCTAGACTTTATTTGATTAGAGATTACAGATGCAAAATTTGACATACCTGGTATGAAATCAGACTTTTGCTCTCAGCCTCACATTCAGCAATGCTCATAGTGTGCTAATGCCATCAAAATGCAGGAAAAAATGTACTTTTAAAAATAATTTAGTTTTTGGTAGTTCTCTACTGTTTCTACTCACATTTCCAATATCAAATGTGTAGGAATTTTCCATACCATACAATTCTCCAATTCTCTGCCCACATCAATTGGGTTTCCTACAGTTCAACTTAATTGTAGAACACCCAGTTGGCATGGGCAGAGAAGTTACCTGTGGTTACCTGACACTATTTAGATGGAGTTAGCATCCAATCTCACAAGTTAAAGGCTCAGTACCACAAGACTGTGTCACTTCAGATGCCAGTTGCAAGTTCCCAGGTTACCAAAAATAAAACTCTAAGCCCCCCAACAAACTGAATGGACCCCTCCTCTCACCCAAAGTCATTCCATAGTTAACCTGAAAAACTAGATCAGGCTATGATGGAAAAGGAGGGGACCAAACATGCCTCATCATACCCTCCTCCCTTTGGAATTCAGGCACAACTGACCAGTATTAACATTAAAACAGAGACCTAAAGACTGACAAAATAGATTGTTTGTAGCAATAAGATACCAACATGACAGATAGCTAACCTTGAAAGGAATCAAAGTATTTTACCCCCAAATATATTTCTTGGACATATTTTGAAATGGCCCTGCAATGCTGTCTATTGTGGGGAAAATCTACTTTCTGTAGAGAATCCTCTCCCCCTTTCCAGGTCTTTTCCCTGATGCAGAAGAGAATTAACTAAGAGTCTGGCACCTTTTTTAAGTCTGATAAAAAAAAAAACATGTACAATGTATTCTCTCTGAAACCTGCTACCTGGCAAAAACCTTGTTCTCCACAATCCCTTATCTTGACCCAGACACTCTTTTCTATTGATTCCAGGAATTTTTTTTTTTTTTTTTTTTTTTTTTTTTTAGATGGAGTTTCACCCTTGTTGCCCAGGCTGGAGTGCAATGGCATGATCTTGGTTCACCGCAACCTCTGCCTCTTGGGTTCAAGCGATTCTCCAGCCTCAGTCTCCCCAGTAGCTGGGATTACAGGCATGCGCCACCACACCTGGCTAATTTCGTATTCTTAGTTGAGATGGGGTTTCTCCATGTTGGTCAGGCTGGTCTCCAACTCCCGACCTCAGGTGATCCGCCCACCTCAGCCTTCCAAAGTGCTAGGATTACAAGCGTGAGCCACTGCACCCATCCTGATTCCAGGTCTTTAGATAATAACTTAGCTTTTTCAACCAATTGCCAATCAGACAATCTTTGAATCTACCTATGACCTAGGATATCCCTCTCCCTACAAGTTGCCCCACCTTTCCAGACCAAACCAGTGTACATCTTACATGTATTGATTGATGTTTTACATCTCCCTAAAACATATAAAATCAAGCTATAGTCTGACCACCTCGGGCACGTGTTCTCAGGACCTCCCTGGGGCTATGTCATGGGTCCTGGTCCTCAGATTTGGCTCAGAATAAATCCCTTCAAATATTTTCCAGAGTTTTATTCTTTTCATCATCATCACCAATCACCCATAAGTTGGGGTTTTCCACAACCCCTTCCTCACATTCAGTAATTTGCTAGAATGGCCACCGAACTCAGGAAAGTATTTTACTTACAATTGCCAATTTATTATAAAGAGTTCAAATCAGGAACAGCCAAATGGAAGAGGCATAAGGAAGGGTATGGAGGAAGGGGCACAAAGCTTCCATGCCCTGTGTGCACACCACCCTCCCAGCACCTTCATGTGTTCACCAACTCAGAAGCTCTTCAAACTTTGTCATTTAGGGGGTTTTATGGCAGTTCCACTATGTGGGCATGGTTGATAAATCACTGGCCATCAGTGATAGGACTCTGTCTCCAGCATCTCTCTCTCTCCTCCCCAGAAGTCCTGAGTGGGGGCTGAAAGTTTCACAAAGTTAGTTGCTCGGGCAATCAGCCCCTATCCTGAAGCTATTGAGGGGTTCCCCAAAAGTCACCTTAGTATGTTTGGAAGAGACTTATTATGAATAACAAAAGATGCTCCTATTTTTACCACTAGGGAGCATGTCTAAGTCATGCGGCACCAAAGCATGTTACTGGTGGCGAATTCATACAGGTAGATAGTAATCTCAATACTTGCCTTCTCAGAAGAAAGAATTTGACCAAGGCGGCATAAGGCAGAGTGAAAGACCAAGACAAATTTTAGAGGAGGAGTGAAAGTTTATTGAAAAGTTTTAGGCAGGAATGAAAGAAAGTAAAGTACATTTGGAAGAGGGCCAAGTGGGCGACGTGAGAGAGTCAAACACCATGCCCTGTTAGACCTTTGGCCTGGGGTCTTATACAATGACACGCTTCCAGAGGGTTGCGTCCTTCTCCCTGATTCTTCCCTTGGAGTGGGCTGTCCGCATGCACAATGGCCTGCCAGCACTAGCGAGGGACTGCATGCACTGACATTGTGTTTACTGACATTGTGCCCAGCTCATTTGAAGTATTTTTCCCTTACCAGTCGAGGGTTTGAACTCCACCATTTTGCCTCTTAATGTGCATGCTTGAGCCCACCCACCCAACTTCTGAGATCTCACCTGGAAGCAGCTAGTCACCAGTTTCAGGTGTTTCCTATCTATTGGGAGAGTGCCTTTCCCTGGCACTGGCTAATAAATGATTATTTAGAGAGAAAGTTATCAACTGCATGACCATCATCTGATGGGCACCTGATGTTCCTGGTTGGGTGGTGGGTAGGGAGGCCTCTCGTGCCCTGCTCATATCTGCCTACCTATAGTAACACTATCGCCCCTATCGTTTGGGAAATTCCAAGGGTTTTGGAAGCTCCGTGTCAGGAACTGGGGACAAAGATCAAATACATATTTCTTATTTATCACAGGTAGAAAAAGAAAAGAAGCCTAGGAATTACTTGCAAAAGGAGGCTGTCTCAGTCTTTCTGTTTTCTAAAGACCTTGTTGCATTTCCCCAAAATTATTTGAGAAGGGGCCTTTAATTGCAAATATGCTAATTATTTAAATTAAGATTTAAATTAATTTAAATCTGCTTCCCCAAGAAGCAGATTTTGAAACAAGAATTCAAGTGCGAATTTATTTAGGATGTACAAGGAAACCATCTGGGAAGTGAAGAAATGGGACAAGGAAGTAAAGGCAACTAACAGAGGGTGTGTCCTCAAGCCTAGCTACCACTGGCTTGGTGTGATATAAAACCATGAGTCTCAGAATTATCCCTACAGGAGCTGTGATATTTATCCACCAACTCCCATCACCCATTGGTGGAGGGCTGCTCCTAGGGGTGGTAATTTCTGAGCATTTCCTTTGGTGCCTGCAGGATTCAAAAGACCTTAGGCACAAAAATGCAGATATTGGCAGGTGGAAGTCTTGGAAGCCAAGGGGAAGGGAGTGTACAGTGTCAAAGATAACAGAAAATCAAAATCAGAAAGAACAATTGTCTTTAGTTTTCTCAAATAGAATGTAGTTTTTCTGTTGCCTTTCATGCAAAACCTCCTCAAAATTTTTCTATCTTCTCTGTCTCTGATCCTTCTCCTCTCATTGTGTCTTCAACACACTCTAATCAAGCTCTGTACCCACCACTCCACCAGAATTGTTCTTGTCAAGGTCACCAGTGATCCACAAGATGCTAAATTCAATGGTCAATTCTTAGTCCTCATCTTACTGGTCCTATTACTAGCATTGATTGATTGATTGATTGATTGAAACAGAGTCTCACTCTGTTGCCAAAGCTGGACTGCAGTGGCACACTCATGGCTCACTGCAGCTTCAACCCATCCTCCCACCTCATCCTCCCAGGTAGCTGGTACCACAGGCATAGAGATGGGGTCTCCCTATGTTGCTCAGGGACAATAAACTGGTCTGAAACTCCTAGACTCAAATGATCCTCTTGCCTTAGCCTCCCAAAGTACTGGGATTACAGGGATGGGCCACCACACCTGGCTTTATTTAACCCCGTTGTTTGCTTCCTCCTCCTCTGAGCACTTTCCTTAATTGGCTTTCATGACATCATAGATCTTGGTTTTTTTGTTTCCCTTCTGTCTCACGGGTTGCTGCTTTTTCAGACTCTCTCCTAATTTTGGGGGCTTCTTAAAATTGGAGTACCCAGGACTCAGAACCTATATACACTTCTCTATCTCAGCCATTCCCTTTGTGATGTCATCTAGTCACATGACTTTTAACTGTGATCTATATGTTTACTTGCAAATGTTTATCTCCAACCCTGACCTCTCTACTGATCTCCTGACATATATTTAACTGTATACTAGACATTTTCACTTAAATGTCCAAAAGACCTTTCAAACTTAGTTTGCCCCAAAACAAATTTCTGATCTTTCCTCTAAAACTTGGTCCTCATGCAATCTTGCTCATCTCAGTTGATGACAACTCTACCTTTTTGGTGGCTTAGGCCAAAAACCTTAGATTTATCCTTGACTCCCCTCTTCATTCTATACCACATCTAATTTATAGCAATCCTCTGTTACCTCTATCTTCAAAATATATTCAGAACTGGAACAGTTCTCCAGCAAGTGCCATATCCAAGCCACCATCATCTCTGAATAATTGCAAGAATCTCCTAGCTGGCTTCCCTCGGAGGAGCCAGAGGGATCTCTTTAGAATGGTAAATAAGGTCATATCACTTCTTGGCTCAAAAACTCTTTAATAATATCCCAAATCATTTGGAGTGAAATCATTCAGAATAAAAGCCAAAATCTATTGTTGTTGTGTTTTCTTGAGACAGAGTCTCACTCTGTCACCCAGGCTGAAGTGCAGTGGTGCAATCTCAGCTCACTGCAACCTCTGCCTCCCAGGTTCAAGCGATTCTCTTGCCTTGGCCTCCCAAGTAGTTGGCATTACAGGCATGTGCCACCATGTCTGGCTAAATATTTTGTGTTTTTAGTAGAGATGGGGTTTCACCATGTTGGCCAGGCTGGTCTCAAATTCTTGACCTCAAGAGATCCACCTGCCTCGGGCTCCCAAAGTGCTGGGATTACAGGCGTGAGCCACCACACCAGGCCAAAAGCCAAAATCTTTAGAATGGCATGTAAGGCTCTAAGTAACATAGTCCCCCGTTACCTCTCCAACCCCATCTCTTATCACTGTACCCCATATTCCTATTGACTCCAGCGATATTGATCTTTGCAGTTCCTTGGACATTCCAGACACTTCCATACGAGGGTTCTTACCCTTGCTGTTCCCTCTGCCAAGGGCTCACTAACTCACCTTCTTTGCTCAAACGTCATCTTCGCAGTGAGACCTTCCTTGATCACTCTCCTTTTTTTTTCCAGTCCTGTGTGTTTCAGACGACCAACCTTTCAAGATCTAACCCCACACTCCCTTCCAGCACTCCCCATCTCTCTTCCTTGATTGGTTTTTCTCCATAGCACTTATTATTTTCTAACATGCTGGAAATTTTACTTATTATTTTGTTCATTGTCTCGTCACTAGATTACAAATTCCACTCAGCGAGAGTTTCTGCCAATTTTGTCACTGCTTAAAGCCTAGAACAGTACCTGGCACATAGTGGTTACCCCGCAAATATTTTACCTTGTTAACTAAATGGTTTAATTAATTAAACTTATTGACCTCATTAACTAGTTAACTAACAGCAAATGATGAAGACTGAAGTAGTTTGAGAAGTGACTAGAAGGTGAGGAATATGAGGCTAATCATATTCCTTTTTTCTTTTTTTCTGAGACAGGATCTTACTGTCACTGCATTCGGGCAGGAGTGCAGTGGCACAATCATAGCTTGCTGCAGCTTCAACCTCCCAGGCTTAAGTGATCCTCCCACCTCAATCTCCCAAACGGCTGGGACTACAGGCATGCACCACCACAGCTAACTAATTTTAACATTTTATTTGTAGAGACGAGTCTCATTATGTTGCCCAGGCTGGTCTCAAACTCCTAGGCTCAAGGAATCCTCTCACCTTGGCCTCTGTTAAGTGCTGGGATTACAGGTGTGAACCACCACATCCAGCCAAAAACAACACTTTTAAGAAGCTTGGGGGTGGGTGTGGTGGCTTACACCTGTAATTCTAGCACTTTGGGAGGCAAGGCAGAAGGATCTCCTAAGGTCAGGAGTTCAAGAGCAGCCTGGCCAAAATGATGAAACCCTGTCTCTACTAAAAATACAAAAATTAGGCGGGTATGGTTGCACACACCTGTAATCCCAGCTATTTGGGAGGCTGAGGCAGGAGAATTGCTTGAACCCAGGAGGCGGAGGTTGCAGTGAGCCAAGATCATGCTACTGCTCTCCAGCTTAGGCAATAGGGTAAGAATACATCTTAAAAAAAAAAAAAAAAAGAAAGAAAGAAGAGTCCGTCATGGTCGCTGCTGCCCTGAGGAGGATGAGGAAGCCCACACAAGCAAAACTGCTGCCCAGGTCGGCCATCCAAGCACTTGCGGGTCTGACGCAGCCACTGGTCTTGGCGCTCCTGCTCCTGTCTGCCCCTCTATCCAGTGTTGTATCACGGACTGATTCACTGAGCCAAACTGTACTCAACTCAGATATTTCTACCCCAAATGTGAATGCTTTAACACATGAAAAACAAACCAAACCTTCTATTTCCCAAGTCAGTACCACCCTCCCTCCCACAACGAGTACTGAGAAAAGTGGAGGAGCATCTGTGGCTCCTCATCCCTCGCCTACACCTCTGTCTCAAGAGGAAGCTGATAACAATGAAGATCCTAGCATAGAGAAGGGGGATCTTCTCATGCTGAACAGTTCTCCATCCACAGCCAAAGACACTCTGGACAGTGGCGATTACGGAGAACCAGACTATGGCTGGACCACGGACCCCAGGGACGACGACGAGTCTGATGACACCATGGAAGTGAACAAGGATTACATGGAAATTGAACAGTCAGTGAAATCTTTTAAGATGCCATCCTCAACTATAGAAGAGGAAGACAGGCATTTCTTTTTTCATCTTATTAATTTTGCTTTTTGCATTGCTACTGTCTACATTACATATCACAACAAAAGGAAGATTTTTCTTCTGGTTCAAAGCAGGAAATGGCGTGATGGCCTTTGTTTCAAAACAGTGGAATACCATTGCCTAGATCACAATGTTAATGAGGCAATGTCTTCTTTGAAGATTACCAATAATTATATTTTTTAAAGTCCTGTGATTTGAGTTTGCTTATTATGTAATTTTATTTGCTTGACTTTTTATATGATATTGTGCTGATGTTTGACATAGGCAATTGGTACTTAAATGAGAGGTGGGTCTCTCTTTTGCCTTGGTGCTTTGGAAATTAAGTGTCACAAACAAGAAGTATATAATGTTTTATCTGTACTTTTAGAGGTGAGTTTAATCAGGTGTCCAAAATGCGAGTTAAGCATTACCTTATATTTACACTGTTAGTTTTTATTGTTTTAGATTTATTGTGCTTCTTCTGGAAGTATTAGTGATGCTACTTTTAAAAGTTCCCAAACTTGTAACTAAATTGTAACATATCTGTTACTGACTCATATTCATTCTCTGCCATTCAAATACTATTTTTTAACCACACATTTTTTGTGGTCCCAAACTGTAATGTACAAGGATATGTGTGATAATGCTTTGCGTTTGAGTAATATTTTTTTCCTTCCAAGAAAACTGCTTTGGATATTTTTAGATAATTTAAACATAATTTAGGATAACGATATTGCTCAATCTGACCACAATTTTAGGTAAAACATTAAATGTGTCAAGAAATCTTGCAACATAGATTCTGCAGTTTGCAGTGGACATAGATAAAATGTTACAGAGATACTATTTTTTTGGTTTGAATTACTGTATTAAATTTAGAAGTGGAAACTGTGGTAAAATATTACATACATGTACAGTTGCCTTTAGTTAGCAATTGATTGTAGCATGGGTTCCTCTAAGTTTTCAAGCATTGAGCGGAGTTTAAAATTGTATCACATTTGTTTACTTCATTTATTATTTTATAGTAAATTTGAATAAATCTTAGGGGCCATTATCACTTAAATAATACTGTATCTAGGTACTGCAAATTAAAATTATACCTGAATGAAGTTGTTTGTATAAAGTATATTTGTGTACAATGACCTTTTTTCCTCCACACTTGTTTTCCTTTGTTTTTGTTTTTTATGGCAACTGGAAATTATTTACTATATTTCATTTGTGTCTGTCTATCATAAAGAACTGATCAATATGTAAATATGTGATTTGAACCATGGTTGACTTACAAGCGTCACTACAACTCTTTAGAAAACATAATAGATGTTAAGCAGGGCCCAGGTGAGCCAGTGGGCTTGTGCTTTGTGTAGAGCTGGAAGAACGCCGTCCATCCTGTCTCTCGGGTGGACAGTGTACTTTCCTAATAAGGAAGGGAAGTACAATGGAAATATCTCCGAATTGTTTTATTGCAGTAATTTTTTTTATATCTGAAACTGTATTATTTTAGTATTTTGAAAAAGATTTTTAAAAATAAATGGCAAAGATATGTATATATACAAAAAGAAGTTTGGATGAAAAGGGAAAATGAAAGATCAGGGTCATGAGAGTGCTGAAGAACCAAGAGAATGTTTTGTTTTGTTTTAAGTCTGATATCTTTGAGCACACTGGAAGATTGAGGGAAAGCAGCATGAGCCACCATGCCTGGCTGCTAAAGGCAATACTTAACCAAATGAGTATAATTGTCTTCCTATAATATTTTTCTCTTACAAAAAAACGTGGCAGGCCCACAGAGGATAGTCTGCTAATTCCAACTCTCAAGATTACAAGGGACTAGGTACGAATGAGCACAAATGTAAATGAGTTTGTGAATTGGATGGTCAGGTGGTAGAAATGGTATACTTGTCTGATTCTATTTTCTGTATGAATTAGCATCGAGATAATTTGCTAAGGAGTAGGACAAGGTAGGGGATTTGTGGAGCGCAGTGAGTATTTGAAATATCTACAGAAAAAAAGGGGGAACAAAAATGTCACCTGAGATTAGAAACGGGTCCACACAGCTGTGGTCCATCACCACCAGTCTGGGGAACAAATAATGTCAACTACCTGAAAGAGAATACCCAAAGCTAGGCCTTGTGTTGGCTGCCTCCCTAGGATGCATGTTCCTATTCTTTCTCCAACAGCACCCTAAATTTTCCTTTGAAACATTCACTCCTCAACCACATGGTTGTGGTCATATTAACCTCACTCATCCACCTCAGCTCTAGTGGTGGGCCCTGGATGGCTTGGCCAATCAGCATTGTCCACCCCGCCACTGGTCACAATGACTGAGGTGGGAATGAAGAAGGGACACAGTTCGAGCCAAAGAGAGAGAGAGTGAATCCCAAACTTTGTGCCAGGGATCAACTTCAAAATCACTGTTCTTTTCTGATGGATGGTGTGGGGAGCAAAGGTAACATCTAGAATTGTAGCTGCCATTTTGCCACCAAGTAGAATCCAAGGATAAATCTAGCCATGAAAGGTTGAGCAGAGAGAGGGATAGAAATAGGATTTGGTTACATCCCTAGGTCAACCGATACATGATGGAAGAACTACACCTGCAATTTTTTATTTTGTGAACCACAAGATTCTCCTTTTCTATGGGCCTGTTTGAGTTTTATTGTCTATAACTAGCTACCTAAGAGTCCTAAGGGACACACTTTATTGTTTTAAACATGTGATCTGAGGATTATTTGCATAATTACATCTGAGGGAGAATACCAGTATTCCTCATTTGTTAACATACAATCCAGATAAATCTTTTGCATGTCGCCTTTAAAAATTTGCTAACATACAAGTATTCCAAGGGGCTTTGGAGGCTGGAAATTCAAATTTTAATTAATTCATTAATTGAACAAATATATACTGAGCACCTTCTTTGTGCCATGCCCTGTTCTTGATGCTGTAAATATAGCGGTGAATAAAACATATACAAAAAAATTCCTGCCTTAAGCAGTTTGTATTTCAGGTCAGAGAGACAGAAAGAGGGAGGCAAGAATGGTAAACAAAGAATATACCAGATAGTGATAAGGACTGTGAGAAAAATAAAACTGAGTTCAAGGACACAGGGCAAGGGGGTGCCATCTTACACAGGGTAGACAGGGCAATCTTCCTGCTAAAGTATTATTTCGGCAAAGACCTGCAGGAAACAAAGGAATGGGCTGTGCAGATATTTGGGGAAACATTTTTCCAGGTATAGGAAACATCAGGTGCTAGTGATGTGAGCATTCTCAGGGGAGTCAAGGAAGAGCAGGGTGGATGGAGGCTTTGGTAAGTCTTTAGATTTTAATGGTGTCTAGGCCTATAGAACAAAATCCACATTCCTTATCAGAAATTTGAGGCCCTTGGCCATCCGTACCTCACCACCTTGCAAGCCTGTCTTTGACCATGTTCAGTGTGATGCCAGTCCTCTTCCACACACTATAGCTCTTCCCTGGACATATCATGCCCTTTACAAGTGAACACTTCCCAGGCCATAGCTTTGGGAATGTCTAGAATGCCTAGAGTGCGCTTTCCACGATCTCTACCTGCTAAAATTCTCTTAGTCAAGAACCAGCTCACACGCTACTTTTGTCACACGTAATCGCTTCCTCTTCTGTGTTCCCACAGAGTTTTAGCTGTACCTCTCTTGGGGAGTGCTCATCATACTAATGTCTGCAATACAGCATCTCAGCCCACAAGTGCCATCCCCACTAGACTATGCAACGTTTATTCTTCTTTAAACTTCCCCAATATACAGTGCCTTGGATGTATTAAATCATTGCCAGATTTGTTACATAAAAATGCGAGGCATCCCTGGGGTACAATGAGTAATCCAGTGTGACTGGAGAAAAGTATGAAAGAAAAGAAGTTTGGGATTTTCAAACCAGAAAAGCAGGCCAGGCGCAGTCACTCACACCTGTAATCCCAGCACTTTGGGAAGCCGAGGCGGGTGGATCACTTGAGTTTAGGAGTTTGAGACCAGCCTGGGCAACATGGTAAAACACTATTTCTATCAAAAATACAAAAATTAGCCAGGCGTCGTGGCCTGGCTATAGTCCCAGCTACTTGAGGAGCTGACATGGGAGGATCACTTGAGCCCGGAAGGCCGAGGTTCCAGTGAGCCAAGACCACCTCACTCCACTCCAGCCTGGGTGACACAGTGAGACCTTGTCTCAAAAAAACAACCACACACACACACACACACACACACACACACACACACACACACACAAATAATGAGAGTTTCTACCATTGTGCTGAGGCATTTGGAGTGTTACAACACAAACCTGTGCCTCCAGATTCCCTGATCTTCCATTTGTGGCAAATAAAACTAATAATCTTTTTACTTTTTTTTTTTTCTTTTTGAGACAAGGTCAAGAACTTGATAACTGCTGACCTGCATTTAAATTCCAGTTAAGCTACTTTCTTATCAGCTGTGTGACTCAATCCAACCTGTATTATTTTAATGTAAACTTCACTTTTCCCCTCCATATATTGGGTATAAATAAAAGAGCTGGCTGGGCACGGCGGCTCATGCCAGTAATCCCAGCACTTTGGGCAGCAGTGGCAGGCGGATCACCTGAGGTCAGGAGTTCAAGACCAGCCTGGCCAACATGGCGAAACCCCATCTCTACTAAAAATACAAAAATTAGGGCCGGGCGCGGTGGCTCACGCCTGTAATCCCAGCACTTTGGGAGGCCGAGGCGGGCGGATCACAAGGTCAGGAGATTGAGACCACGGTGAAACCCCGTCTCTACTAAAAATACAAAAAATTAGCCGGGCGCGGTTATGGGCGCCTGTAGTCCCAGCTACTCGGGAGGCTGAGGCAGGAGAATGGCGTGAACCCGGGAGGCGGAGCTTGCAGTGAGCCGAGATCGCGCCACTGCACTCCAGCCTGGGCGACAGAGCGAGACTCCGTCTCAAAAAAAAAAAATACAAAAATTAGCTCAGCACGGTGGCACATGCCTGCTATACCAGGTACTTGGGAGGTTGAGGCAGGAGAATCACTTGAACCTGGGAAGTGGAGGTTTCAGTGAGCCAAGATTGCACCACTGCACTCCAGGCTGGGCAACAGAGTGAGACCCTATTTCTAAATAAATAAATAAATAAACAAGATATTACAAAGATGAATGGAGAGATTACAATTTAAGGCAGCCAGTACTGAGCTTAGCACATTGCAATCAGTAAGAGGTAGCTGCTACTATCACAACATTATCATTCAGATTGGATTATAAGTACTTCTAGTATCAAGCAGGGTTTGCAGGCCGTAGCATAAAACATTTCTGGAAGCAGGGTAAATAACAGTGGATCCTCTGAAAGCCTTTCTGAAGATTCTAAAACATAAAGCTATGCTACTGATCTAAACTATTGACCAGCCATGAATTTTTGAGATAGCTAACCTCTCTGTGACTTCTAAAGGACAAGAGAGAAAAAACAAACAAATAGAAACCCCACCAGACAACCATCTACCACTCCAGGAATTCAGATAAGTTACTAATGAAAGTGTCTGTGAGACTTATTAAACTGTATGAGAGAAAGATGATATATCAGTTTTGATAACAAGCAGGAAAAAGGATGCTTACTCCCAAAAATATTTTTACCTGTCAACCTCCCTTATTATCAATTAGATGATAATAGAAGAAAGAAGGAAGAAAGGAAGGAAGGAAGGAAGGAAGGAAGGAAGGAAGGAAGGAAGGAAGGAAGGAAGGAAGGA
The DNA here is from genome assembly GCF_049350105.2 of Macaca mulatta. Classification (NCBI taxonomy): domain Eukaryota; kingdom Metazoa; phylum Chordata; class Mammalia; order Primates; family Cercopithecidae; genus Macaca; species Macaca mulatta. The sequence goes on from NC_133406.1 coordinate 139,937,271, forward strand.
AGGAAGGAAAAGAAAGTCAACATCCTTAACATTTAACCCACTAGAAACTGTTATTGGCCCTGCATACAAAGGCATTTTCCACTTATGGTCAGCCAAACAGATATGAATTCCAGGTAAGTTACTCTTATTTGTTTTTTTGAAATAGGGTCTCCCTCCGTTGCTCAGGCTGGAGTGCAGTGGTACAATCATGGGTCACTGCAGCCTCAATTTCCTGGGCTCAAGCAAGTCTCCCACCTCAGTCTGCTGAGTAGCTAGGACTACAGGAACACACTACCATGCATGGCTAATTTGTGTGTGTGTGTGTGTGTGTAGACAGGGTTTTGCTATGTTGCCCAAGCTGGTCTTGAACTCCTGGGTTCAACTAATCCTCCTGCCTCAGCCTCCCAAAGTGCTAGGATTACAGGTGTGAGCCACTACACCAGCCTATAAGTTACTCTTTCTGAAAACAAAACAGCCAGATCTATGGGCACATACATATGTATTCGTCAGAGCAAGTCATTTGAGAAAATTACTGGGACCAGAACAACACCCACTTCCCACTAACCTGTGATTTGTGAGGCCCATACTTCTTCTTCATAAGGATATCCACCTGGGCTATAAGGACCCCACATATTCTGAGTTACCTTTTCATTCTTCTGGGTGGCACAAGCCTGTTGTACTCAGGTGAGAAGGACAGAAGAATTCCACCCTATCACATGGGCAGACATGGTGTTCAGTTACCCTCTATCAATTAGATTATAGGGTTCAGGAACTAGATCAAATGACAGCTGAGGAGTGTTCAGACATTGTAATGCAAGTAAAGGTATGGATGACAGTGGGCTACTGCTTTGCCTTCAGAAAACCCCAAATTTGGTGAAAAGTGCAATCCAACCTTTTTTTTTTTTTTTTCTTTTTTTTTTTTTTTTTTTTAACAGAAACTGCCTGGAAGTTCTTAGAAAAGCAGAAGTGTAAAGTAATGAAAAGTAAAGCCAAAATAATAAAGTGTAAAATAATGAAAGCTGAATACATCAGAGCCTATTAGCTTGCTTCTGCTGTTTGTAGTACTATGGTTTATTCTGCATCAACACAACCGTAGCTGAATTAGATATGACTAACAGTGTTGGTTGATTCTGTTTAATTGGGTCAGATTAATTTGTCAGCTGCACAATCATGTGGGAAAACCATTACTCATATAAACTAGATGTTGATGTTTTAAAATGTGAAATCATTTTTTCCCAAATTTGTGTTGATTTCCATATCATTATGTCAACCTGTCTTTCCCCTCGGGCTTCCAACAGATGCCTATAACCAATAGAGGATCACTAAAGCAATTTCTAATGAGCTAAGGAACAGCTGAAGGGAGAGCCTGGCGTCCGAGTTAGAGAAGTTAGACAAACGGTGGTGGTAAAGAGTGAGGAGTCAGACTTCCTGGGTTCAACTCCCTGCTCTGGTATTTACCATCAATGAGGTCTTGGGCAAGTTTCTTAATCCCACCACACCTGTTTGCCCATCTCTAAAATAGAGCAAATAATAACATCCACCTTATTCGGTTTTGATGATTAAATTAGGTGATCAATTTAAAGTGTCTACCGTAACACTTGGCCGATAGTAAGTGATCAATTAATGCCAGCTATTAAAAATAAAATAATAATAATAGATATCAACTTAAAGGCAGTTTTCCTGATAGTTGCTTTCTCAGAAACATTCAGATTAACATATACAGCAATATATATGTATATATGCACTAGCCAGAGATTCTCAATCCTAATACTACTGATATTTTGGACTCTATACATCCAAAATATCATAATAAAGAATTATTATTCTTCATTATGGGGGACTCTCCTGTGCATTGTAGGGTGTTTAGCAGCATCCCTGACTTCTAACCACTATATAGAACTTTCACAGTTGTGAATCCAAAAATGTCTCCAGATAGTGCTGAATATCTCATGGAGCAGCAAAATCCCCAGTTTGAGAACAACTGTGGAGACCCATTAATAGCTGCTGTTAAGGACACACCATCTTCGTCATGTCACTCTTGCTTAAAGGTCCGGTCAACGGTGTTCACTGTGTGACTAAATGGTAAATAAATCACACCCCAAAATAGCCACCTTAAAATTATTTCTTCCTTTGATATTAATTCAACTTTTGTGAAGAGAGTGTTTGTCATGTTTACCTCTGCATTCTTACTGCCGGGCACACAATGGGCAATGAATGAATGAGGAATGATTGAATGACTGAATACACCTTTAAGTTTTTTTTTTTGTTTTGTTAAACAACTCTGGGCTGGCACAGTGGCTTAGGCCTGTAATGACAGCACTTTGGGAGGCCAATGTAGAAGAATTGCTTGAGCTCAGGAGTTCGAGACCAGCCTGGGCAGTATCAGGAGCCCCTGTCCCTATAAAATAAATAAATAAATAAATAAATAAATAAATAAATAAATAAATAATAAGCCAGGTGTGATGGAACAAGCTAGCTGTGGAGGCGGGAGGATTGCTTAAGCCTAGGAGGTCAAGGTTGCAGTGAGCTTCAATCATGCCACCACACTCTAGGCTAGACAACAGAGTGAGACCTTATCTCAAAATAAATACATAAACAACTCTGAGTAGTATTTCAGTTTCCTCCCTCTTAGACTCCAGTCAGCACAGAAAGGAGATAAAGAATGCTCACACTCCCACACACTCACATACTGTGAGGAACCATGGTCAAATAGGCCAAGCTGAGTCAAGCTCTCGGGAGCAAGGGAAGGCAGGAGCACCCCCGTTCCACAAAGCTTCGGGGTGTGGAGCCAAAAGCTGACCACAGATTATCTCCAGGATACAGTGCCAAGGACCTAGCTGGAAAAGTAGGTCCAAATAGGTCAGTAAGAAAGAATGCCTGCAGTTAATCCTGATATGAGAGGGGCAGATCCAGGGGAGTCATAGAGCAGGCAAAGAACAGAGGCTTAGAACAGAAAGTGGCCCAGCAAAATCCCACAGACAGGCTGGATTGTAGCACGTTTCAGATCCTCTGTGATGTGTTCATTTACAGGGTCCAAGATAGAATGAGACCCAGAGTCTGTCATTTATTGTTTGAATTAACCCTGCTAACTTCATGTTTATTACCGTTTTAACCAATATACATACGCTCTCTTCATCCAAGTTCATAATAAACATTCTGAACAAAACTTTTCCTTAGAAACTACTATTATTTCCCCAGTGGCCCATTAAATGAAGATATTTAGTTATGTAGAGAGCAGAGCAATTTAAAGCCACTATGAAATAATACGTGAATCACAAAGTTCAGCAAACAGAATTACCAAGTGAACATCATTTCAACTATTTTCATATGAACCAAGAAATGATGCAATTTTACTAGGTGATTGCATGATATTTCCAAAGCACACAAACGAGGATTCTTAAATCCCTAGTTATTTGCTACTGAGATATAAATTGCTAAACAAATACACAGCTCTCTTTTGTCTTGTCATTTACACTCACTGTTTCCTATATACTCAGTGCACAAGTTAACCATTAGCTCAATTTTGATTCAACTACACCTTTTTTTTTTTTTTTGGCTTTGTGCCCTTTATTATGCAAAGATAGGTGGAATTAGTGATGATAATAAAAGCTTATAGCGCCATGTGAGAAGTGTTTCTAGGGCGTTGTGTTAGGAAAAGCTATATACTCCACTAAGGAAATAGAGGGCTTGGGGAGGGGAGGGTTTGGGAGGTATTGGAAGGGAAGTCAAGGCGAGAATAACTAGTAACATATCATGTCTCTCTTTTCTTTTTTTTTTTTTTTTTTTTTTTTTTTTGAGACGGAGTCTCGCTCTGCCGCCCAGGCTGGAGTGCAGTGGCGCGATCTCTGCTCACTGCAAGCTCCGCCTCCCGGGTTCACGCCATTCTCCTGCCTCAGCCTCCCGAGTAGTTGGGACTACAGGCGCCTGCCACCGCGCCCGGCTAGTTTTTTGTATTTTTTAGTAGAGACGGGGTTTCACCGTGTTAGCCAGGATGGTCTCGATCTCCTGGCCTCGTGATCCGCCCGTCTCGGCCTCCCAAAGTGCTGGGATTACAGGCTTGAGCCACCGCGCCCGGCCATGTCTCTCTTTTCACTTTCACTAGGAATCCTAGGCCAAACTTGAAACTCAATTTTAGGGGTTCATTTGCATACTTTTATGCCTGGTCATGATTTCTGCTCTAGTTTTTATTTCTCTGGGCCTGATTTTTAATTCCTTATTTGTAGTTTACCATTTTATGGTCCGTGTTTATTTTAAGTCACCATAAATATGTTACAAAATGAGGAATGGTATGAATAAAAATTAAGTGGAACAATAATCATAATTGCATATTATATAAATGACTTTGTAAAACAAGAGGCAGGATTAGCATTAGTAATTAGTCAAATAGCATAATGTAAAAGACATAAGCATTAGAAAGCTTACAATTAGGCCGGGCATGGTGACTCACGCCTGTAATCCCAGCACTTTGGGAGGCCGAGGCAGGCAGATCACAAGGTTAGGAGATAGAGACCATCCTGGCTAACATGGTGAAACCCCATCTCTACTAAAAAAATACAAAAAATTAGCCGGGCGTGGTGGCGGGCGCCTGTAGTCCCAGCTACTCAGGAGGCTGAGGCAGAAGAATGGCGTGAACCTGGGAGGCGGAGCTTGTAGTGGGCCTAGATTGCGACATTGCACTCCAGCCTGGGAGAAGGAGCGAGACTCCCTCTCAAAAAAAAAAAAAGAAAGAAAGTTCACAATTAGAGTCTTTTTTTTTTTTTTTTTAGTTTTGAGAGCTTTCTGATTTTTAGGATTCCTGATGAAAACACAGAATCCCTAAGGTGGGAGGATCGCTTGAGGGGCCAGGAGTTCAAGGCCAGGAGTTGCAGCCTGGGCAACATAGCTAGACTCCTATCTCTTAAAGATATACTCACACTCTCTCTCTCTCTCTCTCACACACACACACACAGAATCCCTTTGGAGGGGTAATAATTTAAGGCTTTATCACTTTGCAGCTAGTTGAGGACTAGCTCACGTGTGTAGGATTATGTACAGCAGAGGATACTGGTAAGAAAAGACACAAAAAGGGCATAAAGGAGTGTCAAAGATCAACCACACTTTACAATTTTAAAATGGGGCTGCTGCAGCCACTAGGATCAGCCAGGGGGTAGTTTATGGTTTCTTTGTGCTGTTATATCAAACATGTCAATCATGGTCATTGCCCACTTACTGCCCTACTGAAGGGGAAGCCTAGCAGCCATGTTTTACCTCAGCGGGAGTCAGTCCTTGACCAGAGGGCAGTCGACTCTCACTTCCATCCTAGCCTAGGATAAACACAAAAGATTCATGTGTTAGTTCATTCTTGCATTGAGACTAGTTCATTTATAAAGAAAACAAATTTAGTTGGCTTATAGTTATGCAGGTTATGCAAGAAGCATGGCACCCACATCTGCCTCTGGTGAGGGCCTCAGGAAGCTTCCAGTCACGGCAGAAGGCAAAGGGGGAGCAGGCATGTCAAATGGGGGAGAATGGGAGCAAGAGCTGGGGGAGACGCCACACTTGTAAACAACCAGATCTCTCATGAACTGGGCAACAACTCTCTCGTTATTGTGGGGACAGCACCAAGCAATTCATAAGGGATCTGCCCCCATGACTCAAACACCTCCCACCGGGTCCCTCCTCCAATGTTGTGGGTTACATTTCAACATGATATTTAAAGGGGACAAATATCCAAACTATGTCATTCCACCTATGGCCTCTCAAATCCCTTGTCCTTCTCACATTGCAAAATACCATCACCCTTCCTCATAGTCCCCCAGTCTTAATACATTCCAGCATCAACTAAATCAAAAGTCCAAAGTTCAAAGTCTCATCAAGTCAAATTCCTTCTACCTAGAAGCTTGTAGAATCCAAAGCAATTTCTTTACTTCCAAGACACAATGGGGGTACAAGCATTGGGTAGACATTCTCAATCCAAAGGGGAGAAACCAGCTAAAAGGAAGGGGCTGCAGGCCCCACACGTCTGAAATGCAGCAGGACAGACATCAAACCTTAAAGTTCCAACATAATCTCCTTTGACTCCCTGTCCCACATCCAGGGCACACTGGTGCAAGGGATGGGCTCCCAAGGCTTTGGGAAGCTAGCTCCACCCCTGTGACTTTGCAGGGTACAGTCCCCAAGGCTACTCTCAGAGGTTGAAGTTGAGTGCCTGTGGTTTTTCCAGGTTCAGGATGCAAGTCAGTGGCTATACCATTCTAGGGTCTGGAGGGCAGTAGCCCTCTTCCCACAACCCCACTAGTCAGTGCTCCAGTGAACACTCTATGTGGGGACTCTAATTAATTTCCTCTTAGCACTGCCTTAGTAGAGTATCTATGTGTGGGGGCTCACTCCCATGGTAGCCTTCCACCTGGGCACCCGGGATTTTCTATACACCCTTTGAGATCCAGGTGGAAGCTGCCAAATGTCCTTCACTCCTGCATTCTGTGCACCTGCAGGCTTACCACCGTGTGGAAGCTACCAAGGCTTACAGCTTGTGCCCCCTGGAGCAGTGGCCTGAGCTGTACCTCGTGCCCTTTGAGCTGCAGCTGGAGCTGAAGCAGCTGGGATGTGGGAGCAGTGCTCTGATGCTGAACAGGGCAGTGAGGCCCTGGGTCTGGCCCCTGAAATCAGTCCTTCCTCCTTAGGCCTCTGGGCCTGTGATGGGAGGAGCTGCCTAGAAGATCTCTGAAATGCCTTTAAGCCCTTTTCCCATTGTCTTGGATATCAGCACTTGGCACCCTTTTAGTCACACAAATCTCTCTAGCAAGTGGTCATTCCACAGCATGCTTGGATTCTTTCTCTAGCACAGGTCCAGGTTGCAAATTTTCTAAACTTTTACACCCTGCTTTCCTTTTAAATGTAAGTTCCAGCTTTAAGTAATTCCTTTGCTTCCACATCTGATTACATGCAGTTAGAATCAGCCAGGCCACATCTTGAACACTTTGCTGCTTAAAAATTTCTTCTTCCAGATACCTTAAGTCATCACTCCTAAGTTCAAACTTCCTTAGGACATGAACACAGTACAGCCAAGTTCTTTGCTAGGGTGTAACACAGGTGACCTTTACTCCAATTCTCAATAACTTCTTCATTTCCATCTGAGACCTTATCAACCTGCTTCACTGTCCATATTTCTATCAGCATTTTGGTCACAACGATTTAACCAGTCTCTAAGAAGTTCCAAACTTTCCCTGATCTTCCTATCTTCCAAGATGTCCAAACTCTCACAACCTCTACCCATTATCCAGTTTTAAAGCTGCTTCTACATTTTCATATATCTTTATAGCAATGCCCCACTTCTTGATATCAATTTTCTCTGTTACTCTATTGTTGCATTGCTATAAAGGAATACCTGAGACTGGGTAATCTATAAACAAAAGAAATTTAATTAGCTCATGGTTCTTCAGGTTGTACATGAAACATAGTGCTGGCATCTGCTTCTGGTGAGGCCTCAAGAAGCTTCCAATCATGGCTGAAGGCAAAGGGGGACCAGGCAAATCACATGGCAAGAGTAGCAGCAAGAGAGGGAGGAGGCACCACACTCTCTTAACCAGATTTCATATGAACTCAGAGCGAGAACTCACTCATTACCATGAGGACAGCACCAAGCCATCATGAGGAATCCACCCCCATCACCCAAATATCTCCCACCAGGCCTCACCTCCAACACTGGGAATTACTGTTTTTTTTTTTCTCGAGACAGAGTCTCGCTCTGTCACCCAGGCTTGAGGGCAGTGGCGCAATCTCGGCTCACCACAACCTCTGCCTCCTGGGTTCAAGCCATTCTCCCGCCTCAGCCTCCTGAGTAGCTAGGATTACAGGTGTGCACCACCATGCCTGGCGAATTTTTGTATTTTTAGTAGAGATGGGGTTTCATCATGTTGGCCAGGCTAGTCTTGAACCCCTGACCTCGTGATCCACCTGCCTTGGTCTCCCAAAGTGCTGAGATTACAGGCATGAGCCACCATGCCTGGCTGGGAATTATACTTCAACATGATATTTGGAGAGGGCAAACACCCAAATGATATCAAACATGCTATTTAGCCTAATTCAGCATCAGATTCTGAAAACATGAGTGGGCTCATTGCTGTAATAATATTGCTACTACAAAACTTTTCTATTATATCAGAACAGGCAAATCTGAGTTACATACAAATCTTATTTTTCTATTTTCTTGTTTTTTTCATTTCTTGGATAGATAATGCATGAACATAGTTCAGAATTCAAAAGAGACAGTGAAAAGCATGCTTCCCTCTCTCACCTATCTAGACCCTGTTTCAGTGATCCACTGAAGGCATCACTGTTTCTAGTGTCTAGTTAGCTTTCCAGAATTTTTCTATGAATTATAAAAATGTATAGTCTTACAAGCTTGAAAATTGAATAATCTTTTTTTCTTTTTCTTTAACCTGCTGCATCCAGTTAATTCAAAAGTCCTAAATTCTATTTCAAAAGATGTGTGCATTTTATCAATACTGTGTCAGCATCTTTACATGTCTCCCCGACTCTGTTAAAGAGGAGAGACACTTTCCATGAAGCTACCAGAGCAATTTTTTTCCGTGTTGTGAAATACGTTAGAAAATATTAATATTATATAAAGACATATGTATAATATAAGATATATATATACATACACACATACAGCATACATGCTCTCTTAATCTGTTCTGGTTGCTACAACAAAATATCTTCAACCAGTATATTTATAAACAACATGAATTTGTAATTCATAAACAACATAAATTTACTGTTTGCAGTTCTGGAGGCTGGGAAGTTCAAGATAAAGGTGCCAGTAAATTCAGTACCTGATGAAGTTTCCTTTCCACCATAGAAGATGGTGTCTTCTATGTGTCCTCAAATGATGGAAGGAGCAAAACAAGTTCTCTTTTCTCAAGGCTCTTTTATATGGGCACTAGTCCCATTCATAAGAGCAGATCCCCTCATGACCTAATCACTTTCTAAATGTCTCACCTCTTAATATTATCATATTGGGTATTAGGTTCCAACACAGGAATTTGGGGGAATAACACCATTCAGACCATAGCACACACAAAATGGTATATATGATTTACAGGCATATTTTATATAAGACAACGTTTCATATACCTATCAGCTAGCTTACATCATAAAACATTACTAGCACTTGAGAAACCTACTTTATGCCCTTTTTTGGCTCACGTGTTTTGCTGCTCTGTTTTTAGGCACATACACATTAAGGATTATTTCTTCTTAAAGAATTGACTCCTTTATAATTATGTAATGCCACTCTTTATCCCTGATAACTTTCCTTGCTTTGAATTCTCCTCTATCTGAAATTGATATAGTGATTCCTGCTTTCTTCTTATTAGTGTCAGCATGGTATATCTTTCTTATCATTTACTTTTAATACATGTGTCTTTATATTTAAAGTGGGTTTCTTGTGGACAAAATATAATTCAAAATTGTTTTTTATCCTTTCTGACACTCTTTGTCCTTTAATTGGTGCATTTAGACTATTGATATTCAAAATGATTCTTGATATTGTTAAATTAATATCTACCTCTTTTGTTACTGTTTTCTATTTTTTGCCCTTGTTCCTTATTCCTATTGTGTCTTTTACTCTTTTACTTTTTTTGTAAGTATTTGTCTTTTACTCTTTTACTGCCTTTTGTGGTTTTAATTGTGCATATTCTATGACTTTATTTTGCCACATTTCTTCTTGTGCCCTTTTTTGACAGTTTGCTTTTCACTCATTCTACCCCAGAGTGATTGCTTTTCTAGATATTGAATTCTCCCATAGTCTTAGAATCAATTTATTGTACCCCAATAAAATAAACATATAGTTTTGCATGCTTTTGAAATTTTCATGAAGGGAATTACACTGATTGTGTGTTTTGTGACTTACCTTCTCAGTTCAAATTTGCTTTGATATTTGCCCATGTAGCAGTAAGACATTGATTATTCCTTTTCACTGCTGTATAATATTCCATTATGTGACAACACCTACCTTTCTTTAGCCATTCTTCTATCAATACACATTTCAATTGCTTGCAATTTTTAGGCTATTTCTAATAATATTCCTGTAAATATTCTTGTAAATATATTCTGATGCATGCATACAAGAGTTCATAGTTTATATATGAAGGAAAGGAATTTTAGGCTATGGACATGTACATCTTCAAATTTCCTGAGTAATATCAACCTTTGTTCCAAAGTGAAAGACTAGCTTACACTTCCACCAACAGCACATAAGGGTTCCTATTGTTCCACATTCTTGCAAACACTACAGATTTTAAAACACTACAGATTTTAAACTTGGCCAGGCACAATGGCTTAGGTCTGTAATCCCAGCACATTGGGAAGTCAAGGTGGGAGGATCACTTGAGCCCAGGAGTTTAAGACCAGCCTGAGTATCTTGTCTCTTACAAAAAAATTAGCCAGGTGTGGTGGTGTGCATCTGTAATCCCAGCTACTTGGGAGGCAGAGGCAGTGATAGTAGCAGGAGGCAGACAAATTCCTAGGCAGACAGGGGATGGTCTCTAGTGAAACCCAACCTTCAAACCAAAGACAGCCAGAAGGCTGAAAACTGGGCTGCTAGTTCTGCATAGAGTCCATAACCTGGGGTGAGAACTTCCTCGATGCCTTTTAGCCAGTCAAATGGTGTTTTTTCCAGGCCCACTCATGGACAAATCAGGACGTACTTCCCAACTCTGAGCCCATAAAAACCCCAGACTCAACCACACATTGGGATTACCCTGCCTTCAGATAGGGGCTACCCACTTTTGGTCCTCTCTTCTGTTGAGAGTTGGTCTGTTGCTCAATAAAACTCTTCTCCACCTTGCTTACTCTCTGGTTGGTCATATAACCTCATTCTTCTTGGATGTGGGACAAGAACCTGGGACCCACCAAATGCTGGGTGCAAAAGGAGCTCTAACACCATAGCCCTCAGTGCTCTGCTGGCACTGGGCAGCCACCCCACGTGATAAGAAGCAGTGGCAGGGCCAGGCCAGCCCAGGAGCCTCAGGCCAGAGCAAGGTGGTAGGACCGAATGAGCTGTAACATGAATGAGCTGAAGCATGTTCCTGGCCAGCCCACCGAATGGCAGGCAGTGACATGCTCCCATTTGCCGGACCACAGGGGAAGAGCTGCAATCCTTCTCAGGGCCCAGACCTTGGGACTCCCTGAGCCAGAGTTATGACACACTGTAATATCCCCTTGCAGTCACAAGTGAAATTCAGTCAGAGGAGCTGCCAGCCACAGAGTTTTCCAGGTGGCAAAGTGGCACTGAAAGAATCCTATGTCAGCAGGAGGACTACTTGAGCCCAGGAGTTCAGAACCATGATGGTCAACATAGAGAGACTCCATCTCTACAAAAAAAATAAAAATAAAAATTAGCAGGGCATGATGCTGTACACCTGTAATCTCAAGCTACCTGGGAAGTTGAGGTGAGAGGATCACCTGAGCCCACTAGTTTGAGGCTGCAGTGAGCCATGATCATATCACTGCACTCCAGTCTGAGCCACAGAGTGAAACCTTGTCTCCTAAAAGAAAAAACTTTTGCCAGCTTCTAATAAGTGCAATATGGTACCTCATTGGGATTTTCATTTTCATTTCCATGATGATAATGTGATCAAGCCATCTTTTCATGTCTCTCTTAAGTAGTGTTCTGGCTGCCTCCCACAAGTGTTTACTTATGCAGTCTTTATTATCATTCAGTTATAAGTATTTTCTAATTTCTATTGTGATTTTCTCTTTAATCCATGGATTAATTTCTGAATGTATAGCATTTTAAAGGTATCTTTTTGTTACTGATTTCTAACTTAAATGCATTAATGTCACTAAACGTGTTCTATTTAGTATTCATTCTTTGAAAACTTTTAATAATTTGTTATATGAATAAGTATATGGTCAATTTTCATATATGTCCATATTTACTTAAAAAGAATGTGTATTCCCTAGTAATTGCATGACATCAGTTGAATAAACATATTTTGAGTTTCTACCAACTTCTAGGTCTTTTCTAGAGTTGATCACATGGCTTTTAAGAGCTCTTTAAACCTCAGAAACACAAAGATGAGGGTTGCACCTAACCTCATCATTTTGGCTGATATCTACCTTAAAGTAAAATCCTTGGGGAAGAACATTATAATTAACTTCTGAAAAACAAGAGAAATTAGGATTAAGTAGAATTCAACTTCCAATAAAGGGGCAGTGAGAAGAGGAAGAAAATTAAACTTCTCTTAGCTCATAACAGAAGGGGCAAAAATCAAACTTTACAATGGAAGTCTCAAACTTGATATTATCCATATTGTAGCCAAATTCCTTCAAAGTATGTCTGAAAATCCTCTTTTTCAACAGAAAATTGCTTGAAAAATAATGGTATAAGGATTACAAAGGAAGAAACAAAACCACCATTCCCTCACATCTGTATGGTATGATATGATATGACATGATATGATATCATTGCCTAAATAGAAGATACAGAAGAATCTACAAATGATTAGAATTAGTAACAGTATGGCAAATGTGTTGATTATAAGATTAATATACGAAATTGATACACAACAGCAACAAAAAGTTAGAAATTTGACATTTTAAAAAGACATATCCAGCCACTACATATCTTTTAGAATGGCCAAAATCCAAAACACCTACAACATCAAATAATGACAAGGATGTGCAACAACGGGAACTCCAGACATGACTGGTGGGAATGCAAATGGCACAGCCACTTTGGAAAACAATTTGGCAGTTTCTTACAAAACTAAACATACTCTTACCACATGATTCAGTAATCACATTCTTGATATCTACCCAAAGGAGTTGAAAACTTCTGTTGACACAAAACCCTGTACATGGGTATTTATAGCATCTCTATTAATACTTGCCAAAGCTTGGAAACAAGCAAAAACAAGCAAAACGTCCTTCAGTAGGTAAATGGATAAATAAAACTTCGGTACATCTAGAAACTTAAATGCATTTCAGTAAGTGAAAGAAGCCAGTCGGAAAAAGCTATACTGTATTGGAATTATACAGTATAGCTTTTGAAAAAGACATTCTGAAAAAGGAAAAACTATGGAGACAAGAAAATGATCAGTGGTGACCAGAGACTGGGGTTGGGTGAAGGAGGGAGAGATGAATGGGTGGAGCACGGAGGAATTTTAGGGCAGTGAAACTATTCTGTATGATACCATTGTGGAGTCCTGAGGAGTAAGCAACAAAAGGCAAGAACCCCAGGTGAGGAAGAACAATGAACAATTGTTCTGAGAGATGACTAATCACAACAACATGAGGACACAACAATCCTCCTCGGCACAGTGACCTCAACTACTGGCACAATGATTGGTTCTGAATGTAGCCCCATTCAGCACTATAAAACTTCCCAATAAAACTTCCCTCTAGCACCTGCCTCTTTGCAGACAGCCCCTTCTCTGCTGCGGTGCCCATTGCATCCTTGCAACATATTTTCATACCCTCTCTAACAAATATGCCTTTCTTTACCTATGACTGTCTTGGTAAACACCTTTACCACCTGTGACACTGACCCTAACTAGTCACTACCTGCAAAAACCATCATAGTGGACACATGTCTTATACATTTGTCAAAACCCATGAAATGTACAATACCAAGAATGAATCTTAACATAAACAACAGACTTAGGATGCTAATAATGTATAACTGTAGGTTCATTAATTGTAACAAATGTGTCACTCTGCTGCAGGATGCTATGGGGAGTGTACCAGTCAGAGTTCTCAAGAGGAATAGAATCAATGGGATATACATATATATACCTACATATATATATGTAACCCATTGATTCTATGCATATCCCATTAATTCTATTCCTCTAGAAAAACCCTCATAGGCCGGGCGCTGTGGCTCACGCCTGTAATCCCAGCACTTTGAGAGGCCAAGGCGGGCGGATCACGAGGTCAGGAGATCCAGACCATTCTGGCGAACACGGTGAAACCCCGTCTCTACTAAAAACACAAAAAAAATTAGCGGGGCGCGGTGGCGGGCGCCTGTAGTCCCAGCTACTCGGGAGGCTGAGGCAGGAGAATGGCGTGAACCCGGGAGGCGGAGCTTGCAGTGAAAAGAGATCGCGCCACTGCACTCCAGCCTGGGCGACAGACTCCGTCTCAAAAAAAAAACAAAAACAAAAACAAAAAAAACCCCTCGTATATATATGAGAATATTTACTATGGGACTCACTCATTCAATGACCTGAAGGCCAGAAGTCTCATGGTATGCTGTCTGCAAACTGGAGAATTAGAAAAACTGAAAAGCTCAAGGGGAGAGAGAAATAATTTGCCGTTCCTTTGTCATTTTGTTCCATTTGGGCCCTCAATGGGTTGGCTCATGCCCACCCACATTAGCCAATCTGATATTCTTTGCTTAATGATTCAAATGTTAATCTCTTCCAGAAACTCCCTCACTGATACACCCAGAAATAATATTTTACCAGCTATCTGGTCATCCCTTAGCCTAGTCAAGTTGACATATAAAATTAGCCATCACACAGAGATGACTGCGTATGTGTGGGAGTGAGGAGTGTACAGAAAATCTCCGCACCTTCCATGAAATTTTGCTGGGAACCTAAGACTAAGACTAAAACTAAAATAAAATCTATTTTTAAAAAAACTAATTTTTTGCTTGAAATCCCAGCACTTTGGGAGGTTGAGGTGGGAGGATCACTTGAGCCCAGGAAGTCAAGGCTGCAGTGAGCCATGGTCACATTGCACTCCAGCCTGGGTGACAGAGTGAGACCCTGTCTCAAAAATAAATAAAAAGACATTTTTAGTAGTAACAAAAATATAAAGTAACTAGGAATAGCAAAAGAAGTATAAGTCCTTTATGGAAAAAATAATAATACTTTATTAGAAGACTTTAAAGAAGACATAAGTAAACAGAGAGACATACCATGTTTACGAATAGGGAGATTCCAAATGGATCTATAGATTTAACACAATCCCATTAAAAATCCCAACAGGTTTTTCATAGAACCTATATCAGTCAAAGCACAATTACAGAAGCAGAACCAATTATACTACTTTACAGTATAAGAAACTTACTATAGTATACTATCATTTCTCTCTTCCCAGCTTTTGTGCTACTGTTGTCATGCAGTTCACATCTATATAAACTCTACACTACACTTTATTTTTGTTTCAACAGTCCATTCTCTTTTATTTAGTTATTTTTAATTTGTTTGTTTGTTTGTTTCTGAGACAGAGTCTCGCTCTGTCACCCAGGCTGGAGTGCAGTGGTGTGATCTCAGTTCACTGCAACCTCTGCCTCCTGAGTTCAAGCAATTCTCGTGCCTCAGCCTCCTGAATAGCTGGAATTACAGATGTGTGCCAACACATCCAGCTCATTTTTGTATTATGCCATGTTGGCCAGGCTGGTCTTGAATTCCTGACCACAGGTGATCCGCCTACCTCGGCCTCCCAAAGTGTTGGGAATATAGGTGTAAGCCACTGTGCCCAACCTCAATAGTTCATTCTCTTTTAAAGGGCTCTAAGTAATAAGAAAAAGCAAGTATGTATTTACCAACAGAGTTAGCATTTCTGTTGTTCTTCCCTTGTGTAGTTCCAGGTTTTCTTGTTATCATTTTCCTTCCGCATGAGGGACCTCCTTTAAGATTTCTTGTAGTACAGGTCTATTGGCGGTTAGTTCTTTCAGGTTTTGTAAGTCTAAAAAAGTGTTTTACCTCCGTTTTTAGAAAATATTCTTATTTGTAATTTTATTTATAATTTTTTTCTTTCAGTACTTTAAAGATGTTTTCTCCAGTCTTCTTGCTTGCATTGTTTCTGAGAGAAATATGCTGTCCTCCTTATCTTTGTTTTTCTGTATGTAGCATGTCTTCTTTTTCTGGCTGCTTTTAAGATTTTCTTTTTGTCACTGGTTTTGGGCAGTTTATAGTTGCCCAAACTGGTATAGTTTTCTTTCTGCTTCTTTTACATGGAATTTATTGAAATTTCTTAGAATTGTGGGTTTATATTTTGTACCAAATTTAGAAATACATTGTCATTATTTCCTCAAATACTTTTCTATCCCCCTTCCTTTAGGGTCCCCAATCACATATACAACTTCTCCTCAACTCAAGATGGGATTATGTCCCAATAAACCCATTATAAGTTGAAAATCTCATGTCAAAAATGCACTCAATACACCTAACCTACCAAACATCATGGCTTGGCCTAGCCTGTCTTAGACAGGCTCAGAACACTTACATTAGCCTGCAGTTCAGCAAAATCATCTAATATTTTATTATTTTTCTATAATAAAGTGTTGAACATCTCATGTAATTTGTTAGGTACTCTACTGAAAGTAAAATACAGAATGGTTGTGTGGGTACTCAAAGTACAGTTTCTACTGAATAAGTATCACTTTTGCACCATTGTAAAGTTAAAAAATTGTAAGTCAGGGACTGTCTGTATAGTAAACCAGTTAAAGTTGCTCCACAGTTTATGATATTCTGTTTACTTTTTAAAATTTATTTTTTTCTGTGTTTTTCATTTTGGATTATTTCTATTGCTATGTCTACAAGTTTACTAATGTTCTCTTCCACAGTGTCTAATTTGTCTTTAATCCCATCAGTGTATTTTCCATCTCAAGTATTATAGTTTTCATCTCTAAAATCTATTTGGATCCTTTTTATATCTTCTATGTCTCTAATTAACATGTTCAATCTTTCCATTAACTTTTTGAACATATGGAATACAGGCATAATGACTATTTTAATGCCATTCGATAATTTTTGCATCTTTGTCAATTCTGGATGAGTTTCTATTGATTTATTTTTCTTATAATTATGGGCCATATTTTCCTGCATCATTTGATTGCCCGGTAATTTTTGATTGGATGCCAGACATTGTGTTTTTTACCTTGTGGGGATTAATTTTTTTATTCTATAAATATCATTGAAGTTGGTTCTGGACCAAAGTTAAATTACTATGAAATAGTTTGGCCTTTTTAAATCTGTCTGTTGAATTTGTTAGCTAAGCCCAGATCAGCATTTATTCTAGAGCTAATTATTCCCCACTTCTAGGGCATGGCTATACTGAGTACTCTACACAATTCCCCATGAATTATGGGGTTTTCTAACTTGGCTGGGGGATGAGAGTGGTCAGTGGAGAGGCACATTTCTAGCCCTGGGCAAGCACCATTATTCCCTCTAATCCTCTTGGGTGCTCCAGCACTACTGAGGTTTAAAAAAGAAATCTCTTGAGTGACTCTTTCAGAGCCTCAGTTAGTTTCCTCATGTGCATGCATTCTTCACTAATCTGCTAAATATTTGAGGGAAACCCTCTGAAGGTCTCTGGACTTCTCTGTGTAAGAATTTTAGCCACCTAGGTTTCCTCAAGGTTTCAGTCAACATCCTTAACTCAAGGAGTTTACCAGGCTCTGACTTGAGTGTCCCCTCCCTGTGCCATGGGAGGGGAAACTCAAGTTTATCCTTACAATCAGAGGGGGGATATGTGTTTGCTTCCCATATCTCAGGGAACACTACCCCTCATTGCTTGATGTCTAATATCTTGAAAAGTGTTGTTCCATATATTTTGCTCACTTTTTAAGTTGTCCCAAATAGGAGGGTACCACTAAATCCTGTTAATCCATCTTGGCTGGAAGCAGAAGCCTGACAAATTGCTTTTATTATAATGTTATAGAAATATCTACAAATAGAAAACACTTAAATTCCTGATGTATATAACTCATACAATGAAAAAGCATTTAAAATTTTTATAAATTGTAATAAATCCATAAAATAAATAAAATTCAAATTAATTACTTTAACGTCACTGATCTGTGATTTGGTTTAAACTAAACAATACTGATTGGTCTGGTACATTCATTTAGTTTGGCAAATTTTTACTGTTTGTGCTGTGTTGACTCACTTCCCCCATTAGTTCTCTATATTTGAATCACTGAAAAACATTCATCTGTACAATACACTGTGATGTCATTCAGCCTCCACTTAGTTCAAATTCATCAGTTACATATCAAGTCTACCCCCTGTTTTCATTGATGTTTCTACAATTACATGTGCAACTTGGAATACTGAAATTTTGTGACAGTACTTGGCTATAAAATGGGCACTCAGATGGTCCTAAATATACTTATATTAATTTTATTAATTTTCAAAATAATCATTGAGTTAGAAAAAATGAAATTTTAAAACTTCTTTTACAGCCTGGGCAACACAGTGAGACTCCATCTCTACAAAAAAGAATTTTGTTTTAATTAACTGGCATAGTGGTTTTGATGGTTAGTATTGAGTATCAATCTGATTGGATTGGAGGATGCAAAGTATTGTTCCTGGGTGTGTCTGTGAGGGTGTTGCCAAAGGAGAGTAATATTTGAGTCAGTGGGCTGGGAGAGGCAGACCCACCTTCAATCTGAGTGGACAATGATCTAATCAGCTGCCAGTGCATCTAGAATAAAGCAGGCAGAAGAAGGTGGAAGGAGCCGACTTGCTGAGTCTTCTGATCTTCATCTTTCTCCTGTGCTGGACACTTCCTGTCCTCAAACATCAGACTCCAAGTTCCTGGCTTTTGTACTCTTGGGCTTACACTAATGGTTTGCCAGGGGCTCCCAGGCCTTCAGCCACAGACTGAAGGCGGCACTGTCGGCTTCCCTACCTGTGAGGTTTTGGAACTTGGTTTTGGGACTGATCCATCACTGGCTTCCTTGCTCCTCAACCTGCAGACGGCCTATCGTGGGACTTTACCTTATGGCCATGTGAGTCAATTCTCCTTAATAAACTCCCTTTCATATATACATATATCCTATTAGCTCTGTCCCGCTAGAGAACCCTAACTAATACAGTGGTGTACACCTGTAGTACTAGCTACTCAGGAGGCTGAGGTGGAAGGACTGTTTGAGCCCAGGAAGTCAAGGCTGCAATGAGCCATGTTCATGTCACTGCACTCCAGCCTGGGTGGCAGCAAGATTCTATTGCAAAAAAAAAAAAAAAAAAAAAAATTGTAGAGAACATGCAGTTTGAAATATACCGTTCCAATGCAAGACAATAAAATGTTTCTCAAATTGGATGGTCGTCATGTTGAAAAGACTATGGACGTATTTGAGCGAAGAGAATTGCTGAGGATCTCTACTTTGTCCAAAAGGACTGATAATGAGAGAGAAACAAGGAATGAAGTTGTGATGAGCTACAGAAAAATGCCTGCAAGAGAAAATAGGGGGAAACTTTAAGAGAATAACCAAAATAAGATGGCACGGTGGCTCATGCCTATAATCCCAGCACTTTGGGAGCCTGAGGCAGGAGGATTGCTTGAGCCCAGCAGTTCAAGACCAGCCTGGGCAACATAGTAAGACCCCCTCTCTACAAAAAATATTTTGTATCTGCAAAAGAGGCTGAAATGGAAGAATTGCTTTAGCTTGACAGGTGGAGCTACAGTGAACCATGGGTTCACCTCTGCACTCCAGGCTAGGTGATACAGTGAGATCCTGTCTCAAGAAAAAAGAAAGAATAGCCAAAATAGCTGCACAGTGTAAAAATGTAAGCGTGACAACAGCTCAGTTACAAAGGAGCTTAACTAGGAAGACATTGCCTGACAGAAAGAACAAAAATAAGGATACAGGGGAAAATAGACTATCCAGGATCTTTATGGGTAATGCAGGAATGAAAGAAAAGGCAGTATCTCTAGGAAAGGAAAAGAAGATACATCAGCCAAACTAAAGAGAAAATATCAGTGCAGCTTTTGCCAATAGTCAGAGTATAGATCTGAATCATAACAGGATAGAATCATGTTCTCTCATAGAAGGCGAGGTGAGTTTTCAGGCCTCGCATTGAACCAGCCTGTGTGGGTAAGTCAGTCATTGGGGTCCCTCACACAAGAAGAATTCAGCAAGACAGAGAAAAGAGAACACTACGCCTTTCTATGGGAGACCTGGGCTTGGTTTCAAGGTCTTCCTCTCTGTGGTGCTCTGTGTCTGCCCCTGGCTTCCTGAGTGCTCTCCTAGCTTAACCTGTAACTGCTCTATGAGTTCTGACCTTTGTGAACTTTTTCCTACCATGTGACTTGAGGGTAGATCTTTCATTTTCTTTTGGTCTTCATTCTCGGCCTTTTCGTTGACTTTTTTTTGGATCAGGTTTACTTACTCTGTTTCTTCTCTATTCAGTGATGTTGTCTGTCCGTCACTTATCAGGGTAAGGAAAACAGTCCTCCAAGGAACAGAAAGTTCCCCAGTATAGAAGCGAGGGAAGGGCCATTTGGAGTAACCATAACCCCAACGGCAAGGTCCTTATTATAGGACTGCATTAGTCTGTTCTCACACTGCTATAAAGAAATGCCTGATACTGGGTAATTTACAAAGGGGTTTAATTGGCTCACAGTTCCACAGGCTGTACAGGAATCATGATGCTGGCATCTGCTAGGCTTCTGGGGAGGCCTCAGGAAAGTTAGAATCACAGCAGAAGACAAAGGGGTAGCGAGCACTTGACACGGCCAGAGCAGGAGGAATAGAGAGAGAGGAGGGAGGTGGGTACACACTTTTCAACAACTAGATCTTACGAGAACTCACTATCATGAAGACGGTGCCACGGTGAGGGTGCAAAACCAATCAGGAAGGATCCACCCTCATGATCCAATCACCTCCCACCAGGCCCCACCTCCAACATTGGGGATTAAGATTCCAGATGAGATTTGGGTGGGGACACAGATCCAAACCATATCAGAGACCTAAGAGCTAAACGGAATGCCAAGAAGAGTCTATGTAGTACTTTAAACCTACAAGTTCTTTCAGTGAGTGTGCATAACTTGGGGCTTTAATAACTATGTGAAGCCAACGGAATAATCTGAAGTTCACCTGAGGAAAAAAAAAAAAAAAAATCTCAAATGTTTGTACTTCAGAATCCCCACTCTGCGACGAAGGTCAGTTTTCTACATAAACCTAAACAATGCTTTGGAGTGGACAAAGTGAGTGCCAGAAAGAGTGAGAGAAAGTGGGAAAAGGCAGGAATCCAGGCTCCCGGTCTTTGATAGGAAAATCTTTCCCCTTTATATTCTCTCATGGTGACAGAGAAGAGGGAAATCTGAGACACATCAGATGTGAGATGAGATATCATGCCCTATTTCGGCTCAAAGGCTCCTTAGGAATTTAGCATCATTCACACTCTTCACATACCCCACTTCGGGGCCGTTAACTTCAGGGTCACAGTGTGACAGAACTCCGGTTTCTCATCACTGGACATGATTTTTCCAAGACAGAAAGTCCACTGAGGACACTCACTAATCTGCCTGATCAGGCAGCTCTTAGGGGCAGGTCCAAAGATTGCCCTTAGTTTGGGAGACCCTACAGCTTCCTGTGTAGACTCATTTTGCCTGAAGTAATTACTGTCTTATCAGACATTATTTAATTTAGGAATATACTAAGTATTATATTTTTTCCGATAAAGCAGTTATTTTAATGGCTTTTTTCTCAACATTGTGATTGTATGTTTTCTGAAAATATCTGAGTGTTTTTTCTTGAGAAATAGGATCCTCCTATCATATATGAAAAATTTTAGAGCTGGAAAGGACTGCAGTCCTCTTTATTTCAAGAAGGAACTGAAGTCTAAAATAAGTATACTGTAGGCTCAGATTATCTTAGTAAAACAAGATAAAATAAAATGATTAACTAATTCGACTCAGGTCATACTTCTGTAATAGCTAACTGTTATTCTTATGAAAAACCCACCTAAAGTCAAAACCTAAAAAGTGGTGAAGCTGGTATTCAAACTCAGATCTATTTGTCTCCGCTGGCTTTGGAGGCAGCTGTGATATGGTAGTGAAAGAGTAATCTGATACCAGCACCCATTATGTTATGCGGCTTTTCTCATGCAGACAGAGAGCTGCTCTGCATACCTAGATTGGTAATGTGAGTGCAGTGACGTGCTACAATTTGAATCAATGCTAATCAAAGGCAAAAAGGATTTGGAGTTGCCCTTCTACTTGTGTTTCTGGAATCTGATTCTATTGACAACAGAATAACTAGCACCTGTTTCTTTCCAAGCCTTACTTGAATTCTTCAATTTTTCCCAGCCGTGGAGCCGCCTGTAAATCTAGAGCAGTGGTCCTTAAAGGGTCTCTGTGGACCACTTAAACCAGAGGCACTCACTTTGAGGTCTTTTTATAAATATACAGATTCCTACCCAGGTCCCACCCATAATTTCCCACTCAGAATTTCCTGGGGGAGAGGAGGAAACAGAGATTTTTATATCTCCCTGAAGATGCTTATTACACTGAAGTTTGAGGATCACTGAGATTATAGAGCAATATCCCTATCCTTATGGGTGAGGCTGCAATAGCCTTTGCCTGAGTGGTTTGAAAATAATAGAATTGAAATCGTAATTAAAATCAGTTGGGTGTTGTGAGGCACGCCTGTAATCCCAGCCCTTTGGGAGGCTGAGGCGGCAGGATAGTTTGAGGCCTGGAGTTCAAGACTAACCTGGGCAACATAGCAAGATTCCATCCCTACAAAAAAAATTTTCTTTTAAATTAGTGCGGTGGTGGCATGCACCTGTAATACCAGCTACTTGGGAGGCTGAGATGCAAGGTTCACTTGAGCCTAGGAGTTTGAGGCTGCAGTGAGCTATGATTATGCAATTGTACTCCAGCCTGAGCAACACAGCAAGACTCCATATCTGAAATAAATAAGTAAATATCAGAGTAGCCTCAAGCAATCTTTTCTTTTTTTTGATATGGAGTCTTGCTCTTTCACCCAGGTTGGAGTGCAACAGTGTAATCTCAGCTCACTGCAACCTCCGCCTCCTGGGTTCAAGCGATCCTCCCATCTCAGCCTCCCAAATAGTTGGGATTACAAGTGTGCGCCACCATGCCCAACTAATTTTTGTATTTTTAGTAGAGACAGGGTATCACTATGTTGGCCAGGCTAGTCTTGAACTCCTGACCTCAAATGATCTGCCTGCCTCAGCCTCCCAAAGTGTTGGAATTATAGGTGTGAGCCTCTACACCCAGCCAAGCCATCTTTTCTTAGGGAAACTGAACTAAGTTTCCCAGGGGTGCAGTTTTAAAACTATCTTGAATTGCCTTTGTATTTTATTTTTCCAGGCACACGATAATTTGCAAAATAAAAAAGTAAAATACTTATATTACTCTGATGCCCATTTGACAACTACTTTTAACATGTTGATATATTATCTTCCTTTTTTTTTTTTTTTTTTTTTTTAGAGATCTGCTTTGTCCTTACATAAGGACGACTTAAAAATGAGCTCCTTGGTCAGAAGCAATATTGTATAAAAACACCCATTAGTACCCAGATAGTCACATTGGCAGAAGCATTGCGGTCAGGGAAGACAAATCTATATCCTGAATAAAGCTATTCAGAGAGGACAAACGGCTACCTCCTCCATTGTGGTCAACCTGCCAAGAGGTAGTCGTCTCCTCTTTCCCGGGGAAAAATCCTGTGTAGAGGGCTCCATCTCAGTCTCTGTTGTTGACAAGGTAGACACTTAGCAATGGGCGTAGCCACACCAAGCTTGGTGAGGGAAGTACCTGTTGAGACCATGCATAATCTTGATCCCTTCCACTGGGCCACTGAGCAAGCATTAAGGTAACTGCAGAAAGAGGCTGACACATCCACAGAGCAGGTCATTCTATCCACCTGATTACTGAAATTCTCTTCTATAGTGGATCCCCTTTGCTGAGTATTCATGTGGGACATTTTTTTTTTTTCGCTCTATACTCTATCCTGAAAGTGTCGTCCACCTATCTCTTCCTCTAACCTTTGGTGACCTTTGTCACCAATCTACCAAAACCTTTTTTCTGAGTTCCCAACATTTCAACCAAACTCTCAGTCCCTGTCCATGAATCAGAATATGTGTACTTCTGACCATCTCTTAATCTACACAGAGTGGACAACTAAATGTATTGCTCAGAGTTCTGCCCACTGGGTGAATTTTCCATCACCACTCTTTTACTAGGCCATCCCTGAATGCGGTTATAATGCTGCAGCCATCTGCATCCAGTTGATGCCAGATATATTGGACAAAACCATCTGTAAACCAGGCCTTAGCTTTTTCTTCCTCAGTCAGCTGGTGACTGGGAACTCCCCACAATGAGTTAGTAGAGAGATGGCACTGTAGCAGGAATAGGTGCTGTAGGAAACCATGCCACCTCTCATGCAACACACTTACCTGTTCAGGACTTCAGGATCTGTTTGCACTGAATCTCCTTCATATCATTTTCACTTGATGTTGAATTGCTGATGTCTTCAACCAATGTTCTATCTTGGTGGTTCAGAAAACGTCCAGTTCATCATGGGTAGTTCAGGATGTGGTCTCCAGATGTCCCATGACCAGAAGTTTAGTCTCTACCAGGGCCCAGTAGAAAACCAAGATCTGTTGCTGAAAAGAATTATCAATTCCAAGACCCCAGTGATCTGTGCTTCTTCCGGTATAACTGTTGTAGGCAGGCTCTAAAATGGCCCCCAAGGATCTCCACCTCCTGCTATTGATGCCTTTAAGTAATCCCATCCCCTTAGGTACGAGTTGGACTAGTGGCTTGCTTCTAATTATTAGAATATGGTGGATGTGATGGAATATCACTTTTGAGATTAGGTTTAAAAAGACTTTGGGGCCGGGCATGGTGGCTCACACCTGTAATCCCAGCACTTTGGGAGGTCAAGGCAGGCGGATCACAAGGTCAGGAGATTGAGACCATCCTGCCAACATGGTGAAACACCATCTGCACTAAAAATACAAAAATTAGCTGGGCATGGTGGTGCGCCTATAATCCCAGCTACTCAAGAGGCTGAGGCAGCAGAATTGCTTGAACCCGGGAGGTGGAGGCTGCAGTGAGCCAAGATCACGCCACTACACTCCAGCCTGGCAACAGAGCGAGACTCCATCTCAAAAAAAAAAAAAAAGACTTTGGTTTCCATTTTGGTCTCTCTTTCTCTCTCATCACTTATACTAGAGGAAGCAAGCTGCCTTGCTGTGAAAAGGCCTTTTTGGTCTTCTCTCTCTCTCTCTCACTTGTACTAGAGGAAAGAAGCTGCCTTGTTGTGAGAAGGCCTTTTTGGTCTCTCTCTCTCTCTATCACTTGTACTAGAGGAAGCAAGCTGCCATGTTGTGAGAAGGCCTATGGAAAGACCCACGTGCATTCAAGAAAGTGAAGCTCTCAATTCATTAAACTTCGAGGAACTGAAGCCTGCCAATGACCATGTGAGTGAAGTTAGAAGCGGATCCTTCAACGCCATTCGAGTAATTGAGAGGACTGCAGCTCTGCCCAGTGGCTTAGTTGCAACTTCATGAGATACCATGAGCTAAAACCACCTAGCTATGTTGCTCCTGGATTGATCAACAGAAACTGTGAAATAATAATTTTATTTTATTTTTGAGACAAAGTTTTGTTCTTGTTGCCCAGGCTGGAGTGCACTGGTGCGGTCTTGTCTCACTGCAACCTCTGCCTCCCAGGTTCAAGCAATTATCCTGCCTCAGCCTTTCAAGCAGCTGG
This sequence comes from Macaca mulatta, assembly GCF_049350105.2. Lineage (NCBI taxonomy): Eukaryota > Metazoa > Chordata > Mammalia > Primates > Cercopithecidae > Macaca > Macaca mulatta. The sequence continues at coordinate 139,962,720 of NC_133406.1, forward strand.
GATTACAGGGGTCTGCCACCATGACCAGCCGATTTTTTTTTTTTGTATTTTTAGTAGAGATGGGTTTTCACCATGTTGGCCAGGTTAGTTTCAAACTCCTGACCTCAAGTGATCCACTGCCTCGGCCTCCTGAAGTGCTGGGATTACAGGTATGAGCCACCACGCCCAGCCTAATTATTGTTTTACGCTACTAAATTTGGTGGTAATTTGTTATGTATCAACAGTTGAATATAATGATGATCTATGGGCTTATGGGTGTTCTACACAATACTGTTTGTGATTAAGGAACTCATTTCTCAGCTAAAGAAGTTTACCAATGAGCTCATGCCCACAGTTCATTGGTCTTGCCATGTGTGACATCTCTCAGAAGCAGCAGGGCTGATAAAACAGCTTACTGAAGTTTCTGTTACAGTGCCAGTTGAGAGAGAACACTCTGAAAGGTTAGGGCTTTATCCTATAGGATGTAGGGAATTCTTGGAAACAGAGATTAAATAATTAAACAGAGATTAAATAAATAATTCTTCCACAGCCAGAATACAGGGATCAAGGAGTGGAAGTGGGAGTGGCTCCTCCACGATTACCATTAACTACCAACCAGCAAAATTTTCTTTTCCTTTCCGCAACTTTGATTGCTGCTGGTTTAGAAGTTTTAGCTCTCAAAGGAGGAATGCTTTCATCAGAGGTCACAACAATGGCTCCACTGAATTGGAAGATGAGACTTCCATGCTATTGAAATAACGAACAAAAGAGGGATCATTGTTTTTGCCAGGGCAATTGCTCCCAATTACTAGGGATAAATTGAGTGGCTGCTACAGTAATGGAGATACGGCAGACTATGTTTAGAGCCCAAGACATTCTCTAAGGTGCTTCTGGGTACTATCAAATTCAGTAACAAAAGTTAAGGCAAAACCATAGCAACACATAAACAGACACTAAGATTTAGACCCTTTGGAAGTGAAGTTCTGGATCAGCTCCACCAGAAAAGAATTCTGACTGGCTGCGGGGCCACCTGATGGCAAAGGAAACAGACTATACAGCAGATATGACTATACAGGACTGTAATAATTATGTAATTTTCTTCCTTGCTTACTATGCATATATTGACATGTATTTACTTTCCCCCTCCTCTTCACTGTCCCCCTTTATTTTACACCAGGACTGTTATCTACAATTTAGTCTGTTAGAATATTTAGGTGAGATTACATAAAACAGACATCACCCAGGTATGGACATAGTGACTCCTGGAACTTTGGGCCCTCTTTTTTAGGAAGAGGATGGAAATGTCTGTAAAAAAGACAGTTGTATCTGGCTAAGCAAAAGCAGTAAGATACTATCGTTATCGTAAGATAGAAACACAAATTGATGCTGAGTGACCAAAAGGATAGATTCTGTTGGCTATTTACTGTCTCTCAGCTTCAAGCACACCTTTCAAAACTGGTTCAGGTTTGGGTGGGCAAAGTGTAATTTCCAGACTCCCTTGCCACTTGGTTTCTGGTTAGGTTCTGCAAAAAGAAAACCCTGAGTGGAGTTTTGAAAGAGAGAGGAAGAAAGGGAGAAAGGACTTTCTCTGCTTCCAGTTCTTGTCAGGATTGCTTCCATAGCAGCAGCAGCAGCAAATTGTGGCACTGAGCTTCTTTTAGCACCATTTCGGCCCTGGCAACACCCTTGCTGTGCTCCCTTGACAGCAGAAATACTAGCCCCACTGTGCTCCCTCACCAACTGGGTCATGCCACCTAAACCACATGGGCACCTGCCAGGTTACACTCTGATAACACTACTCTTACCTTTTATTTCCCCAGCCCTGAGGGCGTTAACTGCTTGCACTTACTACTCTTTGGTTATCTCAGTGTCTTCTCATTCCTCTTTCAGCCTTCCAACAACTACATAACAGTTTCTCACGTAGGATCCCACCTTTGTTTGCAATAACAGATGTGGTTTCTGTTTTCTTTTTTTTTTTTTTTTTTTTTTTTTTTTGTGAGACAGAGTCTTGCTCTGTCGCCCAGGCTGGAGTGCAGTGGCGGGATCTCAGCTCACTGCAAGCTCCGCCTCCCGGGTTTACGCCATTCTCCTGCCTCAGCCTCCCGAGTAGCTGGGACTACAGGCGCCCGCCACCTCGCCCGGCTAGTTTTTTTTGTATTTTTTAGTAGAGACGGGGTTTCACCATCTTAGCCAGGATGGTCTCAATCTCCTGACCTCGTGATCCGCCCGTCTCGGCCTCCCAAAGTGCTGGGATTACAGGCTTGAGCCACCGCGCCCAGCCGGTTTCTGTTTTCTTGACTGAACCGTGACTGATTCATGGGCATACAACCAGTGAAATATCAAAATCAGGATTTTGGTCATGACTGACTTTGGGGACCAACGAAACACATAGCAGAAAACTCAAAATAAGCCCCATGAATGATTTGGTAGGACAGACCCACCTATGCCTCAGAAATTGTTGCCCCAGTGGTTCCACTTCCTGAACTCCAATTTCTCTAAACGCTTACAGGCCAGTGTGTGTGCTTTGCATGTATTTGGCCACCAATGGCTTTAAGTCATTGAGCTTTACAAGGTGGTCCAGAAGGTTCTGTCCTCTCAGAGATATCCTACACAGCTGTTGTATACTGCGTGACCTTTGGATATACACGCAGTCCCTAACTTACAATGGTCTAACTTACAATTTTTTACTTCACAGTGGTGCAAAAGCGATGTATATTCAATGGAAAGCACACACAAAATTCAGATTTTGAATTTTTACCTTTTCCTCCAGCTAGTGATATATGGTCCAATATCTCTCATGATGCTGGGCAGCAGCAACAAGCCACAGCTCTGTCAGTTACACAATCACAAGGGCAAACAACCAACATACCATTCTGTTTTTCACTTTTAGTACGGTATTCAATAAATTACATGAGGCTATTCAACGCTATTATAAAGTAGCTGATTTTGCCAAACTGTAAGCTGATGTAAGTGTTCTGAGTATGTTTAAGGTAGGCTAGGCTAAGCTATGATGTTCAGTAGGTTAGATATATTAAATGCATTTTTGACTTATTTTCAACTTACGATGCGTTTATTGGGACATAACCCCATCTAAGTTGAGGAGCATCTGTATTAAATGGAAGGTAGCACATTGCTGCCAAGAGAAGACATTGGCTAGGGTCAGGATAGGAAAGAAAAAGGTGGTACTACTGGCAAAAGAGAAAACGGTCATTTGAAATCTCCACCAGGTGATGGGATACCTGCCCAGCTCTACCCAATTAACATCCACAAAGACCAAATCTTTCCCTTTCACTACTGCTTTTAATGTTCATTTTAATCTGACTTTACTTGGAGTTTTTATTAACTTTGTAGTAAGGAGCCCCTGAGTGTTTTTCCCCCTCCCCTTCTCTCCTTTAGGAAATGCCTCTGTGCCCAGAGGAATCACTGAAAAAACACATCATGCACACCTACTGATCAGCTCCATCTCAGAGCTGCGGAAGCAGCACACATTAAAACCCAGACAAAAACCAAATGTCACACTAATTTTCTACTGTGAAGGAAAGAGCAAACCAAAAGAAACCACCAACCATCACCACCCCCATCAACACCACCACCCCCATCAACACCACCACTACAAGAGTCTGATTATTTTAATGATCACCAAAACAATGTTTTCACAATTATTCTTCCTAAAAAGACACTTTATGTTTTATACTAGCAGTAAAATCGCCTCCTTTCTTCTAGGTTCTAATCAATAAAGAATAGATACAAGGAGGGCCGGGCATGGTGGCTTCATGCCTGTAATCCCAGCACTTTGGGAGGCCGAGGCAGGTGCATCACTGAGGTAAGGAGTTCGAGACCAGCCTGGCCAACATTGTGAAAACCCGTCTCTACCAAAAATACAAAAATTAGCCAGGCATGGTGGTGCATGCCTGTAATCCCAGTTAGGAGGCTGAGGTAGGGGAATTGCTTGAACCCAGGAGGCAGAGGTTGCAGTGAGCCGAGATCATGCCACTGCACTCCAGCCTGGGTGACAGAGTGAGACTCCATAAAAAAAAAAAAAAAGAAGAAAGAACAGATACAAGGAACAAATAACTTTGAAAATAGAGGCTCTCTGGTAAAGCTAGATTGGGAAACGAGAGAGCTAGGACCTGAAGTCAAAGTAGAGCCACCTACTGCCTCCCCTTAAATTTAGGCTTAGCCCCAGTCAGTGGAGATTGTCAAGGCAGATCCTGAGTAAACTTGCCCTGCCACCGCCTAAAGGATCACAGGTCTGTCTAAAAAATTCCATGTACAAGTGTCTTTTCATGAAGGAGCATGGGGGAAAGGTGGGTGGGAGACCCAGCCTTCTTACTGTCCTTGCTGCAGGAAGTGCAGCAGCTGCAGGGAGTGAAGGGGGCTGTCTCCTGATGGAAGTCAGGCTTTCACCAACCAGATTATGGACTCCTCTCCCTCCTTTGAAGAACAAGTAGCCCAAAAGAGATACTGGAAGAGTTCACTACAATTCTGCTTTCTCCTGTGGAGTAGGGCATAGGTCTCATCAATGTGGAAATGACTAAATGCCAAACATCTACTCCAAATGATTTTCCTGAAAGATTCCTTCTCAGTACCTATTACAGAGAGATGATGGTATAGAAGAAGATATAAAATTCAAAAATTGTTCATTGCAGCACTCTTCACAATAGCAAAGACATGGAATCAACCTAAATGCCCATCAATGGCAGACTGGATAAAGAAAATGTGGTACATATATACCATGGAATACTATGCAGCCATAAAAAAGAACAAATCATGTTCTTTGTGGACCTGGAGGCCATTATTCTTAGCAAACTAATATAGGAAGAGAAAACCAAATACTGCATATTCTCACTTATAAGTGAGAGCTAAATGATGAGAACACTGGGACACAAAGAGGGGAACAACACACACTGGGGCCTACTTGAAGGTGGAGGTTGAGAGGAGGGAGAGGATCAGAAAAAATAACTATTGAGTAATACTAGGCTTAGTACCTGGGCAATGAAATAACCTGTGCAACAAATCCCTATGACCTGAGTTTACCTATAACAAACCTGCACATGTACCCTTGAACCTATAAGTTTAAAAAATACAAGTAAAAAATAATAAAGACAAAGATCTATAATTATTTCTAGATCTGCACTGTTGAGTACAATAGCCACTAGATACACGTGGCTATTTAAATTACAATTAAATAAAATTAGAATTCATTCTCTCAGTTACACTAGCCACTTTTTTTTTTTTTTTTTTTTTTTTGAGATGGAGTCTTGCTCTGTTGCCCAGGCTGGAGTGCAATGGTGTGATCTCAGCTCACTGCAACCTCTGCCTCCCGGGTTCAAGCCATTCTCCTGTCTCAGCCTCCTGAGTAACTGGGATTACAGGTGCCGCCACCATGCCCAGCTAATTTTTTGTATTTTTAGTAGAGATGGGGTTTCACTATGTTGGCCAGGCTGGTCTCGAACCCCTGACCTCGTGATCAACCCGACTTGGCCTCCCAAAGTGCTGGGACTATAGGCGTGAGCCACCGTGCCCGGCCTACACTAGCCACTTTTCAAGGTTCAAGAGCCACATATGGCTAGTGGGTTCCTTATTGGACAGTGAAGATAGAGCACATTTCCATCACTGTAGAGATTCTACTGAACAGCATTGTATTTGTAGAAAAACAGGGTATTGAATTAACAACTCTACTTTTCTCATCATAATTGAATGCAGTTCTCATCAAATATTATGGTCATAAACCTCCTAAAAAGAATTTTAAAACACTATTATCCTTATACATTTTTAAGTTGACATAAATTTTTCATCATAAGTTTCAACAGCTATAGCAAATGATCTAATTTCCATGTTATATTTCCATTTTTAAATAAAATCAGGCAGGGCACAGTGGCTCATGCCTGTAATCCTAGCACTCTGAGAGGCCAACGTGGGTGGCTTGAACACAGGAGTTGGAAACCAGCTTGGTGAACATTGTGAAACCCCGTCTCTACAAAAAAATACAAGAAGTTAGCTGGGCATGGTGGCATGTGCCTGCAGTCCCAGCTACTCAGAAGGCTGAGGTGGGAGAATCACCTGAGCCCCAGAGGTTGAGGCTGCAGTGAGCCTTGAACTCATGCCATGCACTCACTCTGGGCAACAAAGCAAAATACTGTCTCAAAAAATTTTAAAAAATAAATAATGACACCACTCTCAAATGTATTTACTGGAGTGGCTGTTTGATGTCTATCATCTCAAATTAAAAAAAAAAAAAATTCCACTTCTCCCACAAAGGTATCTTTTTTTAAAATTTTAGTCAACTAGCTAATTTTTTTCCCCACGGTTATATTAGTATATCTTTATGTATTAATCTGCATTATTTAAAATTTTTCAGTGAAGTTTTTTTGAGATGGAGTCTTGCTCTGTTGCCCAGGATGGAGTGGTGTGATCTCAGCTCACTGCAACCTCTGCCTCCTGGGTTCAAGCGATTCTCCTGCCTCAGCCTCCTAAGTAGCTGGGATTATAGGCACCAGCCACCATGCCCAGCTATTTTTTGCATTTTTAGTAGAGACAGTAGAGACGGGGTTTCCCCACGTTAGCCAGGCTGGTCTCAAATTCCTGACTTCAGGTTATCCACCCGCCTCAGCCTTCCAAAGTGCTGGGATTACAGGCGTAAACCACCCTGCCTGGACTTTTTTTTTTTTTTCCTCCAAGTCTTGCTCTGTCACCCAGGCTAGAGTGCAGTGGCATGATCTCGGCTCACTGCAATCTCTGCATCCCTGATTAAAGCAATTCTCCCTGCTTCAGTCTCCCAAGTAGCTGGGATTACAGGCACGTGTCACCATGCCTGGCTAATTTTTGTATTTTTAGTAGAGATGGGGTCACCATGTTGGCCAGGCTGGTCTCGAACTCCTGCCCTCAGGTGATCTGCCTGACTCAACCTCCCAAAGTGCTGGGATTACAGGCTTGAGCCACCATGCCCAGTCGAAGATTCTTAAAAATTAAAGGATTTCTTCTGACAGTTACAATATTATACAATTGAGTATAACAAATACACATTTTGAAATATTAAACACTAAAAATAAAAATTTATTGAAAATATTTTGAGATTAATGCTTTCAAAAATTAGATTATATATCACGTACAAATATTGTTAATTGTGGGGATGACACAGAGTTCAATGGAAACATACAGCAAAAAGTTTATCAAGCCAAGTGTAGGACTTAAAAAGTATGTATTAAGGCCAGGCACGGTGGCTCACACCTGTAATCCCAGGACTTTGGGAGGCAGAGGCAGGCAGATCATGAAGTCAAGAGATAGAGACTATCCTGGCCAACAAGGTGAAACCCTGTCTCTACTAAAAATACAAAAAAATTAGCTGGGCGCGGTTGTTCGCACCTGTAATCCCAGCTACTCGGGAGGCTGAGGCAGGAGAATCGCTTGAACCTGGGGGGCGGAGGTTGCAGTGAGCCAAGATCGCACCACTGCACTCCACCCTGGCAACAGAGCAAGACTCTGTGTCAAAAAACAAAACAAAACAAAACAAAAAACACCATCTATGTATGTATTAGTAATTGTGTAAACTATACAATAATATAAGATAGATCATAGAAGCTAGAGCACATTGCACATGGTAGGGATGAATAGAGAGCAATGAAGTAACAACTTTTACTAAGCAGTAAACTCCCAAAGTTTAGAAGAAAAAGATTTAAACATTCTAATAGCCTTTTGGCAATTAAAAAAAATGGTTCTCCTAGTAATCAGAAAAAATTTTATTTAGAGATGTAATGTTTATCTATTGAAACACTGAATAAATATTCATATCAATGAAGCCTTCTCCTCCTTATTTAAACTCATACAAAATACACAAATAAGATGCAGGTTCATATCTTAGTTTGAGTGGGCTTTTCAGAGACTAATATTTCAAAATGCCCCTTTATGTGGTACCCTGGAGATTTTCTTATAACTCTGGGAAAATGCACTAAGACTGGTAAAAAATAAACTTCTTATGTAAAAAGGAAGAATGGCAATTGTGAAAAAGATGCTAAAAAGAAACTTCAAAGACCTACCTTGACTTTAGGCAACTCAATTTTAGAAGAAAGTACACATTTAAGTAGCAAAATTTGGAAACCAATTCTCTAAAAACTACTGACATCTGCAAAACCTGAATCTCATGGAAAAGCTTTGTAAAACTCAAGTGGTAGGAATACCCCTGTTTGAAGGCCACTGGTTTAAAGAATATTCTTAAAAGACTGTTCTACAGAGTGTCAAATCAACAGAACTACTTGCATTTGTTAGCTTAAAACAAACATACTGAAATGGAATTTTGGATAAAGAACAGACGTAAGAATAGAAGTTTTTGGGAAAACAGAAATTCAAGTCACTTGTAGGACTTATCGCTGAGACTCAATAAGGACACATCCAAGCCAAGATTAATCATAAACTCACCATGTACACTGTTGAACTTAAATCTCTCACTCCCAGAGGCAAAATCTCTGCACTCCAGCCTACCTCCTTAACACTGCTGGCACACCTCATCAGAAGCACAGAAATCATTTCAGTCTGAAGACCCCCAAATTTATCACAATCCCTCGAACAAGTGTAGTATTTCTCTAAAAAACCTTTACTCTAAAATAGAAAGATATCTCATAGCTCAACTATTACAGAAATGAATAACTTAGAAAACTTACCCACTGTGTGAAAACACAAACAGCAAGTAACACTATCATCATCATGAAAGCAAATTGAACCCAACTGTCCAAGGTCAGAGATATCACAGACAACGGTAAGAATAATGACTATGTACGTGGAGCAACTTGTTTCATTTTACTGTTCTGTACAGACTAATTCAGGACTTTCTGAATGTATTATAGAGCTTCCTCTGGATCTACATCTTGGACTGTGTTTTAATCACCATGAGAAAAGGTCCAAGATAGACCCAAGTTTTAATGAATTATGCACTATATTGTAGTACAACACATTGAGCTGACATACCAAACTGGTTTCGAGTCACAACCTCAACTGCTGCCGGGAACAGGAAAACATCTAAATGTGGAAGCATGTTGGGTGTAAGGGAACAGAGAATGATGAAAGCACATTCCATTCGAAAGACACTCAGGTATTTGTTAATACCACAAGCCAAACAAAAACATATCTGGGAATGAATCTGTGAAACCTACTAAGGTTAAAATTTTACTTGTTTGGCTTCCAAAACATATTCAACAGATTCAAATTCAATAAATATTTACAGCCAGGCTCTGTGGCTCACGCCTGTAATCCCAGCACTTTGGGAGGCCGAGGTGGGTGGATCACGAGGTCAAGAGATCGAGACCATCCTGCCCAACATGGTGAAACCCTGTCTCTACTAAAAATACAAAAATTATCTGGGCATGGTGGTGCAATGCCTGTAGTCCCAGCTACTCAGGAGGCTGAGGCAGGAGAATCGTTCGAACCCAGAAGGCAGAGGTTGCAGTGAGCCGAGATCGCGCCACTGCATTCCAGCCTGGCGACAGAGTGAGACTTTGTCTCAAAATAAATAAATAAGTAAATAAAAGATAAATATGTACAAAGTGCCCGCTAGCTAGAAGGTATATATCATTAGAATGAGACAATGTCTATTAAATGCTATTGTTGCTGGGTGCACCGGCTCACGCCTGTAATCCCACCACTTTGGGAGGCCAAGGCGGGCAGATCACGAGGTCAGGAGTTCAAAACCAGCCTGACCAATATGGTGAAACCCTGTCTCTACTAAAAATACAAAAATTAGCTGGGCATGGTGGTGTGCGCCTGTAATCCTAGCTACTCAGGAGGCTGAGGCAGTAGAATCGCTTGAACCTGGGAGGCGGAGGTTGCAGTGAGTGGAGATCGCGCCACAGCACCCCAGCCTGAGCGACAGAGCGAGACTCCGTCTCAAAAAAAAAAAAAAAGGAAAAAATGTTATTGTTGTCACAGCAAGTACATTTGCATAAAGTTGCCTCATTATACTTTAGATGTGATTTCAGCGGAGATTAGAATTATACCCAAATTACAGATCAAATATATATCCCTGATTTAATTTATTACATAAAAAAGAAAAACGTATTTACTTCAGGTGTAAAGAATATTTTATTTCAATACTTCAATATTGAAATCAGCTATCACACATATCCACCACCTGACTGATACTTCATTGTCCATCTCTCAGGAGATATTCAAAGTGAGATTAGTTTGATGAAGCATTCTCAGCAAACCAGAACACTGTACTTCATCTTCAAATTTAAGTCAGATCCTTTAATAAGTTACTTCCTAGTCATTATTTTATAGTATTTATGAAATAGTGCAATACATCAGTGAGGTATCATTTAAGAGGCAAATACTCTATAGATTTGGATTTGTCATCCCAATTCCTTGGCATTCAATAATATAAGTATCTTTAGAGGCATCTTCTTCATCTTCTGATTTCTTCACAATAAATTTAGCCTGAAATCAAAAGAGGAGTATATAAGTAATACAAAGAGAGATGGAGAAAGAGCCCACAACTCCAACTTACATAGGCAGAGAGTTAATGTCAAGCCCATTTTATTGAAAAAACCTACAGAGACACAAAGATCAAATGATTCATGAGAAATTCAATAGCCTAAAGATAACACATTTCATTGTACAACCAGGGTTCTTATTCAGAGGTATACATACCCGTGAGTTTTGTCCAAATATATATGCCTGGGCCCCTTCCATACACACTGCAGCAGAAAGCTCAGATGTGCAGCTTAGGTAAATATCAACTTTGAAACCTCAACTGGTAATTACAATGCATCTGTATTCCCTACACCCTAAAATTTTTCTAAAACATTTCTACTTTTATCTTGTCAAGTAACAAATTACTCTTTAATTTCTTTACATCTTTTCTTGCTAACTTACTTCCCTAATATATCATTCAAAAGATCCAGTTCAGAGAAGGTATGTGGGGAGGAGGGGCGGTGGTGGTGATTAACATCTTCCTTCATCTCTAATGTAAGGGGCTTAACATCACATTTTTCACTTGGTAACTAAAGTTGGCTTTGAAATATTTTATCTGTATCATTGTATTTTTTGTATGTTTGTTTTTTGTTTATGAGACAGAGTCTTGCTCTGTCACCTAGGCTGCAGTGCAGTGGCATGAACACGGCTCACTTCCTGGATTCAAAGGATCCTCCTGCCTCAGCCTCCAGTGTAGCTGGGACCACAGGCACACGCCACCATGCCTGGCTAATTTTTAATTTTGTTGTAGAGACAGGGTCTCACTTTGTTGCCAGGCTGGTCTCAAATTCCTAGGCTGAAGTAATCCACCTGCGTCAGCTTCCTAAAGTGCTGGGATTACAGGCATGACCCATTGTGCCTGGCCCATATCACTGCATTTTGAAAACATCATTATTTTTAAAGCAAATATGATTCATTTTAACAAAACTAAATTCAGAATCAAAATAACTAGCCAGGTGCAGTGGTGCACACCTATAATCCCAGCTATTCTGAGGTGGAAGGACACTTGAGCTCAGTTCAGGAGGCCAGCCTGGGCAACACAGGAAGACTCCCCACAACTCCCATCAACGTCTTAAAAAAAAAACAAAAAACAAAAAACAATTAAATAGGTTAAGTTTGTGGCAAAAGGATTTCAAATATGCCTAAAATCTTAGGATTCTTGGAAGTACAATTTGGAAACCATCACTCTGGGGCCTTACTGAATGAACAGTAATGTTCAAAAATTCTTTCACTTTCGGCATTTTGTGGTAATGTACTGACACAGAGCAGACATTTGAAATTACTGTTGAATGAATAAACGCTGAATTCTGAGCTAGATAACCAAATTAATTAGTAATATACATGTATGCATTTATATATTTTTCTAATTACAAACATTATGTAAATATGAAACACAAGTAGCAGCTATGAAAATCATTTCTAGCCTATACATAAACCTACTTAAAACTACAAATATGTAGACCTGAAAGGAGCATAGCGGGCCTATCTAGCTTAAGTCTGATTTTACAGATAACTATTTGCATTGAGACAAAGAAAGATAAGAAACTTGCCCCAAGTCACCCAGTTATACACAAAAAAGCTGAGCAAGATACGAGCTATCACAGGTTCATAGCACTTTCCGTTATGTATACATTTCAAGTAACAACTAAGTGTCTACTACATGTAAAGTATTGTAAAAAGTAAAGAATATAATGAATAAAACCTGATCTCTGCTATTAAGGAGATCAATCTATAAGGAGAGACAGACAAGTAACAGTTATAAATACAGCATAAGTAGAATAAAAATAGAGTTCACACTCTTGACATCAAATACAATTTGCCTTTAATTCCCATTAGTCTTTCCTACAATTCAGCAAACACTTACCTATGTAATAACAATTAAAAGTATATATAATTAAGAATCAAACTGGGCGCAGCAGCTCACAGCTGTAATCACGGCACTTTGGGAAGCTGAGGTGGAAGGATCACTTGAGCCCAGGAGTTCAGGACCAGCCTGGGCAACACAGGGAGATCCGTCTCCAAAAAAAAGAAAAAAAGCAGGGTGTGGTGGTGCACATCTGCAGTCCTAGCTACTTGATAGGCTGAGATGAAAGGATCACTTGAGCCCAGGAGTTCAGGGCTGCAGTGAGCTATGATACTGCCACTGCAATCCAGCCTAGGCAACAGAGCAAGACCCTGTCTCTCAAAAGAAAAAAAAAGAGTCCAGGCACAGTGGCTCACGCCTGTAATCCCTGCACTTAGAGAGGCTGAGGCAGGCAGATCGCTTGAGGCCACGAGTTGGAGACCAGCTTAGCCAACATAGTGAAACCCTGTCTCTGCTAAAAAGTACAAAAATTAGCTGGACGTGGTGGCACATGCCTGTAATCCCAGCTACTCTGGAGGCTGAGGCATGAGAACCACTTGAACCTGGGAAGCAGAGGTTGCCGTGAGCCAAAATCGTGCCACTGCACTCCAACCTGGGCTAACAGAGCAAGACTCTATCTTAAGAAAAAAAAAAAAGAAAAGAAAAAGGATCATCATACTAATAGGAGTAGGGCAGCAACAGTGGTTTTGTGTTTGGGACACTTCTGTAATGACTAATTTTTAAAATTAGTATGTTACTTTTGTCATTTTAAAAAATGCTTAAGGCTAGGGCTGGGCATGCTGGCTCACATCTGTAATCCTAGTACTTTGGGAGATCAAGGTTGGAGGATTGCTTGAGCCCAGGAGTTCAAGACCAGCCTGGGCAATGTGGCAAGACCCCATCTCTACAAAACATTGAAAAATTAGCCAGGTATGGTGGCATGCTCCTGTAGCCCCAGCTACATGGGAGGCTGAGGTGGGAGGATCATTTGAGAGCCCAGGAGGTTTGTGCCACTGCAATCCAGCCTGGGGAACAGTGTGAGACTCTGTCTCAAAAATAATAATAAAAATGCTTAAGATTAGCACCTTCCCTCATAAAATTGTTATAAATTTTATATTTCATTATAAAATTACATTATAAAGAATAAGCAAAATGGGAAATATGGTACATGTTACTCAAAGAAGCAAGAAATGAAGCTGTATGCATTAACTGCAAAAAATACAAAGGGAAACAATTTCGGAGAAGAAGAAAACACCCAAATGTCAACAGTGGTTTTACCGGCAAGGGGAAATTATGAGAAGGCTTTTCCCCTCTGTTTCCTATAAAGAAATTACATTAGTTTCATGATGAAATATACCTATTGTTTCTTTCAATTAACAATCCAGGCCAAGCACGGTGGCTCACACCTGTAATCCCAGCACTTTGGGAGGCCAAGGCAGGCGGATCACCTGGAGCTACGAAGTTTGAGACCAGCCTGAGCAACATGGTGAAACCTTGTCTCTACAAAAAATACAAAAATTAGCTGGATGTGGTGGCATGTGCCTGTAATCCCAGCTACTTGGAAGGCTGAGGCAGGAGAATCACTTGAGCCTGGGAGGCAGAGGTTGCAGTGAGCCGAGATCATGCCATTGCACTCCAGCCTGGGCAACAGAGCGAGACCCTGTCTCAAAAACCAAAAAAAAAAAAAAGAAAAAAGAAAAAGAAAAAAAAAAGAATCCTCTAAGAAAGGTATGAATATGAGCTCATACAATGATAAATCCTTCTTCATTAAAAACTGTACGTCAACTCTACTAAATTTCAGAGGACAGTGAATACTAGAGTTTCCACAAATATTCTAGTCTACCAATAGAATCGAGAAAATAAAATGTCTAAAATTTTATATAAATTTTTTACAGCCAACTATGAATCCCTTGTGATTTGATATCATAGTTCACAACAAAACATCTTTACTTACTCTGTACGGCAGTACCACACAGTGATTATAACATGGGCTTTGAAGTACGCTTTCCCAGGTTTGCTCAAAGCTCAGCTCTGCCATTAAAAATCCATGTGGCCTTGAACAGTGTAATGAATCTCTCTGCCTCACTTTACTCATATTTATAATGGGAATAATAATAATAAATAGCCACCTAAAATAAATAGGTATGCTGAGGAAGACAGGCGAGATAAACTGCTAAATTAGCTCAGTGCCTGTCAAACAGGAAACAGGGATAGCAATTATGATTACTATTAAGTTTCCTATTTATTAAAATTTAACCCAAAATTGGCTAGAATAAAAATCAAATATCAATTTCCCTTTGTGATAGAATACTCACCTTTGCTATTTGTTCAGCAAAATGTATAGCGGTTTGTGTATGGAGTGTAACTGGTCCTGTTTTTATTCTGGAAACTCCATTGGCTAATGCCATGAAAACAATCAGCTATTTAAAAAAGAACAAACAAAAATCTCACATATTTATTAATATTTGGAGTTATAATTCCACCACTGCCCATAATAAAAATACTACTAGAAATAAAAATTGCTAGAAAATAATTTCTATTTCTTTAGGTTTCCAGAAGTTCTCAGAAGATGACAGAAAACCTATGTTACCCTAAGTCTGTGAGTGGTACAAAAAGGCTTGGTAGCAGCTCTCTACATAGAATTTTTAAAATTAATATTTACAAGTAAAATATAGAACATTAATATATATACTTAGACCAACTATCTCTGCAAGTTGGTATATATTCTACTCTCTAAAATTACATTTTAACAGCTGAATAGACAGACTAATACTGGGAGTTTATTGGGAGTTTAAAGTAGACCTGAGCAAGAAGGAAGAGATTAGAAATAACAGAAACTGTCTTAAGAAACAGGTCAAGAAATCTCGAGGAATATATTTCTAAATGTGGACACTACTGATTTGGGATTAAGGAGACAAGAGTATGGTAGAAAGGAAAATCTATAAAGATAAAAGACCATAAAAAAGATATTTGGAAATATTCAATATAATTTCTCACTGTGAGTGAACGTGCTACGTTTGAGAGGTCTGCGACATGTCCAAGTGGAGGTGCTAACAGGCATAAGGGATATTATGAGTAAGGAGTTAAGAAGAAAGGCCTGGGCTTCAGATATAAAATTGAGAGTTGTCAGCATAAAGACGGTACTTAAACCATGAGACCGGACAAACTAAGAGAGGGAGCAACTACAGAAAAAGAAAACAAGTATAAGCCGAAGTCCAGGGGCTCATCAAAATTTAGAAGTTGGCCGGGCACAGTGGCTCACGGCCCTTAATCTCAAAACTCTGGGAGGCTAAAGTGGGAGGATCACTTGGGCACCAGAGTTTAAGATTAGCCTGGTCAACACACTGAGACTTCGTTTCTATAAAAATTAAAACAGGCCGGGCGCGGTGGCTCAAGCCTGTAATCCCAGCACTTTGGGAGGCCGAGACGGGCGGATCACGAGGTCAGGAGATCGAGACCATCCTGGCTAACACGGTGAAACCCTGTCTCTACTAAAAAATACAAAAAAACTAGCCGGGCGAGGTGGCGGGCGCCTGTAGTCCCAGCTACACAGGAGGCTGAGGCAGGAGAATGGCATAAACCCGGGAGGCGGAGCTTGCAGTGAGCTGAGATCGGGCCACTGCACTCCAGCCTGGGCGGCAGAGCGAGACTCCGTCTCAAAAAAAAAAAAAAAAAAAAAAAAAAAAAAAAAAAAAAAAAAAAAAAAAAATTAAAACAAAAAAAAGTTTTAAATTAGCTAGGCATAACAGCATGTGCCTGTAGACCTAGCTACTCAGGAGGCTGAGGCAGGAGGATCACTTGAAACCAGGAGTTTGAGACCAGCCTGGGCAACATAGCAAGACTCTGTCTTCACCAAAAAAAAAAAAAAAAAAAAAAAGTGTTGAGAAGATGAAAACAACAATAAACTAGCAAAGGAAACTAGAATGTATGGCCAGTGAGGTAGGAAGATAACAACATTTCAGAAACCAAGGGAAGAAAATACTTCAAGAAGGAAGGAGTGATCAATTGTGCAAAACACTGTAGATAAGCAAAGGTAAAGTAAAATGAGGGCTGAAATTTGAGGACTATAAATCCCAGAATATTTTTTTAAATTACTGAAGTAGGACTTGCTAATTAGTGTCTGAAAGTCAATTATTTAAACTGATATTCAATCTAATTACCACATATTCAAATCTAGCAGGTTAGAGGGTTTTTAACCTAAATGTGTCATTACCTGGTCTTGCAGATACTCGTCCACAGTACCACCATGTCTAAGATTTGCTAATAGCATTTCAGCAGCTTCAATTCCAACTTTGTCTGCATTTACACCTAAAGGTAAGCACAACATTAAAAAAAACAAAAAAACAAAAAAAAACACTAAATTAACTACTAAGAGACAAAAAGTTTGACATATCCCAGTTAGCACTGATATACAATTTTTAGGCCTCAAAAACCCACTCAGTGCACCTTTTAGAATAAGATCTTTAGTTATTTAATATTCTCGGTGTTTGGGATACGCAAACACTGAAAATATTTATACCTTTAAATGTACTAGTGGAGGAAAATATTGGCTGCATTGGTCCTATTTAAAATGTACTACTTTATAAAGCCAGTTTACAAATAAGTTATGACCCTATAATGCTATGCCTCAATTTCAAAGTTTAAAACTTGCAGCCAGGCATGGTGGCTCATGCCTGTAATCCCAGGACTTTAGAAGCTAAGGTGGGAGGATCACTTGAGGCCAGGAGTTCAAGGCTGGCCTGGGCAACGTAGCAAGATGCCATCTACCAAACAAACAAACAGACAAACTCTCCTCCCAAATCCCAGAAAAGCGTGCGCGTTACAATTAGTCTACAGGTTAATTCCATCAGAATTAAATAATTTGGCCCAGTGTGGTGGCTCATGCCTGTAATCTCAGTGCTTTGGGAAGCTGAGGTGGGTGGATCACTTGAGGTCAGGAGTTTGAGACCAGCCTGGCCAAAATGGCAAAATCCTGTCTCTACTAAAAATGCAAAATTTAGCCAGGTGTGGTGGTGCATGCCTGTAATCCCAGCTGCTTGGGAGGCTAAGGCAAGGGAATCATTTGAACCTGGGAGGTGGAGGTTGCAGTAAGCCGAGATTACGCCACTGCACTTCAGACTGGGTGACACAGCGAGGCTCCATCTCAAACAAAAAAAGAATCAAAGAATTTTTTAAAAGTCAGGAAATTATACTTTATGTAAAAAAGAGCATATAACTTTATCAGATCAAATATTTCAGAGTTTTATCTCCTCTAAGATTTGAACAGGTATTAGCTTATTTTAAATATAAGTCAGAATATTTACCCTCTTGCCCTACTTCCTCTCTCTCCATACATATCCCAAATCTTTGGTACAACACTGAATACAAAATAAGTCTGTCAGAAGTAGTAGAATTCCACATTATTATTTTAAGGTATTTACTCTAAATGAAAAAATTCTTGGCTGCAAATGAAAACGTCTTATAAAAAATGAAAATGTGGTTAGTTTTGTTTCTATTTTATATTTGCAAATTTACTGGATTATATATAACATTTTCCCCAAAGTGGAAATTGTAGAATTTTAACTTTATTTTTCTTTGTTTTTCTTGTTTTCTTTATCTTTTTTATTGTTTAGAGACTAGGTCCCACGACGTTGCCCAGACTGGTCTCGAACTCCTGAACTCAAGTGATCCTCCCGCTTCAGCCTCCCAAAGTGCTAGAACTCCAGGAATGTGCCGCCATGCCCAGCAACTCTATTTTTCTTTATAGTAGTCATATTAATAAATTACCTTCTTTATATTATCAATTGGGCAAGTATTTACATGACTGAATGAAATAGTTTGAAATATGTGCTATGAATCTTGACTTATTAGCCACTGCCATTTCCTCTTCTAGAAGATGGAGATGATAATAACTATGTTGCAAAGTTGTTATAGAAATTAGAGATAATATTTATAAAGCATCTTTTACCCAGATTAGTACATAAAAAGCTATTAATAACAACACAGGTTGAGTAACCCTTTTCCAAAATGCTTGGGACTAGAAGGTTTCAGATTTTGGATTTGGTTTTTTTTTTGTTTTTTGTTTTGTTTTTGACACGGAGTCTCGCTCTGTCGCCCAGGCTGGAGTGCAGTGGCCGGATCTCAGCTCATTGCAAGCTCCGCCTCCCGCGTTCACGCCATTCTCCTGCCTCAGCCTCCCGAGTAGCTGGGACTACAGGCGCCCGCCACCTCACCCAGCTAGTTTTTTGTATTTTTCAGTAGAGACGGGGTTTCACCGTGTTAGCCAGGATGGTCTCGATCTCCTGACCTCGTGATCCGCCCGTCTCGGCCTCCCAAAGTGCTGGGATTACAGGCTTGAGCCACCGCGCCCGGTCGCCAGATTTTGGATTTTTAAAAAATTTTAGAATATTTGGGCCAGGCGCGGTGGCTCACGCCTATAATCCCAGCACTTTGGGAGGTCGAGGCGGGCAGATCACTTGAGACCAGGAATTCGAGACCAGCCTGGCCAACAAGCTGAAACCCCATCTCTAGTAAAAATACAAAAATTAGCCAGGCATGGTTGCATGCGATTATAGTTTTAGCTACTTGGGAGTCTGAGGGATGAGAATCACTTGAACCTGGGAGGTGGAGGTTGTGGTGAGCCAAGACCATGCCACTGCACTCCAGCCTGGGTGACAAAGCAAGATTCCATCTCAAAAAAAAAAAAAACCAAAAAACAAACAGAGAGATGCCCTGAATTACCACATACAATGAGGGAAGGAAGGAAGGTGCTTGCTGTAAGTGAGGCAATTTCTATACAAAGGAAATAGAGATTGATTAACCAGAGGCACAATTCATTTTAGCAGATTATTTTACTCCCATAGTAAAGAATATAACTGTAAAACAAGAGTAATGAAAGATCACACAGATACTCAGCAATGGAAAGACAAAACACATTCTGTCTATAATGCAATCACTTAAAGTTGGAAGGGATCCTTAAACATAGATCATGATCATGGTTCAGTATCATTTTTCAGATAAGGAAAGCCCAGAGTCACTATGCAGGATAATGACAGGACATGGGACTAAAATTTAGGTCTTCTCACTCTCAGTTTAGTGCTCTCTATCATAACACACTGCCTCAGTCTAAAACAGTGAGATTTTCTCAGACAAAACAAAACCTCACCTTTTTCAAATAAAATTGAAGAATGTTATCGTTAGAAGGATTTTGGAGATTCTCCAGGTTAATCTTCTTGCTCAACAAATAAGGAAACTAAGATCAAAATGGTTTTAGTAACTGAGACAATGATAAAGGCATCACTAGTTACAACTTCCTACCTCTAACACCTATGGTGGTATTGACAAGCAGCCAATGTTCCTTCTGGTCATAACCCTAAGAAATTAGGATTCAAGGTCTGGTAGTTTTGTTTTGTTTTTTGAGACAGGATCTTGCTCTGTCACCCAGGCTGGAGTGCTGTGGCGTGATCGCGGCTCACTGCAACCTACACCTCCTGGGCTCGAGTGATCCTCCCGCCTCCTGCCTCACCCTTTGGAGTAGCTGGGACTACAAGCACATGCCACCATGCTCAGGTATTTTTGTACTTTTTGTAGAGAGAGGGTTTTGCCATGTTGCCCAGATTGGTCTTGAGTGCTCGGGCTCAAGTGATCTGCTCACCTTGGCCTCCCAAAATGCTGGGATTACAGGCATGAGCTACCACACCCAGCCCCTAAATCCAGTGGTTTTCTAGTTAATTTAAATCAGAAACGAAATGGGATCTGGATAAAGGAGGTCATGATATTCTCTCTGAGATCCTTAATATACAGACAAGCTAGATTGAGAGGACCACAAGTTACTTTTGCATTTGCTAACAACATCTCATTTGACTGATGTCCATGACAGGAAACAAGGAAGGATACCAGGGGGAGTCAGTCAATCTCAGCAGGCATGTTGCTCTCTCCTTTATTCTCTCCTAACACCCTAAGTCTAAAAATAAGTACTGTGAACTCTACAAGTGTTTTATCCAAAGACAACTTCAAAGTACAAGTTGTTTCATGTGACAAAGTGAGAAAAAAATGCTGACAGAATATTAGAAAATTCTTTTCAGGCCTGGTAAAAAATCCCATGTATTACTGATAAAGTAATGATCCCTTCATGATCAATCTCAGTGCAGCACATTTAAAATTATCATCCACCCTGGCAAACTAACTCTACCCCCTATATTCCTATATTCACAAGAGGTAAAGATATCCAGTTACCTCAGCCAGACATCTGGAAGATCATACTTTACACTGCCTTCCTCACTTCCCACATCCAACTGGCCACCAAATACTGTCCATTCATTTTTGCAAATACTCACCTCCCTAGCCCAGCATTCCTTCGCGCAGGCCCTTACCATTCTGACCTGAATTGTAATAAACTCTTATCTTCCCACCTCCAGTATGGCTTTCTTCTACTTCTCTGAATTATCTTTCAAAAACTCTCATATCACATCCCTCCTTAAACGCTTTATATTTCAGGATTAAATGTAAACTCCTAGATATAACGTATAGCCTTTCAGAATCTGGCCTGTCGACCTTTCTGTTGTCATCTCTCTCCATTCCCCTACCCAGGCCTATTATCCACTTGCAGTTGCTCACTCAAACACAGAACACTATTTTTTTTGGTGACAGGGTCTCACTCTGTTACCCAGGCTGGAATGCAGTGGTGCAATCATAGCTCATTGCAGCCTTGAACTTCTTAGGATCAAGCAATCCTCCCGCTTCAGCCTCCTGCAGCTGGGACTATAGGTGTGAGCCACCATGTGGGGCTAATTTAAAAAAAAAAAAAGTTTTTAAGAGATGGGATCTTGCCATGTTGGCCAGGTTGTTGTCAAACTCCTGGCTCAAGCAATCATCCTGCTTCAGCCTCCCGAGCAGCCTGGACTACAGTTGCATGCCACCTCACCCAGAATACTTTTGTATGTCAAATTTCTTTGTCCTTCCTCCTTAGCTCTCACTTTTCTATCCAGCCAACTTCTATTTACCCACAGAACCCACTGGAGGACCATTAAATGGCAGAAGCCAGATTTGGGGTCAAGCAGTCCCCAGAAGGATTCACTTTTCTTATCCTGTGTTCCTAGGGTACCCTGGGGATACCACTATCATAGAACTGGTCTGTTTCTTCTGTCAGAATAAGCCAGGAGGCAGGAATCATAGCTATCACTTCTGAATCCCTAGTACACAGTACCTGGCACATTTGGTAACCAGTGATACAAACAAACTCACACTTCTCCCAATGCCTGCTAAGTACTTATTGCTTGTAATATGTCTGCTTCTAGTCTCCGTTTTATATTTGTATTCTCTTTGCTTCTAAAGACTGTTGTAGAGAGTGCATGGAGTGGCTCAGTATCCACACTGATTCCTCACTGCACCTAATACGTAATTAGTATATGCCAAATACATATTTTAGATCACTATTTCTCAAACTTCAGTACACATTAAAAGTACCTGGAAAGTTTGTTAAAATGGATTCCTTGGCCCCACTCCCACAGATTCCAATTCAATACATCAGGTAGGCCCCAAAATCTGTATTTCTAACAAACTCCCAGTTGATGCTGACAAGTTTGCCTGTCTGCCAACCACAATTTGAATAGTACAGTTTTAGACAGAATTCATTTATGTATGAGTTCAACTGGAAATGGTGATTTTGTTTATTCTCTTTATCAGATTTGATGTCCAACTAGTTCTAGATTTACCAACTGAGCAAACTGAGGAATTCCTAATTTTTTTTGCATATAGTACTAATAATGTGGCTAAACAGCATAGCTAGGGTAAACATTTTTATTTGTTTATTTATTTTGCAAAGACAAGGTCTCACTATGTTGCCCAGGATCGTCTTGAACTTCTGGTCTCAGTGATCCTCCCACCTCAGTCTCCCAAAGTGCTAGGATTACAGGTGTGTGTAATCCACTGTGCCCAGCTTGGTAAGCATTTTTAAAGATGCTACAAAGTAGGAATAAAGCAATCAATGACCACGCAATCAACTAGAAGTTCACCTAAAAGTTGCCTGGTTGGTAAAAGTTTAAATATTAACAAACACATGCATGTATGTATCTTCTCTCTCTAATATGCCAAACCTTAAACAAATTTCCCTTTCACAAAAATATTCGAAATTTTGAAATCACCAATGTAATAACTGATGCAGAGAAGAATCATCAATAGATGTTAAAACCACTGAATGAAAGCTGTTATGGAAGCAAGGTAATCAGATGGCCTCAAAGTATTGTCTTGGATCACTAGTTAATTAGAAAGGTAAAAGGAACCTTCATAGCAGACAGATCTGCAGGACACACCTCCTTAACCAAGTGATCACACTCAACCTCACCAATAAAGGAGAAACTAACATCATGTGCCCCCTGCCGTGATACAGTGGAATGTACACAAAATCACCTATATAGTATTCTTAATAAAAATGTTTAATCTGAATATATCGTGAGACAATCAGACAAATTTAAATTGTGGGAAACTCTGTGAGAAAGTGGCCTGGACTCTTAAAAATGTCAGCATCATGAAATGAGAAAAAAAAAAAAAGGTAATGGGAGGATTCTATATTAAAAGAGGGACTAAAGAGACTTGAGAAACAAATGCTATGTGTTCAAAAAAAAAAAAAAAAATCCCACATCGCTCTAAATAATATTTTGGAAACAATTCATTATGTATGAAGCTATCTGGTGTGTCAGAATAAAACAGACAAATTCTTCAGGTGTAAAAATGGTATTATAATTGTGTACTTATTGTTCTTTGGACATATATGCTGCAGTATTCAGGGGTGAGACATGGCACCTGCAACTTACATTGAAATGGCTCAGAAATATACACAACAAACTAAATGTTCATAACTAGTGAATCTAAGAGAAGGCTGTATGGATGACTAGTTGAACGAGTCATTCAACTTTTCCGTAAGTTTGAAATTTTTCAAAGTATAAAGGTGGGAGAAAGACTGAAAGTCTGAAAGTGTAATTGACTCTAAAAGAGAATCAATTAACTACATCCTTTTAAACTTGTCATTCATCATTCTATAACATTCCAATCCTGAGAGATTAAAGAATTTTCCAGTAGCATTGGGAACTATGGACCCCCTTCATTTATCTTACCTCGTTTACCAAGCGATGATCCAGCAAACAAACAGCCAGTGGAGGTCTCAGCAATAATTCTGTGCAAGAAAAGAAGTTATTACTACCTTTACTATAAATATTCTAAATTTATGCAAATACAACACAGGAGAACAATGGCTATTAAATAGGCAGAACAAAATCTGGGCAGCAAATTGCAAAAGTAAAAATTCTTCATATAGGGTGGCATGATTAGCATTGTCTATCTTAATCAGACCACTAGTATCCTTTACCACTTGACCAGAAGTCACACCAGATTCTAATTCACAGGTTAAGAAATGTCTACCATGCCCCCCAACAAGTTACCATGTCATTAGTGCTAAGCAGTACCATTTCACAGGCACACAGTATTATAAAGTGTTTCAGAATTATCTTAAATAAAAAGGTCATTATGCAGAGACTTTGGTATTGTTCTATGGTTTTTAGATAGTATTATCATAAGTAGAGCAAGCATTTACTTTAAACCTTTTTTTTTTTTTTGAGACGGAGTCTGGCTCTGTCGCCCAGGCTGGAGTGCAGTGGCGCAATCTCGGCTCACTGCAAGCTCCACCTCCCGGGTTCACGCCATTCTCCTGCCTCAGCCTCCCGAGTAGCTGGGACTACAGGCGCCCACAACCGCGCCCGGCTAATTTTTTGTATTTTTAGTAGAGACGGGGTTTCACCGTGGTCTCGATCTCCTGACCTTGTGATCCGCCCGCCTCGGCCTCCCAAAGTGCTGGGATTACAGGCGTGAGCCACCGCGCCCGGCCTACTTTAAACCTTTTAATGGAAATTCTGAATGAGAGGATTTGAAACTTAAATATCCAAAAATGGTACTTTTATACTTCAAAAAATCAGTTAAAGAATTTGTACTAATACTTAAATCTACAACTCCTAACTGAATTAACATAATAGTTCTAGTCTGTTTTTGTTTTTTCTGAGACAGAGTCTTGCTTTGTCACCAGGCTGGAGTGCAGGGGCGTGATCTCAGCTCACTGCAACATCCGCCTCCCAGGTCTAAGTAATTCTCCTGCCTCAGCCTCCCAAGTAGCTAGGACTACAGGTGTGCACCACCACGCCCAACTAATTTTTGTATTTTTAGTAGAGACAGGGTTTCACCATGTTGGCCAGGTTGGTCTTGATATCTTGACCTTGTGATCTGCCCGCCTCAGCCTCCCAAAGTGCTGGGACTACAGGCATAAGCCATGGTGCCTGGCCTCTAGTCTGTTTTTAAAAAGCTCTTTGCTATATTTATTTGTGAATTGATTTCACACTTAAAGTATTTCATGCAACTGGAAATATTCTCACAGGACTAGCTTTAAAGCCTAACTTCTGATTAAACATTTAAGTTTAATGTAACAACGTAACAAAAGGCAAGTCATCCTCGGAACAAATTCAGAATAATTGTCTTAATTTATCATACTGGTGTTTTAGGTAGGAATGTCCTTAAAAATACAAATTGAGGCCGGGCACAGTGGCTCAAGCCTGTAATCCCAGCACTTTGGGAGGCGGAGACAGGCAGATCATGAGGTTAGGAGATCAAGACCATCCTGACTAACACGGTGAAACCCCGTCTCTACCAAAAATACAAAAACAGCCAGGCGTGTTGGTGGGCGCCTGTAGTCCCAGCTACTTGGGAGGTTGAAGCAGAAGAATGGCGTGAACCCAGAAGGCAGAGCTAGAAGTGAGCCGAGATCATGCCACTGCACTCCGGCCTGGGCGACAGAGCGAGACTCTGCCTCGAAAATAAATAAATACATACATACATACATACATACATAAATTGAAACTTCTTAAAACTATAAACTTAAGCAAGAAACCCTACAAATCTTTAATTTAATGAGAATTATTTTGGGGCTCTCAACTAATGTGTAGGAAAAAGTATTGTCTCACATTATTCCATTTCCATTGCCAAATGCTTGGTCTTTAGGTTCTTGAACAGGCTGGATGTTAACATACAAATCCCGGATCTCCTTTCTGATGCATCTAACTGCTGCCGCCGCCATATCTTTTGCTACCTATTTTAGCAAGACAGAAAAATACAATAAAACAATTACTGATTATTTGGAAAATTGTTTTCAATACTTCAAAGACATATAAAATAATTGGTTGCTTTTACATGCATTATTTAATAACTTGATTTTCAAGAGAGCACTGAATTTTTAAAAATGCTTAAGCAAATTAACTTTATTTTTGTTAATTAATGTATCCATTAATATATATGTTTCATCTTTTGTTTTAGGTTCAGGAGGTACATGTGCAGGTTTGTTACATGGGTAAATTACATGTCGCTGAGATCTGGTATGTTAATGATCCCATCACCTAGGTAGTGAACACAGTACCTGACAGTGTTTCAACCCTCACTCCCCTTCCACCCTCCTCCCATTAGCAGTCCCCAGTGTTCCCATCTTTACGTCCATGTGTATTCAATGCATAGCTTCCACTTATGAGAACATGTGGTATTTGGTTTTCTGTTCCTACATTAATTTGCTTAGGATAATGGCCTCCAGCTGCAGTCATATTGCCACAAAGGACATGATTTCTTTCTTTAAAAAAATGTTAAGTTCTCTCAATAATTTCAAATTTTAATTGACGTAATACTTATCAAGACACACATACATTTTATTTCTGAGAACATCTAGACAACTTACTTTAAATGGCAAAACACCAGCAACGAAAGCTCTTCCATATATCTTAGTCACACAGCCACGGTCAGTTAAATTTATAGGGTTCAACTGTTTAACTGGTGACATTTGAACGATCACTTCACCACCCCCTTTTGGGTAATATCCCCTATGAAAAGTATAACAAATGCCCACATAAACTGATTGTATGACAAAAACAAAACTCAGTATTACAATAAAATGACATGTCAATGATATCCAAACATGTAATCCATGGAAAGGTCTAAATATTTTAGGTCTGTATTTTGTAAAATTTTACACATTAAAAAACAAAATTTTGTCTGTACAATATGGTAGCCTTGAGATATGTGAAACTATTAAAATTAAATAAAATTTAAAAATCAGCTCCCCAGCAGCATTAGCCACATTTTAAGTGCTCAATAGTCACATTTGGCTAGTGACTACCATGTTGGACAGCACAGATATGGGACATTTCCCTCAAAGCAGAAAGTTCTATTTGGCAGTGCTGTTGTAGAATATAAGCTCCTTGAGGGCTAGACTTACCTATATCATTCCCGCTGTTTTCCTGTGCCTTAAACAATGTCTGGCACATGGTAGGTACTCAAATAAATATATGATGAATATTTAAGTAGCAAAACACTTTAAAAGTTTTAATTCAATTAATTGGTATCATCTGTTCTACAGCAGATGGTGAGAAGACAGTACTCCTCCCGTCAAAGAGCTCAACATCTGGTAGGGAGATGGCTCCATACACTATCTACTAGAATACAAGTCAGGCTATAAGAAAGGTTACAACATAGGTACAAATATGAATTCCGATTGAGGTGCAATCAGAGGTCATAAAGAAGTATAAGTTTCACGTTGAAAAAAACACAGGATTTCTAACTTTTGGGAGAGCAGGGGAAGAATAACATGAACAAAGACACAGAAGTCCAAAGGCATAAAGCATATTTAAGGAATAACAAGCAAACATATTGTTAGAATATATAACACGTTGAAAGGAGGAGAGGGATGAAGAAGTTAGAAAAGTTAGGGCAAGACTTCAAAGCGCTTAAATGTCACACCAAGAAATACGGCCTAGTGATCATGTGGCAGAAGGGAAGCCTTAAAGAGAAATAACCTGAATGCCCAATGTGTTTCTTAGGAAAACAATTTGGATCACATTGTGGAAGAGAATTCCTTTTATGACCCCTCAGTGTTTAGTCCAGTTGTCTACACACAGTGAGCACTTCAGCTGTGCTGGGGCATGAAATAACACTAGATATGAGGGTACCTCGGTGTGAAAATTCCCTTGAAAATATTTTCCCTAGAAATAAATAACCATCATGTGTAGCTGTTCTCAAGTCCCCATGCCCCTGCTGTTCATTATTTTTAAGCCTCAAAGTACAATTATTTCTTACAAGAGATGCAATGTATTAAGTGGGTACCAGAAAGACAGTTCTCTAAGGGTCTAACTTTTCCACTATTTTTAGCATAAGTAATAGATCCTAACATTTAAGAAATAAGCAACTTACCTTGTTTTAATGTCACAATTAAATCTGAAACCAAATTTTTCAACAATTGGCTTGAAGACCTGAAAAAAATCAGTTTTTATCATTAGGTTAATCAGCAATATTCACTAATTTAACAAGCGTATTTATTAAACAAAAGTGCTTTGCTGGCTAGTAATTGGATGCTATAGGTAAACGGTGTTATAAGAATATATAGGCTGGTTCCATTTTTTCAAATGAAAAAAACTGGTATGTAGCTAAATATAAAAGTTTGACATTTATTTAATCAGAGCTGTGCAAGTCTATCTAATGAAAAAAACTAGAACTTAGGATACTTGATATCAGTGGTTATTCTACTCCAAAGGCCAATACTTCCTAATGCGTCTCAATATAGTACATTTAAGAAATGAGGGGGTATTGGTGAAGAGCACTCCATTCTGCCATCTCAATTTTTTATACAGTTGAAATCTCATTCCACAGACAATGCTTTAACATTATAAACATATGCATTTTCCTGACATCATGAAATTATTCCTAAACAAAATCTGAATGCCTCCATGGCATCCTAGCCTAATTTACTTAACGGTTCTCCAATTTTTCATTATTAGGTAATGATCTATCTTATATAATGATAATTACAGTGTATAATGCTCTGTTCAAATACCTTTAACATTTATCTTTAGCTGCATTTTGCAATATTGAATTAGAGCAGTTAAATTACTAGGTGGGGAGAGATTAATTTTTATTATACATCCCATCGAACTGACTTTAAAAAGATTATACCATCTATTAGAATGGCAAGATTTCAGAGAAAGATGGTGTTTAAGCCTGATGTCTAAGGCAACTCTTTGAGATTTACTCTAGAGATTTACTTATTTCTCTGGGTTGTCTCTTACGTATCCAAGAGGTATGCACGTTTTTAACCTTGTTTTGTGGGTTTTTTTAAAGGCAGAAAAAGCTTAACAAATAAAAACCTGAAAATATCAAGTGCTAGGATGGATACAGAACAGCTGGAACCCTCTATTTGATATTTATTTTTATTTTAGAGATGGGGTCTCGCTATGTTACCCAGGCTAGACTCCAGCTTAAACTCAAGAGACCCTCCCACCTCAGCCTACGAAGTATTAAAGAGCTGTGACTATAGGCACACACCATTGTGCCCACTTCAGCTGGAACTCTCGTATAGTACTGGTAATAATGCAAAAAGTGGCCACTTTGGAAGCTAAAATAACCTGGCTATGTATTATAAAGTTAGACATTTGCTTATTGTAACAACCTTACCCAAGAGAAATGAAAATGTACAATCACACAAAAACTTGCATATGAATGTTAACAGTAACTTAATTTATAATTGCCAAAATCTGGAAACACCCAAATGCCTTTCAACAGATGAATGGATACACAAACTGGTACATCCATATACGAGAACACAACTCAAGTTTTCATTGCAGATATAAGCAACATGGATGAATTTCAAATGTATTATGGATAGCAAAAAACCCAGACTCAAAGCCTACATACAGTATTATTCCTTACATGATATTCTGAACAAAAGGCAAAACAATGACAGAAAACAGATCAGCAGTTGCCAGGGGCTGAGACTCAGGACTCATTACAAAAACGCACAAGGGAATTTTTTAGAGTAATGGAACTATTCTACATTTTGATTGTGGTAGATGGTTCATAACTGTGAATCATATCACTGTCAAAAATCACAGAACTGCATGTTAAAAAGGATGGATTCAACTGAAAATTACACTTTAAAAAATCTGGAAGAAAAAAAAAGATTATACCACTTTTCTCTCCCACTAGTTATATGAGCACGCCAGTATTTTTTAAATCATTTTTTAAATGTTTGATCCTAGAATGGAAGGGGCTTAATGGAAAAAAAAGTTTGGGTTTTCCCCCAAATCATAATTCTTGTATTTATAAAATAACACATCACAATTGATATAATTTCTATCACACTCAAGGTGTTGTTTTGTTTTGTTTTTTTAAAGACAGTATCTTGCTTTATCACCCAGGATGAAGTGCCAACATAGCTCACTGCAAACTCGACCTCCCAGCCTCAAGTGATCCTCCCACCTCAGCCTCCTGAGTAGCTTGGACAGGTGTGCACCACCATGCCTGGCTAATTTTTCTGTGTGTGGTGTTTTTTGTTTTTTATTTATATATATTTTTTTGTAGAGATGGGATTTCACCATGTTGCCCAGGCTGGTCTTGAATTCCTGAGCTCAAGGGATCTGCCTACCTCAGCTTCTCAGAGTGCTAGGATAACAGGTGTGAGCCACCACACCTGAGTTTTTTTTTAAAAAAATTCACTATAAACACTATTCTAAGATATAACAACAAACTTAAAGTAAACATAATTCCCCACCCCCTACTGCAACAGAACTAGACATATTTGGGAGGCTGAGGTGGGAGGATCCTTTGAGCTCAGGAGTTTAAGACCAGCCTGGGCAACACAGTGAGACATCGACTCTACAAAAAAATTTTTAAAAAATTGGCTGGGTATGTGCCTGTAGTCCCAGCTACTTAGGAGGTCACGATAGGAGGACTGTTTAAGCTCAGGAGGTTGAGTCTGCAGTGAGCTGTGATCGTGCAACCGTACTCCAGCCTTGGCGACAGCACTGTCTCAAAAACAAAAAGAAAGAAAGAAAAGACGCCATGAAGAGATAAACAAGAAAAAAGACACCATGAAGAGATAAACAAGAAACTCACAAAAAAAACACTCAAGATATATTTAAATAGAGAATGGAGACTCAGAAGCATGTATGAGATCTTAGTTTGTCAACAACAAAAGCCCTTACCATCACTGTATAATCAATCTGTGGTGCCATTTCGGCATTAGTTCCACCTTTCAAATGAAGTTCTGATGGAGAAGCAGCAAAGAGAACACACGGCATTGAGACCTGCATCAAGAGGCACACACTCCTAAGAAGAAGGCAGAAGTGGCTTATTTTCATTTTCTTTTCTGCATTTTCTTTTCAAACTCTTAAATAAGCTATATTATTGTTCATCACTACTAACTGAAGCACAGACAACTGTGAAGGCAGGTATATGCCACTGAGTTTCTAGTTAAAAACCATTTTAGTGTCTAAATAGTAAAATCCTGAATTTTAAAGAAAGACCGTATTTCACCATAGAAAAAAACAGCATTAAATGATAACCAAACTTGGGTCTGAATCTTCAACTAAACACATTAGCTGTGTGACCTTGGGTAAGTTCTGATACTTTTCTTTATATTACAAAAAAGTAAAAAAGAAAAAAAATTTAAAATAAAACCTTCTTCAAAAGTTTTACAAAAGAATTCTTGAAACTAGCAGTTTATGAAAATGCTTTCAAAATAGTCAAGGTCTGAATTGATTATATATGAGTTGTTACTATATAACAAGGTACTGTTCCAGGTGTAAAGTTAAGATATAGTTCCTATCATTGTGGAGTTCATGATATGATAGAATAATATTTTACGCAGCCATAAAAGAGAATGAGTTCATGTCCTATGCAGGGACATGGATGAAGCTGGAAACCATCATTCTCAGTAAGCTAATACAGGAACAGAAAACCAAACGCTGCATGTTTTCACTCATAAGTGGGAGCTGAACAATGAGAACACATGGACGCAGGGAAGGGAAAATCACACACCGGGGCTTGTTGCAGGGTGGGGGGCAAGGGGAGGGAGAGCACTAGGACAAATACCTAATGCATGCAGGGCTTAAAACCTAGATGACTGGTTGATGGGTGCAACAAACCACTATGGTACATGCATACATATGTGATAAACCTGCACATTCAGGACATGTATCCAGAACTTAAAGTATAATAAATAAGATAAAAATAAAAGAATAATACTTTATAAAGAGTGACAGCTTGGCTGGGTGTGGTGGCTCATGCCTGTATCCCAGCACTTTGGGAGATGCAGGTGGGATGATCACTTGAGCCCAGGAGTTCAAAACCAGTCTGGGCAACATAGTGAGAATCTGTCTCTACAAAAAATTTAAAAATTAACCAGACATTGTGGTGCACACCTGTAGTCTCAGCACTTTGGGAGGATCGCCTGAGCCCGAGAGGTCAAGGCTACAGTGAGCCATGATCATGCCATTGCACTCCAGCCTGGGAGACAAAAAAAAAAAAAAAAAAAAAAAAGACTAACAGCTAAATATTTCACATGGAAAAGTTTTAGTGAAGTAATGCTTGCTTTACTTGCTTGTTTGGTCCTTATAGTCAAATAATGTGAGAAATCACAAGAAATAGTTATGTAACATGATGAATGTTATAAAGTGAAACATTTGGTCATTAGCTTTTCTTTGAGACAGGGTTTCCTTCCATTACCCAGGCTGGAGTGCAGTGGCACAATCTCGGCTCACTGCACCTTCCACCTCCGAGGCTCAAGCCTCAGCTTCCCAAGTAGATGGGACTACTGACATGTACCACCATGCCCAGCTAATTTATATATATTTTATATATATATATATATATATATGTGTGTGTGTATATATGTGTATATACATGTGTATATACGCGTGTGTGTGTGTATATATATACGTGTGTGTGTGTGTGTGTATATTTTTTTTTTTGTAGAGACGGGATTTTGCCATGTTGCCCAGGCTGGTCTCAAATTCATAAGCTCAAGTGATCCACCCACCTCGGCCTCCCAAAGTGCTGGGACTACAGGCATGAGCCACCCCACCTGGCCTGGTTGTTTCTAAATGAGCCCTTATCTCCCTTCTCTAAAGTTAAGTGAAAGCAATCATATTCATAAGTAGTTTGAAAGGGAATTCGACATAGGCTCCTACCTACTAAAAGACAGATCTTTATTTAACTTACTTACACAATGATGCTTAAGTATTCAACTGGGACGTCTCTATCAGTAATAATGAATTTCATTAATTCAATAAATATTTATTGGACAGGTGTGGTGGCTCACATTTGTAATCCCCAAACTTTGGGAAGCCAATGTGGGTGGATTGCTTGAGCTCAGGAATTCAAGACCAGCTGAAAAACATGGCGAAACCTTGTTTCTTCAAACAATACAAAAATTAGCTGGGCGTGGCGGTGTGTGTGCCTATGGTCCCAGCTACTCAGAGGCTGAGGTGGGATGACCTGTTGGGCCCAGGATTTACAGCTTACAGTGAGCAGTGATTGCACCACTGCACCCCAGCCTGGGCAAGAGGGATACCTTGTCTCAAAAAAATAAAACATAAAAGTAGGGAAACAAGCTCATAGACGTTAAGCAACTTGCCCAGAAAGTGGCAAAACCTGGACTTAAATCCAGGTTACTTAAATGGAAAGTTAAGTGATACATACCCTGCTGTCTTGGTATCTGCTGTGTGGATTCCACCTTTGATCTTCTCTGGTGTAAAGGTTATTTCTGTTGAGCCAATTTCTGCCCCCTCCAGTCGCCCATCACACAAATCTCGAATCATTTCCAGTCCAGATAAATGTTGAGGCCTTCAGGTCATAATACTGCATCAAAACGTGTGCATTCAGACTGCCTATATCCCCACATTTTATGACAAATTTATAAAACTGCAATGGCAAGAAAACAGCAAGGTCTAACCACAGTAAGTGCCACATCTTCAGTGTCAGCTTCCTTCTGGGTTTTTACGCACCTAGACAACCTGCTAGTAGGTATCATTTTAACACTTCCTTAAAGACCAGTTATTTCTAACTATAAATACATACCCTGATATATTGTTGCAAATTAGAAGTGTGCAAAAGAAGAAAACTAATAGTTATTTCAGCGCCACCAGTCTCGCTTGCACTTGACTGAATAATCTATGGTGCCTGTATGGGCTGAACTATGTCCCCCCTAAATTCATATGCTGAGACTCTAACCCTCCACATCTCAGAATGTGACTATATTTGGAGATAGAGCCTTTAAAGAGATAATTAAGTTAAAATAAGGCCATCATACAATCTTACTGGTAACCTTATTTAAAAAAAAAAAAAGAAAAACTAGGACATACAGAGACGCTAGGGGTAAGGTGCACAGAGGAACCACCATGTGAACAGGCAAAAACACAGGCCTGGAGCAGATCCTTTTCTCATGGCTCTCAGAGGAAACCAACCTTGTCAGGACCTTGATCTTGGATTTCCAGCCTCCAGAACTGTGTGGAAATAAATTTCTGTTGTTTAAGCCCCACTCCGTGTGTGGCATTTTGTTATGGCAGCCCTAGCAAACTAATACAACACCTACAGCCTAATGAATTGGATTCCCTTGTTGGTGAACTGGAGGGCTGCAAACAACTATGACAAAGGCAATTAACATTAACATATATCAGTAATTGCCTTTTGGTAATTTCAAAACTGTAGACAAAAGACTGAGCTCGCCGATTTATTAAAATGTAATAAATACAGAATACATACAAAGCAATCAGTGCGGCTTCAAACCTGGGTCCTCTTCTAACAGGTGCATGTACCTGAAACTCAACTAGTGGCATGCCCAGCTACCCAGACAGAAGAAATAAGGTCAAGTGTCAAGGTGTTTCCCTCTCCACAACAGATCATTCTGGTCGTAACAGCTCTCTGGAGGTATGAACGAAAGCTGGAATAACACATCTCAGGATCCTTTACTGTTTTATGATTCTAAAACTGGCAGGAGCACAGAATGCACTAGTTAAAAAAACAGGGTTTCCTCTGGCCTCACAAGTATTTCTGCCCTATCTTGCCCGCTCATACGTGCTATTTGGATATTTGGAATGCCTGGTGAGGTGGGAAAACATTTTAAAAGCTAGCTCTTTAGCAAATGAGACTATTTTAGCCAAACAGAGAAAACTCGAAACCATTTATAAACTCACCCCTCGAGGCTTTCAAGCTCTTACAACCCAGGCCACCGCCCAGGCAGAGCGTCCCCGCCCTGGATCGCCCATACCTGCGTCCGGGACCTGCTGGTTTCCACCACTCGGACTCCCGATGCCCCAGCCCGTCAGCCCGATGCCCCCCCGCATCCCCCAACTTCACAGCCCAAGTCTCCCTCCAGCCAGATTTACCTCAGGCCTGGGGTGCTCCGGCCGGCTCGGATCTTCTGCACCCGCAAGGGGAGGCCCAGGAGACAGCTCAAGGCCGTAGAGACTCTCAGGATCTGGCCGCCCTACAAAGGGTGGGGTACAGGGAGAAGAGACGTAAGCACACCGGTGGAGAGAGCTGCCCTCCTTAGTCTGGCGGCAGCCCCGGCCGCTTCGCTCTGCACTCACCCCTTCCATGATGCTGCCATCGACCTCTACCCGCGGCCCCGCCATGGGGGGCACCCTGGGGCCCAGCCCGCAGCGACAAAGCCTTCGCCGGAGCGGGAGAAAGAAGAGACGTTGGCTCCCGCCCAGTAGTTCAGAAATCTCGGTTCACGCCTGGTGCTGCAGGATCCTGGCGAAAAAGCGGAAGAAGCGGCGCCTCTCGGGACACCGGAGTCAGCTGAAACGAACCCCCGGGTTCGCCCAGGTCTGCAGTGGGTGCGCATGCGCATAGTTCGGCTTAAAGGCGCCGCGCTGGGAACGCCGCGGTCAGGGCGAGGAAGCTGCCGGAGAGGTGAGGTGACTGTCGCTGAGGTGCGCAGGAGCCCTGAAAGACTTGTGCCTTGGACACAGCAAAATCTGCAGGTTGCAGAAAGTCTCAACTGTAAGATAATTCCGCCAGTTATCCCGCAGGCTTGTGCTTTATCTCTGTTTTGCGGGTAAATATGTGTTTATATCTGTTTTCTCGAGGACCCTGGCATACCCCGAGATGCCGACTTTTAGAGCTGAAGGTGCAAGAAAGATCGGGACCCTGCGATGCACCGACCACCTTCTCTCTGGTTGGCTTTCACTGTACCTGTCTCTCGAAGTGTGTGCGCCCTGTTCCATTGATAGTCTTAACCTTTCGTTCCTCGCTGAGTGCGTGTTTGTATATGCAGAGTGTGTTATCTTTGTTTCTAGGGTGACACACCATTTATTTGAGGGGCAGGCAAGGCAGAATCACTAGTTCAATACTCTGAAAAGCCAAAGTTATGCCATTTTGCTTGAGAGTGAGTGTGAGCCCTTGACTCCGAGGAACAGTGCAGCTGACAATTCACCTCAGGCGAGGGCAGAAGCAACAGCCAGCTTCTCGGTTCTGCCTGTGGCTCAGTTCCTACATAATTGAGTACCAAATAACATGTAAACCTCTAGGGAAGCAAAAAGAGTAAGTCAGCGTCTACCCCCGAAGTTATTGGAGGTATAATGGAGAGACTGAGACGTAATCAATTACAATGTCATCCTCAATAATAATAATTAACATGTACTGTATCTATTTACAGTTTATTATGGGGACAATTACAATATATTAATAATATTCTCTAACAATAACAGGCAACATTTATTGAGCACTTAGGTGTTGTGCACTGCATGCGTTCACATCGTGATAAAGTACTTACTGTTTTTACTGTTTTACAGCTTCCTGTGTTAAACTATTTGCTACAAGGTCACACAATTTTAACTAGAAGACTAAGATATGAACCTGGGTGGTCTGATGTGAACACCAACACTGTGCTGCTTTGCGACAGAGAATGTTTTAGGGAACACACAGACTATGTACTTAACCAAATCTGGAATTTGCCATAAGGTATTAATCACAGAAGTAATAAATTTGCATTTTAGAATGCAGGCTTTGGCAGTATGAGGAGGGTAAATAAGAGGCTTAAGAGCCTGAAGGGAGAAACACCAATGATGCAATTATCCAGCAAGAGATAATGAGAAGTTGAAGTAAGGGACTGATGGTAGGGATGGAATATTAAAAAGCTGTACCCCCTCTGACATCTTTATTGGGGAAACCCGCCCCCAATATTTCAACGTAGGTTCTTTCTATTTTCCATAAGTGTCGGCCAACTGAGAAATAAAGAGAGACAGTATAAAGAGATGAATTTTACAGCTGGGCCACTGAGGGTGACATCACATATTGGTAGGACCGTGATGCCCACCTGAGTCTCAGACCAGCACGTTTTTATTAAGGGTTTCAAAAGGGGAAGGAGTGTAAGAACAGGGAGTAGGTACAAAGATCACATGCTTCAAAAGGCAAAAAGCAGAACTACTAGTAAGGGCCTAGCGAAGATCACATCCTTCTGAGGGAACAGGACAAAAGGCAAAAGCAGAACTACTGTTAAGGGTCCAACAAAGATCACAAGGCAAAGGGCAAAAGCAGAACTGCTGATAAGGGTCTATGTTCAGTGGTGCATGTATTGTCTTGATAAATATCTTAAATAACAGAAAACAGGGTTCAAGAGCAGATAACTGGTCTGACCACAAATTTACCAGGGCAGAGTTTTTCCCCACCCTAGTAAGCCTGAAGGTACTGCAGGAGACCAGGGCATATCACAGTCCTTATCTCAACTGCATAAGACAGACATTCCTAGAGCGGCCATTTATAGACCTCCCCCCAGGAATGCATTCCTTTCCCAGGGTACTGATATTAATATTCCTTGCTAGGAAAAGAATTTAGCAATATCTCTCCTACTTGCACATCCATTTATGGCTCTCTGCAAGAAGAAAAATATGGTTCTTTTTGCCCAACCCCTCAGGCAGGCAGACCTTATGGATGTCTTCCCTTGTTCCCTAAAAATCGCTGTTATTCTGTTCTTTTTCAAGGTGCACTGATTTCATATTGTTCAAACACATATGTTTTACAATCAATTTGTACAGTTAACACAATTATCACAGTGGTCCTGAGGTGATGTACCTCCTTAGCTTACGAAGATAACAGGATTAAGAGATTAAAGTAAAGACAGGCATAAGAAATTATAAAAGTACTATTTGGGAACTTATAAAGGTCCATGAAATCTTCACAATTTTTGTTCCTCTGCTGTGGCTCCAGCCAGTCCCTCTTTTCGGGGTCCCTGACTTCCCACAACACATCTTTGAGTCCTATTACAGAAACTTAACCTTCCCAGAAGAAGCCTTGCCTTTTTATTTCTAATTTTGGCTATGAATTCCTTGCTATGACCCATTTGCCCCATTCTAACTACTTCCAGTGGTAGGGGAAAAAGAACAAGACAGTAATATAATGTAGAGATGAGCTCACTGTGGTAATAATAAGCACTTATGTAGTGCCTTCATATACATGATCTGTCTTAATGTTCATAACAAAGCTGTGAGTTTGGTGTTCTTATCTCTCTTTGGTCAACAAAAGACTGAGGCCTAGGGAATTGGAAGTGACATGCCAAGATGACAGAACAATAAAGTGGCAGAGTTGGGTTAAATCCTGGGTTATTTTAATGACAAATGACAGACCAATAACTGATTCCTCAATAAAACAATGGAAGTCAGAAAGAGTAGAATTGTATATTCAGAATGCTGACAGAAAATAACCTTCAACCTAGAATTGGGTACTCAGCAAAATCATCTTTCAAGAATTAAAGTATAGAAATAAAATAATTTCCAGATACATGGAAAATGAATTTAACATCTATCTACACTTTCTAAAGGAAGTTCTAAAGGATGTACTTCAGAAAGAAAAATTACTTCAGAAGGAGAGTCTAAGAAGAAGTGATGGGCAAAGAAAATGTAAACACATAGTTGAATCTAAGCAAACATCACATGAAATAACACCAGACAACAAAAGTATGTAAGATGAGAGGTGGATGACAAAGAATTCTAAGGTCTCTCTTTGCAGTTAGGATATCAATTAATAGAGTTGACATAATTCAAGACTTTAATATAAGTACACAAGGTAAAGTTTCAAGGATAACCATGTAAGTGTATAACTTCTAATCCAGCCAAAGGAAAAAATGGGCTAACGGGAAAATACAGATTAAATGAACAAAAACCTAATACCATAATGAGCATTTAAAAAAAAAATGAAAAGAAAACACTAAAGTAACAAAATATAAATAAATTAATATGTATCAATAGTAGCAATGAAAGTAAATACACTTGCTGATGAAAAGCCAGAGATTGTTGGAAGACACATACCCACAAATTTACAAAATGAAAAAGCCAGAGATTGGTTGAAAAAAAAGTGCCATTTACACGAGATGCACCAAAAACATTAAGGATGGTGAGGGGTTGCAAATAAAAAGATGGAAAAGATACACCATATAAATGCCAACAAAAAGAAAGGTGGTATACCTATATTAGTGGTATACCTATATTTTGTATTAAATTAGACTTTAATACAAAAAGCATTATCGTTGACCAAAAACAGTCACTACAAAATAATAAAAATTGCGTTCCCCAGGAAAATAGTTATTCAAACCTTTGTGTGTAATAAATAGCTTCAAAGTATGTAAGTCAGAAATTGAAGAAACTGGTAAATCCACTACCATATTGTGAAATTTTAGCTCAATTATTTATAGATCAAGCAAATGAAAATTTAGGAAAGACAAGACAACTAATAAAACAACTAATAAACTTGATCTAAGGGCAATTATATACATACATAATTGGTCATTTACATATATATATATATATAAAACCTTCAATTATTTTGTATTACATGTTTTCCTCCAGAACTCATGAAATTTTTATAAAGAATGACAAGGTTAAGTGGGCCTATAATCCTAGCACTTTGGGAGGCCAAGGCAGGATAATCACTTGAGCCCAGGAGTTCAAGACCAGCCTGAGCAACATAGTGAGACCCTGTCTCTACAAAAATCACAAAAAAATTAGCCAGGTGTGATGGCATGCACCTGTGGTTGCAGCTGCTTGGGAGGCTGAGGTGGGAGGATCACAAGCCCAGGAGGTTGAGGTTGAGGCTGCGGTGAACCATGACCATGACACTGCAGTACAGCCTGGGTGACAAAGTGACACCCTGTCTCAAAAAAAAAAAAAAAAAAAAGACAAAGCTATAAAGCAAGTTTAAAAAAAAAAAACCAAAGATTTTGTATCATACAGTTTTTTCCCTGACCAAAATGGCAATTGTTAGAAATTAATTCTTAAAAAGACAACTAAAACAACAACTAAAAAAATGTATAACACTTCTATATAATACGTGGATAAAAGAATAAATAATAGAAAATTATAAAAATACTTAAACAAGAGTGAAAGTTCTATGAATCAAAATCTATGAATGTAATGAAACTAGTACATAATTAACAGAAGTTTATGTCACTAAATATTACTATTAGAAAAAGAGAAAGGGCCAAGTACAGTGGCTCATGCCTGTAATCCTAGCACTTTGGGAGGCTGAGGTGGGCAGATCACTTGAGGTCAGGAGTTTGAGACCAGCCTGGCCAATGTGGGAAAACCCCGTGTCTACTAAAAATACAAAAATTAGCTGGGTGTGGTGGTGCACACCTGTAGTCCCAGCTACTCGGGAGGCTGAGGTGGGAGGATTGCTTGAATCTGGGCGGTAGAGGTTGCAGTGAGCCAAGGTTGTACCAGTGCACTCCAGCCTGGGCAAAAAAGCAAGACTCCATCGCAAAAAAAAAAAAAAACAACAAAAAACAAACAAACAAAAACAGAAACAAAAACGAAAAAAAGGAAAAGAGAAAGGCTGAAAATTAATGAGTAAAATGACTTTTAAGAAGTTAAAAGAACTGGAGCCGGGTACAGTGGCTCATGCCTGTAATCCCAGCACTTTGGGAGGCTAAGGCAGGCAGATCACGAGGTCATGAGTTCAAGACCAGCCTGGCCAATATGGGGAAACCCCATCTCTACTAAAAATACAAAAATTAGCCAGGTGTAGTGGCAGGTGCCTGTAATCCCAGCTACTCAGGAGGCTGAGGCAGCAGAATCGCTTGAACCCGGGAGGCAGAGGTTGTGATGAGCCGAGACCACACCACTGTACTCCAGCCTGGGCAACAGAATGAGACTCCGTCTCAAAAAAAAAAAAAAAAAAAAGTAAAAAAATTTGGAATATAAATCCAAAGAAAGATGAGATATTAAATATTAAAGCAGAAATTTTAAAATTACAAAACAAAGTTGACTCTTTATTTTAAAAACTGATAAAATGACAAGACTGATCAAGAAAAAAAAGGTGCAAATAAACAATATTAGAAAACAGAGCACATAAGTATAGATGCAACAGAGATTTGTTTTAAAGCAGGGGAATACTCTGTACAACTTTCTGCCAATTAACTTGAAAATTTAGATGACATATACAAATTTATTGAAAAATACCACTTAGCAAAACTGACTCTAGAAGAAATAAACCCATTTTCTTCAACAAATAGATTGCATGAAAAAAAAAAAAAAGATGGTAGTAATCTGGATCTTGGTTGAAACAAACTGTAAAAACTTTAAGACTTTATGACATAAATGAGACAATTAAAAACGTGATTAAAAGAACTGGAAGGAGAAGTATCATAATATTAATAGAAAGCCCTATATGTACTATCACTATTAAATTTAACTGAACTAATAGTTAGGAGGAGAGTGAGGCAGGAAGGTGGTCCAGAGGGTGTTACGGGCCAAATGTACCAAGTTTTCTAGGAGCAAACCATTCTGAATTCATATAAACTCTCCCAGGTAATATGAAAAAGACATATACCTCTCCAGTTCATTTTATAAGGCTAGTATGATCTTGATGCTAAAACCAAAGACAACTTGGGAAAGAAAAATTATAGGTCGACTTTATTTTTAATTTAGATGCACCAGTCTCAGTCAAAATATTTACAACCAAATTCAACAATGTTTGTAAAATACAACACATTGTAACCAAGTTGGGATTGAAGATCAATTTAAAATTGGAAAAATATGCTGATGTATCAAAAACCTAAGATCACACCAATAGATGCAGAAAAAGGTTTTTGGGGAAAAAAAATCCATTTATGATGAAACAAAATCAAGCAAACCTAGGGATAAAACTGCCTTAGTGTTACTAATGGTATATTAGTCCATTTTCACACTGCTATAAAGAACTACCTGAAACTAGGTAATTTATAAAGAAAAGAAATTTAATTGACTCACAGTTCTGCATGACTGGGGAGGCCTCAGAAAACTTATAATCATAGCAGAAGGCAAAGGAGAAGCAAGGCATGTACTTACATGGTGGTAGGAGAGAGAGAGAGGAGGTGGGGGCAAGGTAGGGGGATTGCCACACACTTTTAAACAACCAGATCTCATGAGAACACACTATCACAAGAACAGCAAGGGATTTCCCCATGATCCAATCACCTCCTACCTGGTCCCTCCCCTGACATTTGGGGATTACAACTTGACATGAGATTTGGGTGAGGACACAGAGCCAAACCATAACAAATGGCATCTCAAAAATTCAACAGCAAATTTCATTTCTTTTTTCAGCCCTACTGGGAGTCAAGCAAACATCATGTTTAGTAGTAAAATATTAGGCTCCTCCCTTTTAAGATTATTAACCAGATAAGAATGCCCACTATTATGGCTTTTTTAAAAGAGATGGTAGAAGTCCTACCAGAGTCTACAAGAAAGAAAAAAGACATAAGATAGGACAGGCAAAAACAACACCTTAGTTATGATGTCACCTTAATGATGTGACTGCCTACATAGAAAACCCAAAAGGAACCTTTAGACATATTATTGAAAATACCGTTTCAATGAAATTCCAATCAAATGCATACCACGACTTTTTAAAGGATCCTGACATACTGATTCTCAAATTTATATGAAAGACCAAAAGGGCAGGAATAAGTTACAAATGAATGAGGTGGAGCCTACTTGTCCTATATAAATCCAGAATTACTATAAAGCTCAAGTAAGATCATGTGAAACTGAGATGGTGACAGACAAATAGACTACTCAGAACCCAGAGACAGATTTTCTATGACAGATTCGTGGGAAAAGAGGAACTCCCATTTATGGCCCTGGAATGATGGGTTAACTATGAGGAAAAAATGAAATTGAATTTCTATCTTACACCATACACAAAAAAACATTTCAAGATGATTTAAAGATTTAAGTGTTTCACACCATATACAAAAATTAACTCAAAATGGATGAGAGACCTAAATGTAAGACCTGAAAGTGTGTATAAAACTCTTAGAATAAAACTTAGATGTAATTTGTCATGACTTTGGATTAGCCCAATTTTTTCCTGCGTTATGATACCAAAAGCCCAAGCAGCTAAAGAAAAAATTAGATAAATCGAACTTCAATTTAATTAAAATTAAAAACTTTTGTGCTTCAGAGACTATTTTATCTTTATTTTTGTTTATACCAAATTTATTAGCAAGAGGATACCATGAAGAAAGTGGGAGGACAAACCACAGAATGGGAGAAAATATTTTAAAATCATATATGTGGGCCAGGTGTGGTAGCTCATCCCTGTATTCCTGGCATTTTGGGAGGCCAGGGCAGGAGAATCCCTTGGGGCCAGGAGTTTGAGACCAGCCTGAGCACCATAGAGAGACCCCTGTCTCTACAAAAAATTTTAAACAATTAAAAAAAAATAGATAAATCTTTTGTATGGTAAGAGTCTAGGATCCAGAATATACAAAGAACTCTTAAAAGTTAAGCAAAAGCCTGGGCACATGGGTCATTTGGGCCCAGAAGTTCAAGACTAGCCTGGGCAACATAGTAAGACCCTGCCTCTACAAAAAATAATAAATTGGCCAGGCATGTTAGCATGTGCCTATCTTCCCAGCTACTTGGAAGGCTGCGGCAGGAAGACGGCTTGAGCATGAGCCCACAAGCTGGAAGCTGCAGTGAGCTATGATTGCAACACTGCACTCCAGCCTGGACGACAGAGCAAGACCACCCTGTCTCAAAAAAAAAAAAAAAGTTATAAACAAAAAGACACAAGCAAAGGATTTAAATAGACATTTCTGCAAAGAAGATAAACAAATGGCCAATAAGCACATGAAAAGTTGCTCAGTGTCATTAATTATTAAGGGAATGCAAATCAAAATCACCATGAAATACTACTTCTCATCCACCAGGATGGCTGTAATAAAAAAGACAGGCAATAACCACTGTTGGTAAGGATGTGAAGAAACCAGAACCTTCATACACTGTGCTAGTACAAATGTAATGTTGCAGCCCCTTTTGAAAATATTCTGGCAGTTCCTCAAAAAGTTAAGCATAGTATTACCATGTAACCTAAATAGCAGTTCTACTCCTAGATATTCACCGAAGAGAAATGAAAACATGTCCCCACACAAGCTTGTACATGAATGTTCATGGTAGCATTATTCATGATCCAAAAAGTGGAAACAACACAAATGTCAAAATTAGATCAAGTTATAACTTTAAGAGTTCATTGTGCATACAAGACAGTTTGCAAACTGGAGAGACCTCAAACTGGAAAATGGCATGAAGTCTCAATTTTAAAAAAAATTTAAATTGATATAAATAGAAACAGGGTCTTGCTATGTTAACAGCCCAGGCTGGTCTTGAACTCCTGGCCTCAAGCAATATTCTTGTTTTGGCCTCCAAAATTGCTGAGATTACAGGCATGAGCCACCTAGCCCAGCCAGGTCTCATTTTATAGCAATTACAGCACCGTTTATAGAGCATACAGGAAGCAACATTGTAACTTTTTTCATGACTGGCTGTCATTTTTTTAAAGACATGTTGAGCTGTTTAAGCTGATTTATCATAGCTGATTAGTTTAATTTCATAAAATCATACTGATACAGACAAAAAGCTTACCTTTATGTTTTGTTTATCTTTAGGGTTAGGGGAAATCAGGATGGATTAAGTTTTAGTTACATTGGGCGGTTTGG
This sequence comes from Macaca mulatta, assembly GCF_049350105.2. Lineage (NCBI taxonomy): Eukaryota > Metazoa > Chordata > Mammalia > Primates > Cercopithecidae > Macaca > Macaca mulatta. The sequence continues at coordinate 140,006,810 of NC_133406.1, forward strand.
CCTTCAGAGATCTAAACTGTGGCTCTATTTTTATTTGTTTATTGAGACAGGAGACAGGGTCTCACTCTGTTACCCAGGCTGGAGTGCAGTGATGTGATCATGGCTCACAGCAACCTTGACCTCCTGGGGCTCACACAATCCTCCCACCTCTGCCTCCTGAGTAGCTGAGACTATAGGCACATGCCACCATGCCTTGCTGATTTTCATATTTTTGGTAGAGACAGGGTTTCGCCATGTTGCTCAGGCTGGTCTCCAACTCCTGGGCTCAAGTGATTCTCCCGCCTCAGCCTCCCAAACTGCTGAGATTACAGGTGTGAGCCACCATGCCTGGCCTACTTTTATTTTTATTTTTAACAACGTCTATCAACTGATACATATATAAACAAAAAATAAAGTATATCCATACAATGAAGTATTGTTCAGCCATGAAAAACAATGAAGTACTGATACGATACATGCTGTAATATAGATGAACCTTGAGAACGTAAGTGAAAGAAGCTAACTGAAGAAGCCAGTCACAAGAGACCACATATTGTATCATTCCAGGTATATGAAATGTCTAGAATAGGCAGATTTATGGAGACAGTGTAGATTAGTGGTTGTCAAGGGCTGTGGGGGTACATTCAGAATGGGAAGTGATTGCTAATGGGTGTGAGGTTTATTCTGGCGAGGGGTGATGTAAATGTTCTGGAATTAGATAGTGGTAATAGTTGCAGAACTTTGAATATACCAAAAATCACTAAATTTTACACTTTTAAAGGGTGAATTTAAGGTATGTGATTGCTATCTCAATTTTTAAAATTGCAAAAGAAAAGACATGTGAAGGAAATATAACAGACTACCTTTAGGACCTTTGGATTGTAAAGTATTTCTTTTTCCTTTTTTTATTTTTGGAGACAGGGTCTTGCTCTGTCACATAGGCTGGAGTGCAGTGGCACAATTATGGCTCACTGTAGCTTCAACCACCCAAGCTCAAGCAATCCTCCCACCTCAGCCTCCAGAGTAGCTGAGACTACAGGCATGTGCCACCACGCCTAGCTAATTATTGTACTTTTTGTAGAGATGGCATCTTGCCATGCTGCCCAGGCTGGTCTTGAACTCCTGGACTCAAGCAATCCACTTGCTTCGGCCTCCCAGAGTGTTGGGATTACAGGCATCAGCTACTGCACCAGGTGGGATGTATTTCTCAAGACATAAAAAGCACTAATTATAAATAAAAGATAAATACTTTTGGCCTGTGAACGGTGGCTCAAGCCTGAAATTCCAGCATTTTGGGAGGCCAAGGTGGGAGGATCGCTTGATCCTACAAGTTTGAGACCAGCCTGGGCAGCATCGTGAGACCCTGTCTCTACAAAACAATTTTTAAAAAAACTTAGTTGCATGTGGTGGTGTGCACCTGTAGTCTCAGCTATTAGGAAGGCAGAGGCAAGAGGACTGCTGGAGTCCACGAGTTCAAGGCTGTAGTGAGCTGTAATTATGACTCTGCATTCCAGTCTGGGTGACAGAGTGAAGCCTTGCCTTAAAAAAAGACAAGATGAATATATTTTAACTACATTAAAATTAAGAACTCTGTGCATCAAAGGACGCTTTCAAAAAAGCAGGCAAAGACATGTCACAAACTGGAAGAAAGTATTAGCAACACCTGTAAATTAAAAGGATTAGAAAAATCCAGAATATATAAGGAACTCCTAAACTAATCAACAAGAAAAAGATACATTATAGAGGGAAAATGGGCAAAAGCATGGACAAGCATTTTATTTTATTTTAAATTTTTTTCTTTTTTACATAAACCACACTTCCTTTGTTGATGCATTCATCAATAGACACTTAGGTTGTTCGCATATCCTAGCTATTGTGAATAATGCTACAGATACCTTTACAAGTTATTGATTTCATTTCCCTTGGGTTTATGCTTACAGAGGAATTGCTGAGTCATATGGTAGTTCTATTTTTAATTTCTTGAGGAACTTCTATTTTCACAAGCAAAAAATAAAGAATACACACAGTGAAGTATTGTTCAGCCATGAAACTGTACCAGTTTACAAGTATTGCCACCAACAGTGTACATACAAGGGTTTCATTTTCCCTATACCCTTGCCAACATTTGTTATTTGTCTTCTTGATGAGTCATCCAATATATTAATACTATATTTATATAGACTCTTTCATCATGCAAAGTAGTATCAAGATACTTGAATTCCTTTGATCCTCAAAATATCCCTGAAAGTATATTGAAGATGGTAGGGAAGGTATTATCAATGTCAGTCTCATCTTGTACATAAGAAAACTGAAACTTGCCCATGATAGGCAAAAAAGAGGCAGATCTATATATAATTCAAACTCTTAATGAATCACTACAAATACAAACTATCCATATTAAACAAAATATATATCGATATTATATACAAGTCTATATTAACATTGTTGGCTAAGCATATATTGAAACAGTTTCTAAATAAGTAATGACATTTAAATACTTAAGCTATGAAAAGTCCTCAAAATTCATAAATAGTTAAACTACAGTAGCTCAGGCAAGCGCATGTTGGTACATTTTGGGGTAATGGTCAATGCAGGGGCTGACTCTAGGCTACATTTATCTCCTGACCACTTAGAATTCAGAAGGTCATCCTCAGATTTTTCTACACCAGTCAAGTCACACTCAGGAGCCAAACAAGTAATTTAAGACCTTCATTAATTAGCATGTTGCGTTTTGGTAAACTTCACTCTTTCTGGAGAATTCCACTGAATAGAGCAGGGTGTCAATTTAATGAAGCCACAGTCATGTTTTTTTTTTTTTTTTTTTTTTTGAGACAGGGTCTTGCCCTGTTGTCTAGGCTGGAGTGCAGTGATGCAATTATAACTCACTGCAGCCTCGAGCTCCAGAGCTCAAGTGATCCTCTCGCCTCAGTCTCTTAGGACTACAGGCACGCGCCACCACCCCCAGCTAATTTTTTGTAGAGATGGGGTTTTGCCATGTTGCCTAAACTGGTCACAAACTCCTGAGCTCACGCGATCCTCCCACCTTGGCCTTCCAAAGTGCTGGGATTACAGAGCCACGGTACCAGTCCCACAGTCATTTTCTTAAGGATAAATTGTTTCATCTTATTCCGTCCCACATTTATAGAAAGTAACATAGACAACCCATCTTCGAAATATCAACAATTGAGCAAGCACTCTAAGAATGGCTAATAAACATGTAGAAACATGCTCAACTTTATTAATAATCAGAGAAATTCAAATTAAGATTACAACACCATTTTATAATTACTAAATTGGGGGAAGATTTTAAATCTGACAATATCACATGAGGAACAATAAACATACAGCAGCTAGGCATGTAGTTTGTACAATCACACTGGAAATCTATTTCATATTATCTAGAGTAAACTTGAAGATAAACATAATCCCCGTTTCAACAATTCAATTTTTAGGTATTTATCCTGAGCTTACTAATCAAAGTGTAGTTGGCTAACCAATAGCATTTGTATCACCTGGAGCTTGTTAGAAATGCAGAATGTCAGGTCTACCCACATTTACTGAATTAGAATCTGCATGTTAACAAGATACCCAGTTGCTATGAATGCTCATTTATGTCTGAGAAGCATTGTGCTAAAGAAACTCTAGAACATGCACCAGGAGAAATGATCAAGAATGTTCATAACAGCACTGATGGTAATAGCAAAGAACTAGAAACAGCACAAATATCCACTCAGTAGAGAATGGATAAATAAATCATGTCGGAAACACTAGTTACAGAAAGATATATATAGTTTGATACCATTTTTATGAGACTCAAAAACAAGCAAAAGTAAATAATATGTTGCTAGGCATCCATCCATATATGTATATGTGATCAATTCTAGAAGAAACGAGGGAATGATAAACACAATTCAAGGTAACGCTTATGGAGGGGAGAGGTAAAGGAAGGAGCAGACAGTGATCTTCACTAACAGGAAAGATTCTATTTCTTTTTTTGTAGTTTAGAATGTATTTTATTTTTAGACAACCTACATGATGTGTTTTTCCGTAGGTTCTATTTCTTAAAGTTGAGTGGTAGGTTCAAGAGTTTTTGTTATATTATTATGTGATGTATGTATTTGTTTTGTTTTGTTTTGAGATGGAGTCTTGCTCTGTTGCCCAGGCTGGAGTGCAGTGGCACAATCTCAGCTCACCGCAACCTCCTCTGCCTCCCACATTCAAGAAATTCTCCTGCGTCAGCCTCCCAATTAGCTAGGACGACAGGCACGTGCCACCATTCCTGGCTAATTTTTGTATTTTTAGTAGAGATGGGGTTTCACTATGTTGGCCAGGCTGGCCTTGAACGCCTGACCTCGTCACCCACCTCCGCCTCCCAACGTGCTGGGATTACAGGCATGAGCCACCGTGCCCAGCCTTATGTATTTGTTTTTATTCATATGTTCATTATTCTTCCATGTAACACAGTTTTAACAGCTTTATTATGGTATACTTTACATACCATAAAATTCACTTGTCTTAAGTGTATACTTCAAAGATTTTTGAATTATGCAATCATTGCCACAAACTGGCAAGAGGAAACTTTCATCACCACACACACAAAAAATCTCTCTTGCCTCTGCAATCACTACCCCTTCCACCTCTAGCCCCAGGCTAATTTGTTTTCTAATTCTAACCTTATTAATTAATAATACTAATATAATCTTATGTAATTAATATAAACTAAAACTATCTGTTTTTCATCTCTATAAATCAACATTTTCTGGACATTTAATTGAAATGGAATCATGTAATATGTGACTTTTTGTGCTTGCATTCTTTTACTTAGCATAATATTTTTTTCACATTCATCCATGTCATAGCAATTATTGCTAATTCAGTCATTTTTAAGGATGAATAATATTTCAGTATATGGATGTACCACATTTTGTTTATTCACCTGTTACTGGACATCTGGGCTATTTCTAGAATAGCTATTATGCTGTTATGATTATTCCTATACAAGTCTTTGTGTGAACACTGTTGTCATTTCTCTTACATAGCTATCCAGGAGTGGAATTGGTGGGTCATAACTGGTCATTTTTAAATTAAAAAAAAGAGAAGAAATGGGGTCTTTGTTGCTTTCAAACTCTAATAAAAGAATTAACTAGGGAATAGATGGTGTATTTCTTTCCAGATGCTGGAATGAAAGATAAGGACACATACTGAATATAGAAGCAAGAATCCATTGAGATAAAAAGACGGTAAAGGAAAATAAACTAGTTATCTTCTGAGGAGCAGGTATAGTTAAAAAGGAAATCAGGGGGAAGAAAGTTGTACAGCAGCACCTTGGAAGGGAGATGATTCACTTCAAAGGTACAACTGCCACTGCTTTTTATACAAACACATGCTTGTGGGATTATCAAATACATTGATAATGTCTATAAACATTTTTAAGGAAATGTAAAAACTTGAAATTCTTTTGACTAGTCTAGATTTTCTGATAAAGATAACTATTTAGGCCGGGCCCAGTGACTCATGCCTGTAATCCTAGGACTTTGGGAGGCTGAGATGGGAAGATCGCCGCTTGAGACCAGGACTTTGAGACCAGCCTGGCAACATCTTGAACTTCTGAGATCCCATCTTGAACTTCTGAGCTGAAGCCATTTGCCTGCCTCAGCCTCCCAAAGTGCTGGAATTATGGGCATGAGCCACCACGCCTGGCCCAAGAGACCCTATCTCTGCCAAACAAACAAACAGAAAAGATAATAAGATTTATTGTTTGTAGTGATTTTGTGTGTGTATGTGTGTAGGTGTGTAATACATAAAATGGCAAATGAGAAGAAAAAGTGTTTGGGTCATATTAAACAATGAAGTTGTGAAATACCTGAGATTTTGTTTCATAACCACTAATCTTCAATGTTGAGGATTTAAAATGTATTTGTTCTAGTTTTTTTCTCTGTAATTCCTTAGACATCTGTGCAGATTTTCATTCCCATGTAAGAAGCAGTAACAGTCTAATGTCATCCTGGACATTTCCAGAAATTGGTTTCCTAGTTGCTCTGAGGAAGATTGCCTTTTAAAAGAAAGTTCTGATCTTTTCTTTACCAGTTCTACTTGACCCGAATTTGACATTTCTTCAAGAGACAAGTAAATCAAGATCATATGTCTGTGACATGTATTGTGTATGTTAGTTAGCTGCATCTGACAGCATCTGTAAAAAGAAAGATGGTAACATGTTTATTTTAGACATTAGGTAATGTTCATCTTTCATGAAAAAAATTGATTAGCCAATTTTGGTAATCAAAAACACTAAATGGGAGTAAAAAAAAAAGGCAGTCATTGGAAAGTACTGCTGTATGGACTTGTGAAACAACTAGTTGTCCAGAGCCTTGCTACAACATATAGATATATTCTATTTTCTGTACTTCAGGCGGTTGCATTACAAATGAAGAAGAGGAATGTTTTCTACCTCATCCCTCAGGTCCTACTGCAACATAACTTTCTTGAGGTAAGTACCTTTCCTTTGTGTTTCCTTAACACTCTCTATTTCCCCCATCACATACACTAAAAAGATTATCTCTGGTGCATCCGTATTTACACAGCAGTGTTAAATTTGGGCTGCCCTCTGCCCCGCCTCCATCCCCCAGGCTCTTTTCCCTCCTCGCGGGGTCCCCAACCTTAGGCTTTAGCTCAGGCCCCGCCCTACTCCCCGGTTGGCTGTTGGGTGGGAGGCTCGTTTCTTCCCTCCCTATTGGTCGCCCAGGGGGAGGCGCGTCTCCCATCTTCTGATAGGTCGCGCCGCGGAGAGTCTCTCGGGTTTGCGGCGCAGCTGTCATTTCCGGGGTAAGATGGCTGCAGTCCGTATGCTGAGAACCTGGAGCAGGAATGCGGGGAAGCTGGTAAGCGGGTTTGGGCAGATCTGAGGCCGGGAAGGAGTGATTTGTCCGGAGTCATCCAGGAGTGGTGTGTTTCTTTCTCCTCCGGTGCCAGGCGTCCAGGGCACGCGTGATGGAGAGGTGAAGGGATGCATGCAAAATAAAGGGCAGAGAACGGAGCGAGTCGACTAGTCTGGAGTGGAGACCCACTCCCTCCCCTTACCTGGAAGCGCTTCTGCAGCGACTCAGCCGTCCTCCTGCTTCATCTGTACACCGAGGCCCAGCTGGCGTTTCATTGAGCCCCTTCCAGATGCCAGGCATTGGTGATAGGCGCTGTGGATCCAGAGATATATTCGTTTAGCATTTATTGCGTACCCACAGTATGCCAAACACTGGTAACACGACCCCTGCCCTCAAGGAATTTACAATGTGTAGAGGAAGAGGCCGTTCAAGTTATAGAATATCACCAGGGGGCCCTGCTTCCGAATAACTGAGCGGCTTGTGTTTCACTCTTTTGGCTTGTACTTCTACGTCCGCACCACATACCATTCCTACCCTTTTGTCACCAAGGCTGTGACCCACCACCGTCTCCCCTGCACTTCCCTCTCTTTCTCCCAGTCTTAGCACCAAGCACTGACACATCCCGGTAATGATATTATTTCACCCTATTTGCTTAGTGTTTCTTCTTCCTGCCCCCTCTCCCTTTCCCTAGATGTTCCTGCCTTGGTGACCCCGATCTTACAAAAACTTTCAAGAGCCTGCTATGTACCAGGTACTGTGTTAGGCACTGGAGATACAAATATGAAATAGACATCATATCTTCCTTCTCAAGAGATTACAACCTTGTGGTGGAGGACAAAGGAGAGGGAGACAGATATTAAGAAATTACAAGCCAGCATGAGAAGTACTGTGATGGAACAAGTGCCTAGAACTACAGGAACACACAGGAGTAGACACCTATGGCGGACTTGGGGGTCAGAGGAGTTCCCAGAGGATACTGTATGACTTGAGATTTAAGAAGGATAAGTAAGAGATAACCAGGAGAAGAGAGCTCTTCTCAGCAACACTTACATATATTGGTCTCTCTTCTTTCTAGAGCTTTCCATTCTTGTTTTCTGTGACACCAGTCTCCCAATATTATTCTTTCTTCATATTTGGCCACTTCATCCTAATATCCTCTTTCCCTACCCACCTTTTAAATATTGCTCTTTCTAAAGGGCTCTGACTTTGGCCCTCTGCACTTTTCCCACTTTCTGGGTTATCCCATCCACTCTTTGGATATAGTTACCATCTATGCTGATGAGTTCAAAAGTTCCCCAGTCTTCCAACCAGGTCTACTCCAAACCCATATATCCTACTGTCCTGGAAATCTCCAGTTTCATATGTATGTGATGTTTTCCAGCTGCAATTAAAAACCCAACCAATAAACAGGAAATTACCCGTGCATACAGAGCATCCCCAATTAGATGTCAGCTCGCGTTCAGTGGCTTACGATTATCAATGTCGTCATTTCCCTAGTAGTTCATTTGTCCTTTTCCTACTGTTTACAAGAGGGCTGCTACAACTTCTTATTTTATGTTCAAGGCAGGAAGGAGGAAGAGGACGAGGTTCCAGTCTCATTGACCAGACCAGTGTTACATGGCCACTGCTAGCACAAGGGAGCTTAGAAACACTTGGGTGTTTTGTTTGTTTTTTTTTTTCTTTTTTTCTTTTTCTTTTTTTTTTTTTGAGATGGAGTCTCTCTCTGTCACCCAGGCTAGAGTGTAGTGGTGCGATCTTGGCTCACTGCAACCTCCGCCTCCCAGGTTCAAGTGATTCTTCTGCCTCAGCCTCCCAAATAGCTGGGACTACAGGCACATGCCATCATGCCCAGCTAATTTTTGTATTTTTGGTAGAGACGGGGTTTCACTATGTTGGCCAGGCTGGTCTCGAACTCCTGACCTCAAGTGATCCGCCTGCCTTGGCCTCCCAAAGTGCTGGGATTACAGCGTAAGCCATCATGCCCAGCAGAAAAGCTTGTCTTTAGTCTTCTCACAGTGTCTGCCATAAAGCTTCAAAGCAGGTCAGACTCCCCAGGCTCTAGAACTGAACCCTCAAACCAGTGTCTCTTAATTTTTGTTTTTGTTTTTGTTTTTTTTGGGGAGGAGTCTTGATCTGTTGCCCAGGCTGGAGTGCAGTGGTTCAATCTCGGCTTAATGCAACCTCCACCTCCTGGGTTCAAGCGATTCTCCTGCCTCAGCCACCCAAGTAGCTGGGACTACAGGCACGCACTGCCATGCCTGGTTAATTTTTGTAATTTTAGTAGAGACAGGGTTTTGCCATGTTGGCCAGGCTGGTCTTGAATTCCTGACCTCAGGTCATCCTCCCACCTTGGCCTCCCAAAGTGCTGGGATTACAGGCATGAGCCACTGCCCTGGCCCAGTTTCTCTTGATTTGAGCCTGTAATTCTCTCTGAAGAAATCTAGTCATGATTTTTTCACCCTGCCCTCAACTGGAGATTTCTTGGCCCTTCTTAACTGGGTTATATGCCTCCAGGGGTCTTGTCATTTTTCCAACCCATTCTCCATAGTGTAGCCAGAGTGATCTTATAAAGTAAGAGACATTTGATAATGTCATTTTCTTGCTTAAAACTGCCTTCAGCAAAATGTCCAAAATTCAAATGACTATGAGGCAATTTATGATCTGGACTTTTCTAGTCTCTTAGACCTCATTCCTTACCAAAACCTACCCATCCCACCCCCAACTCTGACACTTCTCCACCCTTATTACACACTAAACTACACTAGAACTCTGTTGAACAACTTGAGTTAATTGCACACACACTGTGCTTTCTCTCTCAACTCCAGACCTTTACTCCAGACCTTTGCACTTGTATTTCCTCTGCTTTAAAGACTCTTGCCTTACTGCCCTGTGGCCGCATCGAAACATCCCTCATTCCCTGGGTTACTCCTACTCATCCCTCAGGTCTTACTTCAACATAACTTTCTCCAGCTAGGTTCCCTTAACACACTCTATTTCCTTCATTATAGCACGTGTTATAATCACCTGTTTACCTTTACCTTTCACTGGACTGTGCATTCTATAAGGGAAGAAATTGCATCTGTTTTGTTGTCTGTATAATCCCAAGTGCCTGGCACATTGTAGGTGCTCATAAATATTTTTTAAACGACTCAGTAGAAAAAAGTCAGGCTTTTAAACTTTTGTAAAAAGTTGTAAGCAAAAACAGCTCTTACCCCTGTAGTAAATTATTAAAATAGCTTTATAATGTTGTGTTTTACATTTCCCTAGGACATCATGCATTTGACTCTTGATTAATCATGCCATTTGGAATTTTTCTGTTGTGTCTGTCTTCCTGTAGTAAAGTGTAAGCCATTTGAATTCAGGAACTATATATTGCATCTTATTTAGCTTTGCATTTCCAAGTCCAGTACAATGTCTGACTTTAGGAGTGCTTAACAGCTGCCTATTGAATTATTATTAAATATTTCCTTAATATGCTACTTTGGTGAATAGTTTTATTTCCCTTTATGTTTTTCTGTCCTGGTTGTGATATTGAATTATTAATTTTTTATTTTTATATTTTTTGAGACGGAGTCTCACTCTGTTGCCAGGCTGGAATGCAGTGGCGCAGTATCAGCTCAATGCAACCTCCGCCTCCTGGGTTCAAGCGATTCTCCTGCCTCAGCCTCCTGAGTAGCTGGGACTACAGGCACGTGCCACCACGCCCAGCTAATTTTTGTATTTTTAATAGAGATGGGGTTTCACCATGTTGGCCAGGATGGTCTTGATCTCTTGACCTCGTGATCTGCCTGCCTCAGTCTCCCAAAGTGTTGGGATTATGGACGTGAGCCACTGTGCCTGGCCTAATTTTTTATTTTATTCATTATTATTTTTGAGACAGGTTCTTGCTCTGTTGCCCAGGCTGGAGTGTGGTGGCATGATCTTGGCTCACTGTAGCCTTGACCTCCTGGGCTCAAGTGGTCCTCCTTCCTCAGCCTCCCAAGTAGCTGGGACTACAGGCATTCACCACCACACCCGGCTAATTATTTTGATTTTTAGTAAACAAGGTCTCACTACATTTCCCAGAATGATCTTGAACTCCTGGGCTCAAGTGATCCTTCCACTTTGACCTCCCAAAATGTTGGGATTACGGGCATGAGCCACTACACCTGGCTGAATTACTTTTTAAAATCAAGGAAAGACCTATTTTAGTCAAACAATTGCATTAAGAGTTAGACTACATGTGTAGTTGTTCAACCAGGATATATTTGAGAATGAAAATGGTGTTATTAATAATTGCCTTGAATTACTAGAGGTGAATTGGGTGTCACCTCAGGCAAATTGGTACAGATGGTCCCCATAGAATTAGGTGTCTTTAGTATTGTTCGTACATGAATTTAGAATTGCGTCAAATATAAAATATATAAAACTGGTAATTCTATAAGCATGCCTTTTTAAAATTGGAGGTTTAAATCCTTATGCTTAATTTACTAGTCTAGCTGGGTGTGGTGGCTCACACCTGTAATCCTAGCATTCTGGGAGACTGAGACAGGAGGACTGCTTGAGCCCAGGAGTTTAAGACCATCCTGGGCAAAAAAGTGAGATGCTGTCTTTATTTTATTATTATTTTTTGAGATGGTATTACAGGTGTGAGCCACTGCGCCCTGCCAACCCTGTCTCTGAAGAAAATTTAAAAATATAATTTACTAGTCTAATAGTCTACTTCTAGAAAAAAAATTTAGAATTCTAGCTTGAAAAATTGTTTTTTCTCCTCTTTCCTGTTGCCTGTTAATCCGTCTATTCAGCAACTTCACAGTGCTTTTAGCCTTCTCCTCATAGCCATTCAATTACTATTATATTAATCATATACTGCCTATGGTACTTTTGTTGCTTTTTTTCTTTTTCTACTGTTAATTACCTCAGTCAGGAGCCTGTTGCTTTGCATCTCAGATACTACACAGTACTCTCCCCTTCAGATACTATACAGTACTCTCTCCTTCTTACTTGCGGTCTCAGTTACCCATAGTCGACTGCAGTCTGAAAATAGGTGAGCACAGTACAGTAAGATATTTTGAGAGAGAGACCACATTCATAAAACCTTTATTAAAGTATATTATCATACTTTTTCTATTTTATGATGTTAGTTATTACTCTCTTACTGTGTCTGATTTATAAATTAAACTTTATCATAGGTATGTATGTATAAGAAAAACATGGTATATGTAGAATATGTAGGATTCAGTATTCGGGGGGGTCTTGAACGTGTCCACTGCCCATAAGGAGATAAGAGAGGAATATGGTAATAGTTTCTTTTTTTAAAAAAGATCCTTTTTTGATAATTTTGGTATGTAATAGTTTCTTGACTTCTCCCTTTCCCTCCAGATTTTATCTGTTGTAATCTATTCAGTAAACCACTACTAATATCCTAATCCTTTTTCTTCAATAACCCATAATGTATGAGTTCAGACTCCTTATACTGATATTATAGTCATCAACCATTTCCTCCTTGAGCTATTTCCACTGCTCTCTTTTATACCTTTGGTCAAACCAAATCAAGCTGCTCAGTGTCCCAGCAGATATGCTAAGTAAATTTCTGCTGTAGTTTATTTATGCTGTTTCCTCTGCCTTAAAAGTGCCCTTCTGCTCTTTTATTATGGAGGCTTATTATGCACAGTGCAGCTTAAATCTTCCCCCAAGAAGCCTTCCCAGGTCACACTAATGTGAAAAAAAACCCACCAGACCCCTTTACTTAAACTTTTTTTTTTTTTTTTTTTTTTTTGAGACAGAGTTTTGCTCTTGTTGCCTAGGCTGGAGTGCAATGAGATTACAGGCATGAGCCACCATGCCCGGCCTACTTAAACTCCTTTATCACTTACTGCCTGTGCCTCTTTTTTTTTTGTGAACCTATGGATTATATTGAAGAAGGTTATGTCTCTTATTACAAAAAGTTAGAGCATGCATGTCCATGCTTGAGTATGTTTGTGTGTGTGTGTGTGTGTGTGTTTATTTTCTCACATAGGTTGAAACTCTTTGAAATTAGGGATTATTTCTCCTACTTCTAGGGTCTTTGACATCAAATTTACTTAGCTTCAGAGCTTGATTGTTCCACTTATTTGCTGTGTGACCTTGGACAAATTACTTCACCTTTCCCATCAGTTTCCTGTGTGTTGAAGAGGGCTAACGTGTATGTTCCACAGGGAAATTGTAAGATATAAAAATGATGTCTGGGTCGGGCATCATGACTCATGCCTGTAATCCTAGTACTTTGAGAGGCCAAGGTGGGCGGATTGCCTGAGCTGAGGAGTTCGAGATCACCCTGGGAAACATAATGAAACCCCGTCTCTACTAAAATACCAAAAAAAAGTTTAGTTGGACATGGTGGCACATGCCTGTAGTCCCAGCTACTTGGGAGGCTGAGGCACAAGAATCGCTTGAACCTGGGAGGCAGAGGTTGCAGTAAGCTGAGATTGTGCCACTGCACTCCAGCCTGGGTGACAGAGCAAAACTCCATCTCAAAATAAAAAAAAACAACAAAAAAGATGATGTCTGAAAAGACTATTTTTCTTTTGGAGATAAGGTCTCTCTCTGTCACCTAGGCTGAAGTGCAGTGGTGTGATCTTGGCTCATTGCAACTTCCACCTCCCAGGTTCAAGCGATTCTTGTGCCTCAGCCTCACGAGTAGCTGGGACTACAGGTGTGTGCCACCATGTCCAGCTAATTTTTGTATTTTTAGTAAAGAGGGGGTCTCGTCATGTTGGCTAGGCTGGTCTTGAACTCTTGACCTCAAGCGATCCACTCACCTCAGCCTCCCAAAGTGCTGGGATTACAGGCAAGAGCCACCATGCCTGGTCTGTCTGAAAAGGCTTTGAAAGTACTCGGCACTTGGGAGGCACTCGATAAATGTTAAGCTTGGTGGTTTGTGCTGACCCATGAATAGCTCAACAGGAGTTGTGTTGTTGTTGAAGGTAAGACCTTCTAATAGTTTAATTTTCTTTCAAACGTTTTAAAAATATCAACAATTTTATTTAAATTAAGGTGGATCTATATACTTCAAAACTTTCCTTTATTGTCCCTAAGTTTTATGTCTGATGAAACAGGTTGATTCACTCCTTTGATTTGATTATTGACCAAGAGTCAGGATTATGGGAGCTGAAGGAGAAAGCAAGGACAAACAAAATGGAAATGTTTGGGAAAGAGAATTCTTTCATTGTCTTCTAGTTTTAAGCTATCAATTTTAATTATTTTAGTTAGGCTTTGTATTTCCTGAATATTAATGTTAATAAGAATAAAATGTAGATATTATAAGGATTAGTTGATTTAGGGTGATCTCTAAAGTTAAGATGAATGATTTAAGATTATTTATGTTTTAGGAAAGGGATCTTCAGTTTTTCTTTGCCTTCAGAAATCAGTAATAGCTTGAAATTTAAAGTAAAACATATGAATTTAAATGTATTGTTCTTGTCAGTAAACCAAACTTTTAATTTTATGTTATTTACTATCAGAATAAAACAAAAATTCTAGTTTATAAATACGTATTAAAACATAACTGTATTATATAATGTTTATTATAACATAGCCTTTAAGAGCGAATCACCACTAATGTACATGATTTTTTTTTTAAAGTAAAACTGACTCTGTTACAAACATGAATAAGTTTCACTTATCAGTATTCTTATGCTAAGAAGGTTAGAAATTTCTGCAGAGAAGTAAGCTCAGGGTTTTAAAATTAAATAAGTAAATACATTTTTGTAGTTTATGTTTACAGTGTGATGTAGTTAGGTATTAATAGCATTAAAATATTAACTTTCAAAATAAGATATTATGGCCTGGCATGGTGGCTCGCACCTGTAATTCTAGCACTTTGGGAGGTTGAGACGGGAAGATTGCTTGAGCTCAGAACTTCAAGTCCAGCCTGGGCAACATAGTGAGACCTTATCTCTACAAATAATAAACAAAATTAATTGGGTGGGGTGGCATGCACCTGTGGTCCCAGATACTTGGAAGACTGAGGCGGGAGGAGCCCTTGAGCCTAGAAGGTCGAGGCTTCAGTGAGCTGTGATCGCACCACTGCACTCCAGACCGGGCAACAGAGTGAGACCCTGTCTCAAATACACACACACATACACACACACACACACACACACACAATACCTTTCAGACACTTAGGTTTTAATATGTAGAGTTGAATACTTTTGGGCCTACTGATTTCTATAAGAGGTTTTCAAATAATATTATACTAAGGTACTATGTAAAATAGTGAATGCTAAACAGTCATCTGTAAGTTACTATAAGTAAACTTGAGGGTATCATACTATACAAGTGTTTCATTGTTTTTAGATGCTAACTGTTACTTTAGAATTCTTTAGTAGTTTTAGTTCAGGAAGTCCAATGATTAAAGCATACCTATAAGCTGATGTATTTATACAGAATACACTGTTAAAATGTCTTTACTTTCAGAAGGAATTTTGAGCAAGGATCATAAATGTAACAAATCTAAATCTAAGGATATCATATTTCTATTGTGATAATGGTTCTACTTTTAGAATAGAATTGAAATTCAGTTTATACTTAGAGATAAGCCAGTGTAATCGTTTATAAATGGTTTTACTTTTTGTTTTCTCATCTGTAGATTTGTGTTCGCTATTTTCAAACATGTGGTAATGTTCATGTTTTGAAGCCAAATTATGTGTGTTTCTTTGGTTATCCTTCATTCAAGTATAGTCATCCACATCACTTCCTGAAAACAACTGCTGGTAAGTATGATTTCAAAATAACACGTATAAAATAATGTTTTGTACCTCATTCAGTAATATTTTTTAGTAGTTGATTGAGACTTTTTAAACTAAAACAAAGTTGAC